>NC_134048.1:20664432-21285057 GCF_965140245.1 Athene noctua | reverse complement strand
GCAGCCTGATTTGTATTCAACTGCTGCATATTGAGGCTGGTCATCGGTCTTGTAAATGGTAGATAGGAGGAATTGCTACAGCAGAGAAATATTTCCTCTGTTTTAGGATAGATTTTAACCATAGCCCTCTGACTCCTGATAACTGAAGCAAGAGTTATGTGTCTGGCGTTCTCTGCCCCACAGTCCTGGTTATTTATTCCGTGATGTGCAGGAAGGAAGGAGACGTGCGCAATCTCCATTCTTGTTACCAGGAATTGTGCACCTAATTCTCTGTGCATTGTACTGAAAATGAACTAGTAAGATGTGTTCTGCATCAGCAAAAAGGCTCCCTTATTCAGCTGGAATGAGAACATGCACGCTATAACTCGGGAGTAAAGAAAATCGCTGTAAACGATTTCTTTAAACAGAGTCTGTTGGGTTTTTCCTTAAATTTTTGCTGAGAGTGAAGATTCTGCAGGGTTTTTTTCCTCCTTTTTCCTACCCAATTGCTAACCTTTCAGTTGCATGCGTTTCTGCTGCTTCTAGCACTTTTCATTCTGATGGCAGTTTTTCATCTCTTCGCTGGCTTATGGCTAAAACAGTCCTTGTAACAGGAATTTCAGTTACTTACTCTCCAGAATAATTATTTCCATTTGTTCCCACTCCAGCCTGGGGGAAAGGGCTTCCTCGTGTCTCGCCTTGATGGATCCGTCCTCCCATTCCTCTGCTTCGTGCAAATGTCTTCTCTGTAGGTGTCAACACCAGGTGACAGCACCATCCTGAGATGCATTTTCAAGTTTTTCTTAGCTAATACGTTGCCTAAATGTATTAAGACTTACTATTAGGACTGAGATTTTCCTGGTTGGCTACTCAATTAATAAAAATGCGTCACCACACATATGCATAATTATGGTAATGCGTATAATTCTGTGACTTATTCTGTCTGAAAACTTTGCAAAACGCTTCACAGAAGTGCTGTGAAGTACTGTTAATCACAGCGCAGGGACTCCAGACAAGCGCAGGGAACGGAGCGGGTGCTGCTCACGCTCTTACTCACCGAGTCCCTAAAATAACCAGGAAAACTCATTTGAATTGGGATTGCCTCACCCACCGTTCTTTGTGTCAGCCACTATCTAAGGTCCTGGGTGTTTTTTCTGTAGCAAAAAAATCACAACTCTGAGTATTTTACTGAAGCAAAAAGTCATTTGTAGGCTGTGTGGTTTTATAAAAGCATAGACCTTCTGCTTTCTACGGCACCTTTAGCTTTTAAAATTACCTTTATCTGTGAATCTGAAGGTCTCTGAATCTGATAGACGTTAATTAATGAAAATATCATTGAGATTAGAGAAAGAATAGCTCCTCCTCTGCTCCATCCATGCAACAGCTGAAAACCATCCCCTACCAATCTTTTTTCCCACCAATGCTACGTCCCATCGGAAATCGAGGTGTGTAAGGCAAAGGCAAAACCACCGAGGTTTTGTAAAGACAGATGTTAGGGTACAGCACGAACACATTCACACCGACCATGCAGCCATATACCGGGGAGAGGCCCGATGTTTTGAGCACAAGATGAGGTGCTGCAGGGATGGCAGAGAATTACTCTGCAGCTGGAGACGGAGCTCCCCGTGCTGGTGTCTCGCTGTGCTGTCCTCACTGCCACATCGCAGAGATCATCCACAGGAGAAAGCCATCTCGCTACAACTAAACTCTAAATTTAAATCAATACAAGTCATATCAATTTTTCCTGGTTTGGTTGGGAACACATTTGACTAACCCATAATAAGCTACTTTATATGGAAATAAGTGTCCGCACAGCCCTCACTCTAGTCGAACTGTATTGGTTTATGGATTCACGTTAAGTTATGCAGCAATACAACTTTCTTCTGCAGCAAAGCCCTTGGAGAGCCATCAGCCTCCTATGGCATCAAGGCGTGGAAATACAAAGTGAAGGTTTTGGACATTTCAGCTGTATCAAAGTTGTGAATTCTGCCTGAATTCATGAAGCTGTTGTATTATTTAATGCCTCGCTGTATAAAGACTCAGAGGTTTGTTTCAGAATTTATGTTGCCTGCTTCAGGCCTGAGCTTAAAGAGTTCTGTGAGGAGCAACCCAGTGTCATTTATTGTAATAATCTGCTGGAAGGAGCCGAGGATGCTGACCTGGGTGAAAGGCAGAGGAAATTTCGTCTCTGCAAGTGACTTACAGCGGTGGACAACCCCCAGCAGAAAGGAGTAGAGGCAAATGTCTATTTAAGTGCTGCAAAAATGGAACGTATGTGGCGATGGGAGGAGTGGTACGAACACATTGCAGGCAGGAATCATAAAGCAACCTGTAGCCAGGGAGCCCAGAAGGCGTACAACAAAATTAAAGTCGAAGCTGAGTGATGGTGTGGGTCCTGAAGGGCTTGGAATTGCCTGGAGATATTTAATACGCCACTTAAATCTGTGTGTACGCTCAGCCCGTGGGTGAGTAAATGCCTTGTGATCCTTTTAGCTGTTCCTCCGAGAGCCCTGTGCAGAGCGCGCTGGTTCAGGCATTATTCCTCAAGGGTTAAACTATAAACTGAAGTACCCTCAAGTGCGGAGCTCAAGTGAGGGTGGTTTTGAGTATCCAGCAGCCTTATGGCAGCTGGAATGCAGAGTCTCATTCCTGAGCTGTAATACCAGAGCCTGTGCACAGAAACTGTGGTTGGTGTCTGCAGAGACCCGTTCACAGCATCTTCTTGGTTTTATGCAGGTCGTAAGCCTTCTGGTATTGATTGGAGGGGTTTTGAGGGTACTAAACTGAGTAAAAGAACGGAACTTTAAATACTGAGTAAAAAAGCCACTTAAGAGTGTCACCACTGCGAGGATTTTCTGCTTGCTGGGAGCAGTGTCTCAGTGCTCATGGACTGTAGAGCTGCTCGAGGAATGAACCACAGTGTGATGTGCAGTCCTTGTGTGCATGGGCATACACTAATAAAATACTGACCCCAGTTTAGAGCTTCTAAATTCTACCAAAATCCCTTTGCTCTGGCCATTGCTGGTAATAGGCACAAGGACCAGAGCAGGTACAAGAAGTGTGAAGCCAGGAGAGTGTCCCAAGAGCAGATGCCTCCTTTGGCCCTTTCCAACACATGAACATTGCGTGAGGCCTCGCAGCTGTCAGCAGGGCGCGGGTGCAACACACACCTCCTCACACACTGCTCGGGAGCTCTGAGCAGGAGATGCCCCAGCGTGAGCTGCGGTGCCATCAGTGAGTTGGTCATCCAGCGTGGACAGCTCAGGTGGGAGAACTTCCTGGGATGCAGGAGGAGGACACTGACCTCTCCACATCCATCACAGAATCATATCGGTTGAAAAGCCCTTGCAGCTCCTCCAGCCCAGCCATGACCCTCCCCCTGACCGTTCCCAACTCCCCCAGATCCCTCAGCGCTGGCTCAGCCCGACTCTTCAACCCCTCCAGGGATCCCGGGGACTCCCCCCTGCCCTGGGCAGCCCATTCCAACGCCCAACAGCCCCTTCTGCACAGAAATCCTTCCTCAGAGCCAGCCTGACCCTGCCCTGGGCAGCTTGAGGCCATTCCCTCGGGGCCTGGCGCTGGGGCCTTGGCTCCAGAGACTCATCCCCCCTCTCTGCCCCCTCCTGGCAGGGAGTTGCAGAGGGCCAGGAGGTCTCCCCTCAGGCTCCTCTTCTCCAGACTGAACCCCCCAGTTCCCCCAGCCGCTCCCCAGCAGACCTGTGCTCCAGACCCTGCCCCAGCTCCGTTGCCCTTCTCTGGCCACGCTCGAGTCATTCAATGGCCTTTTTGGGGTGAGGGGCCCAAAACTGAACCCACTCAGCGAGGGGCAGCCTCCCCAGTGCCGAGCCCAGGGCTCAGATCCCTTCCCTGTCCCTGCTGGCCACGCCAGTGCTGGTATAAGCCAGGATACAGTCAGGAACCAAGGCCACCCCACAGCCTCCGAGCTTGCCCTGTCTAACACAAATCCTTACACAGAGAAGGCAGGTGACCCCACAATTCTTAGGCAGTTTTGTGACTAACTTCTTGCCTCTGCGTGACGAAGGACAAGCTGCCTTCTTCTTCGCCCTGGGGATTAGTCCCAGACAGGGCTTTTTGTGAATATGATGAAGGCACTTTATCAGCAGCGTTGGGTCTCCCATGAAACAGCAAAGTGACCTTGAGTAAAACAGTGGATGGGAGACAAAGACAGCTCTTCCCTACAGCTCTGCCTGCCTCTCCTACAAGCATGAATTAAACACCAAGTCAACCTTTTCTTCCTCGTGCGGGGCCAGGGAAGCAAAGCGCAGCTGTGCTGATGCTTTGTGTCAGGCCCGTCATGCATCAATAAGATACCAATACAGAGGTACCTATAAAAGCTGGCTTTCAGGTTATTTTCAGTGAAAGGATGGTTTTCCTTTACCCTCCGGGGTTTACAAGGGGGATTTTCACACCTTGGCGAGAGAATGGCTGGTTGTGTGACCCTATTCACCAATGCATCCACGCACACACACCAGTTTTCTTTATTTTTGGCCACTTTGTGTTTTCTTTTGTCTTTGGTCTGGTGACTCGGTCCTGTAAAGGAAGTGTATTTAGGGAGGTACCTATACTGTTGCAGTCTTTTAATCACATTTACTTTCCCTTGTACAGGATATTTAACCACTACTGCTGGAGTGACTCTACAGTTGCTGTTCATTACTAATTATTAAACATCCCATACAAATAAAGTACTCTTTTCTTTGCAACCCCAGGGATAAATTTTAGAGTATTAGATTTATTTTATTTTTTCAAAACCAGTGTAAAGCTAAACTTTCTGTGGTGCCCTGGCTTTTCATTCTGCAGGCTTGGTCAGTCAAGCGTGCAAAAATCTGGTGAAATAAACCCTAGAGACCAGGTCTGAAATGTGCCTTTCACTGTCCGGAATTCTCTTCTGCTCAAAGTGGTTGCCCAAACTCAGCACACAAGGCTTAATAATAATTAATTACTCTAAGCCAGATAATGAAAAAAGTGGTATGGACAGGCTCCATGTAAGCATAGCATTTAAAAGCATTACATTTATTTTCTTGTGGTACAAACCATCAGTAATCAAATTTCCATTACCCAGTGATGGGTGTGAACAGACAAGAAAAATACTGAGTCAACAGAATACCAATTAGAGATCTGCAAGTATCCTGCTTTAAATATGGCAAAGTAAGGAGATATTTTCCCAAGAGGCTGGTCTTCTAATGAGTAAGCATGACTCTAAGTCCTTTGCTTTTTTTTTTTTTCCTCTTGACAAACACCCTCTATTTCTGGGTGTGCCTGGTGATACACCAAAGGAAAGGGATCTGTTCACAGCCCGTAGCAAGTATTTGGCAGGGACAAAACCAGTGAAACAAACTTTGCTCGAGTGTCCTCTGAAGAGAGGAGGAAAAGTGGTTTGCTTTGGACATTAGCCTAGTCAATCTTGCTCTGGAATTGCTCTAGAAAACATGGAGAAGCTTTAAAGTGTGATGGGACTGTTTACCAGACATGCTTTTTGTGGCATTTACGGATTTATGGCATTATATTGTTTCCTTCATTTCTTCTGCTTTGGAGACACTGTTCAGCTTCAAAAGTTCTCAGTGCTGGGTGATGGACACTATGAGAGGCTATGGAGCCTCAAGTGTTCCTCGGGAAAATGAGCACCAGCAGCCATCCCAGCTGCTGGGGAGGAGGCAGGGTTAGGTTTGGTCCTGATGATGAGGGAATCAGGAGGGAGGAGTACTTCTGACTTCATTACAACCGTCATGCCTTTCACAACCATATAACTTTTCTCTTTTTTGCCTTGAAACTGTATGTCTTAGCTACATCACATATTAGTTGTGAGATTTAATTAATATTAATAAAGCCCATTACGTAAAATTAGCCATAGACAGGAGATTCTTTAAAAGGTGAAATCATAATAGTCATGATCAGAGTGTCTGTGTTGCTTGGAAACTGAGAGTTGTCCTGGTCTGCTCCTCAATGTTTGCCTTTCATTACAGTTATTTCCCCCCTACTTGTGGAGAAGGAATTTTAAAAGAGAGAAATTAATCCATTGACAGTGATGCGTACAAAGAAGAGTCTTTTTCTGAGCTTTATTTTTTTGTGGTGGGGTCTTGGGTCTGGCAGGTGAAGCCCACGTGGAGATTCCTTAGCAGTGGTGCCACGCAAGAGCCAGCAGCACCAGCCAGCAGCACGGGCGGGTGTAGCACACATGCTTGTTTGTTTGCTTGTTTGTTTTGGGAGCATCTTTCAGGCAATCCTCATCACTCATTTTTCCAGCCTGTCTTCCGAAATTTTGGGACTGGTCCCAATCAGACACCGTATCTGCCAATCCATCCGTTTCCCAGCATAGACTTTCACTGATCCACGAACACGTGCTTCAGGCGTTTTGACAGCTGTAGATACGCCACCAGCTTTTAGGTACAGCCTTCAAATAAAGCAGCTACATACTCTTGAAAAACCTGCAGCAAAAGTACACCAGCTTAAAAATAACCACACGGGTGGCGTATTCAGCTAATCAGCAGTTCCGATTGTCTCAGCATTTCTGCGCACGAATCAGTTGTGTTTAGGAGGCTAAAGGAGGTAGAGTCACCACTGGAGCCTGATTACATATTTTAAAAGTGCTGCCTGATTAGATTAAACTTGGTGCTGTTTATGACTGATTTTGAGTAAATGGGAAAAATCAGAGCTGGGTTCCAGACACATAAGCTGATCCAGATTTTGAGAATGAAAAATTCAGGACTCAAACCCAGACCTAGATCCAAGTTTTATACTGAGGCTCCTGTCTTCAGAGTGGACTGATTCAAAATCTTGCAAGGGAAGGCTCTGGTTTGTTCCCCTGTAGGAAACATTTATTTGCTTAGAAAATAACTGACTTAATTCTTAAGGACTCTTGAAGGCTTGTGTCCTCAGCACTGAGTTCACTTTAAACAAAGATAAAGTGCTAAAACACTAAGTGGCTTACTTACACGCAGAAATATGCATCGGAAGGTATTTCATCAGTTCCTATAGTTTGCAGTCCAACATCCTTGCAGGTTAGCACATGTATTCTGTTTCAGGCTTTTGATTAATTACATAGTACCAAACCCATACATATTTATAGCTTGCAGAATTAGATAAATTCTCCAGATGTGGCTTCCTTTTAGATAAGCTGAGATGAATGGAGATCAAAGCCTTTGATCTTTAGCCTGACTGAAACCTGCTGCTGACATAAGCCTCTAGAAAATGATGCAGTGAGGGGAACTGGCCACTCTTAACTTTGATACGGAAGCATCTCAAACAAAACCTATGGGAAGAAACTTTGTGGAGGATATATCTATATACACCATTGAGTTTCTACTCCTGAAAGCAGAAGGCAGTTTTCAATGAACCTTGTACTCTTAAACAACATATTTAAATAGATTGATTTTATGTTCCAGCTCAGAAATGATTTAAGACTTTTCAGTGCGTGTGTATCCTCTGTGATACACAGAACTGGCAGAAAATGTCATCATGAGCTAGTTTATAGCCTCAATTAAGGCTATTTCCATTGCTCCAGATGTGTAAAGCAGACTTATAGCTGAGTTCCTGGTATAGTGAAATCCCTGGTGCATCCTAGGATCAGCAGTGCCAGCTCAATGATATCTCTTCATGACCCTTGGAAAAAATGATGAATAGCCAGAGAGCTGCAAATTCAGACTGAATTCTGGCAATATGAGCGCTTTATACAAGTCTTAGCCAGTTAGGCAGATAGCAGAGTCTGGAAACTCTTATCTTGTACCACGGGCTATTCTAGCAGCCACAGCTGCAAGGCAGTGCAAGGTGCTGCGTGGCTGCTTCTGCCTGTCTCTGTAGCTTTGTAAGCCCCACAGCATGGCCATAAACCTGCACGGCCCTTTGGCTGATACTGCCAAGAGAGTTCTGACTCCTCCCATGGCCATGACTCTTTCATGAGCTATTTTCTACAAATTAAGCTGATACTACAAAACAAAACAAACCTCAACCAACCAACCAACAATTAAAACCACCCCAAAAACTTTAAATTCAACTTGCCAACATCAGAAAAAAAAAAAAAAAAAAAAAGGACACTACAATAATAGGAAACCTGAAGAAGGGCTGAAAAACTAGGGGGGAAAGGGTTATTAATAATGAAGTGAAGTAACAAGGAGAATGGGCAGCTCCCCCATCAAATACAGCAGAGTCAGGAAGGTGAGATGGTTGGTGCCTTTTGTCAGTGATAGAAGAATCACCCAGAGACCAGAGTAATGGTCAGAGGAGATTGAGGCTGTTAAAGCATGCCACCAACTCTTCTAAGAGACAAGTTTTCTCCAAGACTTTTAGACTTTTTTTTTATATGGAAGATGAGCAAAAGAATTAGAGGTCATCTAATCTCTTGGACATATTCTCCTTTCAGGAGCTGGAAATATGAAGGTAGAAGACAGCTTGGTGGCACTGCCAATCAGAAAAAAGCATTCATGGTCCTCAGAAAAGGAGATCAGCCTTCGAAATGCCTGATTTCAGGCATTTCTGAGAACTGACAGATTTTTGTTGGAGAGAAAAGGCAGAAATGCACAACCCCAGTGCAGAGAGAGTATAGGAAACGCAATGGATTTACTAAATCATAAATTCTTTGTCGACATCAGAGGAAAGAACTATAATTTGCAAGATTACTCAAGATGATCCTAAAGGAATAGCTCAAATGTGTAATGGAAAAGTCAAAATGGAAAAGGTAGAAAACCAAATGCAGCTAGCAAGAATCAGGGATAACAAGAAATAATTCTTAAGCCCATTAATAATAGGACGAAGAGCAAATGAAAGATTTGTCCATTACTTTGTAGAGAGGAAAAGCTCCTGATCGATAAAAATAAGAATTAATGCCTTTTTTCACTAGTCTTCAGTAAAAAGCAAATGGTGAATAAGCATTTACCACAATTAATACTAACAAAAAGAAGTATTTCCACATAAATTAGGGGAGAACCAGGTTAAAGAATACTTAGATCTAAGTTAGAGGTTTTTAAATTGGCTGGGGCTGACTTAATCCTGCAGTACTTGAAGAACTGGCTTTAATAATCTCAGAACTATTAGTGGTATGTCTGAATTCATGAACGGGCTCGGGAGATGCCAGAAGACTGATGTATTGCTTGTCTTTAAAAGGTGGGAGAAGTGAGAGGAAAAAGAGCAGGACAACAGTCAGCTTACCTTCAAAATCCAGAAAAATGCTGGAGCAAATAATCACATACCTGGAAAATAAGAAGAAGATGAGCAACAGCCAATACAAGTTTGTCAAGAACAAATCATGTTAAAGTGCTTTAATTTAATTTTAAAGAGCAACAGGCCATGTGGATGGAAGAAAAATGGTCAATGTCAAATATATTGACTTCAGTAAGGCTTTCGACACTGATGATATTTTGCTTCTTGTCCCTTGTAGCATTTCCCTTTCTTTTAAAATTTGTTTTAAATATAATCTAGAGGAAAATGAAAATCTAGTATTAACCAATTTAAAAGGTCCTTTTAAGCTTAATAATCCGATATAACGGATAAACCGGCGGATAAACGTTAGAATTTGTGACGGGTACCAGGGCAAGCTTCTCATAGCTCTTAAGAAGTAATATGGGGGTTTACACCCCCTCTTAGGTGACAGGGACTTACACCTCCTCTTAGGTGATGAGGTGTTTGCGTGTTTACCATCAGTGAAGACGAGGAAAGGTGTGAGGAATACAGTGTCTTCCCATTGCAGACTCACTAGGGAGGGGTGATGTTAAGGTCTCCCTTTTCCCGTCCAACTCAGCTTTGGGAGAAAGGAGTTAACAGAAAGAAATGAAAACACGATGTTACATATGTAATAATATTTCACCGCTGTATGGTAATTTTTATCCCAGTGTGGTCAGAAAGGACAGCATCACCGAGATGCCATGCCCTCTGCTGTGGAGGGCAGCAGCCGGCTGGCTCGCAATGTGCTACGGAGCAGGTGGATAAATCCTTTGGTTGGAGAAAAGACATCCCGGGAGCCTTTCAGTTGTAGGTGCTGTGAAAGAATTCCCAGGTGGAGGTCATCTCACCTGAGATGGAGGTGGTGATGGAGAGCCCTGTGTGGGCATGTCCAGGGGACAGTTCATTCCCTCGTGAGCCGGGTGTTGCCGATGGCTGGGCTGGGCTCTCTTCTCCTCCGGTGGCTGTTGGCCAGCGAATGCCTGGACAGGTGAAGGTGAGGAAGATGAATCCCCTAAGTGAATATCCGGGAATTCAGGTTGTCTCTACTGCTGAGACGATCGCTGAGGATTTCAGGTAGCTGGTGTGGCTGAAGATAAGATGTATGTCAGAAGAGGCGGCTGGCTCAGTCATTCTTTCCTGGCTCATCTTAGGTCAGGATGTTAAAAATGAGTTCATTTCTTTGCAATGCTTGGTAACATAATATTAATTGATGGGAATAATGCATTCGAGTTAAAACCTTGCATTCAGAGTCCCATTCAAATCTTCTCTCTGTAAGACCTTGCTAGCAATTACCTAAATTTTGGCAATTCGGGTACTATATTTTAAATGTAGTCAGTTTGTAAGATATGGCACTTTCCTTTTTTAAAAAGGGTCAGGTTTATTTGTCTCAGTTACGAGACATTATTCTGTTGCCAAAATAACGTAGACTATGGGATGATCTATTATCAAAGTATGCCATTAACTATACTTGCACCTTGTACTTCTTCAAATATTTACAGTACAGCCTTTCTTCTGTCTAATTTCTGCGTTGAATGTGCTGGAGTGGTAGTTTCAGTGGGACACACAACTGAGACACTCACTGTAGCTCAGCGAGGCTGGGAGAGCTGATGGGCATTAACAGGCAGGTCTCCACTGTGCTCATTGGGAAGGCAGTGAAAAGAGCTGACACAAAATGCAAAATGCGGCAGAAGACTGCAACTGGGAGATCATTTTTATTTGCCTCTGTTGCTCCTTAAGCAGCCAAAGGTATAGTATTTTGAACAAATTTTCTTATGGAATGTATTACCTTTGTATTTGGGTATGATATAAGTGCAGCCATAGTTCTAAGAATGAAGAGGTTGGACTGTTGGATTACAACTCTACGCTTCCCAGAAAACTGTGAAAAGTCTCCCTCCTGCTACATTATGTATGCATGTTCATTACCTATGCACTCATCATGGACATTTCTTTCCTTAACAGCTAACTTGTGGTCATGCTTAATTACAGCAATCACTTTTTATTCTGCTTTATGATGATTTGATATCATAAAATTTCTCTGCAGTTAGTAGAGAGGCAGATTCTGGTCAAAAGACGAACATTATTTTCAGGTGCAGATCTTTGCCTTTATTCTGGATAGAATGAAAGCTACAAAATTTGATTTCCCTCTGCCTCTTTGAGAAGTTTCTTGGTGCTGACAGTTTTATTCTACTGGAACATCAATGTTTGGTTTGTGATAAGCAACATTCCCCCTTCAGAGCTTTTTTTTCACTTTTCCTTAAGTTATCTTACCACTCCATTGAATGATGCCAGCTCAGGTAAGGGTACACAGCCATCTTCTTTTCTTTTTTTCTGGAAGTCTGTAGTTCTTGACTGCTCTGTTACAAACCTTCCTAGTTGAGACTACTGGAAATACGGGATGGAAAATGAGTGGAACTGTGGAGAATGGATGATGGTGTTGTTTTTGAAATAGTTTTGATGCAATAGTACAGGGGAGCAAAGATGGGCATGGTAGGAAAAATGAGAGGTAAGCAGAGAGAGATGAGCAATACACAGCTTGTAAGTCAAAATACGACTCTCTGGAGTTGTGCAGGGTGACTAATGGGTACTTGGACCAGATATAATGTGTGGTCTGAGACCTCTAACCTGCCTGGGCTGCTCAGCAGAACTAAAGCCAAGAGCAAGGTCAGTTTGTCGTCTTCTGTAGGATTCAGGTATTACCCTCAGTCTGCCATTCAGCCAGCAACGTGCCTCAGTGGGGCAAATTTTACCCCTCAGCTCTTATGTGATGGCCATGAAGCTGCTGTCACACTAGACACAGCAGCACATAATCCCTTTTTGCAATTTAATCCCCCTAGATATTCTCACAGCATTACCCCCAGACCTCCTGGCCTGCAGCTCTGGAGCACACAGCTGCATCATCATTAGCTTTATCTGTAATGAAAAAAGTTTACCATCTCAAAAAGCCCCAAACCCATATGGTTCAACATCTGATTTGTTTCAAGTCACTTAAGTCACAAGTTGAAAAACCCTTCCTTTCACATATGCCTAGGAGCCAGGGTGTGGATTGCTCCAGAAAGTCTCCTGGCTGCTTTTGAAGGAAGCAGCTTTGCCTTTGATGTAGCCATAAGCGAGGAGGTGGCCTCATCTCATGGTGCGTTTCCTTCAGATACCTTAACTGTTGGGCATTATTTACAGTTCATATAGAAAACTAGAAGCAGAGTCTTACAATACGTTGCTAACCCTGACCAGGCTGGATTTTGTGTAAATTGAAGCATGGTATAGGTGCTGCCATATATATTTGTGGTTAAGGAAGGTGACTCTTCACTGCAGCCCGCTCGAGAGTCAGGTGAGGGCACTACCAGGCATTAATGACCCTGAGCAGCCTCAGCTGGGGACTCACACACCCCCTCTGCCCAGGAGCCCATTTAAGCTCAACCCAGGAGGCTTAGGTCTTCCCTAAGCTGTGTCAGAGGGGTGCTTGGCCCTGGCCCAGCCCCAGTTTTGTCTCTGCTGGTTATAGCTCATGGTGAGAGCCCTGATGTGAGGACCTGCCTGGGAATTGCTGGATGGTGCCTGACCTGGGTTGCCCGCATCAGATCTGACCTTGACCTGTGGGCTGGTTCTGTGGCTTGTTCTCAGACCTGCCTTGTCCCCACAGACTTCCCTGATGATGTGGGCTCTTGGTTAAACCTGTCTGTGTGTCTGCTCTGCTCCCCTTGCTCAGGTACTGAGGGCTTTGCTGGGTGTGTTACCACACTGAGCTCCTGCCTCCCTGTCCCTCTAAAGGCTTTTTAAACCTTAAATCTGTTTGTTTTAAATTAAGTTTGGTAAGATGACTCATGACAGGGATTAAAGAATTCAGTGAAATGGGACTTTTTCCCAGGACTGGGAGTTTGTGCTGGGAATATGGTACTGGTCAGGGCTGCCTTTTAGCTGATAAATTAAATACTTCCTTTTGGGGGCAGATAGATTAGATTTACTAATGCATTGTGGAGTGTGACCTGCAGCTTTTTTGGATGTGGGAGGGCAATGGGCTGCTCAAGTGGGATGTGGAGTGTTCAGACGAGACCACAGACTCTAGCTGATATAAAGCCACTACATGACTCCAGAGCTCTGTATCCCTAAGGTAATTATGAATTCTCTAGGCAAAAAATAATTATGGTCATGAGATGAATGGCTAAAAGTGTAGGTGCTGTACGTCCAGGTTATTAATGTGGAAGATACTGTCTGACCCACTGGCACCCAAATCAAGACTGAAACCCAAATGTAAATGAAGTGGTGAGCCCAAATAACAGGAGGTTTATCACAAATTGGAAACTTGAAGCTAAATTTCAATAGCCACTGCTATTGACTGCTTGCTTTTATATTTTTCAACCATTTCTGCTGCCTTTGCTCCTTTAACAAGTGGAGGAGGCCACCGCAGGCACCTGCAGCCCTGCACCATCGTCTCATGGTTAGACAGCTGTGTGCTGCTCCCCACCTTCCCTCATCAGGTGCAAATCCAGGGTTTTATCTGGGGTTAATCACTAGCTGTAAGTAACACTTTCTGCATCATAACACTGGCACTGAGCTTTGTCAGAGGGGTGTGTGGAGGGGGGGAACCCTCTTTTCCAGTTATTAAATTGTCTAGGTGAAGTTGAAGAGCATGTTGCAGCTGAAATGCTGATAAAAGCACTAAATGTGGAGCTGCTAATACAAAGCTATAGTAGCAATTTAGCTTGCTATCACGCAGTAAATAAGAGTTACCTGCTATTCTTTGATCAACCTTTTTTTTCTGTTATAAACTGCATGTGTTGACAAATTATGTGACCAAAAAGAAATTCAAGTCTTTGATGAAATAAGAGGAAACAGGCATGTACTGGAAGTTTAAAAATGCACTTAAATAGACTGCTGTAGGATTTTGCATAGCTGGAGCCTTCCTTACTCATGAGAAATTGTTGGGTTGGAAGTGGGGCAATTTGGGGCCAGTGTCCTGCTGCTGGCCAGGAGCAGCTGTGGTGGCCTCAAAGTGCCCCCGAGCCCCACACAGGCTTTGAGAAGTGTCTTAACCAGAGCACTGGTTGAATTCTGCTTTGGGTCTGTAACAGTAAGCTGGCAGTTTCTGTAAAGGGGTAGAAATGGATGTTTAGAGGAGAGGCACCTCGAAGAGAGTGTAGTACTGCCTTGTGCTAAGCGACTGGTTAGGGGTAGGGTTTGGATTCGGGGCTTTGAGATGAGAACTGAGTGGAGCTTTACTAGTAAGATACTAACAGGGGTGCTCAAAGTGTCTGGTGAAGCTTAGATGTAAGTCTCATTCAAATTCCAAGTTTCTGAACCATTTCCCAGAATGTTACAGAACCAAAACCAATAGGTTTCCACATCTGCTTCTTGAAAAACACGACAGGAGTGCCAAGTGAAATGAGATACCGCAAACAAGGGTGAAGTGTAAAGTTGGAAAGTGCAGACTTGGACCTGAACTAGCCTGGAGTATTTTAGATCCAGACTCTTTGTTTGCTCCACTGCAGAGTGTGAGACTGTCCCTTGCATCCTCCCTGCTCTCAGTTCTTCCCAAGTGCAGGACAGAGTAAAGCTGGGACTCCTACTGAGGTCATTTTTTAGTTCTGATGTAACTATCTCTGCAGTCAAGGTCTCTAAAAGCTGGTTCTTTCCTAATTATAGGCATGTGATTGAGATTGGCTTTTGTCAAGTATATAAAGTCTCATCCTGTACCACGCTGTGGTCCAGCTGGCTCCCTCACCCTGGCTCCAGCAGTGGCCAGCTCCAGACACTGCAGAAAAGGATGCAAGAGATGCAGTGGCAGGCACGTGCACAAGTCTGCTCCCTTGATTTTCCCCCACACACTCCCCAAAGATGTTATTCTAATTCCTAGGGACTGGCTTAAATCTTATTCTTTGCCCAGGGTGTGGGTCTGGATATACTTACCCACAAAGAACTTGGGTTTCTCCTTGACTGTTGCTGATTTATGAGCATCCGTGACCTCTTCTAGTAAATCTAACAGCACATTTCATCAGTTTTGAGTTTGCCACTTCACCTTAATGAACACTAATTGACCATTAATTAATCAATATTACAGCTAAATTATCCTTTATATAGTAATATACTCAAATTAATAAAAATTAAGCCCAGAGGAATGACATAGAAATCTTTAATGTATTTTTCCCATGGCTCCAGCACAATGCTTCTGAAAAATGCAACATAGGTGTGATGACACAACCAAAATTACTGTGCAGAAGATGGGTCTGTACTGCCTAAATGTACCTTCTCCTGTTGTTGGGATCTGGGATGAAAGGGCAGGTGGAAAAGGGCAGGGTATGTTCCTAGAAGGGCTGAGGCTGTGGCTAAAAAAGAGGCTTGGAGTATGTACTAGAGTGGATATTGCTGTGGCTCCAGGTAAAAATATCAGGTGTAAAATATTACAGGTGGGGAACCTGAGTGTGTCACTTGACTGGAGGGGCTGAGGCACTTGTAAAAATCTTACTGGGACCTCTTCAATGTCCAAGTACCTTAAAAAAAAAACCCAAACCTTTCTAAATAGTTAATATAAATTATTTTTTTAAGTACAAGCTGTGTAGTCAGCACTGGTATTTATTTCTCTTGCCTGTAAATAACTGAAATACAGAAGACCAATCAAAAAAATTTTAGAATTTTAACTGAATAAGGGGACACTCAAAGTTAAATGCCCTACTCTGTAACCTTTAAAAACGTGATCAGAGCAAACCCACGAGCCTCACTTGTAGAGGCTATTGCTGAAGCATGTAGCTTAATCCGATTCTAGTGTATTAGGGACCAGAAGTTTTTCTGGTGATGTATATGTGAATATATTACTGACGATAACTAAATTTGTAATTTTTTTTCACTGGAAGTTGAGTGTTGATAATTGCAATTTAGAGGTTTCCCTGGAGTTTAGATGCATTATGGTACAGGCTGTGCTCGTGCTTTGAGGCACTTGATTTTTATCAGTCTGAAGCAGCTCTGCCCACTGGTCTGAGCTCTCATTCCCTTCCACTGAACCCTTCCCACACGGATGGAACCTGGGCAGCAGCTCCACCAGGACAGGGCTTCAAATTGACCTTGTCTGGCACATCTTAACCACGGCTGCTCTGTTGGAGTATATTCATTTCTTCAGCCCCACTCACTGGCAGATGCAGAAGCCCATGCCGGATGGCCAGGCAGACTCTGTAATTAATGGGTAGAGACTTACAATTCATCTTAATCTCTCTCACACATATGGCTCAATAAATACATTTGATCACAGCTTTGATGAAACTGCTACAGCTCCAGAGGGCTCATGAAATCGGTGTGTTCAGTCAATTTTTAACTTGCAGAAGCACCCAGTGAAAGGCGTAGATCCATTTGTTGAGAAAACAGCTGAATTGGGGAAATGAAACATCTCACCAGGAACAAATAGTGTTTGACAAGGTCAGGGTAGCAAAATACTTTTTATGCTCTTTTTTCTGCCTGAGGCACCTCCCTTTTGCTGCCAACTTCATATACAGGACAGATGATAGTAATAGCAGTGAGATGGGATTATTGACAGCTTTCCCCACTTCTTTCTTCCTTGCCTCTCATCACAGCCACCAGTGCTGTGGGGGGGAAAAAACCCTCTCCATGAAGTTCCTTTGCTGCCTTTTTTTTTGTAAACTAACCTACACAGGGATGGTGATTGCCCTGGAGGAGAGAGGGGATTAGCCCTTCAAAATCCTTTTGATCCTCAGATCTGCAGGAGCCTTGAGACTCCTCCAGAGAAATTTTTCACTTGTGCTAAGTGGAGAAGTGTCCGTGAGCTCCTTCCAAAGGTCTGGGAAGAGTAACTGAGGGAAGCAAACCTACTGCTGCCCCTTAGGGGAAATACTGGGGGTTCACAAAGCTGGAGAGGCTGAAGACCACTCCAGGAGCAGAGGTACAACCAGGTGGAGCTCTGCTGCTGTCTGAGGCTGCTTTTTCCTGCTTCCCTGGCTTAGGGCTGTGCTGCAGAGACTTGCCAGGTGCAGCTGCCCACAGAAACAGACTCTTTAACCTAAAGGGAGGTTCATGATCCCAGACAAGCTTTGCCGCACCACCTGTGCAGGGGCAGGTCTTTCTCCTCCCCTCTCCTTAAGATTCATGCACTTGTTTTTTTCTACATCTGCTGGATCTTGCAGGAGAGTCTCTGTAAGTCCAAGGTAATGGCTACGCAGGAGTTGAGGACTTTCTTGCTGTAGGGAGCCAGAGCTGGCGTGGGAAGCCTGGGACAGGTTCTTCTGAAGCCTTTTTGTACGACTTGGGTGATGTGAAGGGGACTTGACGTAAGCCAGACTTCAGGAGAAAGCCAAGAGACCTGGCCAAGAGTGGTAAAATGGTCTGCTGTCTCTCCAAACCTGGCCTAATTTGAACTAGAAAGTGAGCTCAAAGCCCTGCTGCTTCCTTTTGAAACTGTAACCTCCTTGTTGTGAAAGCTAAGTTCAACCAGTCACCAGCTTGAAGGCTCTTAGATCCCCATCTCTGTAAAGAATAAATACTGCCTTCCCACCATATCAACATGCCCTGGTCTGCAGGGGAACATCAGTGGCTGTGGACGAAGGTCTGGGAGGATTTTTCCAGCTTCCTGTAGTTATCTGAAGCCTTCATCTCTAAAATGCAAAGGCTTCTATAGACTTTGTATTCTAATAGCGTAACACTGAATGCCCTCGTTCTTCAGGTATTTATAGCAACTTCTGCAGCTCCCATAATAACTCTTAGTGCCTCAGCACCTTGCAACATGATGTCTTGTTATCCCCATTTCACAGATGTGGAAATAGGGCACAGAAATTAAGGGATTTCTGCAGGATTTCCTACAACCCACTGCAATGCATTTGGCTAGAACACCACCTTCATATAGTTTAAAGCTCAGGTCGTGTATTGTGGACTTCTGTTCCCTTCGCTAAAGATTATATATAAAGGCAAATATTGATTCAAGAGTAGTGCCCCAATTTTCAGCAGTTCTGAGGATGTCTCTGGACTCATCACAGATATGAAGGAACTCTGAATATTAGACTGGGTTTTAGGTGCTTAAATAATGATGTTGTACTTACTGGCAGAGCAGGGGATTAACAGGAGGTGGAGGGCTTGATTAATTCTTAGGGCTATGCCTGGTCTCCACCAGCAGCTGAGCTGCAGAAGAGCCAGGCTCCTGTGAACCCAGGGCAGAAGTGGGGTGTAGGGCTCGCCGGGGAGCCCTGTGGGCACACGTGGGATCATGCGATGGAGCAGCGAGGCTCTTCCCGCTGGCCTGATGAGGCTGCACAATCTCCAGCTACTGAGCACAGGGATCCCCTTCTGTGCCTCAGTCTCCCCATCCGCAAATTGTGCACGGTAATAGTTAACCACCACGCCCAAGTGGCATAAAGCTGGGTTATTTTCCAGTGAAATTATTTCTTGCGCCCTGGACTCAACGCGCACCTGAACATTGCTGGGTATGATGCTGATTCAAACTGGAGTTATGCAAAACCTGAGGCTGTGTGATGAAAATGATTCCTTCTGGGTGCAGATGGTCCCAGGCTCCACAGAGCTCTGTAGGATCATCAGAATCGCTAAGTCTTATTTTCAAATTTAACGCTTTTTATCATGGCTTGCTATTAGGATGGTCTCACTCAGGTCTGATCCTCTTGCTGACCTCTCCGGTAACACCAGTTCAAGTTTCAGGCGTTTGACTATGTGACAGGATTGTGATGTGTTATTTGCTGTAGGGCTGGACTGTTTGGATGCTTGATCAGCACAATATTATGCTGCAATGTGTGAAATCAGTTCTTTATTATTAACCCCTAATGATGGGATAGCTTTGGGATGCGTGATGTGTACAAGAAGTAAAGGATGTCAGTTGGGCACAGGAGTGGTGTTGATACAAGAGTCCTTCCCTAAACTGCCAAAGCTGATGGATGTACTGCTGCTGTGGGATGTTTCTCTGCATCCAGAAATATTGCCCTTCTGTCACTTCTGCGCAACAGGCCATCACCAAGCTTGGGCAGTGCTTTTTTTGTGCTATCAGGAACAACGTTGCCTAATGTGATCAGCACTGGGCTGAGCTGGATCAGCAGAGTGTTTGGCTCTGGTCCCCATCCTCCCTGAAAAACATCCAGAGCTGAAAAACATCCAGAGCTGATCCTTCAGCTTGGTCGAGAAGGAGATCTCTCCTTGTCCTGAACCATGGTGCACTGGAGATTGGGCTGGAAACTCCAGGAAAGGGGCTTCTCCCAATAAAACTAAAGCAATGGCAATATGGAGATGGCGTTTCATAAGGTTTTCATTAATGTTGATGTGGGAATGTCTATTACTTCCAGCCACAGTGTCTGGTACTGCTTGGTACTGAACATACGTGTAACAAACTGTTCCTGCCCCAAAAGAGCCGGCAGTGCAAAGCTGTGCCTGCTTTGGAGACGCTTGCTTCAGCACATGTACATCAAAGGTCTGCAAAGCCTTCCATGTCGATGTGTTACACAGATGTAATCTTGGAAAATGGGTAGGTACGAACACAGGACATTTTAAGAAGGATTATGCTTAGTGCAGTACAATAGCCCTTTATAGCCAGGACCTCGCTGTGCTGTAGTTCATGGCAGCGATTAGTTGGATTAAGTTGTACCAATATAAACAAAGTAATAATGAGACAGTTACAGTAAATGGAATAAGCAGGGCTCGTCCTGTGCCAGCTGCAGAGGGCACTGTCAGGCACTTGGGATGCACTGTGCAAAAGCCTTGGAGGTTTATGGTGCTGGGGAGGACGTTTGCAGCCACCCTGTGAACATCCAGCTGCAGGGGTGGCCTCGGTGGCTAACTGGAGCTGGCTGGGGAGCAGGAGCACTGCTGACATCTTGGAGGGGGGCAAACTGGTACCAAAGCCCAAATAAGTGATAGCAAGTACTTTTAACATGTGAGATGAGGGCTCGGAGGAAAAGGTGAAGCAGCAAGGCTAGAAGTAGAAAATAAGATCAGATTACAGCTTTGCTGTGTTTTAATTGCATTGTTTAATTCCAGTTTCTAATGGTCTAAGACTAGACATCAAATAGAGTGCTAAAATTATTCAAAACCAAGCTACAAGTCTCAACATCAGAATGCCTATTACACTTATCTGTGACCTTCTTAACTTTAAAACCACCATATTATTATTATTTTACATCTTTGGATTATTATTAGGCTTCTGAACTCGGCTGCAGCTTGATTTATAGAAACTGCTTAGTCACTGGCACTAGTGCCTTGCTGGGAGTGGGAGAGATGCTCGCTGGTGTTTCAGTAGAGGCTCCTGCCAAGAAGCAGCCACTGCCCTTGACAGATCATTGAAAGCTGGTGCGTGTTTCCCTCTCATGTCTAACTTCTGGAACTGTTGCAAAGCAACTCAACCTCCTTCCCTGTGAAGGAGCTGGGGTGGAAAAATTCAAGGCTCAATTAATGCATCCCCTCTAATCGGTCAGGGCAGATTTATTTGGCGCCGCGTGCTTTGCCGGGAGCACTGCCCTGGGTTTTTGGGGAGGTTGTGCTCCTGTGAAGTTGGGATTCAGGCTTCGGAAGAAGCAGTTTGAAGGGGCAGAAGTAGTCAGCTGTGTGGGAAGGAGCTGCTGTGCAGCCAGGCTGGGATGGGAGGCAGGTGGGGGCCTGGCATGAGCCAGGCTGAAGAGCACTTTGAAAATTAAATACAGGGGTAGGGTGCCTTCTGCTTAATCACATTAATATTTGTGATGGTTTCTGTGACCCCACAGCAGATGCTCTGAGCAGAAGTTGCAGGACAGGCCCTTACAAGAAGGGTTATACATGCACCAGGGCATAGTAAATGCTAATAATTTACAACTGTCTGAACAAACCAATTACAAACCTGTTTCTTTTGGTTATTTGCTGAGTAATGACTATGCTAAACTCTTTATAAGGTTTATACAAAATCACAAACCTCAGCCCTGTGCCACTGAATGGGTAGGGAGTGATGCCTTGTCCACCATCTCTTCAGTCAAACTGCATTATTCCCAGAGCTGCTGCTTCAGGGCTTGTGCTCCCAGCAGCCCTGCAGGTCTGTGTAGCAGCAGAGCCCTTCGAAACCTGAAACAGGAAAAGCTTTTTTTTTTTTAAAAAAAAAAAAAAAAAGGTATTGAACACTTTCACCCCAAGTTGTTTTGGGTACCAGGTTTAAGTATGGGCTAATGAAGTGTGTCTGTTTGCAACTTGCTAGTATCCTGGAGATTTAAATGGGATAGTTCAAAGAACACACATCGGTTAAGTAGCTTAGTCTTTAATTTTATTCACACTGAAGCAAGCCATTGTCAGATATTTTCAGGGAGCTAACAGGAGTAAAACAATGGCTCTATTTGGCTGAGTCCATTGGATGAAAAATATCAAAGTTATAAAGTCCTAAACTGCTGAAAATAGTTGAAAATAATGGATTAGTTCTTCTCTCCTGACTCAATGCCTTTATTCTTTTTGACATTATTTTTTTATTGCTTTTGCTCCAATAATGTGTTGTGGTGACTCAGTGTGAAAGGTCTGTAATAATGTTTCATTGCTCTGAAGTCACCAGATAACCCTCCTCATCCTCTGGTTTAACACCTACAGATGTTTAGAATATAGCCAGAAGTGGGCTGACAACGATAGAATAGGGTAAAATAAGAGATGGAAAGAGCATTAAAAAGCATGTACGGAGGAATTATACATCCAATAAACTGTTTTGTATATCTGTTGGAAATCAGAAATGACACGTGATAATCTGGTGATGCACAGAGCTATCTTATAGGATAGCTGGTGCCACAGCAGCATGCTCCTACCCTCCTTCTGCTCAAATAATTGCATTAGCTCACAGATACAATGCCAATATTTTCAGGACCTTTGCAACTTCCTTAGCCTCAGACCATACCTGACACTTCTTGGTCTTTAAAATAGGCAGGCTCAGTCCACGGGGTCCTGTAAAAGCGCAGGGCTGTGAGCGTGCTGCAGTAGCAGATCTGAGATGGGACCCACCGCCTGGTTCAGTTCAGGTTTTGGGGTTAGGCTGGGCTGGAGGAGGGATGTATCACCTCCAGTAAAGCCTCTGTGCCCAGTTCCGAGTTTGCCAGCTCATTCCGATGCTGGAGTGCTGCCCTCCAGAGCAGACAGCCCCTTCCCAGAGACTTGACTTGGTTTCCTCTCTTAGCAGGGACATCTGAGGACCATATTCTAAGTAGAGACATCAAGGCTTGGCCTAATAATAAACCTATTGACTTAGGGCATTTGAGGGCATAAATTCAATACATTTGCGTTAGTTACTGAGCATAGTGTTGGCCAAGTCCCTTTTGCTAAAAGGAGGTCTCTTCTGAAACACCCAAGGCCCTAAATGCAGCAAAATGGAGAACGTATAAAAAAAATGCTGGCTTGACAATATCTCACAGTCCTGTCCCAGTCTGTATCCTGTTCTCAGCTGTTCTCTGCCTTCAGTCCAATCGTAAAGTCATATTTATTTACTTGGCTCTGCTGTGTTAATGAAAAAGCCACTTAACAAAACAAATAGAAGGAAGGACATTTGCAACCAATTATGGTATTGCTGATCAGTCAAATTGTGCTGGAAATTACATGTTGAAGTTCAGCCCAGGCAGCTGATCAATTACCTGGTAGCTTGGCGCTGGTGCACGCTATCAGCTTAATAAATCAATGTAACTTCAGTCACTATGCCAGAATATGTATGTGTATTCAATATGACATCAATATTATATAATGATGGTTAAAACCAATTGGCCAAACGCCGTGCTCTCTTATCTGCTTTGCAACCCCACTGGAGCCCAACGGTGCTCCAGCAGGCGGGGTGGAATTTGGCTAGCTATTCTTTAAATATACCCCTGGGCATCACTTAAAATCATGTTTTTAAAGCCTTTCTTTTTTGCAACCACAAGGAAAGTTAGCACTCCAGCATATAATTCAGGGTTGACCAAATTGCCAGCTAGCTATCTGCTTCTAGGGGAAGACTTGTGCACGCTGGCTCCTGGCGAGGGCTGTAGAAAATGGGTGCTCTCTTCGGTGGCAGATGCACATCTTGGCTGATTTATGCACAGCTTCCCCCTTCTTAATTAGCTCTGACATTTTAGCTATCATAATAGGGGTTTGGTTTAGAAGTGAAGGCTCAAAGCACTGGGTTTTGCTGAAAACAGTGTTTCACAGAATCATCCAGGTTGGAAAAGCCCTTGAAGCTCCTTCAGTCACAACATGACCCTCACCCCGACCGTTCCCAACTCCCCCAGATCCCTCAGCGCTGGCTCAGCCCGACTCTTCAACCCCCCCAGGGATCCCGGGGACTCCCCCCTGCCCTGGGCAGCCCATTCCAACGCCCAACAGCCCCTTCTGCACAGAAATCCTTCCTCAGAGCCAGCCTGACCCTGCCCTGGGCAGCTTGAGGCCATTCCCTCGGGGCCTGGCGCTGGGGCCTTGGCTCCAGAGACTCATCCCCCCTCTCTGCCCCCTCCTGGCAGGGAGTTGCAGAGGGCCAGGAGGTCTCCCCTCAGCCTCCTCTGCTCCAGACTGAACCCCCCCAGTTCCCCCAGCCAATTAAGTACAGGGAAACTTCTAACTGTCTGAAAGCCTCATGATGGGCTGGAGCACAAATACAGGAGCTTCTGGAAGTGCCAGTGGTCACTTGTTCCCACACCCGATATCACCAGTTTCAGTGCTTTCTGCTCTCTTACTTTACTCTTACCCAATTAGTCTGATCTCTCTTTGCCCTCCTGTTCTGTGCCAGTGACAATTTGCAGTTCACTGGTGGTTTTCAGCTCTGCCGTACCTCTCCTCCAGGGAATGTGCTGTTATCAGTACGTATTTATATTTTGGGAGCACGTACAGGGAATTGAGCCATGGCTGTGCTAGGTGCTTTGCAAGAACAGAAAAAAAAAAAAAAAAAGATAATCCCTGCCCTGAGGATGTTACATTCTACAGGCATAACCTTGGGGATACAGCACACAGAGAGAAAAAAAAAATTAAAAAATATATATATGGCAAGGACCCTTCTTTGGTAGTGTAATTTGGTTTGGCTAATGCTTAGCAGAGGTAGGGAGCAAGGAAAGGAGGAAAGAATATTTTAGTTCATCAGTTGCCCAGCCATAGCCAAGGTTGCATTTGGTAGGTTTTTTTGGCAGAAGTGAGTTGTAAGGAGAGTTTTGAAGGAGGAGAAAGGAGTGGCTGTTCAGATTTTATCGGGAAGGTTTTCCCAGGCTTAAAAGAAAGCTGGGGAGAAAGCGAGTCTGCGCTTAGGGAAGAAGCTGACAGACGGATTATGGAGGCTGGCGGGGCAAAGGTTATGGGCTGGCCGTATGGCAGGTAGGTTATTGCCTCAACGAGGTAAGAGGAGATGTGGAAAGATAATAGGAATAAAGAGGAGAAGGCAAGAAGCTTGTAAATAATGTAAATGAAGGACCAGTATGACTGTGGAGTGATGTGGTCTTGAGGGCAGCTGCTAAAACTGAAGATTGCGATAACTGATGTAAGAGAGAAAGGAGGCTTGGAGGAGAATTTTTTTGTTTTTAAGAAAAAAGCTTTAGAGATGTTAAAGAGAAAAAGGGCAAGCTTGAGATGTGATTCCAACGCAATCCAGTCCGTGCAGGTGGTGGATGAGACTGTGGGCCCAAGTGGGTGGGAGGATGGGGATATCACCTGGGGGAGAAGGAAAGGGGAAAAGAGGGAGGATGGCTGGAAACTGCCTACGCCTTGCACGGGAGGGGTGGAAAGCAGAGATCTGAGCTGTCTGTAGAGCTGTTGCAGTCTTTTTGCATTATTTGAGAATTTGGCCAGTTTATTTTTTGATTAACGGATCTTTATTTTTATATCATTGCTGATTCTGGTAACTTAACCCGTGTCACAAACTGTAGGTGATTGCGGGTGGTATCCTGGCTATTCTTCATCATCTGACACCAACTTCATGCAAACAGGATTTCTTTTGCTATTTCCAGAAGTTCACAGCAGAAAGATACTCTGAGAAAATTTTTTCTTGTGGTAGTTTATCCTTTCTAACTCTGGCCATCACTCAAACAAAAAATGGCAGTGGTCTATGGAAAAAAAAAAAGAAAAATAATTAAAAAATAGATGCTTGCTTATATTTTTCCAAACCACCAGACTAGTTTACCCATTCCTGAGAAAAGACGCAATCGAATAATGTTTCCCTTAATGTCAGAATGCAGAATAATGCTGAGTCTCTCAAAGAAGATACTTTTACATTTGTCCTGTCAAATGCAGAAGAAAATCAGCTACTTTCTCCTACCCCAAATACGGGGAACATCTAGGAATGTTAAGAAGTAGATTTGTTTTCCTTGATTTGCTTGGTAGGAAAAAAAAAAAATTTTTTTGCATTGGTTTTTTTTTGTTTGTTTGTTCATGTTGGAGTATAAAAACAGGATGTAGAATGGTTGGATATAGGGGGGGGGATTTATATCAGTTAGACTTGGAGAGCCTCATATCCCAGTATGGTTTGATGGTGTGAAATTCTGGATCCAGAGCCATCAGTAGCAATGCTTCCTTTAGTTTTCATTTCCCTTATTAGATATGAATAATAGAATAATCCATACTCTTTCAAGAGCAAGCACTGATTCCTCCAAAATAAGTGACTTCTTTGTGATCCTTTTCAAATTGGAAGCCATCTTATTCTATTTTAGCTCTCA
Source organism: Athene noctua (assembly GCF_965140245.1). Taxonomy (NCBI): domain Eukaryota; kingdom Metazoa; phylum Chordata; class Aves; order Strigiformes; family Strigidae; genus Athene; species Athene noctua. The sequence goes on along the minus strand of NC_134048.1, from coordinate 21,259,327 downwards.
ACCACACCTCCAACAGCTGCATTTCTACCCGGAGAAACCTCCACCACCGCTTTGGCTCCGAGTTTGCTTGGGATTCCCTGCGGAGTTCCGGAACAGCACACAGGGTGGGACAGTGAGGAGCAGTGCTGGTGTCACTCTGCTGGGGAGGATCTCTGGGAGGTGACACTCCGGATCATGTCTGGGCTGGTGTGGCCCAGCGGATGCCTGCTGGGCAGGGAGGAGGTCCGTGTGCTGGAGGCATCTCCTCCCCACAGCTCTCTCGGAGGCAGTTGTGCAGCCACCAGCTGTACGTACCCCGATGTGCTGTGACAGCTGTTATTTCCACTTACCAGATGGCTGGAGGTGGGATGAGGATGATGAAGGTGAAGTGATGCAGCCGCATACTCTGGTACCCACCAGCTCCTGATGCTAGCTGCTAGCTAAGAAGCATCTGCTGAGAAATCTGGCCCCAAACAAGCCCTGCGGCTGGTCTTTACTTTGGACTCAGATGACACACAAGGACGGGCATCTCCAGCAGCCCTGGATTCAGCCTCCTCACCCTGCTATCCCAGCTCTGGTAGCGCATTTGCATAAGTAGCAACTGGGTGAGTAATACCTGCCTCTGCAGACATCAAATGCTGCAAGTATTTTGTGGTAAACCTGTTGCTGCTCTGGGCAGGGAGGATGCACTTTACTCCGAAAGCAAAGGATGAAAGTCTTTGCGGCAACGGCTGTGCTTTGAAAGCGACCGAGCCCAATCGGCTGCACAAGCAACTGTTTTATTATCAGAATAACTGATCTCCCAAAGCACTTAACACACCACTGCCTGCACAAAGCGGAGCCGGCGCACGCTGCGGCCTCGCAGCCTTTTGCTAGTGCTGCCGAGTACCTCAGTCTTACTCCAGCAATATGTTGCTGTTAATTCAATAAAATAGTGGATTTAAGGGATTCACCTGTTTAGGTTGCTTGTTCGAGTGGGCTCGGGTACACAGTGAAAATGGGTACATGGTGAAAATAACCACCAGTAGATGCTGGCCTGTGTCTGTGACCCGGAGTGGCTGTATTTGCCTAATTCTTAAGCTACAGGTGTGCAGTGACACAGACCTGTTGTTGTCCTCACAGAACTAAGAATAAACTAGATTTGCTACCTCTCTAGATAAGATCATCGCTTCAGAGCCAGGTGGTAGACAGATCATGAACCTGGGTGCTGGGTTATTCCTGATTTTGCCCACTTACATCACTGGAGAAAAATTTTGCGTGCTTCTGCTTTCTTATATGGACATAAGGCTGCTGGTCCCTGGATTAAAAGTGTTATTAAGGAGACACATTATGATTATAATTATTATTTTAGAGGCTGAACAGTGTGCAGAAGCTGGCAGTGCTGCTGCTGAGCTTTCTCAAGGAGTGTGTGTGCATTTGCAAAAGGGAAGAAGAAACCATCCACAAGGATTTTCTCATATATAAACTGAGGAAATGGATTATCTGTGAAACAGCCAACAGTTTTTATTTACTGTGAAAATCTGAATCTTGCTCTCAATTTCCCATCAAGATAAAATGCAGGCATTTGGTTAAAATGGTAACTTAATGCTCCAGAGGTTTAATTACCACCACTCTATAATCAGAATCAACAGAGAGCAGTCTGCAGCTCTCAAATTCAACAAGAAATGCAGCTCCCCACAAAGCAGTCAATAAAAGGAAGATATATAGCATGTGCTTAGATTTTGTGGTCCTTCTCATAGCTGAACTTGCAAATCTGCTATTGCTAATAGTTTTCTTTCAAACCTCAGGTTCTCCCTTAGCTATTATCAAACTCCATAGCTCCTTATAACTATATTTTAACGTTCTCTGTGTATAGTATCTACGTACACATGGTAAAGGAATTTCACAGTGCTGGAAACTAAATTTCCAGGTTTTTTCCTGCATCAACAGAAAGCACTGGTGGGAACCAGTATCAATAGAGATGATAATTAAAACTTTGTATGGGCCTTGGTTGGAAAAAGCGTCAAAAGGCAGGTAGTTTTCTGGACTGTGGCTGATGTGATCTCTGCCTTGGGCTTCCTCTCTGTGGGATGAATGACCGTTGCAGTTCCAGGTGCTTTTCTTCTTTGAAGACTTCAGGACTTACAGATCAGACATAGGGCCAGCCTGGGTCTTACATGATACTGTTTTCCTTCTGCAAGTTAAGATTTCTTTCCTCCGGTACATTTTTCCAGTGTGTTTTCTGAACGAGGTCATCTGGCCGTGCCAACTGTTGGCGATGCCTGTGAAAATTGCACATGCTCTGTATTTTACGCATTCCTTTGCAAGTCGAGTTTTTAGTGAGCAAAACCTTTACCCATATTGCCTGGCACTAAGGTAGCTACATCCAAGCAAATCCAGCCAGCACAGGTACTGCTATAAACGCACCTTGCAGTCCTCTGCCTTCTGCCAGGGATCAAGCCCTGCCTTTACATCACGGGATGCTCCCAGGCCAGAGCTGTTTCTGCAGTAGCTGCAGTAGCAACCACAGAAGTTGCTCTCAAAAAAAACCATTGCTACGGCTTCTGCTCTCTCTAAACATGAGTTAATTTTTCTCATCATCACCAGCCCCCTATAAAAAGCAGCACATTTTGTATCCTGCCCCTACTGACTTGTGGAAATAAGAGATACCCTATTAACAATCCTTGTCCAAACAAAGTGTTGGCCTGGTTAGTGCCAGCACTTTCCATCCAGCACTAGTATTTGTTTTTCCATGCTCTTAATCTTATAAATTGAATCGAGTCTGATAAAAGTGACTTCCTGAATATTGCATAACAGTTTGTGTCTGTCAGGATGGAAGACAAACAAACCTGACCTTGAACTTGGAAAGTTTCCTCCCAGCAGGTAGGACCTTCCAAAAGTCTGTGTTGATCTGGGAAATGCCAGAGGGGGCTCCTGGTCTTCTCGCTGCCCTGGGACAGCAGTGAGGCTTCCCTGGCAGCCACCCTCTCCCCCAAAAAACCTCTGGAAGATGCTATGGATCTTCCTTTGGGGACCAGAGAATCCCCCAGAAGGAGCTGCAGCAGGAAGACAGCAGTATGTTCTAGCTCCAGAAAGGAGGCAGGGGAGAAATCCTGTCCATATCTGGCACAGTTTAGCCTCCAGGGATTAATTAAAGGCTTTTTCAGTTTTTCTTTCAAACCTCACAACATTCATCTCTGCCTCACTGAATAGGCAAAAGGGAGAGGCATTTTCTCTGGTGAATCACCAGCCTGTTTCAATTTTCAGTTTTACATTGCAGTAATATTTTTTCCTAAGGGAATACCACAAGAAGGGCAAACTTTGGCTTCTCACCATTGGAGCATTATGGCTTTAATGCGAGCTGGAAATCTGAGTAGTGGGCAAAACAAATATTCCCTAAATTTAGCAATCCCTGCTTTTCTTGGTGCTTCTGTCCCCTCTTCCCTGCCCATGGGTAAGGCAGGTGAAGGTGTGGGCAGAGCTGGTGCAGGATGGGGGACCAGGGGACTGGGAGCCTGGTCGTGGTGATGCTACAGGAGCAGGGAGGTGTCCTGCATCCCCTGAGCTGCCGGCAGTGCTGGGACTGGAGCCCTGGAGACTGATGGAGCTCTGGGGCAGCAAAATCTTTTTTTTTCTTCAACTCAGGCTTGTTGTGATGGATGCAAGGAGGGGGGGAGGGAGCCACTGACTCTTGGGGCTCCATGGGAAACATGTGGTGTCTTTCACGCAGATTTCCCAGTGCTAGAAAAGCTCAGGACTTGGGAGACTCTGTTTTTTGGGCAGCATCCTGGAGCAGCACCACAGCTCCTGGCTCAGCCTGCCCCGAGCGTGTGCATGGTGCCCTGTCCCTTGGGCCCTGCAGACCCTCCTCCGGCTGTGCCCTGCCTGCAGTGTTTGTTTTCTGACCCCATTACCTATTCCAGTTTGGATTTCAGCTGCTTAGGCTTGATTATTTTAAACCCCCTCTATCTGATTATCAGCAGCCCAGCCAGGCCAGATAGGAAGCTTCCTGGGGGATCCCCAGCAGCGTTGCAAAAGGATAATTTGCCTCTCATTTATGCTCCTTGGAGGGGCTTGGCCAGCAGAGATGGGGGGGAATTATGGGGACAGCACAAGACTGGGGGAAGGCAGCTCCCTCTCTGTGCTGCAGCCTCACAAATCTGAGAAACTTTGCTGCGTGATTGATTACCTTGCTGCCGTGGGCGTGCAGGGAGATGCGCGCTGGCAGGCGCCCACCACCCCCAGGAGGTATCAGCCGTGGGGCCCGACAGCACAGGCTAACCCGTGTCAGCACGGGAAGATGCTTCTGGAAGCAGAGCGGCGACAGGCTGGCGTGGCGGGGTGCACATTGGTACCGGGGAGCCCTGTGCAGCCTTCCCAGAGCTGCCTTCCTCTTGCTTTTCGGTTTTCTATTGTTATCCTAAAGCCCTTCTCCTCCTCCTCCTCCCCCCCCCAGCAGGATGAAGAAGCCTCCAGCTGGCCTAGGAGGCTTATCAGCTCTGTCTGGCTGGGTGTTAACAGTCTATTTGCATAAGTACCTGTCCCCGTCATATGCCGCTTGCCTTTGTGACTCACTGTATGTGTTTATTTTTCCTCCAGCAGCCAGGCTTGCGTCGTGCTGCTCCCCGAGGTATGCCAGGGCAGATGCCACCACCCCCGGGCACCTCAGGATGCCCTGTGTGCTTGGGCCAGGGTGCACACCCTCCCTGGCTCACCCGCTCCTTCTGCCCTGCGGGACCAGCTTGGAAATTAAATGTGTCACTCCCTGGGTCTTATTTTCTCTTAGCTGTCAAGATAAAATTAAACCAACCCCCCCGCTTCACACCTTGGCAGCTGTCCCTGGCTGGGGAGAGCGAGGCTTCCCCTGGGAGCTCAGTCCCAGCTCGTGTTGCCGGGGAGGGTGATGCATCTGGGTCGATGGCTGTGTGATGGGTCACTCTCTCCTCCCCACTGTTCGGTGGGCATGAGTTGAGATGTTCAAAGCCTTTTCCGAACTCAGGCCTCAGCTCCAAAGGCAGAGGGAGTGTTGCCTGGCAGACAGACTCTTCTGGATTTGCTGTGCTAAAGCCAGTATCGCTACAGCTCCGCTCCAAGTGTTGGTCATGACCGTGGAGTCACCTCCTCAGGTAGGAGCTCAGCGGTCTTGTTTCTGCTCATTAGCTCTGAAAGGTTTTTCCATCCATAATAAGAAAGTCATTAATGTTAAACTTCCGCTGCCAGGTACAATTGATTTGAAGATTATAACCACTATAAAGGGGGCATGCGTTGCATATACAATGTGTTAAAAGTCCTGGCATGCAGGAATTGTTGCTTTGATGGTTGTCTGTCATCCGTGGAGCTCACCAGAAAATGGCTCAGGTGGATGTGGGGGCTGCTCAGCTGCCTGGCAGTCCTAGTTACCAGTAGCCTGTTTTCAAAGGGCAAAGGTAAATTCAGATCAATAGCTGGTACGTCCTCTGCGGAGGGGCTGAAATCCTACCCTAGGACACGGTGGACTCAGTGATTTCACAAGTCTTTATCCTCTCATTGCTGTGATATTTTACAAATATAGCACATAACCTCGAGGTCCTCTGAGCTTGCAGGAGGGAAATGCTCAGTGTGGGATCCCCTCTGCAAGGAGCTACCAAGACTGAAGTATTTTCTTCTGAATGTGGCTCGGAAACCTGTCCTTGCTGGTGTGTTCTACTTCCCTCTATGGCTGATGAGCCAGTGAATCAGGTGGCCGTCCATCCAGCCACTTCTTGTATGTAAAAGTTATTTTAGACACACATTTCCAGCATTCAGGATATATGATGAATGTGCCAGGTGTGCGTTGCTCCTCTGACCAGGAGAACGGGTGGAAGAAGTTGGGTGAGAAGAATGAGGGATTCAGCTCAGCTCAGCACACCCAGGCTCAGTGTGGACGGTGTTGCCTGGGGTGTGATGTGTCGGGGCACACTGAAACGTGCTCTGCAATGGAGACAGATGTGTGAGCGTGGAAAGGCAGACAACCAGCAATTCGATACGAATTTTTGGCCATTGAAGAGGATCAATGAACTGGATTGTCCGAAGAAAAATACAGTAGGTAACAGGGAGAAAATAGAGGAAGGATGAAGCAGACAACACACCACATGAGCCATCCAAGAAGCGGCTAAAAGAGGAGCGGAATCACAAAAGGATAAATTCATGAAGCCAGGAGAGGGCTGCAGGAGCCCCGTTCCTTCTTTCAGAACAGTGCTCAAGCTTTCAGCTAAGGCAGATTCAGTGGAGGAGCCTCTTGGAGGCTTTTGAGGGTGGTAAACCCACTCTGGCTTTCACCGTTAACCAGAAAAGTGCCTGATTTGTGACCAAAATTCAGATGCCCTCGTTTTCCCACCCTGGCACTGATGAGTGCATGCCCATGGACTGTAAGGTGGCCATTCTGGCTTTACAGACAACAAAATAAATGTTATGGCTGCAGCTTTCTTGAATTTACAGCCAGACTTTGCTCCTAAAAAGGATTTGAGAATACAAATCCCATAAAATGTGGATTATCTGGCTATGTCAAATGCAGAACAATTGAAATTAAATCAGGAGGATTACTCCAGAGGCTGCTGGGGCAGTGGGTGCCCCTTGTCTGCTCCTCCCGTGTCGTGATGAGCCTCGCACCTCCAGCAATCTTGCTTTGGTGGCAGTGGAGAGGCAGCTGACGTGGTGGGTCCTGGTCATGTCGGAGCGGTGTTTTCCAGCCTCGGTAACGCCAGCAAATGGACCTGTGGTGTAAAAAGCACATGAAATGGGACCCTACAAGGCAAGCAGCTTGCTCAGCGAAGCGCTTTGTGGATCTGCATGAATGGCAGCGTGAGCCTCATTTTAGTCCCGTTCTAACAGGAGGCAGAAAGACTAGATCAATGTCTTCACGTTTCAGAGGAGCAGAAGTTGGAGATCTTGGATCCAAAAGCTTTCTGACTGTCCCTCTCTCACAGCCCGATGCACGTTATGCTAAGGAACGGTGCTGCACATGCACAACTTGATCCAAACCCTGAAGAAATCAATAGGAACTGCCAGGCGCTCCATCCTCTGAAGAACAGCTCATGCATTTCGGTGACTAAACGTGACTTTCGGAGCCAGCTTTCAGGCACCCTTTTCAGAGGCTGGTATTGTGGTAGACTGTATTGGGTGCTGGCTATATTCAAACCCGATGAATTTTCTTGACATAAATATTGTGTGAGGTTCTAAATCGCAAGAAATCCCTCACTTTCCATCTGTATCTCTTTTTTTCTCGAATGAATTAGCAGCTGATTTTGTCCTTCTGGCTACTCCCAGGTCTGAACCACCTTCACCCATCCCACGTGCTTCCCTCTCTGCTCGCTGCATCCAGGCTAAGTTTGCTGCTTGGCACTATTGCTCAGGCGATGGAGTGTCCCTGTCAGCCCCCCTATGGTTAAAATCAACCCCGTAAGCAAACCCTCATCATTTTATTTATGACTTTTGGATGAGATAATGGTTTTCCACTTTGAAAAGAAAGCTCTCTACTTCAACATTTATTTTCTATAAATGCCTTGGCATTTATATTGCAACAGGAGACTATTCAGTGACATTATCTGATAAATATCATGTTATACAGCTGCAATTTACAATGCATATATTTTTAACAGTGCTTCTAAGCTAAATTAAATGCTTCTAAAATATGGTACTTACGGAAAACAAATGTCTGTTCTAGCAATTTTGTTTTTCAGGGTACACTATTTTTTTAAAACCAGATACCATCTTTATCCTGTCAGGCAGTAAATTATGCACTTGCACTTTCATAAACTCTCCCCTTGGGAACTTAGTCAATGAAATGGAAATGTCTTTTTCACACCCTCCAACTCCAGAGAAATACAGGGAAATAGCCAACTTGGTTATAAACCGAATGTCTAAAGGGAATCCTTATAAAATGTGGATTAATGCAGTCTTGATGCATGTATTGTTTAGCATATGTACCGTTCACTCAAATGGTGCACTGAGTTGTGACTCAGATCTTTAATGTCTCTTTTTTTCTATTTTATTTTTAAATGGGAGAGTAATTGCGTGTTCAGTGGTGGGATCTGCAGGTAGGAAGACACCCGCTGGCACCTGGCTGTTAACCTCCCTCTCAAGCCTGGGCAGCTGTGGAAGGAGGAAAACTCTGCTGGCCTGCTCAGGGTTGTAAAGCACAACTGCTTTTACACCTAGGTGGATCCTTCCCCAGGTCTCAGGGTGGGAATTGGCAGCACAGGGGTCTGCAATGGCATGTCCTGCCTTTGGGATTCCCTTCCGTGAGGGAGAGAAGAGGCACTTAGGCAGATGAGCCTTGTAGGTCCCTTCCAACTGAACGATTCTAAATCTACTTCTGTTTCCATCGCCCATCACCCAGAACTACAGAGTTTCCTCACAGCAGCCAGACGTCTTCATGTGAAACTCTGAGCGACCCGAGTTGCCGTGTTATCCCTTTATCTCATGTGATGTGGAAAGATTGAAATTCCAACAGAAAGGGAGCAAAGGAACGAAAGTGGGGGAGTGTGTTGTAGGGGAGTCTGCTGTGATGTCCAAAGCAGGAGGAGCTACAACAGGTCTCCTGTCACAGGAGCAGCACTGAAGCTGTTCAGCTGACCGCTGATGGTCCTTATTTCCCCAAATCTACCCTCAAGAGAGCCCTTTGAAAGCCTCAGTTGTTGCAGTCTGGGGACTGGGTGAAGCATGTGCTGCATTAGATGTGCTTTGTAATAGAAATGAACTTAAAGCAAACGGAGAAACCAACAACAACAAAACAGGAATCTTGAAATTTGGCAGAAAAAATTCAGTGCACAAAACCCACAAGGACGTGAGCATCTTTGCACAAAACCACTTACGGATGCATTCCTTCAAGGTAATCCCTTCAGACAGAGAGAGGCTGCCATTTCTTTGAAAGATATTAAAGCAGCTGTTGCTAGAACATAGAGAATTTTTGAGCTATGCATCAAGGGATGGACATTTGTAATGCTATATCCTTTTTGTTTGTTTACAGTTTATTTTGATACCAAATTTCTAGCTACTGAAGGTAATTGAGACTGCAAACAAAATCTCACTATCCACTGATCTGCCAAATCAAATTTTCTTCTCCTGCAAGTATAGTGTTTTTCCTTAGCTTCAGAGAGGAAAAGAATTATGCAGAATGAATGAGAAAGAAAGGGGATTAGTTTGTGATGACCATTGCAGCCATCTCTCCCTTGATCTTCCTGTAGTAGTTCATTCTCAAAGATGGGAGTGATTATTTTTGTAATTTAGAACAGAGCTTGTTATTTTTCCTTCTGCTGCACCTGCTTACTACTCTCCAAATTAACACATATTTTAATAAAAATGAAATAACTCGATTATAGCTGGGATATTGGACGACCCTACCTGGGATATGGATGCAGCAAGGTTTGCATCATCTTTGTGTTCCCCTCTTGGAATGGCTGTGTACTGCTCTAGTCCTTGAGAGAAATTAAAGTAGCCATGAGGCTATTTTGATGACTTCTGGCCACCAGAGGCCTCAGAGGAGGGTAGCTAAGGCAGTAACTTAGCAGCCACCTGTCTCCTACAGAGTTTTCAGGTTGTGTGGGGCTTCTGAGGATCTCCACAAGCTCTTTGCCATCAGAGCATCTCCCTGTGCTGTGGTGGTCAGCAGGAACAGGCTGAGGGAGCTGAGCTTTCCTCGTGGCTTCTCGCTAGCTAGCTAGTGAATAGATTGTTTCGAAAGGTCTTCAAAATGACACCGGATTTTCATTATATTTGGGGACTACTCATGCTTCCTTGGACCTGTCCTATCCGTGTGTCTGTAATCAGATTTGATGACAAGGCCAACTGGGTTTTCCTCTTCCTCTCCCATGAGATCTGTCTGCATGAAGTTTTTCACTGGTCTCAAGTCTTGTTGAGAAGGTTTATTAATGCAAAGCGTTGGGAGATGAACTATTTTATACGCTCATTCTCCTGAAGTTGCTTTAACGATTTTGTAATCGTAGCTCTAGGGTGAGCCAACTCACCCCTAAAATCAACACATTCACACCTGGACACCCCAGAGCCTCGAGGCAGGGGCAGGGGAAGCAACAGCTCTGCAGCACTTTTGGGGGACTCGTGTTTAGTGACGGGATTTAACTCTGCCGAACTCATACAAAACTCATACAGGACTCTGTCCTCCGTTTAAAAACATCTGTTAATTCTACTTAATGTGCTCACCGTCGCAAGGTTGCCTATATTTTTCTTGCAAAAATAAGCACCGGTGAATGAAGATGAAAGGGAAATGTTCCTGGTTTCTTCCCTGGAGATCATATTTCTTACTTGTTGCATAACTGCTTATTTTAGCATCAGTCAGCCGAGCCTTTGTTGTGTAGACAATTCTGTCCTTTTAGAGGATTTGTGCAGTATTATTTCTTCCCAAATGCTTTTTTTTTTGGCTTTATTATTACATTTATTTCTTCTCTTAGCAAATACCAACTGACAACACCCTGTCAGAGCTCTTCATAAGTGTTACATAAATGTCATGCTATGTAAACTGAGTATCATACGTATCATACACATGACCTTTCTGTAGAACCATCCGTCAGGTGTTATCTCTGTGTATTTTACATGTATGTGTTACATACGTGCATTTGCATACAAGTTTTGTGGAAGTGTGCATGTATGGTAGCTAAAAATCTCTTGAGTGCACGATCGCTACTGCCCAGGAAAGTACTCAAAACGCAGAAACATCCGAATTCTTGTTGTCAGTGCAACTTAATCTACACCCTGTTGTTGAAGCAGAGCAAGATTTTAATTGTATGTTCAGATACTATTTTTCTTCTGCGTGGCCACGGCGTGCAGTGCATGAGATGGTCAGCAAGGGGCTCAGCAATGCTGGCTTGTTCCTATTGTTCAGCACATGATCCTAGGCCTGAGCTCAGCACATTATTCACATGTCTGACCACTTTTGGATTTCGCCGCAATAGAAAATACAGCTCCAGTATGTCTGTGTGCAGTTTTCAAAGCAGAACAAGGTGCTTATCTTCTGGATAGCAAAAAATGTATTGAGGTTGCATCCGGGGATGCTGCGGACCCATCTGCACCCGGGAACGTGTCTGTGTACCTGGATTTTCACATCCTCTGACCTCCTTTAGGGGCGTTGTCCAGAAATCCCAAGGAAATGGCCAGAAGGGTCGTAAGGCTGTAGTGTGCTCTACAGGACCAGAGCAGGGATGTTGGCAGGTTCCTCTGAAGACAGAATTATTAATTTCCTCACGGCTTTTCCTACGGTACTTTCCACTACACTGCCTCAGTGCTTCAGCACCTTCATTAATCCTCCCCAAACACCCGTTATGAAGACAGGTCAGGGTGACACATGGATGGATTAAGGTCAGTTTTGACTAATTCAGGGTACTCCATCTGAGAAGCGTAATGTCTGCTTTTTCAGAGCATTTAACATGATACAGCACTTCATACATGCAAGCACAGCACCCACTGCTTCCAGCTGTACTAAGATGGATGTCAGCAATTCAGGCGAAAGGTTTCAAGCTCCACACCCGCAGTGTGGGCAAGACAACTGTCAGCACCCAAAAGTTTGGTTTAATGACTTTGCAAGCGTTATAAAGCCTGTGGCAAGGGCAAGGAAAAAAAAAATCCTCTTCTTTGGGAGAGTTTAATCCTGTCCTCGCTATCGGACTGTGTCTGCGTCTTGCAGCCCTTGCTTTATTATTCCGTGGGCGGTTTGGTTTTGCGGATAAGATGAGGATCTGGCCAAAATTTGTTTCCTTTTTGACTTACGGAGAAGGTCGGTGGCATGCAGGTGTCATATGGAAAACAGATTGTGCCAGAGTAATCAAGAACTGCATTAGAATATGCATGCCCAAGAAAGTCTCTATAAATTGGTACAGAATGCCTCACTTTGGACATTTCTGAGGTTCTGACCTTCAAAATATCCCTTCCCTCAGCCTGTGCATGTGGATGGGGCGAGATCTGTTGGTGAAGTCCTGGCAGTGAATGCTGCTGGAGCAGGGGGGCCAGCACCCGCCCGGGTATCCGGGGCTGGCGAGGACCGACAGAAAGGGGGGCAAGCTCATGAGTCCCACCGCTCCTGTGCTTCCAGGAAAGGCTTTTTTATCTCGGGGCTGAAGTCTTCCCCCCTCCTGGGTGGCTGCTGAGCAGGCTCTGAGCACCGGGGCTGCAGGTGCCCCGAGAGCAGCATCCTGAGAGATTTCAGCAGCCAGAATCATGACTAATTGGGATGAGCTCATCTAAAAGACCATGAAAGGCTGCCTTGTGCCAAATTTCAAGACCTTATTTCCAGAGGTACAGTCCTAAAACCAAACCAAACCACCTCAACAAGCCCAAGAATGACCAGAATGACCAAAGCAATGCTCTTCTCCTCCTTGGCTTTCATCCTCTGAAGAGCCAAAGGACTTGGGAGCGTTTAGAAAATGTCGAACACAGGTTGCCAAGGCAGAAAGTTGCAGCCTAATTCATTCAAGTTTGGCAAGCGATAAGGAGTCAAAACCAGGGATGTACAGCGGAGGGGACACCTGACTACCGTAGCTGCGGTGGCTCTAGTTGCGGTCCCGATGGTTTTTACCAACCCGTAACTCAGTTTTAGAGCTGACTGGCTTAACGAATTCAAGAGATGATGGCGGATTGTAACCCAAAGACTGTCTTTAACCTGAAGTTTAATTTTTTGCAGCAATGGTTTAAAAACGGCGCAAGACAACTTCTGCAGTTTGTTTTCCCGTTAGGGCCTCCGGGAGTTTGGAAAGCTGTACGCTGTCGGGACCGCTCCATCCCTTTATTATTATTTTAATTTCAGAAAGCGATTCGAGCTCGACAGCCGCGCGTTGTTGCTGGTTTTTATCCTGGTAAAACAACTGGCCCCAGGCAGCCCGGAGCCACACAGAGCCCAAACGCTGATCTGGGGAGCACACGGCGGGGTCACCCCGGGGCGGGCAGCATCCGCGCTGCTCCGCGTCTCTCCGCGGAAACTCTGAGAAGTTTGGAGGGGGGGGATGATTCCACACCCCACACCCCCCCCCGGGGCTTTGCTGCCGCAGCCGCATCTCCAGCCCAGCCGCTACTGCCCCTCCGCAGGCGCTGCGCGCCCCTGGTGCGGCCGCGTGTGCCGGCGCGGCCCGCGCAGCCCTTCCCGCGGAGCAGCGCGGAGACACCGCGGCCCCCCCCCCCGCTCCATTCCCACGCTGGCGGCCCGCCCCGCTGCCGCGGAAGTTTGCTACGCGGAGGGGGGGGGGGGGGGGTGAAGCGGCCTCGCACCGCGGCCCCCGCCCGCTCCGCGATGGGCAAGAACCGTCTTTTTGACGCAGGAGAAATGGCAAATTTTAAGTACGTCATTAATATGGCGCCAAAAGGTTTTTTTTTTTTTTTAAGTATAAGCTCTTTTTTTTTTTTTTTTTTTTTAAGGTTGCAGAAGCGGCCCCGTGTACGCCTGTGCACAGCGCGGCGAGGGGGAGCGGAGCGGGGTGGGGGGGGGTGGGGGGGAGAAGAAGAAGAAGAAGAAGAGGAGGGAAAAAGAGTGTGAGTGTGCGAGTGTGAGTGTGCGGGGCCGGCGGGCTCCGGGCGTGCGGCGCTGGGGCTCCGGGCAGCGCCATGGGGCCCCGGCGGCCGGCGGGGGGGTGAGCCCCGGGGCGGCGGCACGGCCCGGGATGGGACCGGCGCTGCCCGCACCTGGTCCTGCCGCTGCGCTCGGGCGCGGAAAACGGCGCAGGAGGGAAAGAAATTGAAGATTTGGGGCGGCCGAAGCAGAGCTGGGGAGGGGGGTGGTGGTGGCTGGGGAGGGGGGGGGGGTGGTGTGTGGAAGCGCCGCCACCATTATCCGTCCCCGCTCCGAAAGTCGCTTCCCCGCCTCCCTGCCGGAGCCGGGGCGGGCGGCGGGGCCAGGAGAGCCCTGAGGAAGTGCGGGGTAAAAAAGAAAGAGAAACAGGCGGGCAGGGCTCGCCCGGCCGCGGCGGAGCGGCCATCTCGGCTGGGAGCGGGGCCGCATCCATGGAGTTGCCGGGCGGGCGCTCCTGAGGAGGGCCCGGCCGGCGCGGCCCCGGCAATGACACCGGATTGAGGCGGCGAGGGGGCTCTCCCGGCCGGGGACTGCGGGAGCATCCCCCGCCCCCCGCCTCCTCCCCGCCCGTAACCCGAGAGACAGCCTCAACTCTTGGAGGACACTCTCCTGGCAAAGGTAAAGGCTCGGCGGGGCTGGCGTCGGGAATGGGCTTATTTTGCAGCGGATGGTTATTTTGCAGCTCCCCCTGCTTTGCTTGTATTTATTTAATTTTTTTTTTTCTAATTTTTTTTTTTTCTTTTCCCTCCCCCCCCCCCCCTCTCCCGGCTGCGAGGCGGGGGATGTGCAGCATTTCCAGGGGTGGATTGCGCATGTTGGTCACTCTTGTTTTAAAGTGTACGAGGGAGGCAGCGGGAATGTAAACAAGAACTTTTAAAGGGTCTGGCTCGCAGCTTCGCCTTTTTATTTCCCAAATTAATGACTGCGGCAGAGGCTGCCGAGCGCCCTGCCCGCCGGGGGGAGGGGGCGCGCACCGCGGCTCCTCGGGGCGATGCGCGGTGCCGGGGGCTTGGGGAGGGGGGGTGTGGGGGGGTGTGGGGGGCTGTGTGTGTGTTGGGGGGTTGTGTGTGTGTGTGTGTTTGTGCTCCGCGGCAGCGCAGCGCTACCGCGGGGCCGCCTTTGGGGCCGCGGGGAGCGGCGGGCCCGCGGGCGCGGAGCGTTGCGCGGGGCCGGGATGGCGGTGCCCGGGGGCGTGGCGGCTGCCGGCTCCCGCCTGCCCTCCCTCCTCCTCCTCCTCCTCCTCCTCCTCCTCCTCCTCCTCCTCTTCTTCTCCCTCCCCATCGTTCCCGGCCTCGGGGCTTTCCCCGCCGCCGGCTGCCGGGCCCGGGAGGCGGCCGCCGTCCCCCCCCCGCCTCCTCCATCATCCGAAAACATCCCTTCTCCCCCCACCATCCGTGGCGCGTAAAACAACCCCCCGTAAAGCATCCTCCCCTAAGACACCCCCCCACACACGCCGTGACCCTGCCGGGGGGTCCCACCAGGCGATTTCCACACACACCCCCCCCCCCGATCGCAGCCGCACACCTGCCCCGGGCTCCCTCCTCCCCCCGGGGGCAGCCGGCGGTTCCCGCACCGCTCCAGCCCCTTCCCATCGGTTTTGGGATGCGGGGCTGGGAGCACCTCACCTGCCCCCCCCACCTCACCCCCCCGGGCTCCCCGGTTCCGCTCCTGGGGATGGAGGCAGCGACCTGGAAGTTGGGAATCGCTGTAAAGGCGGGGGGGGGGGGGGGGGGGAGCTGCTGAGTTGTCAACCTCGGATGCAGTTAGGGGGAGAAAAAAAAAAAAATTTCTCCATACCTGCGCGCTTTTTGAGTGGGAAGGGAAGGATGGCATTCACGGGGAAAATTCCCAGCTCCTTCTCTCAGCACCCACGGTGAAAATTATTTATTTAGACCCTCCTACCGCTGGGACATTTCTAAGAGGGGATTTTGCTTGGAGAAAATATCAGTGATCTCAGCTTTTCTCCCAGGGGTAAGGAGCCCGGCTCTTAGGAATGGTGCTTGACCTTTAAGCATTTATTGGCTACTGAGGTTAAAATAAGCTTGAGATAGAAGTAAAAATAGCTTGCAGAAAGGTTAAATCAAAGGTTAAATTTGTTTTTCCTAGGAAAATTGAGGCTGATGTCCAAAAATGAAGGCTTGGAGCAAAGGGTGGGAGGGTACACGTTAGGTCTGTAGGTGGGGAGATGCAATTCATTTAAAGTATTGGTGGCTCCTGGTTTTGTTTGACACCGAGTTCGGAAAGTTGGTGGGTAGGTGGTCCTCACACCACGGTGTGTGAAATCCGGTCTGGTCCTTGCCTTTCTCCGGGTGTTTGGTACAAAGCTCGGGGTGTCCATAACTCCTGTTGATTTTCCTCTGAGTTGGGGATGCTCAGAGACCTGCAGGATGGGGCAGCCGACTGCGGGTGAGGAGCACAGTGTCCCTGTGTCCCTGTCCCTGCCCTGTGTCCCTGTCCCTGCCTGCTCCCTCCTGCCTGAAGGCAGGGGTGGCCCCGAGTGCCCGCTGTAACCTTTCTGATTACCTGTGCTCTGTCTGGGCATGCTGAAGAAAAAAACCGGATAATTAGAGGGTAACAAGTCAGAAGAGGCAAGCAAAGTTGTGAGTAGTAAAGAAAAAAAAAATCCCCTTGTAGATGTGGAAAAAGGCAAAGCACAGGAAGTAAACGAGGGCTTGTTTTGTTTTAAATTTAAATGAGATTAAATTTTGCCCCAGGGAGCCAAGACAGCAAGCAGATTTGCTGTGGAGGAGAGGAGGAATAGCTCTCTCTTCACCTGGGCAGCTGAGCTCTTGCTGAAGATGTTGGAGGTGAGAGTAGCCCGTGGAGGAGGTGAAGGGGCAGGCGAGCCCCGGCTGGCACCGTCGGGCTCCCACTGGGTACCAGGATCGTGCCCTTCTGGATTTTCCCTTCGCAGGGTTACCGGGGCGGTGAAGGAAGGAGCAGCGTGGCTTCCCCCTGAGGTGGAAGGGCTGTGCACCAGGATTTGCTGACGGGCTGTTGGCACAGCCGACGCGCATCCTTCTGTCGAAAAGTTTGTTCTGTTCTTGTGAAATGAGGGCTGTGCCTGTGTCAGGGGATGCTGCGGCTCTCTCCGAGCCTCCTGTAGCTCCTCTCTCTGAGCCTCCTGTAGCAGCACTTGGCTCCAGAATTGTTAGAAGAAAAGGCAATCCGACAAGGACAACCCTCCTGCAGCATACAGGCTGGTCCCTTCCAGCCCTCCACCCTTCATATTACACTTTCTAACAACTGGCTGGTGGTATTCCTAGACAGAGCAAAGGAATAGTTAAGGCAGAGGCGAAGCGTTGGAGAGCAGCCCCTCGACTCCATCCACGTCACCCGCCCGGGCACAGGCGGTGGGACGGGGGTGCTGGGATGGGGGCTCAGGGACCGGGGGTCCCTGGGAGCGGGGGTCCGGGCTGGCCGGAGCAGTGTGGGTGCCGCTGGGGGCACTAGTTTCTGTTTGTGTTCCTATTTCTGTGCTGGAAGAACAAACAGGGAAGTGGTTTTTCTGCAGTCTCATTGCAGCTCACAAACAGAGCACATAATTCAGCCGGTGTTGCTCAACTGTCACAGCGTCAGAGGTGACGGCGCAGGGGGACCGGGCGCATCCCTCAGCGTGCGGATGAGCGCTGGGAAGAGGTGACGACCAAATACTTTTTCTTTTTTTTTTAAAAAAACCCTGCAACTTATGCAGGTTTCTGTGCCTATTCCCTGCGGAAGCAGGGAGCGCAAGGCATGGATGAATTTCTCTAGTTTGCTTGCTACACTCCAGGCTGGTTCATTCCTGCAGACAGCCCCTGCGCAGGGTGCTGGGATCCCACTCTGAATCCCACGTGGACTTGATGTACAGAAGAGCTTGCGGGGAGCTGGGAAACATCAGCGGATTCCCCAGAGCACAGGGCTTGTGGCGGGGTCCCCAGAGGGTGAGGAGTTGTTTGCTGGCTGAAGGCTGGAGGAGGCGTTTTGGTTTGGTGAGCGTGGGGCTGGAGTGCCCGGGTGGGACAAGGAGCTCAGGATCTGGGCACAGACCAGGGCACTGCTGCCTCCGCCTCTCCCAGGTTGCATGAGCTGGGCAAAATTGCATCTCCAAAAGCTCCTCTCCAACCCTCCCCTGCTGTGAGGCAGGACCAGGCAGCCTGAGGCCATCATCTCAGTTTTACTGCCAATCCTGCGGCTAATTTGTCCAAGGCCCTAGTGATTTACATTTGTTTAGGCTGATGGAGGGCCATCATCTTCCATGGTTTAGCATTTATCTGCCTTTCTCAGCTTGAACAAAGGCAATGCTGAACATGTGTTAGTTTGCAAGCAGCTCGGTTTTTGGGTTTCCAGGCATTAGCACAGGACTATGCCTGTGGATTTGAGTTGCAGACACTTCAGGGGGATGTTCATTTGTTTATAAAAGAAACCCACATCTGTTTCTGTTTGAATTTTTTAAGCAAGCATACATAGAAACCTTTTTCTCTTGGTTTCTGGCTCTGTAAAAGCTAGATTTTTGGGCCAAGTTTGACCTAACAGTGACCTTTTCAAAGTATGACAAATTTTTTTGGTATTTGTTTATGACTTTAATAATGATGCCATGCGGGGAATGGGTCAGTTAAAGGTGAAATTAGCTTCTAATGTAAACAAAAGATGAATTTTGGAGCAGAGACTGTGTTTTGTGGAGTTACTCAGTAGTACACCAACTGAATTGGTCCTGAGAGCTTGTTTTGTGTGAGACTTGTTGGGGCCGGAGCTCTGGCCCTGGGAGTGCAAGGGATGCTGGCAATGGGTCCCCCGAGCTGGATGCCACCAGGGTCACACTTTATAACCGTGTGCTCCAGATGGGGAAATGGCCCACTTACCCTTCTTCTACAGTAAATTCTTCTGTTAAGTACCAGGTGGTTTAGTGCTGTTCTGCTGCTCAAGAAGGGGAGTCCCTCAGAAAACAGCATCTTCTTAGCATTGCCTGGAAGTTAACCATTTTCAGAAAGGGGCTGCTTGAGCCCTGTGGTTTTGCCCCCAAATTTTTGCTCCCTTCAGGCACACGGTACCTGTGGGCCGTTGTCTGCCATCCCCTACCCAGGCAGTGGTTGTCTTTCAGTGCTGCTGTGTTCCGAGATGTCCGTACTTCGCTCAAGCCAGAATTTCATTCAGGGCCAGTTTAATGCAGCTTGGTTCGGTGGATGCTGTCTTGGATCCTGCCAAACAGTGGCAAAATGATTTATTGAAGTAGAGCCACTATTTTAGCTGCAATGTGAGCCACCTCTGTATGTGAATGTAAATTCATACTGTTCTATAGTGAGCACATCAAAGTGTGTTGTGTGGGACAGGAGCAGAATGCAGGGACCCGGTTCATTAAGGGGATGATCAGTGCATCTTCTCACGTTTATATCAGAGCCAAAACCAGTCCCAGCATCCTTACACCTGTGCTGTGTCATATATATCATGTATATTTTCCCCTCCCTCGGAAGGAGAGTGATGTCAATAGCATCTTGCTGTAAAGGCAGAGATGGGAAACACTGGAAATCCCACTGGGTATCACTAGCATTCCTTTGCTTCAGCTCAGGTGTTTCTTTTCCCCATTGACTTTGGCGTATTTAATCTCTGTGACTAGGAAATCCAGAGTCAATAAAATCGTTGTTCCAGCTTTGTGCTCCAAAAGCCTGTTTGCCACTTCCAACCCAGTAGGTTTGAAAGGTTCAGGTAGGATTTCCACTAAAAGTAAGTAAACTGCTGTCTTCAATATCATTTTCCCCAAGCAAAATCTAATGGCTACTTGGAACAAGGATGGTTTAATAACATGTTTCCCCTTTAATCACTGGGGGAAAGTATTGATATTGCCATTTTCTCAAGGAATGTTTTAAATCATGTTTTGACAGCGCAGTGCCCTACCGCCACACTGACAGTTAAAATGTTTGTGCTACTTTGTAGTATTATCCCTTATAATGCTGTGGTAAAACATAGCACATATATTGTAAAATACAAGGTTTTTATTTTTGCAAGGGTTTTTTTAAATATGTTTATGTGGGACTTTGCCTGCTGTTGTGGGGGAAATGACGTGCTCTAGCCTGCTATCCCGTCTGTGTGCAGCTAGTACCTGTTGTGACTGTACCACGCAAAACCAACGTTTAGTTACCCTTCCCACTTACCATTCGTGGAAGCAGTGGTGTGCACGCCATGTTAACAACCTTGGATTCTTATAAAGTATCTCAGAGAGTACTAGGAAGATTTCCACGAGATTAACATCGCTTTCTGCAGGTGTATTTTAGCTCACAGCCTGTTGGACTGTTGTCTGGTCCATGGTCCCTTTCCATCCAGAGCTCCCCAAGCCCTGTGTTGGGGGCCACACTGATCAGCCACCAGCCACACTGGTCTTCAAAACTTAAAGCATTTTTTTTTTTTTTTTTAAAGCACCTGCTGGTACAGGTACTTGACTTTCAGCTCAAGAGGGGCGAGTTTAGGAGAAACCGCTGATTTCAAGTGGTTCTGTGGCTTGTTCAAAGTCACAAAGCAGATCAGCAGCTGAGCTTGAAAAGGATCTCCTGTCCTGATGGGTGCGGTGGTACCCGCTGCCGTGGTTTTGCTCTGAGAGGATGGAGAAGTCACAGCAGCTGTGCAGAAGCTGCTCGCTGACCCCGCCGGGGGCTGTGGTGCCGGTGGGGGGCTGCACGCCTGTGCCAGAGCCTGCGGAGCAGCTTTGGGTGATGGGAAGGGTGCTTCAGGCCTGGCTAGCACCTACTGGCTGTGTGACAGATAGACCAGAAGTCTTAAAAGAAGTAAGATACCGCCTGAGTGGGAAGATGAGTCAGAGGGTAAAACCCCAGGCTTGTTGTACACAGGAGTCCTCTTGGGCGCCGGGATGCTCGGACTTCCCCCTGCAGACATACTGAGAGTGTGCAGAGTTTCCATTCTTCTGTCAATCTGCTGCTTAAATTTACAGCCCAGACGGATGGTTCACAGGATGTCTTTTTGTCCTGGGGTTCATGGTGAGGCATCCTCGGGGGGGGGGGTGTGATGCTCTTGCAGAGCGAGAGCCCTTTGGTTGTGAATCTCCCACATGGGCAAATTGCCAGGCAGTGCTGAGTGATGGAAGAGCACTCACTGCACCTCCTAGGAGCCGGGAAAGCTGCTCGAGAAGCACTGGCACCCTTAAAGTTTTTTAGAAAGCCCTATGAGGACTGTTTTTTTTTTTTTAATTTTTTTTAATTTTAAGCCTCTGGGTGGTTGTTTGTCCTGGGGGTAAACACTGGCTGGCGCTGGGATAACATGGTGTGCTGCAGGTATTCAGAGATTACAGTGATTTGGTGCTGAGAGGAGTTTCCTGGGCGTTAAGTGTAATGTTCAATTTCTTTTGTTACAGATGGAAGAAAAACGACGCAAGTACTCGATCAGCAGTGATAACTCAGACACCACTGACAGTAAGACCTTTAATTCAAGGCTTTGAATGAGATTCACCTCCAGCAGGGAAAACGCTTGAATAATTACTTTGCAAAGAGAGGAGGAAACTGCATTTACTGGGATGTCTCTGCACAGTGAATTGTGCGCCGGGCTGGGTTTGTCAGAAATGCAGCAACAAGCTGATATCAATTTAAACACCCGGCTGTGGCTCCTCTTAACTGATGAGAGTGTCTCCCTCGTGTGAGGAGTCTGGGCGAGGCAGAGCTGCTGATTGCAAATCTGCTAACGAAGCAAACCCCCTTTGTAGACAAGTTGTCCTTTCCTGTGAGCAGCCTGAGACTAGTTAGCTCTTGATTGAGTTGTACTGGGGGAAAGGGAAGTTTTTACTGGAGTCAGGGTAAAACCGGAGCTGCCTTGTTTCCCTGCTTGCGAGCTGAAGAGCAATGTGGGAAAAGGGATAAGGCTCAAGCCAGCAAAGCTTGCAAGCCCATGCTTGCTTTTCAACATCTACCTCACTTCATCCTCATTCAGGAAAGCACAGAAGCATGTGCTCAACAATAAACACGTGCAAATGTGCTGAATTTTGGCTATAAATAGAGCGCTTTCCTCTCCCACTGATTCCAGGGTTTCACCCACTGCAGACATACCACAGTGCCTTAGTGTTCAGCACCCTCCAGGCACTAGTCTAATCCCTTGTCTGGGCTCTGGAGTTTCCTACTAGTTGCTCTTGGTTTCTTACAAATGTCACAGTAATTTCATCTGGGCCGTGCTGGGAATTTGCTCTCCACACTTTACAGGATCTGGCTTTTGGATATCCGAGAACGAAAAGGACTTTGCTAAAGACACTAAACTTATGGGCCTTTTCCTAACAGGATGATGGGGAGATTACAGGGGGTTGTGGAAAGGCTGATCTCGTTGGGTTTGGCTGCTGTTCCCACAGCTTTAGCCAAAAAAATTGTCAGCATGAGCGGAGTTTGCACCGCTCCTGCCGACGGGAACCTGCTGTTTGGCTGCTGGAGGGGACCCCCATCCTGCTGGAGCCCTGCGGGGGGGTCTGAGCCGTGCCTGTGGAAAGCGTTGCAGGCTCTGTCAACGCTGCTCGCTTCTTGTAAAATAAAACATCTCTATCTCAGAAAGGGGTTTGTTTTGGAAGCAGTGCTCCAAACTTCCCATCTCCTAATCCCCAGATGCTCAAAGGCTTACCGAGCCGAGCTGTGCTAGCTGGCTTCTCTGCCTTTCGGGGTAAGGCATCTTTAATCACGGTATTAAACAACATGGCCTTATCTCTGTTGGGCTTGGATATTTATGCTGCAGGTGATATCTAAGCTGTTGACAAATGCTCTCCTGCAGGATAATTGTAAACAATTGTGAACAATTTTTATGCCTCCACCAGGGAAGCATGGTAGTGGCATGTTATCTGAGTCTGCATACTTGTAGCACCAGTTGCAGCTTGAGAAGAGGGGGCAAGGTGGAAATTAGTGGCTCGATCTCTCAGTATAAACAGTGGCTCTGCTGCTGCAGTGCTCTGAGCAGCTCGCCAAGTACAGCAGCAGTTCCCAGCGGCTGCGGCGTAGGGGCTTCGGCTGTGGGCTTTGTTTACACAGCCCTGTTACTGATTTTAAAAAAATGCATTTATGTGGAGCCCGCTCTAATGACATCTAGCCCGACGATGCAGTCAGACAACAGCCATCCTACAGGAATGACTGATGTTATCAGATCTGGGCTTCATTTTAAGAAGTACAAGAAAGTGGGTTTATCAAATAAAGAGGGAAAGGTGAACTAGTGCCTCTTCCCCTGCGAGCAAAAATAGTCATGTGAGAGTTATCTGGGCTCATGAGGGACATTTCCCACCACGGTGGCACCGTACCCAGGACAGCCCTTGTCCCTTGTGCCAGCTCAGCTCCTGGCCAGAGCCCCTCCTGAAGTCCTTGCGTGCATGGCTCCGTCGTGTTTTGCAGTTGCTTATGTGGTGTTCCCTCCTGTTCAGTCATCCAAGGATAAAATTAGTGTTAGATAGGGCTATCGATAGTTATTTGTTGCACACCCCACCACCACCCCCCCCCCCGAAACATTTTTATTAGAGTCTGGAGGGATCCTGTTATACAGAAGACCCAGCTGTGTGATTATAAAAAGATTCCAATAATTAGTTGATTATTTATTATTACCAAATACATACAGCTTTTTTTCTTTTTAACCGATAGTAACACACATGGGTTGGAAATAAAGATTCATAACGTAAGTGGTCCCAGCACATTTCAGACTTTAGCTGCCCCTGCCTCGCGGTGATGATACGGCTCCAGTCAGGATGATGAGTTCATTCATAAGACTTCCAGAGTGAAGTAGTCCCAAATCCCAGAGCAAACGCTCTCCTACTGCTGAAAAGTGTAAAGTGCATTGGCTCGATGTGTCCTGTTGCGTGGTTCCCCCTAGATGCTGAACTGCACACAGGCGTGGAAATGACTGGTCCTGGTGTAGGCAGAGGAGTTTTACCCATTTGAGTCAATATTTTTGACCGTGGGGTCTGGAGTCCTTGAGCAGTTCAGATGCTTGTCTTTAAATATCCTTGTTAGAAAATTTTTAGTCTTAATTCCTGATCCCAATAGATTCATGATTCCAGGAGTGGGCCCTGGCTCATTCCCTCTTAGAAGCCATTCTTACTCATGATTTTAGGTTTCTCATTTCTGATGTCTGCATTTGAAAACAGTGCTTTTAAATTTCAGAGGCCTGTATTTCATCGCCTACAGCAGCAGGAAAGCACCAAAATGTATTTTGGTGATGTATCCAGGGATGTGCACAGAAATAATGCCCTGCCAAGGTGTTGCTGCCTTTTAGTGTTGACCCAAAGCGTTGCTTGAGTCTGGGTAGCGGCAGTGGGGCTGGTGACAAAGCCAGGGAAAAAAATTTGGCTCTTCTCCAGGTAACCTGCCTGCGTTGCCTCGTTGCAGGTCACACCACGTCCGCCTCCAGATGCTCCAAAATTCCAAATACCAAATCCGCCTGGTCACGGCAGAAGGAGAAGAAGCCCTCTGAGGTACGTGGCTTTTAGGCTTTTGCCTTTTCTCCCGGGGCTGTGCTTGCCCAGCTGTGGTGGCCACCAGCGTGCCCACAGCTGGCTGTGGGTGGTGGGTGCCGGGACAGGGCATCCTCCACGAAGGCAGAGCCCAGGCTGCAGAGCCACCGCTCCCACCAGCGGCGCCGGGCTCAGCCCCCGGCTCCGCTCTGCTGGGAGGGAGCGGGCGGAGGTACCCGGTGGGCACCTCTGGTGCGGGGTGGGGGGCTCCTTGTGCCCCCTCCACCCCTGTTGATGCAATGGGGAGAGGTTGAGTTCAGTGGGATTGGGAGGTCCTGCGGTGTCGGGGTGGCCACACGCTGAGGGTGCCTGGTTTGGGGGCCCACCCGGGTGCCCTTTCCTTACCAGCCCAGGTCATAGCACTGATGCCAGGGGAGGGTGGCTGGGTGGAGGCTCCTCCCCGTGAGTAAGGGGGAGGTACAGAGCGCTGTGAAAGGAGAGACGGCACAGCTGAGTTGCAGATTACCTTGTGCTGGTTTCCTCCTGTCACGGGGCTCAAGGGCATTAAGCTGAGGCCGCTGGTGCCTGACCTTGCTGCAGGGTTCCTCCTCGCTCCTGGCAGCGCTGCCCACCCCGCAGGGCATTGCCCAGGTTGCCCCTGGCAGCTCTGCAGTGCGGGGACTGGGACGGGCTCAGGAGGAGCTGGGTTTCCTGAGGGCTGTGCTGGAAGGGACGATGCTGTTTTACCTTGGGTGCCTCGGATACATTTCCACTAGACATGGAAACTATACTAGGCATGAGCTGCTGTTGTAGCAACTGCAGTGTTTAGCAGTGGTCATCTTCATTTCCAGAGCAGCGTGAGCGAAGCCAGAGGGACATTGT
The DNA here is from genome assembly GCF_965140245.1 of Athene noctua. Classification (NCBI taxonomy): domain Eukaryota; kingdom Metazoa; phylum Chordata; class Aves; order Strigiformes; family Strigidae; genus Athene; species Athene noctua. Next base: position 21,234,575 of record NC_134048.1, on the reverse strand, counting down.
TCTCACATTCCTCTGGACCAGGGTCCGGAGTCAAACAGTGCTCAGTTTAGAATCAGGTGAATCTGGCATGGCTAACGCATGCTTGCAGGCTGTAAACTCCTTCCCAAGCCCTCATGTTACACCTCTGCTGAGGCTGTGGCCTGGTAAGCACAAACCTCTCTAACATCTTCCCTTTGCATCAAGCTGAGTAGAGATTTTGAGGTTTTCCTGTGGTCACTGCCTGAATTACAGCTGCACTTTAGTTCTTACCACTCTGACAGATTTACATTGATACATCTAACGTGTTGGTGGTGGACAGACACTTAAAAAGTTCGAGTTGTTTGTGCCTTGGGTAAAGAGAGGGGCTGAAAAACTGTTATTACCAGCTGAGGTAATTGGAAACACTCCGGAGAGCAAAGAACCCGGGGTGCAGATGTCACTGGCTGCTGACAAGGCTATTGGAAGGTTGCCCGCTGGGGCTGGTAATGTCATTTTTTAGTTATAGATCTGTCTCTGGAAATGGGTGAGGGGGCGTATTCTGTGATCTGAATCCCCCCCAGAAAAACTGAAGCGTTTAAGGTGTCTCCTCCTCCTGGGGCAGCGTTACCCCCTCTCTGAAATAAATGCCCATCCTTGTGCCCGACGTGTCTGTGAAGGCATCACATCGGCTGTGTCGGTGCTGTCAGGAGTCCTGTGGAGATGCCCGGCGTTAGATCTTGTTAGATGTGTGAGGATGTGACTCGTGTGTCACCAGCAGTGCCATCCGTGCCACCCTGCTGCTGCCCAGTAAAATCCTCCAGAAGAGCCTGCGTTGGGACATCTCTTTCTGCATCACTGGTACAGACTTTTGTCTTTAATGTGAATTAGCTTTCTAGGAGTTTACCTGGCTGCTAATGAAGTTATGGGATATAAGTCCAAGACTCCGAGTGGAAATGCTTCTGCACTTTATGAAGGATGGTTAGACCTGGATCCAGGCTTTGCTGCTCTGCAACAGCTGGAGTGAAAACTAGATCCTAGTCCACAGCACCCAGGGAGACATCAGATGTGGGGCCTGTGGAGGCCGGGCTCATCCCCCTCCTTCACGCTGTGTTGTGGTGCCCAGAGGACAGTTCTCAGTGAAACATAGATCTGGAACAAATAAAGTGGAGCAAAAGCTTAATAGTGCCCAGCTTAGCAACAGTTGGGCCAGAAAGCGAACTCTGGTGGCGTATCTGAGCTGAAACTCCAGGGGAGTTTGGAGACGTGATGTGTAATTACTCGAGTTGGAGTTTGGCACGGATGCTCAAGCTGACAAACCATCTTATACAAAAGCGTGGTGGGAACCTGAGCAGATGGGAGAGGTCCAGATCTCAGCTTTACTCCCCTTACCCAGCATCTTCCCCATGGCCACTGGCATCCAGGTCTGCTTGAATCCAGCTCCAGGTGAAACCCAGGAGTCAGGAGAGTTTGTCGCTGAGGGTAGACCTGGGATTGCCCCATGCGACAGGTCCGAGACCTGTAGTGGTGCACGGTGATGGTTTGAAGGTCACCCCAGTGAGCGCTGGGTTATGGATTTCCTCTACGATGGCACCTTCTGAGCTTTTCCATGAGTGACCCAACTTCTGCTCTTACGGTGAGGGCCTGTCTGGTCCATGGGTAGGGTCCACTGCCCATCATCTGTGAAATGCTGAAGGGTTTGGCACATCCTGGGGGATTTGTTGCAGGAGCCCTGGAGGTTTTCAGGCACAGGCTGGGATGGGCATTGTGTCCTGCTGGAGCGAGTCCTGAGAAGTGTACAACATAAACCATACCACTGTCAAACTACTTCACATGAAATAGTGAAGTGCCTTTCTCTTTGCTGTCCCACTTTGGATGGAAACCTCAGGAAGGTAACGGGGAGAGCATGACTAATGTATTATCAGATGTTGAACCCCCCCGGGCCAGTCTGCCCCAGACATTTTGGGGCTGGACAAGCAATTTCAAATGTAACTCAAACTCCAGGTTTGCACGTAGGTTGTAGCTTTATGAAGAGCTGAGCTGCTGTCGAGGTGCAGAGGGTCTGGGCATGTCCCGAGGAGTGACGATGCTGCAGGACAGGCTGGGGGATGCTGCAGGATGGGGGGGCTTGTGTGTGTGTGTGTAACCGCCGAGCAATCCTGCCCCTCTCAAAGTCGTGTCCCCATTTCTCTGCGAGCTGCCGTCTGCATTCCCCCTGACAACCTGAGCAGGAGATAAAAAAATCAAAGGCATTAGTGTTGCATAGTTATTAGCCAGGTCAGGGGGTGATGTTTATTATGAAAGACTCTGTGAGAAGGGATTAACTATACACATTAAAAACCACCCGATACAAGGCATCTGGAAAAACAAGCTTCTTAACATGGAAAAGTACTGAGCTGTTTGTAAACATCCGCGAAGGGGGCCACTGCCAGGGAGGGTGATTATATTTATCTGTGCCTGTCACGGGGCTCTGCCCGGGCTCTTTCCTGACGTGTCCCAGGCACCAGGCTTCTGTCTCAGCTGCCTCCCTTGCAGAGGTGACACTTGTCCTCCCCTGCCCCACGCCTGGGCAGCGGAGACCTGGGGGCAGAGCCTGGCAGGGTGCTGAAGGTGCCCCGGGCGTGGGCATGGCTCTCCTGCCCTGCCTTTGCCTGTAGGCAGGGGATGGACGTGGGCAGCTGCCAGCGGCTTCTTGCATCTGCAGTGATAGCAGCCTACCAATCTGGTCATTTTAATTAATCTCATTAGAGCTCGTTTGTCTCTGAACCTGGCCTCAAACGGAGCGTGGTGACTGGTAGCCATCCCTGGGCTCTGCCAGCCAAGGAGCCCTGCGAGGTGATGCTGGTCCTGCTCCCTGCCCCAGGAGCTGGAGGGAGGGGGATGCTCGCTCAGGTCCTCCCTGTCTTGGATGCTGAATCTGCAGCAGGGAATAAGATGTGCCTGAAGTATGGATTTCTGCTGCTTTTAGTGGCGCATTAGTGCAATCCTGCCCCTGGCTATAGGGCTGCTGGGGATATGAGCACAAGCCTCACTGGTTAGACTGCAGTCATCAAGCCCTCTCTCCTCTTTTCTGACAGGGAACAGTTGTCAGTGTGTGAGGAGAGGATAGAAGAACAAGGCAAGTGTGTAATAGAGGCGCTGGTTCTACCTGCCAGCTCCCAGCCATCAGCGGCCTGGGGACTCCCTCGGATGCTGCCTCTGAGTCGCTCTTAGCCACTGGGTTAGTCATTAGCTCCTGAACGGTTTGGGATCCCAACCACTACCCTGCAGTGAGTTGCACTGCTGGAATGTACTGGGGAGGGGGGAAGCCCTGCTTTTTTGTGCAAACTACCCCTGACCCTCCCTCCAGCAGTCCCTTTTCTAAGCTGAAGAGCCCTGTGCAGTCTTGTCTCTCCTCTGTGGGTGCTGCTCCTCTCACCGGACATCCTCATCCCCCTTCTCCTTCGGGCCAGAGCTTCTGGAGATGAGGGGACTGCAGCTGCAGGCAGGGTTCAAGATGAAGGGGAAACCACAAATTTATACAATTTACATTAATTTCTTCTTGCCTTGTTTAGATATTACTTCCATGTTTTGAAAGATGGCTTTTTATATCTCTTCACAAGGATTTAACCCCTTTAATAAACATCCTCATCCTTCTAAAAAGTAATTCTTAGCGCATTAGGTCTTGGGTTTTGCCCTGCAGTAGGTATATAATGACCCAGTGAAAAGTGAATTTAGTCCCCACGCTCCGCATGCTTGAAGAAGGGCTTTTATGAGTATGGCCAAGCAAGACTGGACATGCTTTTACTGGGCTGGGCGAGGAGAAAATCCGTCTCTGTTGAAAGGTTTGACTGCAGCGGCTTTGTCGCTTTTCCCAAGCTGGCTTGGGGATAACAGATTAATACCATTGTCTTCTGAATGCTGAGAAGGGCCAGACAAAAATGCTTCTTGTTCCTATTTTAAATTCTGTTGTTCATTGAATCTTTAACATTCAGCATTTTGAGAGGAACAAGACTAGATGAAGAGATAGCAGGCTGACTCCCAAATGAACATGAGACTAAGTATTTTTTTCACCACAGGCTGATAATATCACTGCTTACACACACCAGGCATTGCCGCGTTTTGGAGCCTTGCTACTGAATATTGCTGCTTGTCTCATTTCAGAAAAGACTGGAAAAATGGGATATAATGGCAGGGAAATGGTGCTGGGCAGCTGAGGGGTTCACCCACGGAGGTGCCGGCTCAAGCTGATATGAAGACAGTTTGTACAACCAAAAACTATTCCCAGGGTTCCCATTGTTCCCGTTGTTTTCTCTTTCTCTAAAAATCCTTGTGACTCATGAGCTACAACAAACAATTTTATGCTTGAGAGGGTGAAGGGCTAATAGCACTGGCTGGAAAATGAGGAGGGAGCCCTGCAAAAGAGGCGGCCGGAGACTCCCTCTGTCCCAGCGTGGATAGAGGAAGGGGGTTATGGCTGGGGGGGGGGTACACGGGCCAGGATTGCAGTCAAGGGAAAAGAGAATGTTGAACCAGAACCTAAAGAAAACCTGTTATTTTGGCATCAAAAAACCACTCCCACATCTTTGCGCCATGACCTGCTGTCACCTGTCCTTCAGCGTGATGCTGGGAGCCCCACGCCGCCCGTGCTCGCTGCGGGGAGGTCGTCGGGGCCGGATCCCGCAGCACTGCCGGGGCATGGCGGGACGGCTGAGATTCCTTGGTTACAGGAGGGAGCAGATGCAAATACGAGATTTCGGATGCAGGCTGTGGCCAGGCCATTCCCACCCCTCCTGTCCACCCTTTCCCTAGGGAGCATGTTGCACTTTCCAGCATACACTTGATTTGGAATGATGGGCTTCATTTCTCTTTCTCTTACATTTCATACCAGTGCTTTGGAAAGGTGGGGGTTTTTTTTGATGCTAAAACTTTTCAGGGATACAGATATTTTTGCATATAAATGAAATTGCATCCCATTCTGGGACTGGGAGTGAGAACAGAGCTTCTCCCTCTGCCCCAGGAGCAAGGTCTAAAAGCTCTCTAAGGTCATCTGGGTGCAGATGTAGGGGAAAATGGGTAACACAATTCCTGCTGGCTCGGAAAGCCTCGTGTGCTGGGATCTGGCCTGCTGGAGCCCATCTGTGTTTGGCTGAGCCGCCTGGTCCCTTCGGAGCCGGTTTTCCCTCGGGCTGGTTTGCGGCAGGCGCCGGCGGCCCCAGCTGAATACCCGTGTCGGGTGATGCTGAGGCCGTGCTGCCTCGCCGGGTGCGATCGTCTGCGCCAGATCCTGCACGGCAATCCCTGGGCTGGCTGCTGTTTTAAAAGCTGATTAAAACCAGCGCTAGACGAGTGTTTCTTTTCGTTTCGATTTAAAGCTCAAAACAGATACGGCTTTTTGGCTCTCACCCAGGAGCTGGTTTCGTACGAGCAGAAAGTCCTTACCACGGGATCTGAATTCGGTGCGTTTGGGTTGGTATTTGGGGCTGAGGGGATGATCGGTGGGCTCGGACCTACGGTGCCGTCACCTGGAAGGCCAAGTCCTTGACAGTAGAAGCTGAATAGCCGTGAGATTGCTGGGCCTCTTTATTAGAGGGGTTTGTGAGTGAGTCAGAGAACCTGGAAATTCATAACGAGGATTGCACAGAGAGGTGGTGGAGAGGCTCGGAGAGGGGCAGAGGAGGAGGAACGCTGCTGCAGAGCGGCACAGCCTGCGAGCCCTTTGTTGAGGGAGGGACGGGATCCCATGCAGCCTTTCGGATGCCTCACGGTGTGCCCATCGTCCTTCCCGTCCCACATGCCGTGGCATCTCCTCCCAGGGGTCGGTGTTCCTCTCTGAGGTTGTCCAGGCATGGGACAAATCCCTGCGAGAGCTCCCAGAGGTGCCTCACAGCTGTCTCGGGGTGCAGGGAACGGCTGCGTCTGGCGGGGGGAGCAGCAGATCCTTTGTGAGGTGGAGTGGCCGATGGACGAGGTGTTTGTGGCTCGGGGAGGGGCTGAACGCAACCCCAGCCTTGCAGATCCCTGCCTTAACCACAGGCGCATCCTTCCCGCGCCAGGCTGGATCCAAGTAAAGCCTTAGGATGTGAAAATCGGAAGATGTGTTACATTTAATCAGCTGGGGGGGATTTAATTTTTTTTTTTTTTCAAGAGAGAAAATCCACATAGCTTTCGCCTCACGACAACAGATTGCAGAAATAACAAACAGTACTGATGTATCATTGGGGAATGCAGTGGCTTTGGTGTCCCAGTGACTTCTCGTGTTCATGGGCCACCAGGACCAGCAGTCCAAGCGAGGCAGTCAGTCCAGAACTGCAAACTGGTGGGCTGGAAGGATGGGGAGACAGTAGGGGTTGGTAATTTGGTCTTGTCCTGCCTGCAAGAAGTGAGTGCCAAGGGTGATGTAAAGGCTTGCAGGCCTTGGAAGTGGAGCCACCCCGGAGCGGCTGGATCCCCAGGCCCGGGCTGTGGCTGGCAGTGACGGTGCTGGGACAGGAGGGGGGAGCTCAAGTCTGCGACTGCCCGGTGGTTGTTTGGTTCAAGGAGCAGTAATTGCCTAGAAGTTGTTTCCTATGTGCAGAAAGATCTGGATGGGACTGTGTGTGTGATCAGGCAGCTGCTCCATGCGGAGGGTGGGACGGCTGGAGCCGCAGGACGTCGGTGTTGGTGGCCTGGGTGTCGGTGTCCTCCTGGGGCTGCTCTGGTAGAGCCTGGTCAGTGTGATCCCACGAGGAATTAACCTGCTGCCTCGTGTGTGAGCGACATGGGGATGAGCAGGGAAACCCAGCCGGGAGGCCGATGGGCTGCTCTGGGAATGGCAGTGGCAGGGGAGCATCGAGCTGCATTGAGCTGCAGCGAGCGCTGCTTTCATCCAGAACATGATGGTTTGCTGCTGCCGCCTCGTTCGGTACACTTGTGCTGAGGAACGGTATCTCCTGGGTATTTTTATCAATTCTTACGCTTTATCCATCACTGTAATATCCACAGACACCTGCATTTTGCATGTTATAATCTGTCGCTCTGCGGACAGTGTGGGAAGGTGATGGTGGGTGCAGGGCTGATCCTGCCGTGGGTGCTCAGGGCTGCACGAGCACACCCAACTCCTGGTCCCTCTTGCTTGAAAGTACAAAGGCAAAACTCTCTTGGGATTTTGCAATTTCTTGTTCTTTTTCCCCATCTTTAAAGCTGATGCTAGGAAAGGGTGAGGCCGGCCCCTGGGCATCGGTGCGATGCGTCTCCAAGCATCGCTGAAACCTGCCCGAGGTTCCCGAGCAAGCAGAGGTAATAAAGTGCACGTCTTGGTTTGGCCTTGCCCCTTGCCAGCAGATCGATAAGCAATAAACTGGATCCCACTGCCGGGCTGGAAGGGGAGGACGGAGCCTGGCCAGGGCTGCGGGGGGAGCGGGGAGCAGGGCAGCCGAGCCTCGGAGACAATTTGTCAGCTCCTGCGGACGGGGAGAAACAGTAAACACTCCTATTGAGGGAAAATTGCTTGTTTTCTGGTACCCAACTTTCTCTTCGCCGCCAGGTCCTCGGTTCATCAGTGCCCAATTTATCCTTTATTTGGTTTTCATAAATAATTCAGAAGAGTTTGAGTAGAATAATTGAGTCTTTTCCCAACCCTAATCCCAGACAATTGAAAACAAAAAGACATTTAGATTACAATTTGAGCGTATTAGCTGTTGGGAGATTTCCAGACAACTGATCTGCTTTCCTTTACAATTTCTGTGCCGTTCTATCATTTCTAAAGTGTTCTGCTTTGATAGTTAATAATTTGAGCATTTCCAGTTCTTCATGAAAAGACAGAGGCATTGCTGTGATAAAGTGCGGGCGTGCATGCTGCCTTTGGATGGGCAAGCTTATCTGTTTTCCAAGAAGAACTAAATAAATGAAGTAGTGAGATTGCAAATCCAGCCCGCGATGTGCCTTATCATCTTCAGGGAAATAGATACAATCGTGCTTATTTGGCTTAAAATTAAAACTAAGCTTCTATGCCAATGTGAGCTGAAAAAGCCAGAAGGGATGAATTTGGGGGAGACTTCATGCAGGAAAACACAAGCCTGGGATCCACTCCATGCAGAGGGGAGAAATTATACCAAGGGCTGATCCCGTTGCTGTGTTTTCCAACGCGGAGGCTGAGAGTTACATGTGGTGGTTTGCTGGAGGGTTTTGCATCTGCTGAGGACGTTGTGAAGCATTGGTGAGGCTGGTCCTGCTGGTTTGGAGCAGCAGTGAGCTGTGGGATGTACATGGGATGCTGCCAGGATGCTTGGACCACCAAAGCCATGACCCCAGCAAACAGCTGAGAGCACTAAAGAAATTATCTAAGTAATAGCTGTAAGCAGAGCAGAATGTGTTTAATTTCTGTCATGAGGGTCGGATGGAGCTGCCTGTGGACAGCAGCCCTGGGGGGAACCAGATCTCCCAGCAGCACTGCCAGCTCCTCCCCGACGCAGGGCATGTTGGTACAGCTCCTCCATCATCCTCTTCATCAGTAGAGGAAGATGATGGGCCGTGCACTGACATAAATCCACCCTGGATGCCCATCCCTGGTGTTACCTCGAAGTGCTGGGGCCCGTCATCTCTCAAGCTGTCTCCTGGTGCTGAGTTTAAAAAAAAGTGGGGATCCTTGTTCGGGGTAAAGCTCTGGCAATGGTGCTGCTGCGGTGAGCGCCCGCATCCCGGGGAGGGGGGAGACCTCTTGCAGCAGGTTAGTGACGTGGCTGGACCCTCCCGAGGGCTGGTTGCCCTGGAAGGGGCAGTCCCGTCTCCCCCATGGCTGCTCCTGTGCTGGCTGCCAGGCCGTGTGCCCTGCAGCAGAACACGATCGTGCCTGCTGCCCGCCGCCCTGCGCTGCCCGCGGGGCCCTGCCTGCGCTGCCAGCACCACACCGGGCAGGTTCCTGGAGGAATTGTCTGTATTTGCATGCTGTGAAAGAGTGATGCAATGCTCCTGCAGCATTGAAGGGGGTGTCCTCAGGTGCCTTGATGGAGAGGGAGGTGGAGGACACTTAAATGTCAGCAGGGTCCAGTCTGGGAAGTTTTGAAAACCTTTTGGGTGCCCAGCACCTTTGGAAGCCATTCCTCCCTGTCTCTGCACACGTATCCTGAGGGCAAGTGTCTCCAAAACTGCATTTTCTGTAACAGTTTTGCAGGTGGAGCGGCGTAGAAGCGCTGCACCACTCCTGCCTTGGGGCTGGTGGTCAGAGCAGGGAGGTGCCACCAGCCCCCAGTGCTGCCCTCAACCACTCGTGGTCCAGGCACGGGGCAGCATCTCATCCACCAAAGCAGGGCGGTGTGGGGCGGGGAGGCTCGCTTGGGTTTGCCTTGTCCTCGACAGAGGTGGGCACCGACACTGGGTAACGGAGATGCCGTTTGCCCGAGCTGGGACCCTGGCAGTGCAGGGCTGTTTAAGAACAGGGCGTATTTCTGTATTCTATTTTAGAAAACAAGCTACAGCAGGGTTACTTTGTGTGTTTTGATAGGCAGACCCACAGCACTGGAAGGACTGTGACATCTCACATATTCCTTCTCATGTTTGATTAACATTTATCTTAATTTTTTTTTTTTTTTTTTTAAATTTCTCACACTGGCGACACAGTAAAAGGTTACTGTGGTATCTGTAACCATGCATTTGTAGCACATGGAGACTTAAAGGAACCTGATCTTTCTCAAACTGAGCCTAATTCTGACTGTAATATGTAGGCTGTTAATTATGTTTGTTGAAGGATGCGCTGAGACTGTGTCTGGCCAACTCAAATCGGGTTTATATAGACGCAGGCAAAAATGTCTGCAAGCAGATGCATCAGGAGGAAGGTACCAGTAAAATTCACAAGGGGTCCCAACATAGAAAAGGTTGTTTATGTATTGTGTTTAACTCTAATTGGGTTAGCAGCTGAGACTCTGAGGATTAAACAAACTGACCTAAATACTGGTCTCAGTGGTCTTAGTTAATGTCTAGTTTCCTGCATCTCAGCCGATTTAGTTTCCCAAATACTCTCCAAAGCATGTTATTTTTGTATTGAAAGTGAAAAAACCATATTGTATCATTTATTGTGGTTCTGACAAAGCAATAGTCATTTGGAGAACTGACTCTGCGAACAGATTAAACCGTGTCTGAAGAAAACACCTGATCCATCCCGGCCCTGCAGAGGTGACGTACCAAGGATGGAGTGGATAGAGGCGAGATGGTGTCCAGGCATGACTGCTGGCACCGTCGGTTATTATTTCAGCTAATAACAGATGGTAGAGAGGAGAAATCATCCATTTTCATTTACAATTTATTTTTATGCTGCAAGAGGCAGGATTGCTCGAGTAGTTGCTGTCAGGCAACCCTCTGGAAGGAAAACCTTATTTGCCATGAGGGATTTTTTTGGAATGAGTTTTTCATCATAGTATACTGGGGGAAGACTCTGCAGGGCCAGAAGTGAGATGGAGAATGAGCCCATTCACCGTCCGAGGGGCTGGAGGATTTTTGTAGAGGAGGGATCCAGTGTTGATCTCACAGGAGGTTTATTGGGTCAGGAAAAATTTCGGTGTGTTTGGCTGTGTGGGTGTGTAAGCAGGCCCCTCAATCACCTTTTAGTTGGATATTTTCAGCTCTAGTGTAACCCAGCCTGGCTTTATTTTGCCTTTTTTTCTTCAGTGTGCAATCACTACTGGAGCAATTGAACCCCAGTGGGTACCTCCAGCTTTCGGCTGTCCTTGCTCAGGGCAGTGAGGTGACACGATGGGGACGTGAAGGTGCTTGGAGTGATGAGGTGGCTCTGTGTTTCCCACAGCTTCATTCATGTCAAGAACATCAATTCCCCCAGTAAGCCTGAACGTGGAGGAGCCTGGTTGTTGTACATCCCTTGGCATTTGGAGTAGATATTCCTGTGGCTGTGTTAAAACGCTGATCCCCTCAGAGAAATCAGCCCATCATTTCTTTAGTTCAGTGTTAATTTTCAGTCCGTGTTTTGGCTGAGCTTGCACCCTGTGGCTGGATTTCACGTCTGCCGGGGCTAGGGGGCCCCAGGGGGGTTGTAGCTCTGGGGGCTTGGGCTCATGGCACTGCCTGGCCAAGCAGGGGAGTCCTTGCCTGCACACATAGATCTCCCCAAACCTCACCCTGGAGGTGACATAAAGTGACACCCCGACGCCGTGCAGTTGGGGGTGCCAGGACACATCTTGGGGACCATTTCCCCAGGGCACCCTCCCTCCTCTGACGCATGCACCCAGCCTCTGTCAGCCCCCTTCACTCTGTCTGTTAGATGTTTGTTTTTTTTTTTTCCCCTGTGCAGGTTTTCCGTACGGATCTGATAACGGCCATGAAGATCCCTGACTCCTTCCAGCTGAGCCCCGATGAGTACTACGTCCTGGCCGATCCCTGGAGGCAGGAGTGGGAGAAGGGTGTCCAGGTGCCGGCGAGTGCTGAGGCCATCCCCGAGCCCGTGGTCAGGTAGGTGAGGGGGATCCGCTCCGTTGGGTCCCCTTTGCCTCCGAGGGGTGCAACACCATCTCAGAGAGCATGGAAAGGGGGCGCACGGGGACCTCCCACCGCACCCTGCTGTGGGCAGTTGCTTTCTGAAAGTCCCTCTCGTGCATGCCTGGCTTTTTTCGGGCGGCAGAGGGGAGCTGTGCCAGGCAGGCCAGCTCCTTATTTGCTGTTGATCAGGGAATTTTAAAAAGACCTGATAAAATCAAAGGGAAGTTAAAATAATCCCAGCAGAAAACCACCCAGACGTCAGCCTCTGCCTGGCTGGTTGATGCATCTCTAGGTCTAGAAACACGTGGCTGTACCGCTGGTACTTCACGGCAAGGGTGCAGGAGTTGGCCCTTAAATTAAAAACTTCCCTTTTTACCATGTAAGCTGTTTGTGCATATTGGAAACGTGACAGGAATGCTGAGATTGGGGGCTTGGGAAAAAGGAGCCCAGCGAATAGACAAGCATCTCCCAGACCTTGTAGAGACGACGTCTATCGGCCTAGATCGGTGTCTCATTAGCTATTTTAAAATAGGGAACTGAGTTTTAAAATAGACACTTCAGCAGCTGCTCGGGCAGAAAAGAAACGTGGGGGAGCTGCTACCCGTTTGCTGTGTGCAGGGGATTATCCCAGGGTGATGACCGAAGCCGTGGGGGAAAGGCTGGTGCTGCTGGTGGGATGAGCCAGGCAGATTGGGAAAGGACCCCAAAACTCGCAGGGTCGGGCCCAAAACCTCATAGTATCGGACCTAAAAACCTGCAGGGTTTGTGAGAGCTTTGCAGCTCCCATGTGCTCCCTTCATGGCGTGCAACCCTGGGCACGCATCCTGGCGAAGGCATCGTGCTGGGGTGGCCGGGGGGGGGACGCGTTCTGCCGAGGGAGTTGGACAAGAGGCGGGGGCCGGCGGAGGCTCCGCTTGTCCCACAGCAACAGCAGCTGCTGCTGCAGCTGCCGACCCCGCTTCTGAAGTAAACTTTTGTGTATGCTCCCCTTCCTCCCCCGGGGAAAACAGAGAAAGAAATGAAACTTTAATGAGTCTGAACACATCAAAAGGGAAGTTGTAAAGGGGGCTGTTGAGTTGATTTAATCCTTGGGAAAAAAAAAAAAAAAAGAGAGAGGGGGGGAAAAAAAAACCCCAACCCTATGTGTGGAATATCTTTTTTTAGTTGTCTTTGATAGCTAACCGCAGTCTGGGCTCACAAGGGCTCTGCTCCCCAGCTGAGGGCTCACGCTGGTTCTATTTCCAGCCGAAAAGTGATCGCTCGGCGCTGCCTGGGCTGGCAGTGCCCGTGTAACGCCAGCCTGAGCAGCGGCCTGCCCAGGGGCACTGCTTCCCGGCCTTCCCTCGGGGGGGGGGGTTTGCATCCCAGACCTCCGAGCCGAGGGCTGCCGGGGCGTGGGGCAGGCTGCAGACATGCCCCTCTGCTTTCCCCAGAACTGTTATTTTCGGGGGTCCCCAGGGCGGGGATGCTGCTAAAGAGACACCTGGTCATCCCCCCCCTCCAGGTCTCCATCCCACCCTGTCCTGCTGAGGCACCAACCCTTTCTCAATATCTTTCGCATTTTTTTGGACCGCTCTCTTGTCTCCTCAGTCCTCTTTCCTCAGGGCTGAACACATCCATTCATTTTAAGCTTCCATCAAAGGTCATGTTTTCTGGAGTTGTGAACGTTTGTGTCACCATCTTCCAGGCTTCCCCTGGTGTTGTCCACGCCACCACAGGGACATGCCCACAGGTTTCGGAGGGAACATCAGACACCCCACCACGGCCTGGTGCTGCCCACTCACCTTGACCTTGGGTTTCACTTCCACTCTCAAGATCCTCCTCTGAAGAATTTCCTAATTCTTGGGGTTATGTTGCCGAGTTGATTATTCTCAAGCTCGGCGATACTCCGTAACCCTCGATGAATTGCCTTTTGCAGTAGTTCCAGCTCTTTCTTCAATTCCTCAGCACTGTTTTGACTTCAAGCCTTACTCTCCAAAGTGTTTGTGATTTCCTCTTCGTTGGAGTTAGTGTCTGTGGGAAGAAGCGTGGCCCTGCAGACGTCTCAGCACGACACCAGTGGGCGTCTCCTGATAGGTGGCATCAAAGCCTTGCTAAGTCAAGATGGGTCCCATCTCCTCTCCACCCACCACAGAGGTCCCAACCCATGTTGGATGGTTCTTACCCTCTCTTATTTTCTTCGTGCCTTCATATAGATTACTTATTTATGTGTTCCAGTGGTTTTCCCGAAGTTTTAAAGGCAGATAATGTGTGTTGTCTGCTGAGATCTGACCCTTTCTCTGTGACCTCTCCAAGATGCTTGTTAGCGGCTCCGTCGCTCTCAGCTAATCCCAGGTGGATTTCTGCAGCCCCTCTGGGTTGCTCTGCTCATCCCATGCTGCTCCTCCTGGGCTGCTGCAGGATTGTGCTGCTTCCCCACAGCCTGAGCTTCCTTGGAGGTCTTTCCTTTCTTGTTGGTCCATCTGTCTGTCCTGCATCATGTCTCATCTGACTGAACCACCTCTCTTTGCTGGCAAGACAGCGAGCATGGCCTGCAGGGCTTTGTCCTCAGACTGAAGCCTGTTCAGATTATTTTGCCTTCTCTAGTGCAATGTGAGTGGAATGAAGAGCTCATTTTACAGCAGCGTTAATGGTTGCACCTGGTTTGTGGCCATGATGCACATCCCAGGGGGACAAGCGGTGACACTGCCAGATTTTTTTTTTTAATCAGGACAGCATCTCTCTGCCTGCACACCAGAAGGCACAGCAGAGACGGGTGTGCTCTTCCTGAGCAGTTTCCCCTCCAAAAGCATCCCAGCCCTCAGTGTTTTCCCACTTGGGCCACTGGTGTGAGTCGGAGATGGAGAGAGCAGCATCCGGGCTGCCAAGGACAGATGCAGACTGCATTCCCTTTTGCATCTCCAGTGTTAGACAACTCCCTCCTGCAGCTTGCCCTCCTTTGGAGAAATGTCAAGTATTTTTTCACAGGAGATGACTGTATTTCATCTGCCTAAAGAGAGCAGCCTTAAAAGGCCTTACATTTCCATTTACCTCCCTAATTTAATTGCTTTAATTTGCCCCATCTCCATCCTGGCAGCAGTGAGCAGGTACCTTGCTACCACCCTGCTGCCATTGCCCCATGGGCTCTGTGCCAGTTTCCTCCCTTTGCTTCCAAACTTTCCTTTTTCCCTCCTCAAAAAATTTCACATAAACCTGGTGGATCCTCCCTGTGTCAGACTGGGGCAATCCAAATTACTTTCTCTGCTGATAAAAATCCCAGCACTGATGTTTCTGTAGACTGGGACATTTGGAGCCCAGCAGTTGCTGCTCTTTCTCGCTGTCAGGAAAATGTTCTGCTTTTCCCCCTGTCTCAGAGGTGTAATGCAAGGGTGTGACAGAGTATCCTGCCTTTAGGCTTACAGCAGCGGGGGATGGATGGATGCCTGTGGTAATCCAGTCCTAATGTTGTCACTCCTGACAGCCATTTCCATGTGAAATCCTAAAGGGAGGCGGAAGGGGGGGGGGAGAAGCCACTAGAGAGAGCCCCAGGAGCTGGAGAGCAGGCAAGCACTGCCTGCAAAGTAATACTCAGCCCATCATCCTGTGACCCCGGGGGTCTGGTCCTGGGGCTGAGCGATCGGCAGCGAGCAGATTTTTGCCGCAGAGGGTGCGAGAGTCACTTCCCACTCCAGAGATGGATCTCGCCCTCCGAAAGGTGCCTTGTACGCAGCCGCTGCTGCTCTTTTCATCTCCCGCCTGGGCGCTTGGAAACCAGTTCTTCCTACCCGCACCCTGCTTCTAGGTTTTGTGCCTCCAAAGCTGAAAATTAGATTTTTTTTTGAAACATTTTATTTTTCTGGAGCTCTAAAATGTCAGAAGCTGGGGGTGAGGCTGAGGGAAAGAGCTGTATTTTAAGGAATGCTTTCCCCAGAAAGCAGCCGTCTCAAAATGCCTCCGCTGAGAGCCACCTTAAACTCGGGGGTCCTTTCTAGGTTAGCACAAATCGCAGTGCAGTAGCGAGGAAAGCAGTGGGGGAAGAGGTGCAGCATCTCTTGGCTCGGTGTCCCAGGAGGCTGGGATGCTGCCGATGGCCACCCGCATGCCAGGGTTATCAGGCAGCGCAGCAGATCAGCTGTTTCCTCTCCACAATCATTTCTGGCTCATCGCTACTGAAAAGGGTTTTATTTCGTACAGTAACACGCCTGAGAATTGCCCAAAGCTCGAAGGGCTCCGGCGTGGTGAGAAAAGCTGCTTGCAGTTGGCTGAGAGCAGGGGAACGAGGAGTTGAGGCGAGTTTCCCTTCTGACGGGCAGGGAGCGGCAGGCTGGCTGCGCATCTCCTGGTCACCCACCCTGGGATGTGGGGGGGGTGGCACCACATCCCCATGGTGACAGCACATCCTGGGGATGACAGTACATCCCACCTCTGCTAGAGCCCGAGGCTGAAGGGTCTCCACAGGATTTCCAGAACTGGAGATGAGCCTTACAGCTCCCGTGTGACCTCTGCAGTTATTTTACAAATAGGTAAACTGAGGCACAGAGATTTCTACTGTGAGTCAGTGGTAGAGGCAGGTATGAGATCCCAGCCTGCTGTGGGGACATCGCTGGGTGCTGGATGCAATGTTGGAGCATCTCAGCATGGCTTGAGTTAAAGTATTATGCAAGATAAAGTAGCAGAAAGAGTTACTGCAGCAGTCTTGGAGCTGCGGGTACCACTCCTGTCATAAATGGAAAAGAGAAGCTTTAGGTGAGCTTTGCTTTCCCAGAGTCACACTGTGATGCACCCAGGAGGAAAGTGGGCCTTGCTGGTTTGCAACGAGCGCTCGTAGGAGTCTGTGAAGCCCTTTTTGCAGAGCGGGTATGTGGGGACCCGACCCGGACTTGTCCTTACGTGCTGGCAGTGGTGCCGGTGCCGTGGGGGGGGGCACGCTGAGCTTGCTCAGCAGAGAGCATCACTCCGTAAGGCAGCGGCACCTACGTGGGGTTTTACGCACCTGTACGGGTTTTAATTCCTCCTTTATTTAATGATTTAACATTTCTGGCATGCGGCTCTTTCCCCAGGCTGACAGGGATGCAGGCAGGATCTAGAGGTGGCTCTTGGATCTCGCGTTAAGCCACATTAGTATGTGCTGTAGATTCTGTTTCCTGTGAATTTGCACACAGCAGGAGGACGAGCAGGAAGGCTGCTTCTTGCTGGCAGGCTTCCCAGATATTCTTGGCGTTGCAGATCTATACTTGCATCGTTGCTGTGGCCCTGTTTTAACAGAAAACAGAAAGTGCTGTGGCAACAGGAAGGCACAACCTCTGCGAGTACCAACTCGGTGATGGCGGCGGCACCAGCGCAAACGCCGTCTGCCACGTTGGCTTTGGTGTTTGTGTCCCTGGCCTGTCCTGCCCCCTCGGGTCCCTTCTGGCCCTTCTCCTCTTCTTCTCCTTCTTCTGGCCACACACATGCAGGTAAAGCAGCTCCTTGCTGTGCTGCTGGGCGTGCGTCGAGCTGGTGCAGGTGTGGGGCTGGCTGTGGTTGTGATGTGGAGCTGCCCGGTGTTCATCTCCTTGGAGCTCTGTTGCTCTTCAGTGGACTTCAGTCCCGTGAGGAGCTGCACCAGCATCTCCAGGAGGCCCAGCAGTTCTTTGAGAGGCTGCAGAGTGATTGGCATGGATGTTCATGTCATGGTTTTGTGATACCTCATTGCAAAAGGGAGCACGAGGAGGTGGCAGAAAGGGTCTGTTTGTGGGGAGCAGAGTTGGAGATGAGTGTACTGAGGCGGGGAGGAGAGTTAACTGGTGCACCAGCAATGGGTGTAGGGCTGGGGCATGTCCCTGCCCTTCTTCCCTTCTGCTCCCAGTGAGTGAACACCTCATCAGCAGGGCTGGATACTGCATCCAGAACACCCAGCACAGGGAGGGAGCCATTCCAGCAACGGGAGAAAATATCACCGTGCCTCTGCCACGGTGCAGAGCGTGGTAGTGCCGAGAAGCTGCGGCCAGGCTGGCCCGACAGCGGGGCAGCACGGTGCACGTGTCCCAGCATCGCCCGGACTTCACCTCTCCCTCATCCTCTGGGCGTGCAGCGGGAGCCCTGGGTGGCGGCCAGGCTGTATCCCTGCAGCCGCGCGGCTCCCAGCCCGGGGAGGGCTTTCCGAGGCTTCGCTCTCAGCGTGTACTGTATGAACCAGCACACTTTGTTCTCGAGTGTTGAGACTGGACTTCCTTTCCTCGGTCGGCGGCGCAGGCTGGCTGTTGACTCATCAGCAGCTTCCCTTGGGTTTTGCTGCAGAAGGAGCAGGCAGGATTCTGCAGCAGTTTGTGTATCTTTTGGAGCAAAGCATTTTTTTCCTTTTTAACATGATCCTTTTTTTTTTTTTTTTTTCCCCATCCCTCCCTCTCATCGTGAAAAACCTGTGAGTTTGGGACTTGCAGATGGCACGCTGGCGATTTTACAAAGGGCTATTTCTTGGGTCAGTTATCCCCATTCTGTGGCTGCCTGCTCTTAAATATGCTTGGATTCTGGTATGCTTCAGAAATACATGTACGCTTCCCTTTCAAGATCTGAGACTCTGCTCTGATCAAAAGAAATAAAAATCCCAACTGCCCTAGGCCTAAATGTTTAGATCACAAGCCCTGGGACATGGGAGCACGGGGAGAGGGAAGCTTGCTGCCTGCACGCTCCACGCTCCCCATGGGGATGTCTGGCTGTGGCGGGGATGGGCTGGCTGGTGGCACTGACCCAGGACAGCAAAAAAAAAAACCAAACCCACTGATGTAACATCAGTGAGTTCCCTCTGCAACTGGGAAAGGGAGGTTTCCAGTCGGGTCTGCTCAGGCAGCCCTTGTCCCTGCAGGCAGCGGGGACGGGGGGGTTGTTTGCAGGGTGGTCTGTCCTGCTGGTCTTTTCGATATCTGATTTAGGATGGGCTGAGTCGCCTCCACGGCAGCAGCAGTTCAGTGGTTCAGAGGGTCTGGGCAGTGCAAGGGGGGGTATCGGTGCTGTAGAGGGTTGTTAGTTCATGCCCAGTGCCCGTGAGTGCTTTGCAAAGGAGTAAGCCTGATTTACTCCATTACTTGTAATCATTTCTGTTTTACAATCTGCTTGACAAGTTCTCGTGTGGGCTTTCAGCAAGTCCTCACCTTTATTAGTTTGCTACGGGAAACGTGTTAATCCAGCCTGTTCTTACCTAGGACTGAGCCACTTGGACTTTTATTTTGAATGTTTGCTAATCCTCCCAGTGGATGCCTGTGGTTTATACTGGATCAGGCACACAGAAAGTCAAGTGTATTTCAGCAGTAAATGTACAGAGCGAGCAGGCTTGACTTCCCACTGCTCTGTAACAAAGTTTATGGCTCTTGGGACAGACTCGGGTTTGGTACAGCCTCAGGAGCCTCCGCATCTCACTCCATCACCTCCACTCTCCACCCAGAGCCACGAATTTGGTGTATAGCCAGGCAAACCCAGGCAGATCTGATTGCTGCTGCTTGCGACCGCAGCAGTAATTAAATCACCTCTTAGTGATTTAGTGCACCTTGTGTCCCCGTTGAACAATACAAGAAACTATTACTCTTAAGTGCTTTTCAGAGTGATGGGAGGACCAGGACAAGCCCGGCAGTGGGAATAGCTGCTCAGTTCTTGGTGCTGCTGTGGATAGTCCTGTGGAATTGAGGGGAAGGCTGCATTGCTGGGAAGTCAGCTCCACCATGTTCCCAGGACCTTGGTGAGGTGGAGAAGAGCCAGTAGGTGATTTTTTTTTCAGTGCACGTGAAGGAGATTTGGAAGATGCACCAAGGCAAGTTCTACAGCTCTATAGTAGTACGTGGAGGTGCAAAAGGCAGACAGATCCCTCCTGGTTTTATGGGATGGGCTGTGCACTGCTTGAAGTGACTCAGTGTCAGAACTGTTCTCATGTGTTTCAGGGTTCAGCGTTAGTGCAGTGATTCAAAACACATTTAAAAAAAAAAAAAAAAAAAAGGCTGGATGCTGCCTTTTCAAATTGCTCAAAGGTTTGCTTTCATGGGGTTGGTTTCCTCTAAGGAGACGCGTGCGATGGCACCGTGCTGCTCACAGGAATAGTCATCCTTGTGGCCTCGTCTGTATTTGGAGCTTTGCAGTGCTCAGCTCCATTAGCAGCGGGGTCTGGGGGATTTGGCTAATTCCAGATCTGCTTTGGCTCGTGCTCCCAGCCCCTGCTCTGAGCACGGCAGGTGTAGAGCTGCTAACATTGCTCACAGCCACTGTCCCTGCTCCCCTTTAGTAGGTGGATACAAATACGAGTGGAGCTGTTTGCGTTACTGAAATAATAGTGGAAACATTATCTGGCTGAGATAATTAATTCCAGATGCTTTAACGTTAGTAGCTTGGCTTAAGTTACATGAAGAAGCAACATTTTTTTGTCTTTTTATATCCCCAAAACATAAGTTCAAGTGTCCCTGGCTTCCTGAGTAGCAGTTCCAAGGTATATATTGCTTAAATGGAAATGAGCAGAATACCAGCAGCCTGCTGGCTGGGTTTGGAGAAGGCTGGCATGCAACATGGGTCCCTGAAGTGCCACCAGGTAGGTCTGTGTGCTCTGGGAGAAGGAGGAGAGAAGCACCCATGGGTGCTGGCACTGGTGCTGGCTCTGCCCCGCTTGCCCCTAGGGAGCAGATGCTGCCTGAGCGTCCTCTGCAGCTACCCTGGGCACGGGGGCTGCTGTGTTTCACTGGATTTGGGAGCCAGAAGAGCAGAGCAGGCTGTGCCTCCTCCCAGCAGTGGGTCAGAGCCCCCTCCTGCTGCCCTCGACACCACTGCTAAGGCTGAATGAAACAGAGAGAAAAGGAGAAAAGAAATATGAAGATGTTCCTTGCACAGCATCAAAAATGATGTGTGTGTTTTGCTCTCAGCCCAGACACTGCTTTTGTCTAGTCAACCAGAAAAACATCTGCGTTTTGTTGTTCCAGCCAGCCCACCAGCAAACCGCTGCCTGGCCATCGCTGTCTGTCCATGCAGCCGTGGTTTTCTTCTGCGCAGAAGTTGTGCAGATGAACCCCGCTGTGAAATGGTGCCCGTCCTCTCCTCCGCCTCGGGAAGGCAGGTGCTGCTCTGCAACATCCCAGTGCTGCACCTCAACGCTTCTTTTACCAGGTCCCTTCTCCGGTCTACATGGAAATGATTTTCTGGGCTCTGAATCAGAGTGGAGACTTAAATAATTCATTTGTTGGGCTAAATCTCGGTGAGATTTCGGCTGGAATATAAACGTGAGAAAGACAGGGACATCAACACTCTGGTCTTTATCTAGTCTGCTGAGTATCAGGCTTTTTATATGGTGATAAACAGCTCAGAAACGAAATTGGAAAAGCTGTCTGGGTTTAACAAGATGGCTGTTTAGTGCCTCCTGTTCACTTGTTTTCCTCTTTTTATCACATCAAAGAAGAGTGAATCACTTTCTCCTTAGAGGATTACATTATTCCAGAGGCCTGGAAGGACCCATTCTGGTTACAAGCTGTTACTGAAGGAGATTTTAGTTGGAGAGAGGAAAACAGAACATTCTTCTTATTACACCTGTTAATTGCAATTTGGACCTTCAGCTGCATTTCTGTAGAACTTCCAGAACCTGCCTCTAAATCCTCAGCCACCAGCAGCACGCAAGGGACCACCTTACCCTGTCCTTAACATTTTTTGCACAGGAACGGGATTGTCACAGGGGGATTTCCAGACCCAAACAATGAGACCCTGGCTGGTCCTGGAGCCAGAAGGAGTTTCTCAGCTGAGCCGGAGCCCCTCAGCTGTGCCGGAGCCCTGCAGCGCTGCGCGGCGCCGGTCGCTGTACGCTCCCCATCACTGGGGGTGTTTTAAAAGCTGGTAATGATCGTTTCTAATATTCACTGCATAGCACTGAGTGTCTGGGGTTCAGCTGGGAAAAACAACAGCTAAAGGGATGGCAGGTGTAGCTGGGCTGCGGTGTCCTGGGCTGGTCCCTGCCTGGCAGAGGGTACCAGGATCCCTGACACATCCCGGGGTCCCTGATGCATCCCGGGGTCCCTGACACATCTCCAGCGCAGGAGGGATGGGGTGTGCAGCCTGGGAAGCCACCCAGCATTACGTCACCCGGAGCCACACTCACTGGCTGCTGGTACCCGGAGGGCAGGACAGTGCTGCAAGCAGCGTTAACCCCTTCCTGAGCATCCCGAATGCCACTTGGGTAACGCAGAGGGACCTTCACAGGGCTGAGCATTGGCCACCGATGTCTGTACAGTCAGGAGATGCCTTTTGGGCACGGGTGCTCCTGTTACAGGAGCTCGGTGGATCCTCCTGGGGCCAAATCCAGCTGCTTTGTTCTCCCAGACCAGCAGCAAGAAGCCAAATGAGAGCTTCAGAGCTGAACCAAGTGTTTACTGCCTGTGTAGGTAACCCAAGATAACCTACCCTGTGTAGGTAAACCAAGCAGTTTACTGAAGGTTTAGATTACACCAGAGAGTAGTGCCAGCCCAGCCATCCATCGCCCACATCAGCAGTGGTGATGAGCCGCACGGTTACACCCGGCTGCTTGCTTGAGCATGGATGTACACGGGAAGGGTTGATGTTGTGTTGCCTCCATCAACTATTATTTCTAGAATTGTGCTTGTTACAGCCCCTGACATGAGGATAGCCTACAAACTGCACAAAGCAGGGTGGCAGAATGGGCCAGCAGATTTCCCAGACATACCTTTGAACCCCGGGCTGAGCCCTGCGCCTGTGACTGCTCTGTACATAGGAGTTTTTGTGGATTTGCAGAGGCTGCTGCCAAATCTTGAGGGGTTTTGGCTCCAATAAGGATATACTGCAAATTCTTACTTTTCTGCACAAAACGGTCCCAGCAGTGCCAGCTTTAATTCTGTTGAGGTTCTTGTTTTAAAGTAAAAGGGTTTGGTGACAGTGGCCTGTCGAGATGCACTGTGTCACCACTGTCCTCCCCAGGACCAGCCACCTCCAGTCCTTTCTCTGCTCCATCACTCAGGAGGATGCATTTGCAGATGCTGGGTACCAGTGGTCCCTCCTAGGGGTCTGGTTTCAGGTCTCCTGCCACTGACTTTTGCCAGGGGTCACAGCAACGTGCCCACGGGTCTCTGAGCTCTCGAGGACCCTGCACTGGGGAGCGGGGTGCTCCCAGTGTTACCTGGAGCATTGTCAGTCGAGGAGGGGAGCAGTGAAGGGCAGAGGCGACCGTTAGCACCAGGACCTAAAGATGCTTTTAATCTCATCCAGCCGGTCCAGCCAGCTTGCATGCAGGTCTAAACGTCAAGCCAGTTAATTTAAAACTTAACCTATTTAATATCTTCTTGGCTTTCCCTTTCTTCTTTGAACCCAGCTTTAGGAGTATAGTTTTTGGCTCATGGTTTTACAGACTTTACTAGAAGCCATAAAAGTGGAATAATTAGGTGTAACATGGTCAGTAAATCTGGGCCTGGGTACGCTGAAGGTCACAAAATCTTGGTGTGCTCATTACTGTGACCATCTACCACTGTCTGAAACCCTGTCTTTTGCCCTTATGTCACCAGGCTCTTTTTCTAACATCTTCAATTCTGCTCCACTACTAAGAAGCAATAAGATCTATAAAATCTATTAGCTTAAGTTTGTAAGAAGATTGGGCATCTGGTCCAAATGGCCTGCTAGATACCTTTTTAATAAACAGAAAATGAAAATTATCCCTTTAAATTGCCTTTTTAAAGTTGTCGTGTGCCACAGGAGAATTCCCCCTGTGAGAGGAGCTGGCAGTAAGAACAGTATCAGCATCCGCTGAAGGTTGCTGGCAGAATTATCTTTATACTGATTTTCCTAAGCTGATTTATTTATGGACGCTGGACAAGACTAATATAGACTGCAACGTGGGTAAAGAAAAGATGACTGACTAAAGCCTTCATTGTACTAAAATCAAGTGTTTTCAGAAGAGAGACACTACACAGGATTAGTTATTTCTATCTAGTATATTAAAAGGGAGCATATAGCAAAAAAAATGCCTTCTCCCTTCAGCCAAGTGAAGCATTCAGTTTACAGAGATGATTAACCATGGGAATTTGCTGGGTATATTTTATTACCGCATAATCTTCTCCAGGGATAGATGTGATCCTCAAGAGTGTTGGGGTCCACTTACTCCTTTTCCTCAAGTGCTCTTGAGACCCACTTTCAGACTAATGGCCTCAGGTTTGTTGTGCTTTTCAGGCTGATCCCAATTTCCAGCCCTCCATTTAAATGAGCCCTTGATTGATACAGATATTTATTTTTTTAAAAAAATGTCGTGTCTCTGGCTGGCTGGATAAACAAAGGAGTAAATGCTCCTTCAGCGTAATTGAGCTTCTGCGAGTGGTTAGGCCCTCGGCGGAGGCTTCGCCTCTGTGGTGCTTTGCCGTGATGGTGCAGGGAGAGCTGCAGCATCTCGGTGGTGGCACCTCACCAGCCAAAGCCATGGATGGGAACGTGTGTGGTCCCACCATCCGAGCCCTGCTTGGAAAACAAATCATGAAGGGTGTCCCAGGTCGTTAGGGTGGCAGCGGGGTGCTGATGGGAAGCTGCCTTGCTGGAGTGCTCTGGCTTAAGGAGGGTAACCAGTTAAACTCACCAGCCGCCTGCTCTGGATCAGCAGGGAATGATTTGTCTCATGGTTGTGGGTCTGCTGTGTTGCTCTGGGACAGGTGGGGCTGCTGTGCCGCTGCGGAGCCGGGCAGGTCCATCCCTCCCAGCACCACATCCTCGGCTCTGGGGGCTGGAGGAACAAACAGGGCTTTGGGAGTCACGTGGGGGGTGGTGGGGATGGTGCTGAGCGCTCGCAGGGCTCTCTGAGCTGTTGGGTGACACTCCAGAGAAGCTGTTGCCCAGGACCATGGTTTTTTCCCCCAAGAACAGCATCATTTGGGGAGTGTGGTGATTGTTGTGCCCTGTTTCTTTTTAACTTCAGTAAAAGCAGACTTTTTACCCGAGTGAAACTTCGGGGTCCAGCCAAGAGGTTTCAGCTTGAATTTTTTTAAGGTATTTTTTGAGATGAAGAAAATCCTTGTGTTGCTGTAATAGGGTAATGATTCTCTGTAATGCACTGAGGTTGTACTAATGAACTTTCAGCCATGCCACTTGTTTCAGTAACGTTTTCATTTCCTGCTCTTGCGTTATTTCTCCTCTGCCACCTGCCCAGTTTGGTGCCTTTGAGACGTTCCCTGTTGGGATATGTCCCCACCCAGGCTTTCTGGTGCTTTTCATCCCCAACCCAGGCTCATGTGCGATACTTTCTCTTCTCTCAACACCCCCTGCCCATCACAGAGCCTTGGAAACTCAGGATCTTGCCTTGTCCGTGTGTCTCATAACATGTTGCTTGCTACCTAAGATGCTTTTGCTCTAATTTAGGTTGAGAGGGGTGGTTTAGGGCTTTTTGGAGCATGTTCTTGCTTTTCCTGCAGACCCAGTTTGGTTGGGTTGGTTGGTCATGCCCTGCACAGGGTCCCTGGCTGCAGGGATGTTCATGTGTCACCATCAACCATTTATTTGGAACATGCCAGGACTGATACAGCCCGGGGCTGAGTGTGCCTTGCCCTCTTTGAATCGAGTCTAGGGCTGAATAACTAAAGCATCAAAACGCAGGGGAATGGGGAAAACCATCAAAGAAGCATGAAATTCCTCTTGTGCTATGGAGATCTGCTCGTGCAGGAGTTGGCCCCGATGGGGATGACAGGTCGGTGCTAACGAGCTGGGCTGACGAGATCTCAGCCTCACAAATGCCCCAGTAATGAATTTCCTAGCACTGCTTTTGCTGTTTACCTGACTACTACTGCTTTTTTAAAAAGGAGGGTGTTTTCTAAGCAAGCCAACAGAAACCCTTTGATATGGATAAAGGGAAATGGGAAACGTGGTAATTGAAGTAATTAAGAGCTTGACTCTTCCTTTCTCTACAAGAAAAGAAAAATCAATGGAGCACCTGGGCGGCTGCGTTGGTGCCATCAGCAGGAGGGGGTGTGGGCGCTCTCCCAAGCCGAGGCAGATGCTAGGGCACAGCACAGCCATGCCACGGGCTCTCACCAAGGGTGAGGAACAAGTATTTTTGCCGATCTTTAGAAAACCAGCTCCTCAAGCATGTACCTGCATATTGCCAGACTCCTCTGGGCACCTACTGCCTGGCAACAAGGGTGGGCATCCCTTACCACCCACATCCCACACCAGGGGTGGTGTCTTGCCATCCTGAAGCAGGTAGGAAATCCTGTATCTTCCCCATCACACCTGAGGCTGGAATAGGAGAGGAAAGCTAGAAATAGGAAGGAAGGGTTGATACCTGTGGGATCACCGATGCCTGAACCTGGGACGTGAAGAATATTCGTACATAATGCAAGATTCACCACAGATTTGTGAGTTGGTGGCACGTGTGCAGACATCCTCATCACCTCAACCTGGGTTTTTCTTTTTCCACTAAGCAGCTATTTTGAAATGTGAATGTTTCCACAGGGGTTAAGCCCTGTTCTTGCGTGAAAGCGAAGCCCTGGTGACATCCCTGCCAGCCCCAGCTCTTGGAGCCCAGTGGGAGATGGGCAGGAGATGCTGGCGAGGGCGGCTTGGGTGTTTTTTTTCCATTTTCTAGCTGTGTCTCCACTGCAGTGTGTCTGGAAGCACAAAGCTTACAGCTTTCTGAGCTCCAATTTTCTTGGTGTTATTGTAGATGAGGAGGGCTGCACAGCATGGTCTGTTTTCTATATTGCTGTAAATCAGGGCATGGGTTTTTCCAAAGGAATACTCTCTTGTATTAAATTCTAGGATCTCTTCCTTCCGCTGTTTCTCCTAGCCCAAGGCAGCTGTCTCTGCATTCATTGATCTTTATATCTGAACACCGAGAAGCACTTTGGAGGTTTGTTAGCATGTGTCAGGGAGGAACGGGTTGCTTTTTAGGAACATGATTTTATCCGCTAAAGCAAATCCAGGAATTCACGGGAGGCTGCTCACCCCCAGGCATCGCGTCCTGCTTCGTCTTCCCAGAGGCTCGGGGTGTCTCCTGTGTGAACCCCAGGCTCTGGCAGCCTCCCGCACCCCTTGGGGCTGGAGGGACACTCGTAGGAGCAGGCACAGCCTTTTGTAAGGTTTGCTGAATTGTTTGCCAGTCATAAAAACCTCCTGTTTAAATAAGTGCTGCGGGTGAGTCAGGGGTTTGATCTGGACCAGGCTTCCAGTGGGTCTTTGTAGAGTTATACAAGCTACTCAGTGTATCACAAAATAATTTTGCAGTTATTTCCGAGGCGCTGTTGGGCAGCACATATCAGCACCATTCGAGTCACAGCTTGAAGGGCAGAGTGTCCCAGCGGAAGGCACTGCTCTCCCTGCTGAGGTGCAGACCTGGTGCTGGAGTCTCACCAGTGCAATTCAGGCTTAACTATGCTAGAGTCATAAAATTAATGTCAGTAGAAAATGAGCGTAAGAGGAGCCAGATCCTGAACCTGCAGTTTTTACTTTCTGAGTAGGTACCCTACATCAGGTATGGCCATTGCTGGGTGTGTGTAATGTGTGAGTAAGGTCTCGATAGCAGCTTTTGTCTTCCTGGGACTGAGGGGCACCATGTCACCCCGGTGTGGGCATCACCTGGGGAGGCTCCAGCTGATGCACTTCCCTCCTCCATCCCTGCATCGGCCTCGGAGGATTCATGCTGAGGGGCTCGGTGGGCTGCGGACCGCTTGGGATGTCTTTCCTTTTTCATCTTTTCCCTTGGTTATGGACAACAGGCTTGGGGTTAGAAGTTCACTGTCGGGTGCCTTCCTTGTGCCGTTTCTTCATTTCTGACCTCCTCCTGATACTTGAAATGATGAGAATATGGACTGAACGTGTCCAAGCATCCCTAAGTCTGAATTAACTCAGCTCATGCTGCCAGATGGGCACAGGGACATGGGGTCCTGCCCATGAAGAAGAAACCTCAAAAGTAAAGTTTACTGTTTCTCTAAGAAGGCACATTTCGTATTAATAATTATTCCTTATCGGCCTAATGGAATGGAAGCAAACTGCAGTGAGGCAGGAGCTGTGCAGGCAGCGCGGTGCTGTGGTAGCCAAGGGCTGCAGCACTTGATCAACCCTCCCGATACGTGCGTTTCCAGACGGGGGAGGCACCTGCCATCGCTGCGTTGGCACGTTTCAAACCTTTTGACTGAGTGCCAGCGAGCGTGTGGAGCACACCGATAGGTCTTTGTATCTTAATTAACTTGATCTTCATCATCGGTGACGTGGTGAGAAGCAAGGAGTCGCTCTGTAAATTCCAGTTCCTGTTCAACGAAAGCAAAGTTAGGAAGGGCTGAACATGGAGCTTTTGTGCCGGCGATGCTGTTTTCATCAGTGACCCCGTGAAGCTCCCTGTGATCTCCACGTCACCAGGGTCTGGGCGAAGCCAGGACCTGAGGGTCTAAACACACATCCAGGTTTTGGGGGGTTTGGCGGGCGGCTGCATGACCGGGGAGAGTCACTCATCTCCCATCTCTGAGCATCAGGTTCAGTAAAAATGTTTTTCCACAAGAGAGCCGCCGTGGAGCGGGGCGGAGGGTGCACACACGTGTCGGGGCGGGCTGGCCCGGGCTCGGCTCTCGGCTGGTGGTATCGTATGAACCACATTACAGATAACCCAGAGAGATTTCTCCAGTCACCATCAGCATCCTTATCGGACTAAGTGCATCTCAGTGGCTGTCAATGCAGTAAATGACCTGTTTGGGCCACTCCTTTGATATGCACACAGAGCATTAATCTCTGCACTTTGATACGTACACAGAATATTAATCTTTGCACTTTTATGCCAGGCTAAAAATAGCGACTCCTTTCTCCAGCTGGCCCTGTGTCAGACCATCACCTCTTGCAGCCGGCTGTTTGGCCAGCAGCTTTGTGTAACTCAGCCTCATGAAGGCTTTCGGTGCCATCCCCGTGCCAGCTCAGGCAGCTCTTTCCAACAGGAATGTTTGTTGTAGTTGGAGGATTTTTTCCTTTTTTTTTCTCATCAGCTTTGAGCTTTCTCCTGTAGGACTGCTGTGTCCATCTGCTGATGCACCAAGGGCCTGGCGCTGCGCAAGGCTGAGCTGGACCTGGGCTTGTGGGATGGAGAAGTTCAGTCCTTGGACCAACGTGCGTGACACCAGTGACTCCTGTATATTTTAGGAGGTTGGGAGTTCCTTAGATGACAGTCTTGAAGCCCGACCGGAGCATCCTAGTTTCAGTGTTATTACTGCTGTCTGCATTAAATACAGACATTACTGAATCCCTAAACCCCGTCCTAGATTACAGTGAGCTCGTTTTAAAATCTGGGGACTGAGAGCTGTTTTTTTCATGGGGCTGTTTTCAGATCCTGGTCTGAAATTTGGAGATATCCTCAGGGCATTGGGACACATCTTTATTTTCAATTTTCTGGTGGGGAAAGTAAGGCAAAAGAGGCAGAAGAGGAACCCCTTGATGCTTCCCTCTCCGAGCAATCAAATAATTACTTCTCCCACTGGTGGCTCTGGAAGTGCCTCCAATGGTTGCGACTGCCAAGGGCAGCAATTAAACTACTTGTCGGGGTCTGGAAAAACTCGAGGTTCATTTTCCTGCCCTGCTACAGATTTCATTCCCAACCATGGGGCAGGTAGGGTCCTGTTCCTGGGGGCAGCTGCACACAGATTTCTTCCCTCGGTGCTTACAAACCTTGGAGCGTCTGGTACCAAGTTTGAGCTGGTTACGTGATGGACACGATGGCTTTGCCCCAGACACATCTCAGAGCGTGAGGCGCTCGATGCTCTGACATTGACTTACATATTGGGAGGGGAGGCAGATAAAAGTCTTGCAGGGGCCAGCGGGCTTCCCAGCTGGTGCTGCGTCCAGAGCAGGGCTGGATCCTCAGGCTTTGGACGGCAGAGAAGCTGCTTGGGAGGGGATGACATGCTGCAGCGGGTTGCTGTTTGCTTGTTTGTTTCTTTGCAGTGTCTTCCTGTGTTGACATTTGTGCAGGGAGGTGGTGTTTCAGGGAGGAAATGTGAGCTGTGCAAATACTGCAGCGAGCTCCAGCTCCCAACTTCGCAGAGATCTGTCAGCTGGCACCACAGGCTGCTTTTCATTTCCAGCTCGTCCTCTGCTTGCATGTCATTACGCGCGACACTGTTGACGTGTGCGTGGCAAGTGTCATGCATGTTGCCTCAGAGTTGCCAAGAAAAGGCAGAAGAGCTGACAGCGAGCGCCTGTTTGCTTTCTGTGCAGGGGGTTTGCAGCAGATGAGGCAGCTCCCTCTCCCCATCCCTGTGGTTGTGACTAGAGAGTGCTCAGAACAAATCTCACAGACCACAGTGGGACGTTCTCCTTGGCTGAGGCTGCCAAAGTGCTGCCCAGCACGGTGTGAACGTGGCATTAAAGGCTGTGGCACGCCGGAGGCATCCCACGGCGGTGGGCAGCCTGCCTGCAACGTGGGGCTCGGTCACGGGGGCTTGGCTGGAGGATGTTTTAAATCAGGGTCACTCTGCCTTCAGAGAGTGCTCTGGGGAGTGGATACCTGTGTGGAGTGGGTCAGGAATCTTGTCTGAGCAGCCCAGGACTAGGATCTGATCTCTGTTGTGCCGCAGTAAATCAGCAGTAATGCTTCTGAGGAGTTAGTGGCTGGAGGAGTCACTGTTACTATCAGTATTTGGACCATCATATCCACTGTACCTGATTTTTCTCATATAAAGACCTAATTTCTGTGGGCAAACTATTGCTGAAGGTAAAGGAAGGTTGCCACAGACCTGTGCTGGCACTGTCGCTCAGCATGAGCCCATCGGTTGACTTTGATGCTGTGGGGTGGAAGGGGAGAGCCCGGCCAAGACTGCCTGCATCATTGAGAAGACAGCAGCAAGCAGAGCTGGGCGACTTCTGGGTGCCAAACTGTAACTCATTTTTCCTGCTGTCAGGTCCTGGGCCAGGCAAGAGGGGAAGCACTGGCAGAACTGGGGCTTCCTCAGACCTCCAGAAGGACTTGACAGACACCTCTGCTCCTGCCGAGCGCTTCGGGCAGGGCGCAGCGGGGACAAGGTGCTGCCTGAGCTCATGTTTCCGAATGTAACTGGGACAGAGCATTGCACTTAAATTCATCCACTGGGCCAAGAGTCTCATATTCACAGGGCACAGAGCACGTGGTGGTGCCAGACCCCGTGCCAGCGTGCCGCTCTCCTTCCCGGCGGGTGGAAGGAGCTGGGGGTCAGCAGTGTGGCTGAGATGGCAGCGTGGTGAGCAGAAGCCGTTGCCTTAGCCCTCTCCCCGTGTTTAATCCCATGGCTCGGGTGCATCCTGCCTTTTGGGGGGTGTGGGATGCCCCTTCATGGCCAGGGAACAGGGATGGGTTGATGCCATGGTCCCCCCTCGCCGACAGGCCCCAGGCAAGAGCATCACTATTCATAACAGCCCCGTTCCCGTGTTCGTGTGTGCTTTCCACATCAGATTTCCCAGTTTCACAGGAAGGACAGTGTATTTCTCCCAAACAGGCTATTTCTGTTCTGATGTACTCCTGCATGAGCCTCTTTGTGAGCTCCCATGGGGAGAAACAACCTTCTACTGTCAGGAGGAGCAACATGAGGTTGATGCCAGCAGCTGTAGCTGCAGGTCAGGTTATTTGTCTCAGGAATCCAAACACGTAGGAGGTGAGGCAAGGTGGGGAGGAAAAAAAGAGCCACACAAAGTGGAAAAGTGGTTTAATTTCTCCTGGTGTGAGGGGGAATTGGAGAACTGTTGAAGAGCAGGCCTGTTCCTGCGGAGAGCCCTGCACAGAGCCGCCCGCTCGGTGCTTCCCCGGGGCTGCTCCGCAGCGTGGAGCCGTGCAGGGCATGGACTGGTTTGTACCAGAAAGCATCAGTGGGTGTTAAGGAAGAATGAGATGCAGTGGTAAAGCCTGCGTGCGGCACTGATAGCAGTTTTATTTCTGAAGGGATTGGTGTTACATGACCCATCTGCAGGGAAGAATACACTGAGGCAGATGGAGGCACAGGCCAAAAAACAAATTCCCGATTCCCAGGCTGCTCGTCCCCTTCCTGATGGCAGCCCAAGGCGGGTGGCCATGGCACTGTGTAGGAAGCCAGCCCAGCAGGAGCAGGAGCTGTGCCACTGCGGGCTGCAGGCTGGCCCTCAGCAGTGGGATGCCAGAGCCATTCCACCATGCTCCCGCTTCCCTGTGCTGCTTTTCTCTGGGACACTAGGAAAAGCACAAACTTCTGGGAAGGGGAGCTGGCAGCTGGGCTGTGCTCAGCGTTTTCTGAAAATCAGCTTGTTTTGATGCATCCCAACGCAAACCATCACATAAGGTGCCCAGACCAGCAGCCTGTGGGAAAGTGCTTGTGTCCCAGTTGTGATCCTCAGAGCATCCAAGGCACAGGAGACACCACCGAGTGCACAAAACCCCTTTGATTTTGCTGGGCTTGCTTTCGTTCTTAGCATCAGGTTTGTACCCGGTGTGGCCGCACCCTCCACGGCAAGAAACAAGATACTTGTGTGAGTTGTAGCTCTTCCTCAACCTCTCCTTCTTTTCTTCCAGGATCATACCCCAGCTGGAGAACTCGCCTTCACAGGTTTCACCGAGTAGCCTGCCCGGCTCCGAGATTTCAGAAGCCACAAGGACTTACTTGCAAGGAGTGAGCCGCTATGACCTGGATGAGCTCGATGCTTGCTGGTTGGAACTTGTTAATATGGAGCTCAAGGAGATGGGTGAGTATTGCTGTTGTTTTTCTCCTTGCGTGGGCATCCCAGAGTGGGCTTTCAGGCTTTTTAAGTGACCGTGTGGAACAGAAGGCCTTGAAGAAGAAATCTTCATTAAGGCTCTCCAGAAGAGATTGCCGTAGCGCGGGATCTTGAGTGTATCTCGGTGCTTCTCACTCACACAGGGGTTTTGGGATTGGTACAAGAGTGGGGCAAGTCAGATGTGGTAGGAACAGTGCAGTGTGCCCTGTGGAGCGGGGGTCTGATTTGCAGAAGACCCAGAAGGTTGAGATCGCTCATGTTCGTGCTGCGATGGCATGACCATCGTCATCTCCTGTACTTACCCCTGCAGGAGGAGGTCTTGGTCAGGATGGGTGTGTTGAGCCTGACTCCTCTTCCTTTGACTGGCCACATTTGAAAGAAAGCATTTCTCCAGCATTTTTCCAACCATGGCCAGCTGGGCAGGTGGAGCCAGAGGAAAGCAGATTTCCTGGTCCAAATGTGTAATTCTCAGAAATGCTGGTCCTGGGTTGTCTCTCCTTTCCCAGGTGTGTCTAAATATCACAGCATAACGTTGCCTGCATCACTGCTGTTAGATCACTGCACATTCTTAAAATCCATCAGTGCATTTTGGTTGAGTGCAAGTACCTGGACTTGGAATTTGACCATTGGCACTAGTGCTTAGCATGGTCTGCTGGGCAGATTTGTTGGCACAGACATGTGGGTGTGTAGTCTTGCCAGACTGTGGAGGGATTTTCCAGTCCTTGTTAGGTAAGGGTTGCTGTGTTGTGGCTGCTGCTACGCAGGTAAGAATAACAACACAATAAAACATTCACCTTGTGAGGTCGGTGAAAGCTGAAGCGTGCCTACATGAAGCATTACTCCCCGTTACAAAGGTCTTTCAAGGGTGGCACAAAGTATGCTATCAAGTGCTTGAGCAGATGGGATCATGCACTGCTGAACGGGAAGGTTGTGCTGAGTCTCACAGCCTGCTGGCTGAGGGCTGCAGCCAGATTCAGTGAGACTGCAGTAAAATTTAGTTCAGTAAGCTTGCACGGAGCACGAACGACCTCAGAAGTTGGCCACCACATTGGCTGGTCTTGGTTGCAGAAGATTTCTGATGTACTCAGGATTTACAACCAAATTTTGTTAGAATGATCTCCAGGATGTTGAAAAAGTTGTAGAGGCTGCTTTTAGAGTTTGGCTAATTATTTATTATATGTGTCCTGTATATTGGAGTTCCCATAATCTCAGTGTTGGGGAGCCCATAGTATCACTAGCAAATCGCAGCCAGCTTTGCCCTCATTAATTGGTCCTCTATTAGCAGCCTCAGCTCTGTCGTTAGCACACTCAGGTTTTGAGATACTGGCAGCTTCAGTCAAGTCCTTGGGCAGAGCAGGGGTTGCTCATAAGAAAAGCCGAGTGTCTCGGTCCTGCTCAGGTACCTGGCAGAGGATCCACTCTTCCTAACTTCACAGCTGCTGTTACTGCATCAAGAAACCAGCTTGGACCACCCTGGACATCCTTCTGACGCCACTGTGCCTCTGCTGTATCTCTGCTGCGTTTCCCTGGCCGTCTGCATGGCTGGGTGGCTGTCAGAGGTGTCTCTGGGCTCCAGAGAAGGGTTGTCTCTATTTCCACTTTCCCCTTACACGTATTTCAGAAGTCTCTAGAAAGGCAGCGGGCAAAGATTTGGCTTCTCCAGCTCAGCTGCGTTAAATTTGGCTCACTTTATTATTTCTTCAAAGTATTAGGTTACAAATGCAATGACTTAAATGGCTTTCAGATGTGGAGCTCCCATGCTGGTGGATAACTGGGAGGTTGAGATGGGACGGGCACTGCCGGGGCAGGGATGCCCCTGCCCCACACCCGACAGGAGCTGGCTGTCCCCATGTCACCTTCGGGCTGGCGTGTGCCAAACTGAAATGTTTGGGGGGGATAGAAGCAGCTTCGGGGAGCATGTTGGATTTAGGAGGGGAGCTTGAGCATGGTCACAGCCGTGTAGCCCTGGTAGCCCTGCTCCTTGCAGGTGCTTTGGGTGGGCTGGCATTGCCCCGAATCCAGTGTTGGGCACAGGTGATGCTTTGCCACTGACACTCTGCAGTTTTGATCAAGCTGCATTTTTCTCCCTCTGGCTCCTTGTGGTTTATCAGCCAACCAGCTTTTGTAAGGACGGTCCTTAGGAGGTGTTTGTACAGCACCAGGCTGGATGGGACCATGCTCTCTGATGAAGCCCCTGAGCCCTCCTGCCGTAACCAGCGATAGATGGTAATAACGAACCCGGGGGATTTCGGCAGCGGTAGTGCAAAGAGCCTCACTGTCCATCAGCTGATTCTCCAGCCCATTTCTGTTGCTGAAAGAGCACTGTAATTACCGGCTGAGCCTTAAATATGCTGGGGAGAGAGTAGCTTTGTGTGTGTGAAACCCACTGCGGATATGGCTTCAGCCTGAAGGATTCTGATATCTCACCCCATCCCCCAGCCCTCCCAACTTCTCCAGCGGTGAGGGCTAGTGCATTTTTTCCAATGACTTGAAAAGGAAAACATACGGCATTGATTAATAACCCATCCCCGGTGCTGCGGGGAGCTGGGGGTCTGGCAGGTAGGGAGCAGGATGCTGGTGCTCGTGGCTGTGGGACGCCGGTCACATCCCCCACGCTGGCAGGGATGGGTGCTGCCGGGGGGGCTGTGGGACATCAGGGCTGCTCAGGCGTTGGGCTTTTTTTGGGGGTGGGGGATGCATTTTCCTGCCTGTGGAAGTGACGGGGTTTGGGTGCACGTAGAGGAAAGCTGTTGCAGCAAATCTCTCGCTGCTCACCTCCTGGGCTGTGCCGGAGCAGAGGCTCCTCTCCCTCTGCTTCCCAGATGGGAGATAGCCGTGCAGCTGGGCGCAGTAGGGGGGGTGGGATTTGGGTGCCCTTCAGCACCCAACGCAGAAGCTTGCCGCCTGCCTGGGTTGGTCTGAAGGCATTCCATAAATAGCCCTTTCTCCCGGAAGCCCTCGACATTAATGACATACTGAGATTTCCAAACCAGCTTTGCTAATCTCCGAGATCATTAACGTGACTTAACTGGAGAATTGCAGCCTCTCCTATTCAGAGAAGTCAGGAGTTATCTCCCGGCGTCCAGAGATATGCAGAAGTTTAAATTCCTCCTGGGTGTTTAACTGAACTCTTGTCACTGGGCAGTCCAAGGGCACAATGTGTCATTCCCAAAATATTTAATGACAAAGAAGGAGCCTGATCTCTGACTGGCTCTTGAGGAGCCGCGGGGAGGAGAGCTGGAAAACACCTATGAGATCATCCATCTCGCTTCGCCGTTAGCGCTGCGTTGATCCACGTAGCACACAGCACATGCCTTTTCCAGTCCTTTTTAGGTCACCCCAGGGATGGAATTGTATCACCGAGATCAGATAAACCTCCAGATAGCTCCAGCTTTCTGCGCTCTGCCGGCTCCTCTCCCAAGTTAGGTGGAATTGCTCTGAAAAGCAGTTTTATGTGTAAAACAGCTATTAAATAGTTTTAAACCCCCAGCCTGTAAGATGCCTCAGTAGGTGTTTCTGGAGTCAATAGAAATGTACTGTTTAAAGAACTTCCGTGCGCTGGAGATGAAATCAATATTTAAGCATGCCTAAATGTTTTATTTGTTGCTGCTGCAATATGAGATAGTAAAAAAAAGTGGGTCTGAAGGAGTCTGAATGAAACCCTGAACCAGATTTATATACATGCCACTCGAGGCAGCACAGGCCTTTCCTTTTAGAGAGGAACTGCGCTGTAAGTCTTTGTTTTTATATTAACATTTTATGCTGGTTTTTGTGATCTTTCGCTAAATCCAAAGCTATTGTAAGAGAGGGGTGAGAGAGACTTCAAAGAGCAAGGCTGAAAGATATCTTTGCGGTGATCGGCACTTCATAAACACACGGAAAATCCTCAAGAAATTGCTAAAAATGTTGCCGGAGTCAATTTTGCTGAAGGCAGAGTCGAAGTTTCTAAGTATTCCCTTGACTTAATCCATATGGTGTATGCTGCTCACATATGCCCACCACAGTTTCTATCTTGGGAGCTGGAGGTGTTCCTGGTATTTTATGGCAGGAACATGCAAAGGTCACATGTATTGCTTTTGAAGCTCCGGGGGGAATTCATCACTGCATACTTGAGATATGTCTGTGTACTAATGAGATGATACCTCCCTCGGCAGAGGTGAGACTGGTCAAGTAGACGTGGAATAAACCGAAGTCAGTGGAGTAACCCCGGGGAAGATGTGCTCAATGGAGCAGAGGCTGCTGTTATATTTATGCCTTGGAGAGCGGCTGCTTGCCTCCCTGGCCGCGCTGGGAGTCCCTGTCCGAGGCTACCCCCATGCCACCATGTCCTTTCAGGACTCGGGGAGCCCCTTTTCCCCCCCCCGAGGCAGCACGTTGGCACTGCCCAGGCAGAGCTGTCCCCACTCAGCTGCCACCCCCCCACGGTGCCCATCACCATAGCCAGGCTCCATCCACCGTGCAGGGCCCCCCCGTACTTGTCATTTGAAGCTCTTCCATTATTTTATCGACTCTGGGCACCATTCCCCGCCCCGTGCTGTGGTGGCAGCAGAGGGGCAGCCCCTTGCCTGCCGATGCGGGGGATCCAGGGGCTGCCGTTCCCCCCAGGGATGCTCCCCAGCCCCGGCTGGCAGGAGGTTGTCCGGAGTCTGTCCTTTTTCTAGTGGGATCCGTTCCCTTTAACCACCAGCTCAGCTTCCCCCTTCCAAGAGTCTCCCCCCCAGCTCACAGCCATAGGGGACCTCTCGCAGCCCTGGCCCTGCCACCCCCTTCCCCGCCGTGCCCCCGCACCCAGGCTCACCCTTGCCTGCTGCTCCTCGCTTGAGAAAGCTTAGCCCATTAATAATTCTGGGTCTGTTTGTTTGGATTTTGTTGTTGTTGTTGTTTTGAAGAAATCCTGCCAGTTTGGAGCTGTTTTATAACATGTCTGTGCTGCAGCCCACAACAAACAGCCGCGTGTAGCCTGAAATCTTTGTTCTCTGCCGAGATCATAAGCTCATTGCACGAGTTATCGTTTCAGCAGCAGACCGGTTTGGTGCGTGGCTGGATGAACCAACAAATCCTCCTCTACTTGGTGGTACGTTACAAGCAAGAGATGTGTTTAATAGAGGGACTGATGTACAGCGTAGCAGGATCTTGGGAACAGATTTAGGGCTGGAAGCTGTTCTCAATTCCATCGCCGTTGATCTGGATTAACGCCGTTGGTACCAAGGGGAGGAGGACTCACCTGAGCTGCCCGTAGGCAGGTGCCACGCTCGTGCTTGCTGGTGGGCTGTCGCTCTTAACGTAGGGGTCGGTACCCCGATTTAATGCGAGGGCAGAACTCACCTTGTAAACAGACAAGTCGTCGAGCCCAGGGGGTAATGAGGCACAGAAATGATGGCAACCAGAAAGGATGGAGGTGAGAGTGCGCTGTGGCTGGCCCGGGGAGCGTTGCTGACCAGCATGGTGGGCGTCTGGGAGAGCCAGAGGTGGGTGCACAGGGCTTCTGCTCTTCTCCTAGGTAAACAGCATCGCCTCCCCAACCGCCGGTTCGGGACAGGGTGCTCCTGAGGCAGCAGGAGCCACCGTGCCCCTGCCCGGGTGAGAACAGGTGAGACGTGGCCGTTTGCTGGGGTGCTGCAGCATGGGGCAGCTGAAGGGAAATGGGGAAGAAAGAATAATTCAGGCTTAAATAATCCAGGCTAATTTTGTGTGAAAGTAGCCTCTGCCTTTAGGCTTATCTTTAAGCAAGGAAATCCAGAAATATTTTCAGGTGGCAGTTCCTTAAGTTGTTGGCAAACATGAAAACACCGTGAGCCTCTGGAAGAGAAAGCTAAGCTTATTTAACTTCTTACAGAAACAGATATTTCAGGAAAGCCTCTGGAAGAGAAAGCTAAGCTTGTTTAACTCCTTACCGAAACAGATATTCCAGGAAAGCCATGTTAGTGTATAGATTAGCAGGGTTGGAAACCAGTGGGAGAAGCTTTAGACATTCTACCTCCACATTTTTCAGCACAATCAGTTTTTATGTCAAGTTGTCGTTTTGCTATTTCCATAAATTCCTCACAGTAATTGCAGTAGTTTCTGGCAACATTTGGAGTTTTGCTGCTGGATGGAGTGAGGAGGCTTTCATCAGAAGTGCTCCAGGACAGCTCTGTCAGTGCCGAGCATCGCTGGAGAGAAACAGCAGCTTATAAAGCGGCTTCTAAAACATTTTGTCATCATCTTAAATTTGAGCAATAATTGATGTCGGTGGGTGGCAGAAAGAGTGATAATTGGTTCCTGTAAATCTTTTAAGTGCATTAGCAGGCTTTGTTTGTAACAAAATATCTAGAAGTTTCAGTGTGGATGCTCAGCTCACACGGGTTGTGTGTCAGTGTTCGTTTTGTTGGTCGGGCTTTACGTTAAGGGTCTGATAAAAATAATATTGATCCAAGATTATCCAAGTACAATTGCTGCATCTCCCAAGCATTGTGTGCCTGCAGGTGGTGGGTTGGAGGTGGCTGGGTCAGTCCCAGATGTTCTGTTGTGGTGTTTGGGTGGTTGTCTGTCATCTCATCACTTTCCCAAAGGATACTTGGGACAGGACCTGGCATGCCCAAGGGAGCAACCAGCCCCGGGGCAGGGGTGTCCCTATGGGTGCCTTGAGTGTGGGGGTGCTCAGCTCCCAGCCTTACTCAGAGGTAAAACGTGCTTCTCCCAAAGCATCCTGCACAGCGGTGCCTAAACTCAGTTTCAGCATCTAGCCAGTGCTTTTTATCTTCGGGTTGCTTTCGTTCTCCCAGCCTCCGAGAGGGGAAGGATCCTCAGCACAGCTTTGCAGAGGCAGAACCCGAAGCAGGCAGGTTTGAAGTGACTGGCCCGGGGTGAGCTGGAGGACAGGGAGCTGGAAGGAGGTGTCAGGAGGGAGCCTGTGGGCCCCATGCCGTGTGTGAACACCCCTGCCCCAGCAGGGAGCTGGTGTCCTTTCTCAGTTTTTCAGAGATACTAAGAAACAAACCTACATCATCTTATGAGTGCTTCCCTTTTTTAAAAAAAAATTTAAAAACGAGTAATTTTGCTTGTTTATATGTATTTTTACTCAAAAATAGACTCCAAGGTTTATAGCTTGTGAATCAGCTAATGGCACAGCCAGCAGTCCTGATGACTCTTTGTTCATGAGCTGTTTTATCTCCAGGTATCCTCCACAGGGTAAAAGGATTTATTGTTTCAGTAAATTGATTTTAGTGGAGCACAGTTTAGTCAGAAATAGGTCTCTGTTTTGTGAAAGGTGGCTCTCCAGCTGGTTTTTTCCTCCCTGTGCAGTGAGTCGGCTCACACCATGATAAGGAGTAGCTGAGAATTCATTTAGCAGAAGAATATTGCTCCTTCATGCCACATAAATTACGATATTACAGAAATAATTATAACGGAGAGCGGTGTTGTGTAAAGGCATGTGCCTGGTGGTTCTCCCAGACCCAGTGCTGTGGCTTCGGCGCCAGCCCAGTGATCCCAGCTCCTTTGGGATAGAATATCTAAACTCTGTTTCAGGTGATGTACGGGCAGCTGCTGTGAGGTCTGGGGGAGCTGGGGTACGTGGGGTCAGGGCCAGGCCCCTCGGGAGCCCCCCGGGGATAACGGGGATGCTGGGTGGCTGTGGAGCCGCAGGCATCATGGCAGACCCTGAGATACAGGGAAGAGTTTTCTGTTGGGAGCAAAGTTCAAACAAAAGGTTGGGTTCCTACACGGTTTCTCTTCCAGAATCAGATCTGGAGACCTCCTGCAGTGCATCATCGACTGGCACCTCCCCTCCTCCTCCCATTTCCAAAGCAAAGTCTCCCTTCTCCTCCAGGGATGCTTCCTTTGGCTGGGCACACACTGCCCACCAGCATCCTGCTCTGGGCCGAGAGAGGATAGCCCTCCTCCGGCTGGGATGCGGAGGGAGGCAGCTCTCTGGGGGTGACAGTCCTTCCTACCATGGGGGCAATATCAGGGCATCCCATCAAAACCAGCAATCGTTATCACGCTCGGTGTTAATGGGGTGAGGATGCGGGCGGCCTCCTGGGAAGGGTGATGGGCCATGGAGCCATTTATCCCTGTGTTAGTGTTTTGAACATGGCTCCAAATCGCTGGTGATTATATTGGTGTGAGATTAAATTCTCACTTCTGCTTATGTCCCTCTGGACAGAAACTGTGGAGAAGCATGCGCTCCGCTGCCCTTCTCCACAGAGGCTCAGAAAAACTTCATTTTCTCCCCACCTTTCATACAAGACCCTGTCATACCTTAAGCAGGTAAAAATATCTTTCTCTTGGTCAGCAGGTAGAGTCCTCAGTCCTGGTGATGGTTTCAGATGTGACTTATCCCCTGGACATCGCTGGGTTTATTCATTGTAGCCAAGATCAGTATCTGGGTCTTTGCTTTTCCTTCCCCAGTGACAGTAAGTGTCACTTGTACGTGTACACAGGGAGTGTTTTGGTGGAGTATTTTTTTTGTTTTGCTGTTTAGCTGGCCGCAATCAATACAGATACCATTTTCTCAGCCAAAAAGATGACAATTTTATGAATGGAGTTTAATAGCACAAACTTTATATGATGCAGAAGGAGATAAATGGAGCACAAACAGAAAAAGCACTTCACCCCCAGGCCCCATTGTTTAGTGTTTCATAAACGATTAATCGCTTCATCCCCATCAAGTGCAATTGTCAATTCAATAAGCTCCGAGGTATTCTGAATGGTGCTTGGCAAACGAATTCCTAATGTAATTACATCTAAATGGAGTGTGAGAGTGTGCGTGCGGGAGGGAGAGATCTGTATTTTTTGATGTAACGGTATGAGAGCTACACTGCACGTAGGGTGATAAGGAAACCCCGCTGGGGTGCTGGTCTTACGCCGGCACGAGAGTTTTGGGATCAGTGGGGACTTTCTCCCCAGGGTTAAGCTGGTGATGCCGGGGCATCGCTGTGGATGGAAAACGCGGGAGATGGGGTGGGAGCTGTTGCCATCCACTTGAGGTGACACGGAAACGGTGGCGATGCAGGTGAAATCCCGGCGATGCCAGTGTGATCCCGACCCTGCAGGCAGGTCAGGGCCGTTATTCCTGTGGAATTCCCCCTCCCTTTCCTTCCTTGTGCTGCCTGCAGCTGCCTGCCCTCTACCCTGAGCACAGGGCGGCTCTAGAAAACGTGTGGGGAAAAGCACCGGCCACACTTCAATGATCATTTTGCCTTCCAGAAGAGCAGAGAGAGCAGAGCCTGAAATGCTGGGACAAAAGGAGTAACTCCAGGCTGACATCCCAGTGCCCAGGATCATAGTCACACATGCAGACTTTAAACACTGACCAAGAGGAGAGTATTCTTGCTGGGCTTGTTTAATGCTCACATGAAAGTCATGGTTTGTGGCTCTCCATAGAGCAAGTGCAACTCGGGTGGTGTGTTTATAAAAGGACACCATTAAGGCAAAAATAATGCTCTGGCTTTGTCTGTAACTCAATCCCTGCCCTGTTGCATCCAACCAGCACAATGCCAAGAGCGAGCCCGCGGCTCCATCCTGGCTCGGGGTGCGGGGCTCGCTGTGCCAGCACAGGATGCTTCACATCGCTGAGCTCCAGCCCCCCCGGGCAGCCTGTGCCAGCCCGGGGCTCTGCAGAGATCCCGCGCCCATCGCCATACGGGGCTGCTCCGTAACAGAACAGGTATTGTCAGGTTCCTCGGCGTGTTGTGGCACAGCAGCCCCAGTGCTTGAAAGGGCTGTGATAGGGAACAGTGTTGTCTGTCTTAGATGGTATCTCAGACTCGACACAGACATGTAAAATGCCAGGCTAGATGTTTGCAGAGACTTGTCAAGCCAAGGGAAACTGTGCCAACGCGAAACATTGGGGAAGAGCTTAAAAAGACAGACAATGGTGTGTTTGCTTGCCGAGCTCGCCTACGGGTTGCTTTCCCCCTTGACAGAGTTTTTTCAGCCAGTCTGTGGCCGTCGGGAAAAGGTGCAGCCCCTGCCAGCCCCATCCAGCCAGAGGTGCTGGGGGGGATGCCCAGCTTCCCCCACAGCCCCGTCCCTCCCCAGCCCTGGGGACTTTTCAGGGCCCCAGAGCTCAGCCTGAGACAGGGACATCACAGTGTGGCTCCAGAGAGGCCCAGGATGGCAGATTTCTTACTGAACATTTAATTAATAAATGCTTCATATGAATACTTCCTCAAACTGTTTTTTCCCCTTCTCTGCTCATAAATGAGATACTTTCTCCTGTTGCCTTGCAACAAGAAAGGTGGACAGCAGCATGGGTCAGGCTCCTCTGCTTTCTGGAGCTTGCTGGAGCATCCTGGCTGTCATCATGGATAATATATGTAAATGAAATGCAAAGATAAAGTGTTTTTCATTGCATCCTGCTCGTATCTCCATCCCTATCTCTCTGCCTTCCCTGGTGATGAAACAGTGCTCATGGGAAGATGGGGTGCGGTGGGGGCTTCACTCTGCCTCTTATCCTTCACGGAGAGCCTCACTCCTGCTGCTGACAGATTTATTTTTTTTTTTCCTTCCTTTTTTCCATACCTGGAGTGACGTCACGTTGCGTTTGTGGCGCTGGGATCTCTGTGTGCAGGTGAGAGGCAGCGTTTCTGGGAGCAGCATTCAGCATGGCACCGTGTCGGTGCTGCCGAGCTCCTGGCAGCAGCATTCCCCCTGTAACGGTGGCTGGGTAGCCCGCTGCTGGAGCTTGCTGCTCTGGAGAAGCCTCTCCTGGTTATTGGCCTCGTATTCATGGTTGTCACTCTGGAGAAGCACCTCTGCCACTTTTTTTTTTACTAAAGAACCTGGTACAAGGAGAATAAAAGACAATACAGCCAATCTGAGCCCACCTCCACCTGGGTCTGACCTTCTGGTTCCACTAGACCCAACCAGGAAGAAAAAGACTGTATTTGTCCTTAATTTCAGCCTTTGGCTTCAGTTTTACAGTTCCATTTAATTGGTCTTAAAAGGGTCAATTTTCAGTCTTAACAATTAAAGCATTGACTTTGTGTTGCCAAAGCTTGTCTGAGCCCTTGCTGCAGAAAGCATCTTTGCAAAACTTGTCTCCTTGAACATTTAAACTGTCAGACCTAATTATCCGCATTGCTTCAGCTGAATGGGTTTCTCTCCTCTCAGCCAGCAGCAATATTTTGTTACTGTCTATGAAACATAAACTGCATCCTGAGTTAGAAGCAGCCGTTTTCTGAATCGCCGCTCTTACCGTCACCGTGGATTTGCCTCTTTGAGTTGCAATCTAAAACGCTCAGCCCTTTGCAAAACGTTCCCCGAAGGCGGGTGGGCTCCCGCGCCGGAGCCGCATCAGTGTCCTCCTCTGCCTTCTGCCTTGCAGAAAAGCCCGAGCTGGACGAGATCACCCTGGAGCGAGTGCTGGAGGAGCTGGAGACCATGTGCTACGAGAACATGAACATCGCCATCGAAACGGAGGAGGGCTTGGGCA
Source organism: Athene noctua (assembly GCF_965140245.1). Classification (NCBI taxonomy): domain Eukaryota; kingdom Metazoa; phylum Chordata; class Aves; order Strigiformes; family Strigidae; genus Athene; species Athene noctua. Next base: position 21,191,107 of record NC_134048.1, on the reverse strand, counting down.
TTGAGTATGACGAGGACGTGGTGTGCGACGTCTGCCGCTCGCCGGAGGGGGAGGACGGCAACGAGATGGTGTTTTGTGACAAGTGCAACGTCTGCGTGCACCAGGTGAGCCCCCGGCGCGGGGGGAGAGCGGCAGGTTTAGGCTGGCTGCACGTCGCGCTCCTAAACCCTCCTCTGGGTTCTTCCCATCCCCGCTGTCCCCTGGGCTGCCCTGGACCCCTGTTATGCTTTTCTGATGGATTCCCAGCGCGTCTCCAGTGGAGTGAGGATAGCAGGTGGGGTCTTGGATAGCTGGTTTTTCCTAAGTGCCCAGAAAAATAGTCAACCAGAGGTTGAAAACCACTTCCTGCAAGCTTGCTTTGCCCCCTCCTCCTTATTCTGTGATATTTTATTTTATGCCTCCTCTTCCATTAATGTGCTTATTCTTTCTTTACCCCATCTTCATTAAGGTGCAGTGAGATCTGTAGCACCCAAGGGTGACCAGCATCCTGTGTGGGACTGCTGGTGGGCTGGGAGGGATGTGGCTCCACAGCCCAGCACTTGCCCTGCGCTCACTGGAGAGAGGGGTGGGCTTGCACAGACCTCCAGCCTCCTCCACAGCGTTTTACTGGGGGTAGTAGGACCTTCCAGCTCCACTAGCACTGTCTCACATCGCAGGGTTTCTGTCCCAGCTACCCTGCTGTACAAGTGTAGGATTTCATTTTCTTTCACTGCCTGGAGGAAAATAATTTTATTTTTAGACTTGAATGCAAATGCTTCAAGCCCTTGCTGAGGGGGGGGGGTGGTGGGGGTGCCTGTGGGCTCCTGCACTTGGGAGAACCTTGACAAGGAGAAAGCAGCCATTGTGAGGGTCTCCTGGGTCCGGTGTGGGTCCAGGGAGGTTTTGCTGGTTGTGCTTCGAGGGGAAGCACCGTGTAGTGCTGGGACAGCAGCAGCAGCTCCTGGGCTTCATTCTCTGTGTGAAGGGTTTTTGATTTTTTTTCCTCTAAAGAGAGCCATTTGCTCATCTTTTGGGCATCTTTTCCATCAGTCTTCCTGGAGGTGGGAGAGCGCTGGAGATATCTATAGTTGCGGGAGGTGGGTGTTTTGAATGGTTTCCATCAGTGAATCAGATTCCACAAAATACCAGGACGATTCAGGGTTGGGGTTTGGGTTGGGGTTTTTTTTGCCTTGGGATTTTTTTTTTTTAACAAGCCCGAGTGGCCGTGAGCTGCCACGTGCCGGTGGGCAGGGGCGCGGGGCTGCCGGGGGCACCTACGGACACCCCGTGGGCTCCGCTTTCTGCAAAAGGGATTGATTTCAAGACTGTTGAAAGAAAAGGGAGATTTTTCCATTGTTTTCAGGGAGCAGAGTCCAACCCTAAGCCAGAGGCCATCCCATAAGCTGCTCGTGATTTAATCTCTGCCCCAATTTACACCCTAAGCCACAAAGTCCAGAGCCACAGTGCGAGGTGTTACGTAGCATTGTTTTTCTTATCTAACCTGCCCCATGCCTTTGCCAGCCCCACATCCAAAACCGTCACGGTTGATGCTCTCCTGTGGGTGTCTGGGTGCTGATGCCACGGGCTTCATGTATTCAGTCAGCGGCAGAGAGGAGCTGGGGTTCTGCAGAACATGGCCAGAGCCATACCTCGTCCTCCTGCATCCCAGCAGGACGGGGCAGGGGCAGGGTCCTGCTCAGACACACGTTGGTGGGTTGTGGTGCTGGAAGGGATCGTTGTAATCATCTCATCTGCATTACACAGACCTTGAAGCTTACTATTAATTAATTCCTATGAAGCGTAGCTTTCAAAAAACACATGCAATCTAAATTTTAAAATATTCAGAGAGGAGGAATCTTACCCCCCGCTGCTAAACTGCTGTGGTTCATCGCCCTCACGGTGACAGTGTCACGCTTCCCTTTAGCACGGGACTGATCCGTCTCCAACCACTGTGCCATGGTCGTGTCATTACCAAATTCCCATTCCCTGGCCTGGGGACACAACCAAGCCCTCCCTCTGTTACATGGACCACACCAAGCTTTTCTGGGGCTCAGCATCCTTCTTGATTTTTGGCATCCCTTTCTCCATGATGTTGCACCCATGACAGGCACAGCGATAAAATTAGTCTGGCTTCATGTTCCCAGAGCATCTTTTGCCTGGTGCTGGACTGGGAGAGCATGTTTAGCTGATAACTCACCTCATTCTAGAGCCACTCCTTATCCAGGACAGAGGACCTGTAGTATTTGCTCCTAGGAGCAGAACTGCACTTTCAGCTGCTCTAAAACCTGTAGGGATAAGTAACTGAGAACCAAGACTGCTAGCAGTGCACACCTTGTCATAATTCCTCTTTTCCCCTAGATTTTGAGATCCGTCTGCCAGTTTATCCTCCTGGTAGTACATACCAGGCTGATTCTTGTCTGGTACTAAAGCACATGTTTTATAAAACTCTGTTACAGAAGTGATTTATCTGTCAGATTTGGAGGCGCTGTGAAACACACAGTTAAGTCTCTCTGAACCATGTAGACTCGCAGCAATAATATTACCTCCTTTAATTCCTTATTATCCCAATAATCTGTTCGCAGAGTGGCTTTTTTCCCCCTTGGAAATCACTATCAGTGAATTTGTGCTTTGGGGCAGCCTAAAGTTGTGTTACAAAGTCTGTTCTTGGCCAGTAAAGACTGAGGATACCCTTTTCCCATGCTCACATATCTCCCCATGCCCCTGCTGCCCCCGTCCCCACCTGCAGCACCGTCACTCGTGGTGACGGTGACCTGCAGCAGCAGGATGAAAAGCTGTTCTTTTTTTGGGGTAAACTTGAAGAAGTGGAGTTGACAAATGCCTGGGCTCAGCACTGCCCATTTGCTTTCTGGAGGGACGTCAGAGCAGCCAGATCTAGACTTAATTACATCGCCTCGTTAAAAATAGTGACACAGCCCTGTGTTAGCGCCCAAGGCAGTTGTCTGCCACTCCCTGTGCGAGTTATCGGGATGTTAAAAACTGTCTAGTTTTAGTAGTAGCTGTTTAATACAGTCGTGAGTTATGGCTAAAGTGGGAAGTATTTTATCATGTCATTATGTGATACAGCTTATCATTTGGCTCTCCCCCAAGTATGGAAGAGAAATATTTATGAACACTTTGGCTTCTCTGCGTCCTGTGCTATCGCAGCAGGTCAGGGAGCTCCAAGGGTGACCCGGGTCCTTTAGTTCTCACTCGCTTGGCCGTAGACTTGTCCTTGCCTCCTTTAGATTTATTGTCTTTTAGATTTATTGTCCTTTAGATTTATCATCCTTTATGGTTCCTCTCTTCTGATGTATATTCATGACTCTTGGTTTCCCCTTTTTACCTTTCCATAGTTATTTTCGCTTCCCCTTTAGGCTGTGTTGGGTGTGTAACCAGTGTGGCCATCTTTCTCAATCATGGGGTTGTGGCTTTTCAGCCCTCAGCTACCTCAGAGGTTTTCTCCACACGGCATTTCTTACTTCTCATGAGTTGTCGTGGGTCTGGTAACTGCTCAGAAACAGCCAGGAGACGACCGGTGGTGAGGGCTCTGATGAAGCAGCCTGGTTGCCCACCCCTGACTTGGAGCTGGGCGGATGCTTGCTTGGCATGATACCCAGCATGTTTTTATACTTAGCTTTTAATTAAAACTCAGGACATGCTAATCCAGCATGAGTATCCAGGTGGAAATAGGAAAGGTAGCAAGGGAGGAAGAACTTAACCTGTCCGTGACGGCGGCGCTGCTTTACTCTGCTGTTTATTCGGATGCCCGGGTGCGGTGGCAATAAGCCAGGGTAGGGAAAAAGGTGGGAGTGAAGGAGGCGGTCTGGAAGGAGGATGCTTTTCCTGGGCTGCTGGAACTAACCCTCCTCCCTCGTGTCTGTGCAGGCGTGCTACGGCATCCTGAAGGTCCCCATCGGGAGCTGGCTGTGCCGGACCTGCGCCCTCGGCGTTCAGCCGAAGTGTCTGCTGTGCCCCAAGAGAGGGGGAGCGCTGAAACCCACCCGGAGCGGGACGAAATGGGTCCACGTTAGCTGTGCCTTATGGATACCTGAAGTACGATGGTTTCCAACCTCCTCTTGACCACGCGGGTGGGCACAAGACCTGGTTTCCAGGTCTCAGCCCGGGATGTTCGTTAATGGTCTAAATAGCAGGTCCAGCTTGGCTCATCAGGCCGTGCTGAGGTCAGAGCATGGCTGTGTGTTTAATTAGCAGCCAGGGGGCACCTTGTTAAGAGAAGACAGAGGTGGGGTGCAGGGGCACAGAGGTGGGGGGCAAGACCTCTGAGCAGGGTAAAGCTAATTTCATGTGCCCGTTGGAGATACACAGCAGCATCCAAATGAAGAATTAGTTCAGAGGAAGCACTGACACGAATTTTTCCTTCCATTTCATTTAGATTTGTTTCTGGGTTTTGAGGTTTGGGTTTTTCTTTTCAAATTACAAGTGACACTGAAAAATAACAGAATAAAAAGAAAAGAAATCCATCTCTCATTCAGACTGCCACAGACATCCCCCTGTAGGAGATTTGGGATGGGAGCCAGTATTTACAGCCTGTCTTCTATTTCGTGGCCAGGTTAGCATTGGATGTCCTGAAAAAATGGAACCCATTACGAAGATCTCACATATCCCAGCAAGCAGATGGGCTTTGTCCTGCAGCCTCTGCAAGGAGTGCACTGGGACATGTATTCAGGTAGGTAACCTGGCACCAGAGAAACTCAGACCTCTGGGGTTGTGCCTGTAATAGCCACAAGAGATTCTTGAGATGTTGGTGGACATGATCTGGCTGAGGCTTATTCCTGCTCTGAGTAAACCTAATGACAGGGAGCACGAACACCCATCAGACATCATCAGATGTTGTTTGTAATCATTCAGTGTATTGACTGCTAGGAATCTAGATTAACTTTCTTTGCATAACACAGTGATGTTGCTGTAGTGACACTAATTACCGAGACTGCAAATGACCTTGGTTTGAAATCAGGAACCTCCAGCAGAAAGGCTTGGCAAAGCTGCCAGAAAAGGGAGATACTCGTGAGATACATAAGCCAAGTATTTCAGAAACCGGTGGGGGTCAGCTGGGAAGCCTTTCTGCTGGGGGGATATCAGGATTAGGTAGTCCTCACTAGCCTGCCAGCTTGCAAAATAGAGTATTTACCACGTGTTACATTCCCACATTTTCTCCTGTTTTGCCACACCTAAGCATCACACTGCAGACATCTGACCGCCTGCTCTCCCCGCAACAGCAGCGTGCTAACGAGGAGGTGAAATGTTCTCATTTCCGACCACAAGCAGGATGCTCTGGGCTTCCCTATTACAGAAGTGGGATGGAGCTTCCTGGGCCGTGATCTCTCTTCTTGGGAAGCAAATTGCAGAAGCTCCCACCCAAAATGCAGCACGCTTGGTGTGAGAGCATTTGGGGAGCCCTGCTGCAGTGATCCCCCTGCTCTCCCCGGCGCAGCCAGTGTAGTGTCCTGGTGGTCCTTGGGGATGGGCTGGGGGTTCTGCTGCTCCACGGTGCCAGTGCCTGTTGCTTTTGTTGGCAGACCCGTCATGGAAGCAGTCGTGGCATGCAGGGAGGGATGGAGTAGCCATTAAGCTTTGAAAAATTGGGAGAAGGTTTGGGATGTGTAGCAATCTTGACTGCTCAGCTCCTGTAGAGCAGTAGGAGCTGCACCTGGGAGGTCGGCGTAGGCAGCAGTGACTCCTGGGGACCAGAAGAGCTGGCTGGTTGGAGAAGGGCAATAGGAATAGGAGGTCTGCAGGCTCTGCTGCGTTCGTGCCACCGCTTTGGGTTTAATACTTTAAAGGGAGCTATTTAAAAGCAATCCCCTTAGCTTGAAATGAAATCTCACAATACTTCTTTAAATCTCTAGCGTTGACTCACTTCTTTTTTGATGGCTCTGGGTGGATCTGCTTATTCACCCTGCCAGATGGAGATACTGTGTCATAACGGCAACTGCTTTCAAAGAACGGAAGGGCAGGGAAGGAGGCAAACAGCCTTGGCAGCATCAAAAAGACTTTAGCTTCTCTGAGGCTTCATCCTCTTAGCGCTGGCATGGCATGGGAGCTGTGAGATCCCGGGGACTGAATGGATTTGCATTAAAGGTCACCTGAGATGGAACAGGAGCTTTATTGTCTCATGTGCCAGCAGCTCACGGTTTTTAAGTCTTCATGAGATTGTTACCAGAGCGTTTGCTGAGGCCACCCTGGCACACTTGGGATGGTTTTGCTTCAAGGAGAAGAGGGAGAAGGGTAAAAAAAGCAGGCAGTGCCTTTATCTAAGGATTTATGGGGTGAATCAACAAGTTCACCCGTAGATAAATAAACACTCTCCGTAGCCATCAGCGGTACATAGCTCTGTTTTGAAAGCTGATGTTTATGGAGCATATTTTTGATTAGTGCCTGTTTATACAGGTGTAATCTAACTACCTTTGTCAGCGTTTCAGGTTTATGACCCAGCTCTGAAAGGAGGAGGTTGTTTTCTGTTAAAGCACTGAGCTTTTATTCTTGGCAGTGGGAATCAGGTGCTGCAGGTGGGGCAGGGCAGGAGAAGGAGGGCTCTTGCTTCCAGTAGGGGCTTTTCCAAGTGGCTGGTTGGAACTGGGCTTCACCAAAAAATGGAGACAAAATCTGGAAGGCAAGCTGGAGGAGCAGAAGACGGTCATCCCAGAGGGGCACGGGGATGCTCAGAGGCAGCACCACAGCTTAAAAAGACTCCCACCTCGACCACATTTACAGAGAGAAGTGTGAGACATTTTTACATGACACCTCTGTGCATCGAGATGTTTTTCCCCATCCAAATTCCAAAAAGGCAAAAACAAACCCAGAGAAGCCTGAGGAAGGGCTCCCTGCTGCTCTCCATGCCTCTGAGCTTGCTGCTCACACGAAATGCCTTCCCTTCCTTTCTGGTACAGAGCTGTGAGCCCAGTGTTGCTCAGCGTGGCCCCAGTCAACCCAGAGCTCCCGGACACTGGGCAGGGATGCAGCTCTGGAGACACCCATTCCCCAGCTCCTGTTAAAGGGAAATCATGACTTCATGGTGGTTTGTGTGGTCAGACATCAGGAGATGCCAAAAAGAGCTCAGTGTGCAGCAGGAATTTTCTCATTTGCATTGCTGAGATGGAAAAGAAGAGGGTGCCAGGAGCCAGGCTCCAGTGCAGCCCGAGTCCTGACCATGCTCACTTGGGACCCAGCTCCCCCCTCACCAACTCAGTCCTTGCCTGTCAGAGCTACTGGAAGAGCTCACCAAGGCCTTTCAACGCAGCACAAAATGCCAGATTCTCTGTTAGTTGCTGGCAGCCTTCTCCAAAGGGCACATTTTTTTGCTGTCATCATCTTCCAGCTTTCTTTTTGTTGTTGCTTTTTGGAGAAAGCCCTCAGAAGTGTCCTCCACCACTCACTTGTTCGTTGTCACTCCTCTGCCTGCTGCTTCCCGCTCCCTTGAGCTGCTTGTGCCGCTGGTCCCCATCCACCGGGATAACTGGTATGGTGATTCCTGAAGCTGTTGTCTGATTGTGCCCTGAAAACATACAGCATGGCAGCGGGTGAAGAGCAGCGGGTGTGCGCTGTGCAGCCCCCACACCACCCTCTGCCTCAGCCCCGCACCCTCCGAGGGTGTCTGCGATGCTGAAACTGCCTATTTCGGCTGAGAAACGCGACCAGGATCCAGACCATCTGTGGTCATTAAAAATCACGTGGCGGTTTTTGTAAGGATGCAGAAGTGTCGTGGCTGATGGCTTGGCCAGAGTTCAGCACCGGTAATTAATTTTTCCTTCCTGAGTCCCCCTCGCGGGTCTGTCGGAGGAGCTGCTTCCTTCCCCTCCGGCCCCAAACTGCAGCAGAGCACCACTATAAGCTGGTAGGCTTCTGCCTGAATTTCCTTGGCAAATAAAATCATCCCTCTTTCTTCCCAGTAAGAGTGGTCAGAGGACTAATTAACTGCCCATGTTAATCTCTGGTGCTCACCCTCTCTCTCAAAATTGTGTTTGGGAATGGATTTGCCTGGATAAGCAAGGTACTCCGAAATCCTTGAATGAGAGGTGCTGTAAGATAACAAAAGCGTGATCGATAACGAAGCAGACTTAGGAACTGCGCCAGGCTTTGGAGCCTGGTTTATTCTGTGTGGCAGATCCCTCCCTCCTACAAAGAGCGGCTTCGTTCCAGCGCCATTCTGGGATGGATCAATATGTTTTTATTGTCAGTTTATGCAAGGTCCTTGGGTAGCCGTGGCCGACCAGGTACCTTTCTTTGTTGCCCTGTCAGCCGAGCTGCCTAATTATTTTCTATTTGCATTTTGGGCACAGTTTCTGACAAGTGCTGCTTGCCATCTGTCGGAGGAGAGATCCAGGACGGCTGTCATTCCATTTGCTTTATTCCTAAGGTGGAGTGATGGTCGTTCCTGTTAGCAGGACGTTGTCCTGGCAGAAGCTGCAGCCGTGTTGCTAATGCTGTTATTAGCACTGGCGGCAGAAATGGGAGGGAGGGGACATTCCTGTGTGACTTTCCTCACACAGTTCACTGGTGGCAGCGAGTTCTCAGCCTCCACTTTCTCTGCAGTGGATATTTATGTGCGTAACAGCACAAAAGGATGCTGTAGTTTGAAGCAGTCTCAGCCATTATGCCAAAATAGTCAGGAAGGAATACGTCAGGAGTACATCAGGAGTACGTCAGGAGTACATCAGGAGTACATCAGGAGTACATCAGGAGCTCCGTTGCTCCGTGCAGTACCGTTGCCATTGTGGCTACCAGAGAAGAAAGCTCAAATACAGGAATTTCCATCTGGCAAAGGCCTCCAACCTGAAAGTGCCGTTGAAGTGAGGATGGGGGGCTCCGTCAAGTGGCATCACATCTCCTCCTTGTATCAGTGCTCGCTCCGTGGCTGCAGGAGCGAGTGCCAGCGCTTTGAAAGCCGCTGTGTGATACACTGACTGCACCGAATAAATCTGGAAGCTGCAAGTGAGGCTGGGCTCCCTGTGTCCCTCCCTCATTACCAAAAATAAAGATTTGAGAATGGAGCTGGTGGTTCAGCCATGTGGGAGGCTGGGACAGGGCTCATCCCCCAGGCAGGGCAGGGACCCGCTACCCACCGTGGCACTGGGGGCACTGGGCTGGCACGGGGAGCACCGGTGGGTCCCACACGGTGCCAGGCTCCACGCAAGCGCCGGCGGCGTCGCAGAGGGAGCTGATCTTTGTCGGCTCTCAGCTATTTTCACGAGCAATTTCAGGCTGAAATTAGGACCAAATGGCCATATTTAAACAGGGTAAGCGGGGGGTAGGAGCGCATAATCCGCTTGCACTTGGTACCTGCAGGAGTTAGCGCCCAGCATCGCTCCCCGGAGTCCTGCTGGTACGGCTCGGGGCTCGGCCACGGCGGGGCTGCATCCAGCCCTTCCCGCTGCTTTCGGAGGCTTTGGAGTGGGGCCTGGAGAGTCCTGGAAGTGGAGGACTTGGACACTGCTTGCCTACGCTTTTCTTGGCCTTGGCAGCCACACGAGTCTCTCGCTTTCATAAGCACCAGCAGATTCATAAACAGAGTCAAGGGAAAATAATCTAAAAGCAGCAATGTCAAAAGTTCACACGCCGGGTGACCGAGCAGGAATTCAGGGCTGATGGGATGAAGATAGAAAGCCATAAAATTTCTGTTCCTCAACTACTACCAGAATTTTTTTTTTTTTTTTTCTTGTTGAGAATTAAAGTGCAGCAAAGCCCCAGTAAAACTCTACAGCATCCCGAATGGTTTGTCATCAACATCCAGGAAATTTCACATGCCTCCGCCTGGTCCTTCAGGCCACAACTGCATCTTCATCCCCTGCAAGAACAATTCATCTATAAACGCTGAAATATGTTGCCTACAGTAACAGCCCACTTAAAATGTCTCATTATTGCAGTTTAACTGGTTATTAGCAGCTGGAGTAGACTGATTTCTTATGGGTTATGGTTGAAATAATTACTTGACACTCTGAGCCATTAAAAACCAGTTAATGAATAGAGGGGGAGAAGATGCTGATGCGGACACGGGCGCAGCACTGGCTGGAGGGGTTCCTCTGTGGGAAACCAGGCTGAGGTTTGTTGCCTGTGGGGTCCAAAGCAATTTAAGCATGAGGCAAATTAGGGAAATTGTTGAAAAATTAATCTGATACAAGTTTGACAACAGTCTAACCACCGTACTAGTTCTAAAAAGTTCATTTCATGATGTTTTGCTCTGTATATGCTGAGTTGCTTTTTTTTTTTTTTTAATTAAATGGAGTTAATTAGAGGCTGTGTAGTTTCCAGAGGAGAAGGGTATCGTGCTCCAGGAGCGTTGGCTGCTTCTGAGATACCACGTTCACTCATAAACCTTGACATGTTCTGTATGCTTTCAATAAAAATTGCATCTTAGCTTTTGATGTGGTAACAGAGTGGAGTAGTTTAAGGCTGAAATACAGATGAAAAATTCTCCATCAGGAGAAACCCACTGACAGTCTTTGAGCATCCCGTTGACCCGCGGTGTTGACGTGTCTCGTTGGAAAAACCATTGGAAGCCCCTGTTCGTGGTAGGTGAAAGATGAGCAGGGCCCGTCACAGAGAAGGATTAAAGCAGATAAGGTGGGAAGGTGCTCGCTGGTATCTAGTGCACGCTGGGTTCCTTCTGCTTGGGTTTATGGTGTCTGGCTCTTGGGTGTGAAAGACTTGGGCGATACAGGTGTTCCTCCACGAGGATCACCTGTGCGGAGCACCCATCACTTCATGGTAGGTGTTGTCACTCAGATGGGTGTCATTGGGTTTGTTGTAAGCACTTGTGGTCCCGTTGTGTTGGTAAACGTCCTCCCTCCCCACCACGGTGCTTTGCCCTGGCTGTAAGCCCTGTCCTTCTCCCCGCAGTGCTCCATGCCCGCCTGCGTCACCGCGTTCCACGTCACCTGCGCCTTCGACCACAACCTCGACATGCGGACTATTCTAGCGGACAACGACGAAGTGAAGTTCAAATCTTTCTGCCTTGAGCACAGCACCGGTGCCACCAAGTTGCCCGAGGAGGCACGGACAGAGCCTGACCAAGCCCAGCTGGACTTGGAGAAGGTCACGCTGCGGAAGCAGAAGCTCCAGCAGCTGGAGGAGGACTTCTATGAACTTGTGAAGCCTTCGGAGGTGGCGGAGAACCTTGACTTAAGCGAATCGCTGGTGGATTTTGTCTACCAGTACTGGAAGCTGAAGAGGAAAGCAAATTCCAACAAACCACTGCTGACACCAAAAACGGATGAGGTGGACAACTTGGCCCAGCAAGAGCAGGACGTTCTCTACCGACGCTTAAAGCTTTTCATGCACCTCAGGCAAGACCTGGAGAGGGTGAGTACAGCTTTTTCTTCGCTGGTGTATCCATGTGCTCCATCAGGGCTGCTTCAGTGTGTGCTCGTGCCTCGAGACAGCACAAGCCCCGTTCCCCTTTGACTCCCCTAGCAGTTGTGTCCCTTCATCTGAGTGTTATTCAGAGTAACAGTGCTCAGTGTGCGTGTATCACTGCCAAAACACTGACACTGATGGAATAAGTTAGTGGCAGTCTCAGCTGGGGGTTCAAAAGAGCAAACGTCTGTGGGGAGGGGTGCCTCGGCAGGGCTGGGTGGGTGGGAGGCAGCTGATGCTGCAGCTTATCTCCGCTATATCTTAGTAGTCTCAAACCACAAAATTATCCTGTGCTGCCCCTCAGATGCTTCCCAGCAGCAAGGCACAGCAACGGTTTGTTATTTACTTAACATTAAACATCAAAAACGGGTGAATGTCAGGAACGAGCAGCAGGGCCAGTGGGACTGGGCAGTCCCTGCCCTGCCGCAGCCGAAAGTGGGTCGGCTGCTGGGGGAGCTGCCGGGGAGGCAGAGCTGTGCCAGAGCTGTGCCGGAGGATGCAGCCGGAGGATGCCGGTGCCCGCAGCTCCCTGCGGTGTGGGACAGCCTTGCACAGGGGAAGGAGCAGCCGCCTCCACAGCAGGTTTTTGGGGAGAGCAAGCGTTGGTGGAGCAGCAGGACCCCCCCCCCCCTCCGACTGCGCTTGCTGCTGCGCTGCCTGCCTGCGGGTTTGGCTGTCATGGCTGCACGGAGGGAAGGAGCAGGGAGGAGCAGGGATGGGGCAGAGGCAGGCTGGAGAGAGGAGGAGGGAGGTGAGAAGCAGGGAGGGGAGGAAGCACAGGGGATGAAGCACAGCACCTGGAGTGAGATGGCAGAGAGCGGCCAGGGGAGGGGACGGCTGCAGTAGTGCCACTGCTGGGGGTGGGCATGGGCACAGCATGGGGGAGCAGTGGGCTGGGGACAGGCAGGGCAGGGCTGCCAAGTCTGGCAGGCAAGGGCCAAGCTCCCTTTCCTCCTGTGCTTGAAACCCAAGTCCTGCCTGCTCCCCCCTCTCCTGCTCCTGCCAGAGGGGTGCGTCCATGGCCCCTGCTTGGGTGGCCTCCTGACAGCCCACCCGGGGTGCAGAGCTCAGGGCATCACTGAGAGCAGGCAAGGAAGGAGGAAAGCAGGAGAACAGCATTGCTCTGACCTGGTGTAGGTGGTGCCTTGAGCAGGAGGGGGCTGCAGGGGCCATGCTGCTCCCTGAGGGGGCAAAGGTGGCGGTGATGCTGCCCCTGCAGTGATGCTGCCCCAGTGTATCCCTGGACCTTCTCTCCAAGCTGCTGTGGGTCTGCAGCATAATTTAACCCATGGAGAGAAAAGGCAGTTGCGGGTGAGCAGCGTGTTCATGTCCAGGAGGGGGTTCAGCTCTGGACCAGACCGCCCTGGTCCCTTGCTGCACCCAACTCCCAGGGTGGGTCTCAGAGCCTGAGAGCCTTCTCCTGTGTAAAAGCAGTTGGATTTCAGGTTTCTTTTTGGTGGCCCTGTCAGCATCACTGCCATCGCTCTGCCAGTTTGTCCCTCCTTTCCTCCCACCTTTACTGCATCATTTCCATCTCTGCGTTGGGCAGGGCTGGTGCCACCGTTAATGAGTCTCCAGCACCAGGCTGCAGGCAACAGGCTGCAGCTGCTGGATCTGAGGGCAACAAGTTCAACTCATCGTTTTCCCTTCATCTACTTCTCTATAGTAAATCTAAACCAGGCTGCTCTACCTCCCTCTGCCTCCATGTGCTCCCAGCTTGACTTTCCTGGCTGCAGTGAACCACTGCACACCTCTGGGTACGGCGCTTTGCTCCAGGAGCTGCCTAATTCAAAGATGTGGTACGGCAGCTCCTCTTTGATTTCTTTCTGTCAAAACTACACGTTTTACCAGATTTCTCATTTTCCAGAGTTGCCTCCAGGCTCCGTGGGGTCATTCCCCATCAGCGTTCAGGCTCTGCTTAGCAGCTCCCTGCCAGGTTTCACTGCCTGGCCCTGGAAGAGCTGTTTGTTTGCTTTGCTTCCGAGAGGGGGAACAACAAACACTGACTGGATCAAAGTCCAGTGCTCAGATGGGTGATGCGGCTTTAAATCTGATCGCTGCCAGTGCATCCCGGGTCTGTCTGTCAGCATCACTCACAGCTGCCCCGTTTCACTTGCAAATAGTGAAGCAACACACAAATAGGGGTCGGAGAGGGGCAGCCTGGAGGGTGGGCTTTCAGAGGGTGTCCATGGGCTACCACATTCCATTTTAATGTTTTCAGCAGTTAATCTGGGAGAAACAGTTGTGATTTGGGGGCTGATAATGGTCTCTGGATCCAGGAGTTGGGGAGGCAGAAGAAGCAGTGGGTCAGATGGTGCAGGGGCAGCCAGGGTGACAGCATTTCCCTCTGCCACCTCTTAACCACTGCCCCTTCTTCACTTCAACATCACCAAATTAAAGCTGTTGCCTGGGAATCTTAATACAGTTCCCTCATTTTCTTTTTAGCCTTTTTTAACCCTCTTTGCCTTTTTTCTTTTAAAGCTTTTTCCAAAGGCTGGTTGTTTAAATCAGCTTTAACAAAAAGCTATAGTTTCCAGGCTTTCATACCAGCATCTAAGCTTGGCTTGAGGAAGCAGCACTGGGTAGTGTTTAGCTGTGTAAGTGTGTGTAAATACCAGCAGTCTGTAACAGAGCACAAGTAATGTTTTCTTCCAGGAATATCAAATCATAGAGAAGAGATACCACCAAACACTTTGAGATGCAGGTTGCCAGAGGCAGTTGTTTTCCTCATAAAGAAATTTTAGTTTGATGTTTTCTCCAATCCAGAAATAAAAAAGAGAACATAGAAAAATATACAGCATATAGCTCACTGCTTTATATTTACAGCTAGGGGATTCAATTTTAAAAAAAAAAAAAGAAAAAAAAAGAGGAGCTTTTTCTCCTGTATTCCTAAGCGTTTCCAGATTGTCCTTAGGTAAGATCAGTGCCATTAGGGGATGGCCACGGTTGTCCTGCTGCCTTCCCAGCCTTTGGTGGCAGAGATTAGGTAAGCGTGGGATGACATCCTGGCTTGCTTTGTCACACAAAGGCTCCTGACCCTGTAGGGACAGTCCCCCAAGGCTGGAAACACCCCAGCCTTCCTCTGCAGAGGGATTTGAGGATGAGGAGGGGGAGAGATGAGAGACATCAAGGTCACGCATGAGTGTGGACATACCCACGCACGTTACTGCCTGTGCCTTCATTCAGACCACCTCCTCCTTACCTTACTACAGGCAGTTTTGCTCTTTCGGAGCATCAGGAAGCTGAGTAGATGCTGTCAGATCCTGTTAGCTGCCATTAGCATTTTCTGCTTCACAGCCGAATCTCTCTGTTTCCTCCGAAAGCTGTGATGCTTTCTGCAGCCATGGTGACAGAGCCCGGCCCTCCAGCCACCCGTATGCGGGGCTGGCAAAAAGCGTGGCGCTGAAATTCATCACAGGGCAGATGCCAGCGGGTACCACACGGCAGCTCTGTCGTCTCGGGCTGCTGGGGGTGTTTTATAAGCAACCCGGTGTGACGAGCAGGGTTTAACCACTGCTGCGCTAGCTCCCGAGAGCATCGATGTCTGGTGCTTTACTGTTTGCGTTTAGGTTCATTAAATTTCTTGCAACTGGGACAAAATGCACCAGTGATTTCTAGGTAGGTGTGGAGCAAGTGTATAGAGGGGCCAGATTTGGGGTAGGGGAGCTGCGCTGGCTGCTGACCTGGCCCAGCATCACCTGGATATTTTGCTGTATTTTCTGTGCTCTGTCCTGGCATTTGATGTAGGGCACCAGGCAGCTTTGTATGGCTCCGACGTTCAGCAGATTGGGAACCTTGTACCCGCAGCTCCATCCCAGCTGTGCCCCTTCCCTGCACTGGCTGTGGGAAGAGGGTCTCTCCCTCCCTGCGAAAGGAGCGGTTTATGGATGAGAACTGGTGTATTGACCTGGGGCACCAAGGTACTTCTTAGCATTTGGCATTTTTGGGGGCAGGTTTTTATGTCAGGTGTGAACAGGGCACATGGATGGTTGCGGCTGCTGGGCCAAGGGCTCAGCACGATGCTCGGATGCTTGGGGCTCTGAGTGTCTGCTGGGCCTTTGTAAAACTATATTATAATGCTCCTTCTACAGCATCTTCCCTTCCAAGACTTTCCAGATCCTTTAGAGACGTTAACTTCTTCATATAGGTCTGTGAAAATTAACAGGAGATTAAACCAGCCTGTGTGTCCGCACCATTGCCATAGCTGTGTTAAGATCACAAAATAATTCACCTGTTTCTTGTGGCTCTATTCGCATTTTGTGGGTCTGTTGGTCACTTTGTGTGGTGATGTGTATCAACATCAGAGTTAAAGCATGTGCTGCAACAAGTACTGGAAGTTAATCCTGAATAATTGGAGCAGATGAGCAGCGTGCTTGGCCCCGTTTGACTCCCTGCGTGCTGTGTTATTTGGGCTGAATTTGTGTTGTTGAAAGCACTGGTGCTGAAGGGCAAATCTCCCTGTGAATTCAGGCCTTTGATGGGAGAAGTTAAAGGTTTAACTTATTTATTCTTTATGTTGAGAAGAAGAGAGAGGAGAGAGACTCCCCTCATGCAGCATCCTGCGTGGTGGATGCCTGCGTGGGGAGGATTTGGACCCAGGGCTGCCCCAGCCCCCCGGGCAGGACAGTCCCAGCTCGCTGTTGCCCACAGCACTGGGAGCAGTGGTGGCCAAGTTGTCCCTCGTGCCAGGGCAGAGGCTGGTGGAGCCCTGGTTGGGGTTTCCAGGGTGGCTGCTCTGGTTTGGGGTGGGTGCCCCAGGCACGTGAGCAGGTCTTTGCAGGGAGACCTGGTGCTACAAGAGAGACATGCTGTTGGGGTCAGCAAAGCTGTATCTCTGGAGATATCATGCTTCCTTACGGCTTTTGTGTGCCCAGTGCATGTGCTGGAGAAGCCAGCCAGCCCTCCTTGTCCCCGCCATGGGGTCCTGGCTGTCGGAGTCAGATCAGAGACATTAAAGCTTTGAATCATTCACTGCATTTTTTTTTCCCATATATACTACACAGTTTGGCTCAAGAGCCCTCACCTCTAGTCCTGGCTCATCCAAAGAGCCCTGGTAGGAGGTTTGGTGCAGGGCAGATGATGGTGAGATGAACAGGACCCAATCCTGGGGCGTGGGGACTTCCCTGGGCAGTAGAAGCAGCAACACAGCTTGAGGGGACCCGCTTGGACCCTGCCTAAACTAGACACTGTTTCTTGTGTTTCTGTAGGTTAGAAATCTCTGTTACATGGTGACGAGACGGGAGAAAATGAAACACACCATTTGTAAACTCCAGGAGCAGATCTTCCATCTCCAAATGAAGCTTATTGAGAAAGATCTTTACCCAGGTCAGTACCACTTACCAGAGCTTGTTGTTGCAGACGCTGTCCCTGCCATCCTCTGAAGCCACAGACTGGTGCCCAAGCCTCAGCCCCCGACCTCAATGACACCAGAGCTGCCCCCTCCCCTGCAGTGTTATTTAAGCACAGTTCATATGTGGACACTTTGCCCATCTCCAGTTTTGTTCAGAAACACACAATAAAGCCATACCCTGGGTGACTGGAGTGTTGGAGCTCCTTGTTTCCACAGATCCCTCTGAATTCTCCTCTTCCCAGGATTCGGTCAGCAAGACCAAGCGTTTGCTTAGGTGGTAAAGCTAAGGCAGTGTTTGGGTGACGTTCGTGGAGATGGAGCTGTCTGGGAAGAGATGGCAAATCCTGGGCACGGGGCTGCTAATACCGGGGCTGATCCATGGCAGCTGGTTCCCTGGCCCGAGTCAGCAGCCCTTGCTTTGGACTCTTTGCAGATGCCTTTGGCTCTGTCAAGAATTGAAGGTTAAGCTGCTGGTGGGATGTCTGTTGCTCCTAGAGACCAGCTCCTTTAGCTCTGGTCAGCTGCAGTTCTCTGCTCCACATTCCTGTTAGTGGAGAACATCACGCTACTGCATGCAAAGCCTCTGGCAACTTTTATTAAGGAACTGAAATAAAGTTGATTTCCTTCTATCCTTTTTTTTTTTTTTTTTTTCTCTTTTTGCACAAGCGGTGCCGGAGCCCACAGCTCCTGCTCCCTCCTCCTTTCCCTTCAGTTGCAGGGCAGACCAAACCCCATGGCTGCAGAACAGTTTTTCCAGCAGCAGCATCTGGTGTTTTGGCAGGCTCTTCCGACAGTTGTTGTGTTTGTGGCTTTGGAGTTGCGTTTGAAGCCATCACATGGTTGGGGTTTCTTCAGGAACCGTCTGGGCTGAGCTTTCCCTGACAAAAGTTTCCTTTGACTGAAGTTTTGGAGGCTGAGAAATGCATATGTTGAGGTGTTTGTGACTCGGAGCCTGTGTAAATTCCTCTCGATGGACAGAGCCAGGTGGGAATGTGGAGCAGGGGTGGCCGGGACCCCAAGATGTGCTCTGGGGTGATGTGGGTCCTGTAAATCTCAGTGCCCATGACACAGTCAGTGACACTCCGTGTTGTTCCATACGTCCTCGCTGAACCAGTGATACTGGGCACCCGCCTGGGCACGCAGAGAATGGTGTTCCCAGCTCTTCCCACCAAACAGAGACCCTGCGTTTCACATCCCAAGAGCCATTCCCTGGCACCCAGGAAACTGGTGCTGTTGGTGGTCCCAGCAGCGATGCTGCTGGTTGGGTGGCGAGGCAGGAGGTCCAGCGTGGGAATAACGGGTGGGTAAAAGATGAGAGCAACAAACTCAGATCCTGAAGGCAAATGCCATGTGCTGTTGCTGCTGGGTTCTGCAGGTTTTGGGGAGGATCACAGGGGACCTTGTGATGCTCTTCAGTTCAGCTGGGCCAACCCAGCTTAGCATTTGCAGCTCTCAGAAGGAGACGGGCGCAGGGCAGTTTGCCAGGAAGGCTTTTTGAGCTCACCTCCCTCATAAACAGGGTGTTAGATGGACCTGTGTTCCCCAAAATGTCTTGGGGAGTCCGACCTCTGGTGCATGCCTGACCCTCTCTGTCATGCAGCGATGGGGTGGGAGTTGGCAGCTCCTCCCAGGGAGGGCTGGGGCTGGGGCGGGGGGGCCGGGACCCTCCCCGGCAGGGTGTGGGTGCTGACCAGTGATGGGGGGGCTGTGTCGGGGCTCTGCTGCTCGTGTTTCGGGGCTGTCTGTGCTGCCGATTGCCAGCGCTGTGCAATTGCCCTTCTTGAAAATGTTCCATGTGTATTTGGGGGGAAAAGCACAACAAAGTTCTGCCTAAAGGTGAGTGATCAGAGACAAACCCGCTGTGAGAGGGTGACTCCGGCGGCGACTGGCATGAGGGCTGTGGGATTGCTTTGTACCTTTGGATGCAGATGTTCTTCTCTCCTGCCCCAGATGGCTGGCAGTTGCCAATTCGTTTTCTGCTCTGAACCAACAGAGCTGAGCTGCTCGTCTCTCCCAGGATGGGCTTTTTGGTTGAGACTGATGCTGCCTCTGGGACCCAGCCCTTACGAGTCAGGGAAAGTGCCCGGCCCTGGGAATTTGGTCCTGGGATCTCAGGTGGTTTGGGCATCCAGGTGCTTCCCATGCCAGGGGAACATTAGGGACCTGAGTGATTTTTGGCCTCGGTGCATGGGGTCTCCTGAGCTTGGGAGGAGTTCCCTTGCTGGGACGTAGCACCAGGTCCTGCAGTCCCAAACTGCGGGAAGAGAGGATGGCCTGGTTACCTGTGACAGTCCCAGTGCGGGCAGGAGCACAGCATTGGGCTGTACCTCCTCCCTCCCCAGTGCCACCCGTGGTCCTCACGCCGATCGCCAGGTCCTGCCCGACAGCAGGAGCAAGCGCTGAGGCCAGCAGCAGCATGGCACGGAGGGTGTAAAGGAGATCGGAGGAGGGCTCAGCCTCCAGCTGCCCTTCCTACGTAGCTGTGCCCATGCCTGGCATTGCATAGTGGAGCTGCAGAAGGCAGCTTGGTGCTTATTTTCTGCTTCAGTTCCTAACTGTCCCCTCCCCGTCCCATCCTGAACACGCACTATGTCGACCCCGATCCTGCCAGGTGCTCCCAGCACCCACGTGTTTGCTAAGCCTCCTCCATGCCAGTTGATGATACTCAGAGCTAAAGATACTTGGCACCCAGTGGGACCAAAGCTATGAATAACTCACCGCTGCATTTTCCATCATTACAAAGTGCTGACTGGTTTGAGAACGGGGGAATGGCTCCTGTAGCATCCCCTCCACACAGCTCCTGTCCGAGCTGCTCTGCACACCTGGGGTTTCTCGGAGGAAAGAAGAAGTCTCCATTGTTTTGCCTGGATGAGGCCAGTTTTTAACTGCTGTTACAGTAGTCATCGATCAAAATTTGTTGGGGTCGTTCCAAAGATGGTTTTGGCACAAAGTTTTTTTTGGATTGGCTCCCACATAAACGGGGTTTATTTTTCCCTGCTGACAAATGATTATTTGAGCAGGAGATTTTAAATAAAATTAGTGGGAACTGCCCATGTAAAATGAACCCACCTCTCTCCTGTATTTTTCTTGCATGGAGTGGAAAGCACACACTGTCTGACTTTGAAACATGGCTACTGTTTTGACAGGTTCCTCTTCAAAAAGTACTGCTCGGGTTTCTCTTTAGCCCCATTGTGCTGTCTAAACAAAGTTAGATTTTTATTTTGTAAGTGAAGTGAAAAATGTGTCTGCCTTTCTCCAGTTATTTGGCAGGAATGCAGCAAATACCAATTTTGCTTTTGCTTTTCTTTCTTTCAGTGAGTCCTTTGGTCAGGAGGGGTTCCTGGCTTGGCAACCCCAGGACTGTAAATCCTCTGTTAATCCAGACTCAGGCAGGTGCAATGCGAATTCCCTCCCCTGCTCTCCCAGTACATTTCCACTGCCGCAGCAAGGAGAGAGCAGAGGTTTTTCCCTCTGACCCATCCAGTCCGTAGCCTCTCTGCTGAGGCTGTTTGCAGGTCTGCTGCTGCCTGACACAATAAACCTATTTGTTTCTTAAAATCACTGCTCTGGTAGCTGCACAGCTTATGCAGGTTCAGCCTATGGGCCAAACTCTGAAAAACTGCATCTCTTGCCTCCACTTCCATCAGCCACCCACATTTCAGTTGAAGGGCAATATCCTTCCCCCTCTGAAAACTAATAGAAATTTTAGCATGGACTTCTGTGGGAGAATGACCTGACAGCGTAAGTAAAAACTGTTAGTATTTTGCTTGGCAATACAAGCTGTATTTTTGTAGGGTATTTGTCCTGTTTACCCAAGAGGAATAAATCCACTGGAGTTCAAAGACATTTAGGAAATGCTGATTTTAAGCTGGATGTCTGCATAGCTAAGAGATACATCCCTGGCTTTTCGTAGGCAATGCTGGTCATCTCTCCTACCCCATTTATTTATGCTCAATACACTGCTTAAGTTTTACAGCTCTGGGTTTTCTTCACCCCCTCACAGTATGAGTGTGAGCAGTTACTATCACTGAAAGGTCAGACCTCATCAAGAGTCTGCTTTAAACCACTGCCAGTACCCTTGCTGTCAGACTGGCTTTGCAGCTGAATCCCTCTGGGAGATGCTCGTGTCCGTGATGGGTGACACACCGCTGGGTTTGGAGGTCCCCATGTCTCCTGGAAGGTGTCTGAGGGTTCGGGGTTACTCCTTTCTGCTCCCACAGGTCCTCACCCCAAAGCCACGGTCCAGGGGGTCACGTTGGTGGGTCTCCAGCAAGGCAACTGCCTTCAGCAGGACTGCTCCTGCAGCACTCAAGTTCATGGCCAAGGCCCAAACCTGGTTTTTATATAACCTACGGGATTCAGGTTTTGTTAAAGATGTAGATACTTTAGCCTGCACTTGGCCAAAAAGTGGCCACTGTTCTCCCTTTGGCTTGGAGCTGTTTGCAGGTCTGGTCCAGGTCTCTGCTACAGGGGTGTGCCCCAGGGGAACTTGCTCACCGCAGCATCCCTGATGCCTCGTCTCACACGGCGTTTTCCTTTTTTTCTAAAAAATGCCAGAACAAACTGGGAAGAAGACAAAGGGTAAGAAAAGTGACCCGAGAAGGAAAGGAAGAGATGGTAGAAAAAATAGTCCTGAGAAGAAAGAGAACAGGAAATCAGTCAACGAAACTGTATTGGGACAACTGGGTAAGTCTGATTTTATGGGCGCAGAGTTGACCCGTGCTGCTGGAGGCTCTCAGTTTCAGGGAGCAGGGTTAAGAGCCCCAGGCCCTGATCCCTCCTGCCCATACACGGTGGAGTTAACACCCGAGGCTGTGGGAGCCTTTTCCATCTCTCCTTTGTGGGCATCAGCCCAACTTACTGAGGTCCTATGGGAGAGATCACATCGGAGACATGGTCCCTGGTGGAGCACGGGGTGTAAAATCCCCCCCACTGCTCTTGCACCCATATTGGGAGAATGTGTTACAAAACCTACGATGTGCTGCTGAAGCACAGTTTCGCTTTCTGGCGATAAAATCAGACTTACCCACCCCGCGGTAGGACTAACCCCTCGTATTTTCATGGCATATACTGTCCAGGACTGTGCGGTTGAGCTGGTTGTGCTGGCAGCCTGGGAGCATCCAGGAGGCAGGCACAAAGCATGGCTGGGCTCTTGAATTTGCTCGGGGGGGTAAGGAGATGCAGGCTAGCTCTGCGGATGCTTCACCCATCCCCAGCTCATCCCCATCAGCTACAACTCAGCAGCAGACGGGGCTGGGGGGGGGGGGGGGGGGGGGAAGTAAGAAAACCCAGTACAACAAGGTCTTTTTTGACAAGGTGCTGGATAACGGTGTATGGTTTTTACACGGATTTGGGGTTTTGTTCAGCTTCTTCCTGCGCTGTCGCTTCCGCCAACACGTGAGGCACGAGGTGATGAGTTCACTTGTTCTCAGCTGCCCTGTGGATGTACAGGGGCTGCAGTGGTCCCGTGGGGCTTTCGGACAGTCTGGGCTTGTTAGAAAACCCTTCTGGGAGTACAGAGAGTTTTTCTGGGAGTCTGGGCCACCCTGCCTTGCTTTGCTTTGCCCATGGTTTGCCCTGACTCTGCTGCTTTCTGTTCATCTCAAAGCTGCTGGGTTTTAGGCAGGAGCCCCCAAAAATGGGGCTTTTGCGCTCATTCTGTCTGCGCTGTTCTCTGCTAAAGAAACTTTGGATTTTCTGGGGAAGATTCCATCAAATGATGGAGGACTGGGGCATCTCCACTGCTGCGAGCCGGGGAAACCAGGCAGCTGACCTAAAGCTTCACCAGGGTCTTGTAACCTACTGGATTTTAAAGGCTTGAAGCATCCCTGGGGGCTGCAGTCATCACAGAAGGGCTGGGGGAAGGGGAGCTTGGCAGCACGACCTTGGGCTGTTGGGTGCCTGGGTACCACGCGATGCCCTAAGCTCATCCCTGCTCCTGCTTCTCCCTCCCTGCATCGGGGGTGCCAGGGGGGAAGGGCTGTCTCCTCCAAAAGGACCCACCAGGAGGTGCAGGATGGCCACAGTGACAGGGTCACCTCCGAGGGGGGATCCGACCTGACCGACCTCCCCAGTGCCACCCTGGAGCAGCCCTGGCCTTGCGCAGGGTGTTTTGTTTGTCCTCAGTGTGGAGGTGCGGGGTCACGTCTCGCTGCTCACAGGGGAGGGTGATGCCAAGATGTCATCAAGACCGGCCGACACTGCGGGCGTGAGTCCCCCTGCCTGTGCCACTGTTCTTTCCCTCTGTTGTTGCTAGACTGGCTGCTTTGAAAGGAAAGCTCTTACCTGAAACCAAAAATCAAACCTAATTTTTCCTCCCTTCCTAAAACCAGCTCTGATGTTGAACCCATAGGTCGCTGTTACTGGGATCAAAACTGCGGGTGCTTGTGCAGGTGTGCGCCTTTCCAGTTGCTCATTAGACCCAGCCCAGCCTCTCAGAGAGAAAGATTAGGAAGTTTTTCAGCTTTTTCCATTCCAGCCTATTGTCTCTGCTCCTCCTCTTCAGTTTTCACACCTCTTGAGTATTCAGAGATGTTCTCAGACCTGCCTCCCGCCCTCCCTGCCGTTACACGCACATTTAGCACCGGTCCCATCACCCCACTGACCGCCTGGCTCGGGTGATCTCTGGGCTTCTGGCAGCACGTGGGGGCCCGACGGCAGTGAGAACCTGTCAGCCCTCACCAGGACACACATCCTGCTCTGGTAGCTGTCACCAAACTTTTAGGCTTACACCCGAATTGTTTGTCTGCCGCCTTTGCACGGGAATGTATTTTCCACCCGTGCTGGGGTGGGTTGGGACTCGGCATCTTCGCTGCAGGAAGATGCTCAGTTTAGATTTGAGGAGGTTTGCGGAGCGTTGGATGTGAGGGACCGCTCGGCTTGTTGTGCTGTGACCTCAGTGAACCCCAAATTCAGCATTAGTGCTGGAGTAAACCCTCTCCTGTGTCCTGATGTGGTGCGTTATGGTTGAATTTTTGAGCGTTTCTCTGGTTCTGGGGAGTTTGCCTGAAGTTGGTGGTGGTGTCAAAGCGCAGCATGGCTGTTCTTGGCTCCCGAGGCAACCTTCCACTTTTGTTTTTTTCCAGGCTTGTCGACCTCCTTCCCCATCGACGGGACCTTCTTCAACAGCTGGTTGGCGCAGTCGGTGCAGATCACCGCTGAGAACATGGCGATGAGCGAGTGGTCCCTCAACAACGCCCACCATGAGGACAGCACCCCCGGCCTCTCCGAGGAGCTCCTCCAGGACGAGGAGACCTTGCTGAGCTTCATGATGGACCATTCCCTCAGGTCCCCGTTCAAGCAGAGCGAGGCCACAAAGAAAGTGAAAAGCAAAACGAGAACGAACACTAAGAAAAAGCTGCCCAGGAGCAGCCCCCCCGCCGTGGGTGGGAGCCACCCAGAGAGCTCGGAGCCCTGGACTAACAACGCCAGCGACTTGTCGGATGATGCCACCAAGCCCTTGGCTTCGGATTCCAGACCCAGCAAGTCGGAGAAAGGAGCAGCGAAGCTTCCCACCGACCGCAAAGGGACAGGTGAGGCGAAAAAGGCGGCTAAGAAGGGCTCTCTCCCGAAAGCCGGCGAGCCTCACCCCCCGGCCGGGGCGAGGGGCTGCATCAGTAAGGAGGAGGAGGAGGAGGAGGAGGAGACGCCGCGCTGCGCTCAGCTGGAGCCCAGCCCCGCGGCCAAAGTGCCTGACTCCATAGGTAGCCCCAAAACCGTCGTGCGGTTCAAATTACCAAAGGAGAGCCGAGGGACTCGGCGGTCGCAGCCCCCCAAGCCCGACGGCGCCGGCGGAGCTCCCTTGCGTCGTTTCGACACCGAGACGGACGGCTACTTCTCCGACGCAGAGATGAGCGACTCGGACGGGGAGTCCCGCGGCGGCAGGGCGCAGCGGGGCCAGCTGGACGCGGCCAGCGAGGACATCGTCAGGATGAGCATCCTGGCATCCTAACTCCTCCCGACCACGCCGGCTCGACGAGGCCTCAACCCAGTTACAACTGCCATGTCCAATTTCTGCCCGGTATCATAGCAAGGGGGGTTTTTAATATGTGTATATAGTTGGAAATTCGGCACTGTTGTCTTTCTCTTCTCTATACGCCTGAGATACAGCTTCAGCTTCACCAACATCGATGACCGTGACAGTAGTGGTCCCTCCCCGGCTCCCTGCCAGCCCCCACTTCCCGGGAACGCGAGCCGGTGCCCGGCAGGACCGATGCCGAGGGTGCCGAGAGGGCGGAGTGTGCCGGTACTTGTGCTTCCTGCAGGGATGACAGTTTAAATAATGGGCATTATTTGAAGAGGGGTGGATTTCTGCCTGGGACAGGTGCCCCCGGAGCAGGGAGCGAGCAGAGGGTACGGTAGCAACCAGCTGCGGGAGGGGAAATACCCGCCGGTGTGCGCGTATACGAGGAAGCAAAATAAGTGATACTAAAATAAATAATGACTAAAGCACAAAAAGCTTGTTGGAGGAAAGCGCTTGGGGTGGAAGAGAGCAATGTTACATTTCTATTTTTAGAAAAAAAAAAAAACTCGGTCATTATTTTTCCCCTCACCTTTCCATCTGGTTGGGATCCATCCAGAGGCCAGGATGCAAAATTTCTCCCCATCCCTGCCCTGTGGGTTGACCCCCTTGAGGTCATTAGAAAAAACTGAAGTGATTTTCTCAGGTGAATTGATCAGCTGTTAGCAAGCTGGAAAATGGTAACGTGGGGTAGGATGGAGGAGAAAAGCATCCTTTAAAAACACCGTGGGGAGTCAGAGTTAGTTTAACCCAGGAGGTTGAGCGAAGTTTTTCTGCCCGTGCTTCTCTCCGATGGCTGCCATGGTCCCACCGTGCCGGGGTGGCACGTTTGAAATCCCCTTTGCACAACAAAATGCTTGGCCCCGAGGCCAAACGTACCATCACCGGGGGGGAAATGGAAACACTTCCCTTCACCATTTTGTTTTCCTACTAAACGCTACAATGGAAATGGTGAATTTATTCCTCCCCATCCTTTTTTTTTTTTTTTTTTTTTTTTTTATTCCTTAAGTCCTGGTTATAAGCTGTTGACTCGTGGGAGGGTGATTCACAGAAGCTGACATTATAAATATTACAATAATTTAATGCATAAAATGTCCCCAATAAGCCTTAAATGTTGTTTAAAAGCCCATGTTACCTACAAGTCAGGCGAATTTCCATGTTTGCACTTAATTGCACCATTACTTCGGTTTTGGCTTCAAAGGTCACAGTTAAGTCGTGCTACGTGTTTTATTGGAGTGACCCCAGTGTGAGCTCAGGGAACAAAAAAAAAAGGAATTCACTGAAACTTTTGTTGTTGTTGTTTTTTAAAAATAAAAAATGTTTAAAAAAAAAAAACTAAAAAAAAAAAAAAAACCAAACCTGGGACACTTCTGCAACCGGTTAAACCCATCACTAAACAAAAAAAAACCTTGCAATTGTCAAACCAATCAGTCAAATAATTTTTGTGGATGCCAAAGAATATTTTGACAGTCAAGCAGCACAGCCAGAAACCGGAAACTTGTCATTACAAAAAAAAATAAATTGGAAGTTATTTAGCAACAAAGGACTAAAGACACACTCATAACACACTGCTGCGGCGTTAGGTTCCAAGCTTGCTCCGAGGGATGCTGCTGCTCCGAGACCGCATCCTGCCGTTTTGATTTCCGATGCTTTTTGCTCATTTCACTGTGAGCTTTCTTTTGAAACTCTGAGACTCCTTCAATTGATGTTTTAGAGTAGATCATCTTTATCAGCCTTCCAAAGTCCTTATTATTGATAAAATTGCAGCAAAGATAAGCGACGACAGCCTAGCTCATCCCAGGCATGGCGAGCGGCGGGGGCTTCGGGTCGGATGCTGAGCGCCTGCACCCAGCCCTGGCTAAGCCCAACACTAACCCGCCTGAGACTGACCATGCCTGGGGAGGAATCTTCCTCAGATGGGAAAAATGTTACACAAGTTAGCAGGAAAAAAAAAAAACACCAACAAACAACAGAAAATCAACAAAACGGAAACCACCTTTGTTATAAATTAGCATAATCCATTGAGGTTGGAAATGAAAATCTGCTCATTAATTAAGGCTCAGTATGTTCAGATAATGTTAAATACAGTAAATAGGACTTAGTTTATCAGGCTTGCTAGCTTTAGCTACAGTATCCTAGTATAAGAGTCATAACAATAATCAATATGCTGCCTTTTAATGAATCTTGCTTCCGTGTGCTTCACTCAATTATGGTTAAAAAAAAAAAAAGCAATCCACAAATTTCACTGTACACAGCTCCATTCATCAGCTTCTGCACTACTTGTCTTCTCAGTACAGGAAAGCAAAAAGGGGGAGACTTTAAAGAACAACCAACCCAACCCCGCCAGCACCAGGCAATAAACCAGTTCGAACCACTCCCAGAACATCGAGAGGTGGCGTTTAGGTGGGGAAGGCTGAAGGGGGCTGGTGGGGCATGGTAAAACTGGGGAGAAGGAGGGTGGGGGGGAGGAGAGAGGAGAAAAGGGGCTGAGTGAGGGCTGGACTGCAGCAGGACGGCTGCAGCCCCCCCGGTGCATCCCCTGCCCGGTGCGTCCTCGCCACCGCCTCAGAGCAGGGGAGCCTGGCGTTCAGGAGAGAAAATGCACAAGGAAAATATTTTTGATGTTACTGTAAATGTATTTTGAAATGAATAGAAAGAGAAAAAGAAATAAAAAGGGTTTATTTTAGTAGAGTAAATGTTGTCTTTTAAAGATGTATAAAACTGCAGGAATCGACATTTGCACTGTAAGAGCACCCGTTTCCTTGGCGAAGCAGCAGCCCTGGTAGGTGAGATGAGGATGCAGACAGCATCATGCCCTGATCGTGGAGCACAGCCCCAACATCAACCCCCAGCCCCAGCGGCTGCGGGAGTTTCCCGAGGACAGCTCCGATTCCACATTCCCATTTTCCCTCACACCCAATTTTAATTTTAATTTAATTTTTTTTTTTTTAAATTTTTTTTTTTTCCTTGCACCTATTTGATGGGGTTTGGATGCCTGCTGTCCCACGGAGCTTGCCCCAAGGCGGGGTGCAGAGCAGAGCCGGGAGGTGAGGGCGGGATGCGGGAGCAGCTGCTGCTGCAGGACAGGGTGTGAGGTTTGGTTGTTCTTTAAGGCAATCCCCCCGCAGTTTGCTCCATTCCACATCCAAAACAGACCCACTTCACATCAGTTACAGGAAACGATATGAATGTCACAGGAGGAGAAACCCTTCTGTTTTCTTTGTTTCAAAGAACGTGATGTGCCATTTGTTAATATAAAAGAGAAATATTGAAAATATATTGAAAAGAGCAATTTTAAATTATTTTTGGCTTATGTTGCAATATTTATTTTCTTGTATTAGAAATTCCTTTGTAGAGAAAAAATGTATTTTTCATTAATGCAAAAACCTATTTCTCCTTTTTGTACATTTTCCATGTTAGTTAATCCTTAAAGCAATATAATGTTATCAAACTCGTTCTGTGTGAGACTGTATTATGCATGCTATTTGTGTTGCCTTGGAATAGCTCTGTCTGCCATTATTTTCATCCTGTTTAGATACAGTGTATGCTTTAATACACATTGGGACCATGGCCCATTGCTTATGAAAAAAAAAACAACAAAAAAAAAACACCTTTGCATTCCTCAATGTGTTGGCAAATGCAGTCAATAAAGCAGTGTTTTCTGTGTACCTCCGTGTCGGCGTAGTGAGCAAGGGCACACAGAGAAAATTCACCCCGGGGACCAGAGGGCTCGTCGGAGCATCCCAGGGGTGCAGCTCTCTGCATGGGGATGCGGAGCTGCTCCGGCCCTGCTGATGCAGCCGCTGTCTGTCCGTGAACAGTCACTTTTCAAATTGTGTTTCCATTTACATTTTCGTTGCCAGAGCTCAGCCAGCCCCTGGGGAGCTTGGCTGGAGACTTTTGTGAGTGCTGGAGGGGAGACCCCCCCCAAGCAAGAGGGTGCTCACAAAGTCCCCTGTGCCTCAAAGTTTCTGGAATTCAAGGAAACCACCTTTCTCGTGGAAATTTAAATCTTTTTCTGCAGACTTGGAGTAAAACACACAGGTGAAGCCCTGCTGCGAGACAGGAGGGTCAGAGGAGCAGCCTCATGCAGCAGGCGAGGAAACACACATATTTGCTGTTCACAAGAGCGAAAACCTGTGAAATCCAAACTACTACAGCAATACGTTGCTGTAAGATGCTGCAAATACTCGAGCTGGGCGGTGGGGCTGGGTGCCAGGAACCAGTGGGAGACAGGCGGCCACTTCATCGGGCAGGCAGTTAGTCACTGGCCAGCCAGTGGCTCTTTTTAACATTTTCTGTAAAATCAACCAAGTGGCCAAGCTGCTGAAGGAAAATGAGATGTTTAATAGACGTACTTTGTTCGGTTTATTACCAAAAAGTGATTAATAGGGGAAATCGTGGTCCGTGGTGAAGATGGTGCTAAAAAACCATCAATCTGAGATGGGCCTTCTGGGGGATGGGGGAAAGAAAAGAAGGAAATCCACCATGGCCTTATATTTTGCTCTTAAATTGAAAGGAAAATCATCAGTTTATTGCAAACGAAGGATTTTATTACAGGCTGTGTTATCGGTCACAGCTCTCAAGGCACCCCAGTGATGAACTTGAACTTCTGGCCAGTCCACGGAGCCCCATGGTGCAGGCACAATGCCCACAGCATCCTGCATGAACCCATCGGTCCAAAGCTGCTCCAAGGGTTGTCTTCTGTAATAAGTTTTTCACCTGTACAAGTCAGGGAGATGTGAAAGAGCTCGCGTTTGTAAAGCAGGGAGCGAGGCCAGCCTGCTCTGCTCCTGGCTGGAGAAAACCCCTCTGGTTTTACAGCACATAGGGTTTCCCTGTGTTGCTTGCCTGGGGTTTGCCTATAGTAACCTCGTCACAGATAGTGCTGAATGCCTCGATCTGGAGCGAGCATGCAAAGAATCATTTCAGTTTAATTGCAAAATAAATGTTAGGTTAGTCCCTCTATGTTTTGCATAAGGATTGCAAGTGCCACCATAAATACTAAAGGGGCAAATATGCCCCGGTGTCAGTAAATCATCACCAACAGATGTGAAACTGAATTAATTTCCTTTCAGCTTATCCTGAAAGAATTGCAGTAAGATCTTGTTTTATTGTGTTTGATTAAGTGCTAGTGGTATAACATAATTTCCCCTAACCATTGAAAACACTGGTGCTGTACTTCTGCATAAACGCCTCTAATGCAATGAGAGTGTATTTAATATTTACTCTTCCAAAGTTAATACATTTAGGGGAGACATTTTGTGGGCTAAAAATAGTTCCTTGGTCTTGGATTTCCATGTAGGGCTGTGAAATGATGTATCTGCTGTGATTGCAACAGATGAATAAGAAAAAAGCTCTCTGAAAAAATAAACAAACCTATGACTAACCCACAAAACAACTCCAGCCAACGCTGACCCTGGCTGAACCAGCTGGGTTTCACAAGTGTTGCCTCTGCCTTGACGTCTTGCCCGTCCCAAACTCCACCTGACAAACTCATTCCCCGTTCATTTAATGCACGAGTTAAAAATAGACTCCTGCGGGCAACGTGGAGGGTTTAACCAGGCACCTTCTTTCATGGAGGATTAGGGTGATGTGGAGCGATGAGATGGGGCTGGTTTTGCTTGCGGGCAGGTCTTTCTGCTCCTGTGATGGCTCCGAACTCTGGAGATCATCCATGGAGTCGTGGTGAGGTGCTCAGCCCCCAGCCAGGACCTTTGCCCGTGTCCGTTCTTCATCCATGAGAGGCTGCTGCAGGTGCTGATCCTGGACCGTGTCTGCACAGGGATGGAAATCATGCCGATGACAACCAACTTATTGGGGAATTAGAAAGAGCTAGGAGGAGTACAGTCCCCTTCTGAAGTCGGGAGGGTGCAGGGGGTGTTGTTTGTGCTGTGGCTACCCTGAGAAATGAGCCCTGGCAGTGTCCGTGAGCTCTGCTGATGTCTGCAGTGGTGGGATGGAGTTTCCCAAAGTGGTGGGACGGCGTTTCCTGAAGTGGTGGGATGGCATTTCCCAGCCAGACCCACTCTGCTGAGTATCAGACGCAGCATTTTCGTTCGGGAGTAGCTGCTGTACATTCAGATGTAATAAAGATTAAAGTAATTGACTGCCTGTGCTTATATTTTAAGTGGTACTTTATAATGCTGACACTGGACACTAGGAGAAAATGCAGAGGTTAAAATATTGCTGTTATGGCTTGGTCATTAGCAGTCCTGCAATGAGCTTGAAATGGTCTGATCAATGAAATGGAGTTTTTCCTGGGAGGAGGGCAGGTCAAAGAGCAAAATAACACATCTGCAGCCATAACTCGCAGGAAAACGATTCTCAGAAGGGAGATGCTGTGTTTGTTTAGGACGCTGCTGCCATTGGAGCAGGACACCAGTCAGCCACGTGCTCTGCCACCGTCCAAGCATCCCCCTGTGCCGGCTGGAGTGCTGCAAGCAGCTCCGGGCACCCTGCAAGTGAGAGAAAACCTGCGGAAAACAAGATACCGAAACTCCTTCCAAGAAGGCTTCAGCTAAAAATAGGTGTTTGCTGTATCGGATACCACAAATAACCCCGACGCTGCGCAGAGGGACCGGCAGGCGGGGGATGAATTCCTGCCCTTAATAAGCAAGCAGGATCAATAAAGCATTTCTAAAAGAGGGAAATCAGCAATTTTCGCAGCTCCAGCTTTAAAATGACTAAGTTTGAGGGATAAGGGATAGCAGCAAGGATGCCAGTCCTTGTGCCGCGCATTCCCAAAGAGAGCTTGAGCCAGGTGCCATCCTGGGCGACACAGGGGTCCCTGACACCCAGAGAGGACAGCACACAGACCTGGGGTGGGCTTGTCCCCCTGAAGGGCTTTCTGGAGATCCGTGGGGAACCAGCTGGTTCCAATCAGCTTTTGAAATCCACCATGCAGAGATCACCCTCCAGAGCAGCAAGAAGCATTGCTGCGTGGCCAGAGGCAGGTCAGGGACACGCATCCCCTGTGCCCCGAGCATCACCTTCCTTGGCACCAGCTCTTCTCTAGCAGCAACAGGGATTCATGGGTGATATTTTAGGCTTTCTGAGGTGTAAGAATGTCGAGGCACAGTCAGTTGCAGAGCAGCAGCGCTGCCGTTTATCAGCATGGCAAGAGCCAGGCGTGTGCCAAGCCGCGAGGACTTCAGTCACTCCTCCGATCTGAAGCCTGTGAGCATCTCCCCAGTCCTCTGTATGTGCTAGACAACAGCTATAAAACTGGTTCATATAAATACACCAGGAGAAAGAAGCGCTATAAATAACTGAGACCCGGGAGCACGGGCTGGGAGCGGCGTGGGCATGGCCCAGCACCGGCACAACCGGAGCCGAGAGCGGCCGTGCCTCCCCCACAGCAGCAGCAACCGCAGGCACCTCTCACCAGCCCACCTGCCAGGCCTGTGCAGCATTTTCCATCCCAAGCATTACAAAATAGTTGCTAATGATGAAGTAACTGCCCCACCTGACACCAAGGGAGATGTCACTGCCGCCTCCGCCTCACAGCGCTTTTCTACGGCTGGAAAACATGACCTGAACTTTGAAACTCGACAAATTTGGTCCCTACGAGGGGGAGCAGCTGGGGTGGAAAATACCCTGCAAAGGTTTGTCCATCCAGCTCCTGCAAAGGTGAAGCTGAATGAAAGGGAGAAGGGACGTGGCCTGTTTGGGAGCAACCAGCCACCAGCATATGTTACGGCAGTAACTAAATATAATTATCGCTTGAAGACACTCTTAAGCTGAGAAAAGACTTAACTGCAGCGCTGACAGAGATTATTCTCAGCATCGGCGAGTGGTTGCAGGTAAACAGAAAAATCTCTTTGGAGCATGAAGTGTTTCTGTGGTGCCTAGCAAGAGCCAAGTGAGAGGTGGCTGCTTGGGCCATCACCTTCCCTGAGGGAGAGGAGGGAGATGCTTCAGGGTGGGGAAAACCCCCCGAGCAGCACGGGCCAGGAGCAGCAGAGCTGTCTGGGTGCTTGGGATGGCACCGACATTCCCTGGAAAGCCCAGTGACAGCGCAGGCCTGACCTCAACAGGGATTGCAAACGGCTGGCGAATAACTTTCCTGTAAAGTCATTTGTTCAGCCTGTCCCTTATAAACCTCCTCTGCTCGCCAAACGCTGCTGGGAGCAAAGCAAGGAACAAGAGATCGGCTCCAAACCTCAGAGGGATGATCTCCTTTCCAAGCCTGGTTGGGCTGAGCTCTACGTACTTTCCAGCCCTTTAAAAATTCGTTAAATTAGCTTATCTATCTCAGGCAGTCAAAGCTTCCAGATGGAGTGGCGATGCGAGCCCCACAGGTACTGTACACAGTGGTGTTCTTGTTCTTGCTTATCTTCTTGTCTTTTACCTAATATTTAGATGTTGAGCGACTCCTTATTTAACCAGACCATCTTATCTGTGCGATACAAATCTGCAGCTGTGACATTTCAGGGTTATTGCCTTTGCAGCATCTGTAATAACAGAAGGATGAAAAATGTCAACATGCGTATGGGACAAGGCAAATATGCACTGAGTGTTTGGGGTTGTTCTACACAGAGAAAAAAAGATAATAGATTGCTTCCCATGTGATGAGTACAGCAGTTGTAAGGGAAAAAAAAGGTTGGCTCTGGGGTTGTTTTTTTTTTCTCTAGCCCTCCCTGCCCACTGCCCCTCTGGGTCTCGGCAGTGTCCCAGCAGGAAAGCTGGAAAAGAGCCCGTTAAATGCAAGGCATAATATGCCAAACCAAGAGGAAACCCAGCAAAGTCTGTGTCAAAATGTCCCTTTCGCAGCTCTGCTTCCAAGGTTGCATTTTGGGTTCAGTGGTAAATAACAGGAGAGTAATGGCAGGCTGCTCAGCTTTCATGGTGGTTTTCTCTGAACTTCTTCAAAGAGAAGGCGAGTTTCGGCTAAGGTGCCTTAAGAGCAAAATTAAAAGTACTTTTCAAGGCTATAAACTTCACCGAGAGGACTGTTTTGGACTGGAACAGGGTGTGCAGTGGCCAGGAAGCTCAGGAGTAGGATGGGTGCATCTGCAGCTCCTGGCAGAAATGCCTAATGCCCCGATAGTCAGCAAAACTAAGAAAGTCTGGATAAGATGCTGAAAAATGTTTGTTCCTTCATTTTGGGGGAAATGGTCTGGATAAATCAAGAGACTCTTTTTCTTTCCCCTTTCTTTCCTCTGCTTTTTGTTCCGTGCAGGTGGTGCTGGGTTCTGCCAGCGGCTCTGCTTTCCCTGCCGGGTGCAGAAGGAAGGGGCCAACACACCCGCAGGGACAACGCGTCACCTTCGGGGCAGTTCGTCACCAACAACAGCCCCATCTGCACCCTAAGCCGAGCCCAGCTCCTCCGGGACCGTGCACAAGTGAAGATGAAGGGGTGCAGTGCCGGTTGGATTAATTGCAGTGGGGACTCTTGGTTTTTCCCAAACTCCTGGCACCTGGGGGCTGCTCATCTGCAGGGAGTCCCTTGGCCCTGGCTGCTTTTATGAACTGTGTAGACTAAGAGCAGATTTATTTCCCAAATGAAATATTAACCTCGGTGTAACTCTCTGCTTTCTAATGAGGAGACATAGGATGCCATTTCCCAGCTTAGGAGACTGCTCGCTGGCTTGTTTTATACTTTCATAAAACCTTTGGCATAACTAAGGATTCCCATCTCCTTTCAGTTAAGCGGGCAACACCACCTGCTTGAGCAAACAGAATTACTTTACACTAACGAACACGTGGCTAAGCGAGCCCAAGGGCAGCACTGCCTGCAAGCCAGAAGGAAATACACTCAGACCCTCACAAAAATCACATTTCGGCTGATTTCCCAGTCTGAAGGTAGAGTTTTCTGGCTGCCGAAAAAGAGATGGGATGGCGGGGGCTGGCAGCAGTGAACTCATCACGCCTTTACAAACTCATTTTGCATTTTTGGTTTCTGTATGTATCAGCTAAAGGGATTTGTTGGAAATGAGGGAATCGGGGCACAGGGGAGAGGTTTGCTGACTGGGCGTTGTGTGGATCTGAAGGGCTGTGCCGCTGGGGTAAATAAGCAAGGAATTAGCTCATTACTGAGTGAACCAGGAGTTGGTTCCCAGCAGCCACTGAAACATCTCCCAGACTCGGCCATCAACTAAACCCAGCTCGAATGAGCTTTCACAGCTCTCTGGAGGTAAGTGGCAGGAGTGGAGGTCTCACTGACAAAACATCTCAAACCCCTTCGCTTCACTTTGTGTCTCTCTGCCTTTCCTGGGAAGGCACGTGGAGCCGGGGCCATGTACCCCCCCGTTGGACATTGGCACTAGGCACAGGGCTGTCCCCCCAAGGATGCTCCCTCGAGCTGGTACAAGCGGAAATCCTGCCGCAGGCAGCAGTTTCATCTACATTTCACTCTGAGACTTTGAGTCATCCCAACCTGAAAGTCAGAGCGAAACTCACGGCAGAGGGGGAGGGATCTGAAACACCGAAACCCGGGGGAGGCTTGCAGAGGGCTGACACCGGCTCACCGGTGACCTCCAACAGCCAGTCCCTCTGTGCCCAAGCCTGGCCTCTCGCGGGTGCTGCAGCCCCTTTTAGGATGCTCTTAGACCCGATCCGAGCAAGCGAACAGGCTCAGCTCCTCCTTGGAGGAATGTTTTTCATCCCGTGGCACCATCAAATGTAAACCTAAAGGAAAAGCCCAGACTGAAACACTGCTGCGGCCGACCCAGTCCCGGCTCTGCTCCTCTAATGACTGGCCCAAATTCCCCAGCCAGCACTGCTGGCTTTGCCCCACACAAATGCCCTGCACAGCTGAGCCCTGCTGCAGCTCGGTGCAGCTCAGCAGCACAGGGGAATGCCCAGCTCCCACTCCAACATATGCAATTATGACCCCAAATTATCAAGACAGAGAAAATAACCTCCCCTTCCTAACCGAGACAAGGAGCCCACGGTGCTGCCTGTCCCAGTCAGGGCTCAGCCCCCACCTTTCCCTTCCCCAGGGCCATCGTCTCCCCTCGGTGCAGTTTTGGCACCTTCACCTGGGGAAGGGGAGGGAGGGGAAGGCATCGCTTGGCGACACCGAGAGCATCATCTTCCCCGCAAAACGCATGAGTCATCTCCGCAACGCACAGCCGGTGTCAGCCCCAGACACAGGATCCCAGCGCTCTGCCCACACGCTGCTGAGGAGAGCCAGCCAAAATGAGCATGTTTGGCTTCCCGGCAGCACCCGGCCCCCTCCTTCCTTCCTTCCCCCGCCGCCACTTTCAACAGCCACCAGCTCTGCTCGAAAGGATGCTGCTTTTCAGAAAGCTTGCTTGCTTTTTTTTTTTTTCATTTTTTTGCAGTCGATCTGGGCCAGCTGGCTTCAGAAGGAAAAACTGGGGCTTATACCCACCCCCCCCCTTCCCTGAGTTCTACACGCAGCTCTCCAAGCAGTTTGTGTTGGGTCTGATGCGATGGAGAGGGGCTTTGCTCCAAGAGAGCTTCCCCTCGCCGCTGCGCACACGCTCTGCGCTGGCAGCACAGCCCTGCTGAGCACCTTTCCCACCCCAGCAGTGGGGATGGGGACAAGGATGGACATGGGGACAAGGACAGGGATGGGGACAAAGACAAGGATGGGGACGAGGACCCCTGAAGCACACCAGGATGCTCAGCCTGAGGACCATCGTCTTCCCGGTGCTCCGTGCATGCAGCGCTCTTTGCTTAATGATGAAAACAGTGTGAAGATGTTACTGCAATAATTTTACAACTTGTCAAGTGTAATCCCATGGCAAAGTGGCACTCCAGCCCTGCAGGCAGGCGATCACGCTGCAGAGCCTGCCAGAGCCATCGCTGCTCCTCCAAATGACACCGGATCGTCCCCATGAATCCATCCTAACGCCTCACCGCCCCGCAAGCCAGTGGGTGGGAGCTAGGCTGGACCTGGCAAAATAAATCCACAAATAAATAAAACGCTCAGAAAAAGCAACGCTCAGCCTGCTGCAGGTAGAGTTTGCCCCACACCACTCCAGCTCACCCAGCCCAGCCACCCCCAGGACGGACAGGAGCCAGCGTGACCCAAAGGGATGTGCATGGAAGAGTGGCTTTTGTGGTAGCAGCACGCAGGAATTGCTCTTTTCTGCAGAAATATGAGGCCCCAGCAAGGTCACTGGCAAAGGTCCGCACTGGTGCGTGCTCCAGACTGGGCACTGCCTCCTCTGGGCAGACATCCCAGTGCATTTTTGGGCAGTGCAGTGCCCCTGGGCTGGTTTGAAGCTGCCGTGGGGATCACAGCGAGTGCCTGCAGAGTGGCTTCACCCCCCTGGGATAGCCTAGGGACAGCAGAAGGAACCATCCCACTGCCCGCAGAGGTGCCCGCTGGGCACGTGGAGGGGCAGCTCCCAGCTTCAGCACTTTTATTGAGCACACATTAATCACGATTTCAGCAAACCGCAGGGGAAGGGTGGGGAGCCACTGAAATCTGCAGGCTCTGGTTACTTGTTAGGTACAAACGCTGCTTAGCTGCATGGTAGTTACTTACCCATGTGGTTTATGCAGAGAAATCACACAAATAAATATAAAGCAGCACTTGCTGTAGAGACTGACGGGAGACAAAGCAGCTGGGCCCTCCCGGGAGCTGCTGCATCCCCCAGCTCAGAGACACGCAGCTCGAAAAGCACTTTGAGATCTTTTCCGGATGAAAGCTGTGGACAGCTCGAGTCAGAGGGAAATGGGTGCTTTCAAACAGGGGCTGAACTTCTCCTGGAAGTAATTGCAGGCACTCAGCGTGCTGGAGCAGCAGGCACAGATGGAGGCTGGGAATAATATAGTAATAGCCCAAGCGTGAGCAGAAGGGGTTTCTATTGAGTGAGATGCTTAAACTGTAAATTTCCCACAATAACCTGAAATACCTCTCTTTGGCTTTCCTAACACAGATGTGAACCGCAATGGGAAATGCTTTTAAAACACAGACATGGTCTTACACCTGTTCTAACGTTTCCTACGCCGCTCTTGCTGAGAGAAGAACAATAAAACAAGGCTGGATGGCATCAACAACCACCAAAAAGCAAAACTGTGGGGAAGCTGCCGGATTAAAGAGTATCACTTTATACAGCTCCCACCTGTGGTTGCAGAAGCTTTTCAGGCATTATGGCTGAGCAGCCCACCGGTGCCAGCATCCACATTAACCTGAAATTAAAAGGTTTTTAACCTTATATTGTATGCCTTATAGGAAAAACTATATTCATAGAATTTAAGTTTGAAAAATCCAATTCCACGTGGGAAGAGAGATGCCTGGACTCATGTCCTTTACAGTCACAACATGTGGCATCAGCCATCGAAAAGGCTCAGCCTTGGGGTGCTCACAGCACGGCAGGGTCCCTGCACCCCTGTGTCAGGTGCTCATCCTGGACAGGGACCATCCTCTGAACTCTTACTTCCAAGGAAATAGGATTTTTGGAGGGCTACAAAGAAGCTGAGGTATACATCGGTGATTTGACTATTGGCTTTTTGCAAATATTTTTGCTTTTTGCTGGTATTCCTGGGTACTGGGAGCCCTTCTGGCGAGTGCTCGGGAGCAGTGAGGGTGATGGAGGCTGAGGGTTTCCTCACCTCAGGCCAGTCAGGACTGCAGTGAGCCCGGCTCAGAGGACAGCCACTGCCTGCATGGTGACACCCCTGCCTCCTGCACAAATCTGCATTTTATGCTACAGCGCACGAAGAACCATTGTTCTCACAGCTGTCTGACATAAAAATTATTCCTTGGGAATTTCCTGGAGTGGGGAAGGGAAAAGGCCACCCAAATGTGTCCTTTTAACATAGCACTGCGGGATCTGGTGGAGTTGGGAACGGTCAGTGTGAGGGTAATGGTTGGGCTGGATGGTCTTCAAGGTCTTTTCCAACCGAGATGATTCTGTGATTCTGTGAAATGCAGGCAGAACACGGCAGAAGCCCAGTCTCCCACGCAGCCTCCACCACCCAGGCAGGACCCCTCTCTCCAACCCCCTTTTCTCCCTGGGATGTCAGCACTCACTCTCATGCCACACGCTAGTGGGTTCTATCCAAAGGCCACTGTAAACTAGACCGAAATCACCAGCTCATTTTATGTTAGACACTAAACAGACATATGATCACTTCAACTTAATTATATAATAATTAAGCCTTCATATTCCTGTCATCTGCAACTGTCAACGGCAGTCTGAGCAGAGCTGCTGCTCCTCTGGAAAGAGCCGTCACTCATCGCTGCTAGCTTCTGAGAGGTGTCAAAATAGGGGTAATTTTGCCTGCAATGCCAGCTAACGGCTGTAAACAAGAGATCGTGCTTCACTTCGGAGCTCTGCCATGGGGATGGAGAGGTCCTGCTTGCCAGCAGCGTGGGATAAGGCCCCGGGGCAGCACAGGGAGCGTGGCAGCCTCGATTCTCAGCAGAGGGTCCCCACGTCCCAGCCATGGTGCTGGCATTGCACCCCCATCAAGTGAAATCACCTCCCAGCCTCACACGAGCAAGCTGTGTGAAACATATGTATTTAAGCATGTTATTAGGAAAAGTTAAATACGAATCGGCATTTACTTTTCCCTACAGGACCAGAAAATGAAGGCTGAGGACAGAAATGTGGCTTCATTTACTGTTCACCCAGAAGGTAGAATTCCCCGAGGTGCAGCTGAGCACGGCATCCACCTGGGCACGTGTGGAGGGCTGGATGGGCTCCCTCTCTGCTGAGGAGACAGCGAGGAGACCACGTCCTCTCCCAGCTCCTCTGCTCAGCGGGGCTGATCCTGCTCCCGCGCTGCATCTTCCGTGGCTGAACTGAACACGCTGTATTGCCCCGCTCTCCCGCGACAGCCAACACCCCCAGGTTGTCTATACATAAGCCCACGCTTTCTCCTTCCCTTTTTAGCTGCCTCCCCTCCAGGCCCGGTCACAGAGCTCCCTGTGCATACCACTTTATTATTATTTAATTTTCACAAGCACCGTGTACAAGGTTTCATTTAGGATCCCTCGGCTGCCTGTCAAAATTCCTGCCACAAAATTCCTGCCAAAATTCCTTCGTGGTTTTCAAGTGAGCCTTTACCATTGCCCCAGCAACCCCCCCATCAGCTAACGGGCAGGTGGAGAAGAATCCCTCATTCAATTAAAGCAATGATTAATTTTTGCAGGAGTATAATGACATACAGAGGGTTTCCCTCACCCTTGGCTGGTGCTGCTCCCGCACAGCAGTTTGCACCCGCCACTTGAGCTTTACTTTCCCACCCGTGGCCCAGCCATGCTTCAACAAATTCCTGATTAATCACCCTGGAAGGCAGCCGTGACACACTGCCTTCTCCAAACAAGTGCCTTCCTCACCCTGCCTCCCAGGAGCCCGCTGCCCTCTCAGCCCTGCCTGCAGCCGATGCAGCTTTTGGCTGGTCCTTGTCAACACGGTCCTTGTCAACGCGGTCTGATTTGTTTGGGTGAGCCTGGTACAGGCAGGAAAATAAAAGGCAAACTGGAGAGAAAGTCACCGCAGCGTGCTCAGCATGTGGCTCTGCGCTCCCTGGGATGTACTGAGCGTTGCTAGAGGGGACTTGCAAGGAAAGAAGGGAACCTAAAACTGCTGTGTGTAGAGACAGCTTGATGCTGACCTGCATCCTTTATCTGCTCCATCCCCAGAAGGGGATTTGGGGCGGG
The DNA here is from genome assembly GCF_965140245.1 of Athene noctua. Taxonomy (NCBI): domain Eukaryota; kingdom Metazoa; phylum Chordata; class Aves; order Strigiformes; family Strigidae; genus Athene; species Athene noctua. Next base: position 21,150,796 of record NC_134048.1, on the reverse strand, counting down.
GAGGCTGGAGGAGGGCTGGCGCACAGCACTGCCGAGCCCACGGCACCCGTGGTGTGATGCTGCTGGAGGTGGAGGCACCGGGATGGAGATCCCGAGTACCTGAGATCCCCAGCACCCCTTGCAGCGGGGATTATCCTCACCACGGAGCAGATCGTACTCCCTGTGCTGCTAGAGTATGAGCAGCCAACCCTGCCCCGAATTGTCCCCGTGTCCCCACCGTGCTGAGCCTGCTCGCCTGGCGCTGCCACCCGAGGCTGAGCCAGACGGCAGCCAGGCATCACCACGGGGGACAGGAGGGATCCCCAAAGGCAGGCAGAGACACACAGAAAATGCAAAAGCAAATTTGGGCATCACAAACGCAACTTTTTACCTCCGTGTGCTTCTGCAAGGGAAAGCGGTTAACCACATTAATTTTCCTGCCTAACTTATCAGACAAAATTGCTGCTCTTTGCAAGAGTGTGTTGGCCTGAAATAGGTGCTCGTCTGCCTTTTCTTACCCCCGAGGTTGACTTTTTGCTCTTTGCCTTCATAGAACAATTCAGCGAAGGGCTGCAAAGGGTACTGTGTGCCTTGAAAATAATTCATCCCTCTTACACCAGCTCCATTCACCAAAGTTCTGGAGATCATTGCACAGCTCCCTGAGCTCCTGAAAAACATCAACGTGGAGAGGTTAGAGATTTTAAAGCCTGCTGCCACCTATGGATGGAAAGCAGTGAGAGCAGGAAACTGCCGGCTGGCTGAAGATTTGATCGCTGAATTAAAGCCATGGTCGTGGGGAGATGCCAGCAGTGCTGGGCAAGACCTGAGCCTTCTCCTTCTTCAGACAGACTCAGCAAGGTGCAGGACACAAAGGGCTGAGGGAGGGTATTGGGAAATTCGCTGCCCACGATGTGAATACATGTTGTACAAGAAAGGAAATAATTTTTTTTTTTGGCTTGCTGGATTAATCTGATGACAGTGGTTTTATTGACAGACCATCTCTTGACCTCTCTTTTACCTAATTGTTCTGATGTTATTAAATCCTTAAAAAAAATATATATATAGATATTTGCATTCCCAGAATCACAGAATCATTCAGGTTGGAGAAGACCCTCGGGATCATCGAGTCCAACCCTCAGCCCGACTCTACAAAGTTCTCCCCTACCCCACATCCCCCCACAGCTCATCCCAACAGCCCGTAAACCCCCCCAGGGATGGGGACTCCCCCCTCCCTGGGCAGCCTGTTCCACTCTCTGACCACTCTTTCTGGGAAACATTTTCTCCTCCTGCCCAGCCTGACCCTCCCCTGTGGCAGTTTCCAGCCGTTCCCTCTTGTCCTGTCCCTGATCCCCTGGGAGCAGAGCCCAGCCCCAGCCTCTCTGCAATGTCCTGTCAGGAGCTGCAGAGAGGGATGAGGGCTCCCCTCAGCCTTCTGCTCCTCAAATTCAGTTCAGATTGCTAAGGTGATAACTTTTGCAATAAAACTTGACAGAATGACTAAACCGGACATTTGCAAAACCAGAGCGGCATGCGTCACCCTCACTGGAGGAAACAAGGTTATCTATAATAGAGATGCCATGTTATTGGCGTAACATCATACCTAGAAGAGCTTCTAGCTCATGGAAGAAGCTCTTTGGTCCATGGCAGGGGACACGTCCCACCCCAAGAGCACCCTGCCTGTGAGCCAGCCCTCCCCCAGCGCCGAGCTGCCCTTCGCTCAGGGGGACCAAGCTTCACCTCAAACTGGACAAAGAGGAGAGGGTAGGGAGCATGATTCAGATAAATGACCACAATTCAACATAATGGGGCACGCTGTTATATGCATCATATTTATACATGGTATTCATCTTTTGCTCTGGTTATCTGCATGCCCTGGAAGTGGAAAGCTAACTGAAAGCAGGCACAGTCCAATCCACCGGTCTCAGGCATCCACCACAACCACTGCCGTGCTCTTTAGGAAAAAAAAAATCACACTTTCAATACAGGGTTAAAGATGTCCTACCCTTTTATTCCTTTTTGTAATTTCATCAGCTTCAGCTTCTTGAAAAACCTGTTTTTTCTATTATCCTGAGTCATTTCGCATGAAGAAACTATTGTTCTAAACTGTGACTCATCAGTTTGCATCACCACTTTCCAAACCCCTCAGGGCACACGGGCTTCGAGGCAGGCAATGGCAGCCAACCTTTATTTACCAATAAATAGGCACTTCATCGCTGCGTTGACTCATTGCTTTTTAAGCCTCTTTTTGTTCCTACTTCCCAATGGTGAACCCGGACTGATCATTCCGTTTGCTTTTATAAATTGTCTTTGACGGAAAGCGTTCACACGAACCACGTCGTACTGACAGTCTGCCCTGCTGATGAAATACAAATACAAAAATTTGTAAAGAGAGACAAATATCTAAATGTTAGTGCTGAAATACCTGGAAATATCAAGTTTCCAGAAAACCAGATTGCCAGGAGGCAGAAAACACAACTGCTCGTTACTGAGACATACCTCATGTACTAGAATTCATGAAGGAAAGGAGGCCACCATCCAAATTATCCACTTCATTCAAGCTCTTCTACAGATCATATCTTTTCGAAATCCGTGTCAAAAAAAGCTCTTTGGGAGCTAGAGTCCCCTCTGCCACGCAGAGATCCATCACCTCAAATGCACCACCAGCAGCAACATGCGAGAGAGGAGTGAATTTTGCACGAGCAAAACTGAACCTTTGGAGTTTAGAGCTGCAGAATGAAAGGCTCGATCCTTTTTTTCTTATGCACCTAGACCTCCGTAATTATCCTTGTGTACTCTGCTACTGAGTAAGTATCAATAAAACCAAAGAAACTAAGGAGATTGGATGCATTATCTCTTCTAAATCCCACAGTTGTCAAGACTGAACGATACTTAGCACCCTAAATCTATGATGCTATGACTGTGGGACATAAATCACGGCTCAAATCTCCTGCAGCCGTGGTGCCGGCTGGAGTCAGAGGTTTGCAGAGAGCCCAGTGCAAGCTCAGGCAGTGCTGCTCCAGCAAACTCTTGCCATGGTTCAGCTGGGTTGAGCTTCATCTTAAGGGCAGGAGGATTGCACAAGGTACAGAGCAGCCTTAACACTCACAGTCATGTCTGAGGCAAAGCGTAAGGACAGCACTTGAAAAGCAGTAGGAAGAATAAAGGGAACATCCACACCTCTGACTATGATGATTTCTGTTAAGTGCCCCAAAAGTGGGTCGCACACTGTGATGGGCTTAATATGGGGCATAAACTCCTGGTTTTCTCTAACAGCAAGTAGCCTATTGGTGTGAAATTTTAATACAATTTAATTTTTCTTGCCTTCCTACTCTTCTATGCTGACCTGTGTTCGCTTTTAGACAGCTGATAGGAAAACCATTTGAAAGTCTAGCCAAAATTTCCACAGCAGTCACCAACATTTCACCACTGGCAGAGCTGCCCAGCCACACAGCATGGGGCACGGAAGTATTTTCATGTGGGAATGAGCTGAATTTGGGGCTTGGGGGTTTCTTTGGCTCTTCAGCAGCAGCAGCCACATGTCAGCCTGAGGCTCTGGGTTGAAACTTCTTCATCTGGCACAGCTTTCCATCACCAACCTCTTCTGTACCGCCGAGGGTTTTGTAGGGGGATGCAGCTCCTTTCACTTCATCTAATTTTTTTAGTTTTAGCACAAATCCCTACAAATTCTGGGCATAAACTGGCACTGAAAGCAGATTAATTCCTAGGGAGATACAGAAATACAGGCTAAAGGGAGTAGGCACAGGGGGTTGCAACACACCCCCCATAGGCTACGCTACACGGGAGAGAGACAAAGGCAGCCACGGCTCCGGGAGGTTTGGGGATGCTGTGTGTGAATGGAGGGTCACCATCTGGTTTTGGAAGGACTGTCTGCTCACACACTTGATGCAATGAGGCAGAAATTTGACTGTCTCTTCTATGAAATGAGAAAAATCAGGAACAAAGTAAATCCAGGAGCCCACTGGTCTTTCTTTCCCTCCGCGTTTTTGCTCTCCCTCCTCGCATGACTTTTTCACCCAGTCCCCAGGATAGGCTCTGCTTTCCCTCCCACCTCCCAGCACCCATCTGCCTGTGCAGGCAGGCAGGCAGGCTGCTGCTTGTCCCAACGAGCTCCTGCCCGGTGCAACCCAGTGCACAGCCCACTCCCTGCCCGCTCATCCCCCTCCGGCAGCGGGCTCTGGATCCCACAGAGGCTGCCTGGGCCTCCCTGCACCAGCGAGTGACACTAAAAATGTGGGTTCTGGATGAGGAGATGCTATGCAAGGACAGATCTAGGGTAGTCCTTGAGTATTGGGGGAGGAAATAAGCATCTGGGTTGGGGAACATCCCCAACCTTTACACCCGGGATGCAGCTCAGCGCTGGGGCTGACGCAGAGCAGAGGTGCCAGGGATGGTTCCGGGCAGGACACATCTCCTGGCGAGGAGCAGCAGCAGGAGAGGGGATGGAAGAGGCAGGCTCCAGCTGAGGAGCAGGACCAGCTCCTTCCCCACCACAGCCTTGTACGCGCAGGTCACCATCGGTACCACCTAACGGGTGTCAAAGTAACACATGAATGGCCCATTTCTCCCACATTTTTTTCCCCTTCTTTTGCAATCTTGAGACACTTTCCCCCCCCCCCAAGAAAGGATCCAAGCCTCAGCTGCACATCTGTTTTAACAAGAGTATGTTTCAAATCTGGACTGCACAAAAAAAATTTTTTTTTTTGGTCATTCTTTTTCTAGACGCTTTGTGAAGTGCTCTTATGTCCACAAGGTGTGTAAGATATTATTATTACAGAAACTCACAGCACCTTCCCTCTTACCTGGTAACATAGGAGGTGGTTTCTTGCGTTACTGCTTGACCTGCTTCTTTTTCAATAAAAGTCTTCCAGCACCACGATGTTCTGCAATAAGTTCAAATTCACTTTGTTCTCCTGGAGAGGTGCAAGTCCAACAATAGATGACCAGGTCAGACAAGGACTTCACCAGCACTATCTCATGCACAACACATGGCATGTATTTCATAATTTCATGTTTACAGAGACATAAATAGACTCTATCCCACAGTCACATGTGTGAGGATCTGTTACACATTCTTTGCTGCAGTCAGACTTGCAGAGCTCCATGAACTTCAATTAACCATGATGACTGTAACTTTTTTGGTTTCCCTCATTTCTCCCAAAATAATAACAGCAAATGACAGGCGTACATCTTTTACTGATTCTCTCTTGCCTTCTGCCTGACAACGGCTCTGAAAATACCAGCAGAATTTCTTCTTTGATAGAGGGCCCCTTACAAATTTTTTTCCCCAGTTCAAATTTTTTGAACATCAAACTGTTGAAGAAAAGCTCTCTCCAAAACAGCCTGGGAAAAAAAAGAAAAAAAAGTCATATTGTTTTTTAAACTTAGGAAGCAATTCAAATTACAGATTGGGAAACAAAGGAATATTACAGAAGTGGTAATAGCAGATGGCAGGAATAGAGAACTAAAAAAAAAAAAAAAAGAGACTGTAAATCAAAAAGAAAACCTTCTTTTGGGGATGTTCATTGGAGCTCTTCAGAGCCAGCTGTCACAGAGAGCAGTGAGTAGGAGCAAGCGGATGGGATACGCTTTCTAAAAAACATCAAGTAAACATCTCATTTTGTAGGAACACCCAAACTTCTCTACACCAATGCTAAAAGTGTCTCTGATGCCAGTATCAAAGCATAAGCTCTAAAAAAAAAAAAAAAAAAAAAAGGCAAACTATATCATTAGCTCTGCCTCCTTCTGTTCTGCCTAAATGCGGTTTCTCCAGGCAGCACCCAGAACTCCAGCTGCTCTCCCTACTGTAGCTGCACATCTGAATTTCTCCCACAGTATCTCCTGTAATTATTTATCCATCAGTAAAGCAAAATATATCAGTTTTCTCTACTGCAAACTGATTTTTTTTTTAGCCTTTAAAACCTGCTATGAGTCCAGACTTTCACAAGATGTCCTCTGCAATTTCATGTTAACGCATCTCAGTGTTTTGAACAGATTTATTTTAAACATCTTGTGTGTGTACATACATGTATATATATTTACATAATATACATTACATACACACAGAGCATGGAATAGAAGAGTTAAGCAGCACATACAGGAGTCTTCCTTTGACAGTTCCAATTTATTTGATCATAAACCAAAACCCTGCTCCGAGAAAGCAGAGAGAAAACAGCATTTGGGCATGGGGCTGCAACTAATAGTCTGGGCTGAACTGAAAATCCAGCTCTGAGTGCCGACAGACATGAGAGAGCTTAAAATAAGGTTTTAAGTTTTGCAGCTCGTGCTTATCTCTGGTCAGAAGTCAAGTGCATTAAACAAGTGACCTCAGCTTTGTCCTTGGAGAACAATCGACCAAGGATCAGCAGTTTTCAGTGACTTAGCAAAAACCGGCTTCACTGTAGGCTACTGGATGGGCTTCAAAGTGACCTGACACACATGCACAGACTAATTGAAGCACAGCTCCTATCACTAGCTGATTTCTCTCTCTCCCCTTTGCTTTCACAAGCACCAGCGTTTCCAAATACCAGCCCTGGGGTCAGCCCACAAACAGGCTGTGGCAGAGCAGCATTAGGAGCCCTGTATCATAATTGTTCTCCCACTTACCTCGCTGGCAAGAGAACATTTTTCAACCCAATTAATTTTTCCCTTTTCTCCATTTCACAGCCAGAAACGTAGTCGAGTATTTCCCAGAGATGCTCGCACAAGCCGCAGGGCACCCCCTGCACCACAGTCCCCAGTGCTGACCCCCTTCCCTCCAGCCTGCTCACTGCCCCGTTGCCTGCTGTTCGCAAAGCTTTTAGGTTTCAACAAAACTTTAGCAGAGATTTTAACAAACTCTAACTTAAAACAAATTCCAACCCTCCTCTCAAGAGCCACGTTCTCACTGAAAAGCAGCTTCCTCTGCTCAGAAAGCCCGTGTGCTACAAAACCTGAACCACTTCAGATCCTCTCAACGGGGTAAGATCAGGTTCCCCTCATTAGCTCTGCTTCCCCACCTGCACATACCACTGCAAGCACCAGTCCTGTCCCTTCCCCGACCAGCAGTTTGTCACAGTACACCCGTCAACAAACCAGCTATATCCACCCCTGGGTTTGGGTACTCAAATATCATTAAATTCCTAAGATCAGGTCTCCAACAGCTCATCTCTGTTCCAAGCTACTGCCAGGGGTTTGGTCAAGCACTGCTCCTCGGAGTTCGTCAAACCACTCTGACTGTGAAATACCAGCTTTGCGGGGGCAAAAATCTAACCAAAAATATATAAATTCTTATTTGCCTGGGCCAAAACTAGGCGTTTGGACCCAATACTGAAAGCATGCCTCTAAATTCTTCATTTATAAGGATTGTGTTTATTTACATCGCACATTTAGGAAAGAGAATCAGAAATTACAAATAGATCCAAGCTTTGCACCCACTCTACACGTCACAAATTTTTATGCTGTTCTTTTAACTTGTTACCTACTAAATGTTGTCATAGTTGGGTGCAACACAGTCGACAGTACACACTTAGAGCAGCTTTTTTGCTGTGAAGGCAGAGGAGGCAACCCGAAATGCCACTGATTTACACGTGGCTTGTGCAGTATTTTCAGCAGCTTGCATGTGATGAAGGCTTCTGGCACCACTCTAGGACAGGGGCAAGCGGTGCCCAGGTTAGCCTGGGAGGCATTGCTTCATCTGCTGGTGCTGCTGCGAGAGCTCTTCTTATTCAGGCAGTGACCAAGTACGACCCAGTCCCTCCAGATGTCACCTTTGTCACAGGATAAGCAAGGACAAGAGCAGCCTTCTGCCTCCTAAAGACGTTGAGGCAGCATTAGCAAGTAGAAAGCTTTGAGATCCTGAAATGAAAGGCAGAGGCTCTGAAGTATTACTATAAAATTTCTTACTGTGGTGGGACACATGCTGTAAGAAACGGGGTCATAAGAAAAACAAGGGATATTTTTTTTTAATGATTCACAGAATTGTCTAGGTTGGAAAAGACCTTAAAGATCATCCAGTCCAACCATTAAACCGACATTAACCCAGCTACACCATATCCATCACTGATCACCAACCAAACAAATTTCTAATTCTAGTTCAAAAGCAGCCAATTAAGAAATTTGTAAAATGTAAACTGAGAACATATACTTAGGATTAGAAAATAGTTCTCTATCACAGTAGGTTAACAGGCTTTCCTGGGGGCTGTGGCAAGCAGGGTTGCGTGGACTCGGTTCGATCAGCACCTACGCTCGGTGGCACAGTCCCCCTGCCAGCACCAGGCCCCGAGGGAAGCGTCATTCGCCTGTGAGATTGGATCCTTCCATCTCAATTTAAAATTGCAACAAAGGAAGTGTCATTTTTTTCCATGCTCAGAGGCTTCTGAGTAGAGGATTTGCTTCCATGCACACATGAACTGAAACCTTAGCAAAGAAGAGATTGAATTATTATTATACCAAGCCGAAAAAACCCAAACTCACTACAGGCCATGTACTAAGTCAGCACACTTTTTTTTTCCCCGATTTTGATAATTTGATAAGAACCACCTGTTTAAAACTAATTTTCTTCAAATCCCAAGTTAGAATTTTATTTTCTATTCCCAATACTTAAGCTTCAAGCATGGGGTTGGATAACAACAAACACCAGATTAAGAACATGTTTAAAAACACTTTTGTCTTTAGCTTTTCTTCTGCAGTTTATTATATAAATGATGCTTTTAAACATTTAGAGCACTGACATTTCAAAACAGAAAATGTTTAGTTCCACACTAAGATACTAGTGCAAATAGTTGTTTATCTAAGTGCAAATAAGTTACATGTCCCCACTGACAGCCAGGGGATTTGGCTGTTTTTAACGTAACTCCTAAATCTATAACTAACAATTACATTACCTACACTAAATCTGAGCACACTGTAGTCAACAGAAATATTGGACTTTGGTTGGTAACAACCAAATACTCTAACAGTACAAACAGAAGAACAATTTGACATCAAGCAGACCTGTGAATTCGCTGGGACTGGAGACCACCACCACCACCAATTTCCTGACCTTAGTTATCAATAATTGGATGCCAAATGTTCTATTTGATATTCAATTCCAATTGTTAAAATACAACCAGGCTCACATGCATGCAGGTATTGTATTCCAGTGAATGACACAGGTCATCTTTGGCACATCATAGACAGTACAGGAACACAGAATACAGAAATATTAATGAAATAATCTTGATCCTGCAGGAGAATGAGAAAGGTCAAAGATCCTTCCCATCTCCAATGCCAGGAATTGTTGCTGAAAAATTAAACCAAAGACTGAAAGATAGCAATACCTCTCAGTTACACAGTACATACTAAACCCTAAGTTTCATTAAATCCAAGCAAAATAAATCTTATTCAACCCACGGATGCTAGTGTGCAGGGGGGTCACTGCAGTGAAGTACAGGCCACTTTGTCAGAAGTAGTTATAAGTATCAGAAATCTGTATTAGTTTATCTTAGAGAACTGTTGCGATGTAAAAACAAATTGAGACACTTCATAAATAACATATTTATTAATGAGTTTTCTTTTTCACATTCCTTAAAGTGATGTTTAATTGAAATCTGCATAGTCAAGAGTGCAAAAAAAAAAATTCATAAAAGTCAGACCCAAATGTGAATGTTGCCTTTTTTTTTTTTTTTTTTTTTAAGTTCAGTAAGCTGGTCACAATCATAGGAACAAGCAACCTCCAGAAATAAATGACCAGGGAGACGTGGAGGGGGTGGGGATGGAAACCACTAGAAAAAAACCACCCTCCCATCAGTCTATTAGTGAAGTCTTCACACAAAGACACACAACAGCCATTCACATTCATGTGCACAAACAGAACGTAAACTACAGAAGATGCTTCCTCGACTGAATGAAATGAAACAGAGCGAGATTATTTGTGTATTTAACCGAGTGTTGATCAGCTATTCCCACAACGGGAACCATTACAATACCCAGGTAGATAACAAGGTCCAGATTTCCTCATGCCCTTATTACAACCACATTTAAACTAGCATCCTATGGTAGGAAACATGAAATCTGAGTATTTACGTAAAACTAAGAATTGCTCTTAACACACACTTTTAAAAGCAGTATCACCTCCCTTCTTTTTAAATTCTTAATACTATCATCCCTTTCCTTAGTGCTAATGTTATTCACAGTTGGTTGGAAGAGCAGGTGAAGAGGAGCTCTCAGTGCCCACGCGATGGCTCAGCCTGTGGAAGTGGTCTGCAGCAGAACACCTCCACCTCCAGCTTCATTTCCATGAGCGCAGGCAACACAGTCCCCAGCCTCCACCAGCAACACCACAGTGTGGCTCTGCAAGTAGTATTTTTAATATTTACATCATCTACTGATTTAACTGTTGTTCTTTGCATTAGAACCATCATCAGAAAAACACAGAGGAAGAGAGGCACGTCCCCTACGTAACAGCTGTAGGTGAAGACTCCCATATTGTCCACACGCTGGCGAGAGGCCATTTCTTACCTCCAGGTTTGGATTTGTGCAACAGAGACGCCACTCTGCAGCTGAGAACTAGTTTAAATGCAGAATTCTCTTATGTTGGTCACTTAGAAAAGCTATCTGGTATCATCACTCTGAACTTCACCATTCACAAACTAGGCTTCGCACTTTGCATATGGATTGTGCAGTAATAAAGTAGAGTTACAATTAGTTCGGTTCCAAATTACTCATCTTATTCGGATGCACAAACTAGGACTGTGTGGAACTGATCACCAATACAAGTTCAGATCCAGGCAAGGAATAAGTCTCATTTATTTGCTGATTCTATAGGCTTTAAATCTGAGATTCAAGCCCAGTAGGTCAAGAGAGAAAAGTTATTTACCAAATCAGACCAGTCAGAAATATATTTGCTGCCACCGATATTGGAAACACAAGCCCTAAATTATTTTGGAAGAGACCTACAACAGTGAGTAAGAGGGATTACAGTAAAAACACTTATAGCAGTTTGTACTTGCACAAGGGGAAAACAAACTACACAGCGAAACTTAAACCCGTCACGGTGAAATAACGACTCCAGGGCTGAAACCCTACCCTCATTCGACAGTAAAACATCCCCAGCACATGGAAGCACCAACCAACCACAGCTCATGGCAGCGTCAGCCAGCATCAACAAGATGTTGACAGACATCGAAGTGCTTCAGTGTCCTTTCTTCGAAAATAACCTCCCGTCCCCTTCGGGGAACTTATGCGCTCGAAGAGGGGGAAAACCAGTCAGAAGTCTGGAAACAAGGACTGCAAGTAACCGAATTTTACCCAGAAATAAGCCACCTGTGCAGCCAGCAGCTGCCACATTAGCTAGGTTTCAGGGCAAAACCACAGAACAATCCATCTTGTCCCAGTTCAAAACACCAAAAATAAGACTGGTCAAATGGGTGTGGGATTATAAATTTTCACAAGCAGCAGCAGCAATATTTTTTTTTCCCCCCTCGACAATTTCACAGGCATATCTTCTGGTAGACCCCAAATCTAATTAAATTAGGAATAAAACCTTTAGTGCAATGGTATTCTCTATTTCCTGTATTTCTTATGTCACCTCAGGGGTTTAATCCAAGAGACCAGTAGAGTAAGACCACTTTTGACATTAGTTCAAGATTTACATTGGCACAGCTGATTGACATTATTCGTACTTTTTAAAGGTGGTGGTTATAAGGGCATTGGATTAGATTTTTCTTTTACTAATGCAAAATCCTAAAATAAATGCAATTTGGTAGTCTGAAAAAAACATCTTACTCTAACATACAATGAAACTACTTTGTGGCCTTCTGTGTTTCAGGAAAATATCCCACATATTCAGATCATCAGGCAGCCTCGCTAGATAAGACACGTTAAAATGAAACATTTTCCATTAAAGTTGCCGAAAACTGGATTTAAATTTATTGCATGACGTTGCATAAGAAAGTATATTATTGAAAACCGTAAGGCATCATGCAATTATCCATCAGCTAATTATTTATTATTCCTTGAAAGATGGTTATATACTCTTCAAGTTATAAAACCAGTTTCAAAAAAGTACATAAAAAAATTTAACATAAGCATTAAATATTATTTTTTTTTCACATGTTCATAGTTTTTAGCTGTTAAAAAGTGCATTCAAACATACTGTACTGGAAAGTTGCTCAGACCAAAAACGGTGCCGGAGACTTGTTAAATTAAAAGCTGCAAGAGAATGTTGCATGGGATTAGAAAGCTCACAGGTTGTGGTAAACTCATAAACTTGCTTGAAATAATTTTTCAATCCTCACACTTACAGTTTAGCGTACATGATATAATTAGCTAAAAATGTGTATTTTTAGAACTAAACAGTCAAATGAATTCAAGTTACGTACACTGAGTGATCAAATAAGGAGCAGACTTAATATTTGACATGGGACAGAACGTACTGATGTGATTTTGGCATTAATCAATGTACTGTGCCATCCAGCGGAAGCCTTCTCCGTAGCCTTGTCTCTTCAGCACGCTGCACATAAACACTTCCAGCGGCCTGGCGTTCAACTCTTTCAAAGGTATGCTGCCCTGCAGAGACACAAGGATGCCAAGGTACAGTAGCGTTACAAAAATATTGCTATTTTACGTGGACATTTGTTTTTATGGACTGCTGTTTAACTTGCGTTGGATACTGGAATTTTAGAAAAGAAATGAATCTAAACCATGTACATGTTACTAGGATAAGGGTCACTTGAGAAATACATGAAGTATATTTTCACGTGCATCTACATTTGGAGAGGGTGAAGTATGTGAAACAGACTGTACACAGAGAATTTGAGAGCTTATACTTGGTTTTCAGTCACAGTTCCCTGCTCTGTTTCCAACAGCTTTCCAACCAGATAAAAAGTGTTTGCTACAAGCTGTAGGACTGACCACAGCAAGAGCGTGAGTTGCTTGTTTGCCAAGATCAGCAGTGTGACAAAGCTCAACTGGAGAGTCACAGTGGTGTTCGTACTTCCTAGACCATGTGCAGTCTTGTAAAAACCAGGGCAAGATACAAAAAAAAACCCCAACAACCCCCCCAAAAAAGAGAATTCAGTAGTAACTGTTTATAACCCATTACAACTATTCTAAAACTAACCTGTGCAATTCTTTCACACAGAAAACAAGGTGGTAAAGATTTACTCCCGTTCACCTAAACTCTGACTGGTGCAGAACTTGAAGGGAAACATCTAAGTGGGAATAAGCAAAGAGGAATTTCCAGACCAGGTGCCCTCCTCAGCTGGTCACCTAACAGGAGCTGGGACAGCAGCCACATGGAACAGCTGTCAGCTGCAGAGGTGTCTTTCCATGGGCAAATGACAACAGAGCAACTTGTTTCTAAATCCCTGCATCCAAATGTCTCCTACAAGCAGTACACTATTTACTTTAAATTAAAAAGGGTTGAAGTATCACAAAGATCCATGATAGAAATATGCCTACAGATGTCAGTAGGACTTTTTTCCTCCCTCCCCCTCACAACCTACAATCTCAGACTTCTACAATGGTGTAAATCTATTTTGAAGCTTTAGGTGAACGTGTTAAGTAACAAATTGTGCTAAGTCTGCACTTTCAATGAGAGAAGTCACTTACTGAAATACTTTACCCAGCCTTCTCTTATATTTCTCACCAGAACTATAGCCTCAAACTTGATCACAGTTTTTAAAAAAAGAAGAAAAAAGGGGCATTACCTTTCCTGTTGTCTGGCCGTATAGACCAAACATCTCTCGTAACCGCTCTTCACTAATGGCTTCAGGTCTGTCAATCTTGTTACCAAGAATTAGGATAGGCACATTAGCAATAGTTTCATCTGTCATTAGTGACTACAAAGGAAAGGAAAAAGGAGGAGAGATTAATTTAGAATACAGAACGTCAGATTTCTACTACCCATGTCCAGGTGGCAGCAGAGTTCTCTTGGAACTGGGAGTTTGAGCTTATTTCTTCAGAGTTAAAACTTTCAAAAACTTATTTAAACTTACATCAAGTTCTTCTTTTGATTCAAGCAATCTTTCTTGGTCTGCACAGTCCACCAAGAACACAATGCCATTGATTGCAGGCAGATAGTTTTTCCACACTCTGCGTGCTACAGGGAAAATATGAATTAAAACCAGAAGGAAACCACCCCAAAGTTCAAAGCAACGTACATCAGTAACTAAGAAGGAACAGGGTTGTGGGGTTTTTTTTTAAGTCTTAGCTTATGTTGCCAGTCTTCAGGATGCAATTTCAAGTTTTACAAGGCTTGAAATAATGGAGCAAAAGTATCATTCCCTTTACCCTTTATGATCACTCTATCCCCCACACACACACTGATGTACTGAAATTTTATATGTTTCCCCAAGAATTATGTCAACAAAAGTAAGTTTCAAGCATAAAGCTTAACGGTAAATGTAAGCAGTTCCAAGTACAGAATCCTCTTCAAAATACAGATATCAGTCAAAATTTCTGCTCTACTGCAGCTCTTGCCAAATTGTATTTGGGATTTGTGATAAGTGGTAGACTGACAAAAGAGCAGAGTGGTTTTTTATGCTGTCCATAGTGCGGGAAGTCCATCGGTCAATCTCTGCAGCACGGTCGTATTTCTGATCTGAAACAAATGGACTGCAGACAACTCTAACTCAATTCACTGAAGTTAAGTGAGTCAGTGTATTCTCTTACCTTGAGCATGTCCACCCAGATCGAAGGTAGTGAAAGTCATGCCAGCAATCGTCAGCTCTTCTGAAGCTGGAAATACACAGAATTATATTCTCTGTGAAGATTATGCAGCGCACTGGAACAGTCTAACCTTCTAGCATGTAGATTTTACTTCCTCTCTTGGTTCTTTTCAGTATTTTGTTATTCAAGAAGCACATCAGAGTAACACATTTTCTCTCAAAATCAATGACCCGTTTGTTTAACAAAGTGTTATTAACCATTAAAACACACGTGAAATATCGACAATGCTTAGAATAGCAGAGAATATTTGTACATTATTTATCCCTACACATAATAAAAACAGTTGGCTCTGGCATCTGGTTTGCCACAAAGATGGTATTTCATGTACAATACTGTTCAAGGTCTCCTCTCCCAATTTCTCACCTCCTTACTGGGACTTCACCAGTCCACATTTTTAACCTGTGTTGAACTTCTCCTATGAGGCTACCAGAATAACAATTACACAGTAACCTCTGAACCGAAAAAAAAAAAAAATCAGAACAGTGGACATAAATGCTAATCTGCCTTCAATTCCCACAGCTTCTGTGATCTAGGCTCTCATGTCCATCAACCTGCTTATTACTTGCTTCTGAATTTTAAACATAGCACACTGAACTATTCTATGCCTTTTTTTTCATATTACTTGAACTATCTACAGATTGCAATCCTAGAAATTCCTTTGTTTCTCCCCATTACACTGTTGGTTTTACGATGTATAATCAGTTTTCCTGCAACACTTTAAATACTTTCTGGCTATGGAACCAGCGATAACAACTTACTGGGGTGTAACGTGGGGACGTGTTGTCCCAGTCTGTCATCTTTGAGCATGTGTAGCAGTGTAGTTTTTCCAGCATTGTCCAGTCCAAGGAACACTAGTTTGCCTGATTTCTTATACAGTCCTAGAACAAAGAAGGACCTAGTGAATGATCAGTTAAATCAGTGGGAGTTCGTTTCTAGCACTAGAGATGATTTTGCTCACAGGAACAAAGTGTTACGGTACAAAATACAGACGAGCCAAGTTCCACCACACACTTTATCAATGCCCTTTATCCACGCTCTCCTACTCGTACAAACTACAGTGACACTTGCTCATGTGCCTGCTGTGCTGTGTGTACCACGTGCAGCTTACGGGATGCTTAGTGGGATGGGGAGAGGCACACAATTGATGTAAACGTGTCACTCATGTAAATGCATTTACGTTACCTTAGAAAACCACAGCAGAACAGGACTAAATTTTGCCAGTAGCTTACTCGACCCCAGCAAAAGGACGACAGCTTTGCTCAGAGGTGGAGGAGAGAGGGGGCGTGAGGGTATAGCTCTAACAGTGGGCTCTAAAATACAGACCATCCTGGAGCTGAACAGAGGGTGTTTTGGTCAGCTACCTCCAATCATGACAAAAAACTTGTTAGAGGCAAAAAGGAAGGTCAGACCTCAATCAGTGTATTGCAGAGAAATGGATTTCAACATCAATAGTCATCATTAGTATATATATGAATTCTTTTATGTTGGTTCATATATTATTTTGATAAAAAAATTAACATTCACCCATACCCCCAGCTAAACTGTATGTACATATCCTGAATGGCATCGTCAGGACAATTCTGACACACTTGCTGTCATGTGATAACGCTTTCATAACAGGAATAAGAAAATTTATTTTCACTGATTGTCATCTTTATAAAAATGCCTTTTCCTCTTTCTTTTCTCCTCTACTTGTAACCCCAGTAAATGCAACAGTTGCTGTGAAGGAAAGGAAGAATGTTTAAATTAACACCATTTTTTCTGAAGTTTTTATCAAAGGGCAATTCTCTTATAACTTGCCAACACTATGCCCTATGCCAGGATTATTTTTCACTGCTTCAAACTGATTGACATGCAAAGTAAAACATTTTTAAGACAAAATAAATTTTTAAAAATCATGTTCTATAGAGAAGAGTCTCCTAACTTTGCTTTTTTTTTTTTTTTAAAGCAGAAAAATCTTCCCTTATTCCCTCTTCAGAAGGACTGTGGCTGGTTACTACACACTGCACATCTCCTTAGGCACCACTACTGACCCCACAGCCTTCACAAGTGCTGGAGGGCAGAACACTTACAACAGAGAGTGAGGAAATATATATATATATATATATGCTGAAAGTACATTGCTTCCAAAGCAAAACTGAGCTACAATCCTAACAGAATTCTCTCTTTCTGTGTAAAAAGAATTGCAAAATGCAGCCAAATATTGCAGTGTGGGAGGTTTTTACATCACCAGGATCTTTTACTATATAATGTCATAGTATTATGGTACTTTGCAATATGCTGAAGAAAAGTTTATTTGCCACCACTGCGATGATACAAAAACATTTTGTGAAGATTTACTGTTAAAGCTCAACCATTCCAGGGCTGCAGTCCCTACTCTTAACTGCACCTTCTCCAGCACAACCAGCACCCACAAACCACACAGCACCATCCTGCGCCCTGCCTCAGGGCTGCAGGTGAGAGGCTGGTGGTGTCCAGAGGGTCTGGGTCTCCCCAAGTGAGGTGGGTAGCGGACAGAGAGAGCCCATAACATCAGTTTTTGGAGCCCTCATTTTTCCTTCTTAATCTGTTATCCTCACGCAGGTTTTATCTGTGGGATTTTAAGCAATGCTGTTGCACAGGTGGCTGCCCCCACAGCCCCACCGATGCCACAGCACTACAGGGGTGTACATGCCTCGGCCTGGCTGACCTTTACACCACTGCTGTTTGCTCACCTCTCCCTCTGCCTTTAAGCTAATCTCTGGGATCGCATTCCAGTGGGACATGTTTTGTAACTTGCAGGAACGAATATTGTTTCATTTCCCTCAGCTTATTTCATGAATGATCTTTATTACTACAGGTACTGTAGAGTGTCTTCACAGTTCTTCCAAATACAACAACTCTTACTTCCTAAACTCACCTTCTCACGTGTCCAAATATATACTGAACTACCCAGCAGAGGAGAAAGTATTAATATTTACAGGGAAAGAAGGAGTAGGCAAACATTTTTATACATTAACTCATGTTACAGGAGAAACTCCAATTCACACTTACCTTACGAGTTAAACAAAACTCTACTAAACCACAGTAAAACAATATTTTTGTCACTCAGCCTGGACATCCAGGAGCCTTTGCTTCCAAATCAGGTGCCACTGCTTTCTCAAAAACATTTTGCATTTCTAAGTGTCTTTCATAGAAACACAAGATGAACAATCAGCAATACTTCAGCTATTAATTACACTAAGATCAGAGATTCTTTGTGCATTTTAGCAGTGTATTTATGCAAAGATGTACTTGATAAAGGGATGGTATCCGCCTGCTGACAGGACAGCACAGGGAACTGCGGGGAGTTTCCCCAAAGGTTCTAACTGGCCTTTTTCAACTGTTAATGTAAATGAAAATTAAAGGGGAAAGTGTTTCTTCCAGAATAAGAGGGATATATTGGAAGTAATTCTCCTTTCTACTTCAGTCTCCACCATCTTTCACCAGAATTAGACTTTGCATGCACAGGAATGGGAAAGCGGGCTAGCATGCAGTAATCACTGCTTGGCTAAGTAAGAGGAGATAAGAAAGATTAGTCAACTTAGTTAAAATTTCACTGGCTAATATTTCGATAGTAGGCCAAGAGTCTAACATTCAGCGAAAAAGTTTAAACTTTCAACTGATAAAAGGCAGGTGGCACAGCTTGCCATGATTCCTTAATCTCAAATGCCTTTTATCCACTTCAATAAAAATCCTTCGGACTTGTAAACTGCGCCTTTTACCTACGTGATCTGCCAACTTCAGTTCCTTTTTTTAGTATCCTAACATTCCTTTTCCTCCTGGTTGGTTGAGGTTTTTTCTCCCCCTTCGTTGTTTGGGTTTTTTTTCCTCCTCCTGTTTTGCACAAGCTAATATTTCACCTTGGATGGCAGACTTTTGGCCAGGGAATACTTTCCTGAGGCTCTTCAGCAGATGCCAGTGAAGTTTCACACTGATTTCAGTGACAGGAGTCACAGAATAACGTGCTGATGAACACAAGCAAGGGCTTCAATATGCAGCACCAATTTTTTGTAGACAGTCCCTCATATTTGGATTCTCATGTGATACCTTCATGTGCAAGAGATCTGAACTAAAATAACTGAGTTGAGTTCTTTACAGCAGCGAAAAATCAGGAGAAAAATCCATAAGTCAGCTGAATGACACCAGCTTAAATGTAGGTATGATTAGAAAAATCAAACCTATTATGTTGATAAAAGAAAATGTAATTTTTTCAAGAGGTTAAGGATTAATGTAAGATTGAGTCAAGAGCACACTCTGGAAATACTCAGTATTGATTAGTGAAACCTTTGTTTAAGTGTACCTGAATATACACCAAAATAAATATTATTATTTAACCAGCGGCTATGTTTGAAGATAACAGAGGGGAACAGATATTTTATACAAGAAAAGCAGGAAGAAAAAACCCCAAACAGTAAAAACTTACCTAAAAACTGTAATACGCTACTGAAACCACTGTAAATCCAATCAAATATGAAGGACATATCTGAATCTTATAGTCTGAAATAAACAGAAAATATAATGCATTTAAGAACAGCACATCAAGCATTGTAAGACATTTATAGGTAACAAAAGTAATTCCAAGTCCTGTGTGAAAAATAAAAAACAATTTCACTTTGGTAAACTGTATCATGGAGCAATTAAGTGATCCCACAACGCATTAAAAAAATTAGTGTAGAAATGAAAACCGAATCCAGACCTTGTGATTCAACAGCAAAGACCTTTTCTTCCTCTTGAAAAATGCTACATGGACAAAAGTCTTTGCAAGAAGTAAAAATAATTTTCTTAAGTATGGTTTGATGGAGGTGTGGGATGTTCCACTGAGGATTTCAAATAAGATCTTCACATAGACTTTTCAACTGGGAAAAAAAGGGACACATTTGAGAGGGCAACAGAGGGATGTCAGCGCTCCAGCCACCCTTGGGAGCTGCTGGGGTTTGAAGCAGAGGCAGTTAAGAGTCAAAGAAGTTTTGTGAAGTTGAATCCAGAGAAGTTTGATACCAAAGAAATCCCTATTGCCTGCACAGAACCCGTCTGCTTGGGTTGTAATGGGAAACAACTACTTAGCATAAAACACTGGAACTGTCATTCAAGGACTGTGGCCTCCTGTACTCTCCAGCACAGGCTGCCACAATTTAAACCTTAAATGCAAAAATTATGTCTAAAAAAAAAGGACTCTAGAACACCATGTTTCCCACTGAATTCCTTCAGCTTAGATTCAAGAAGAGGTTGAGCTGAAAGCAGCCAGGATGACTACAACCAACACTCTAGTTGTGCCATACAACCGTCAGCCAACTTCAGCCAACCATCACAGGCAGGACACCCCTTGCTACCAGGATGAAGCCTTGCTACTCCACAGATATCCCTTCTTTGCGGTATGGTTAAAAAAATATAAGGCTGCTATGCTCACCCCTGGGAAAGAAGCAAGTGGTCAGGACGAATTCCACAAGACTAACAAATTCAACTGTTCCTGCCCCAGAAAAAACCCCTCTGCCACCAAAGGCAGGGCTGCTTCCAAACAAGTGGCCACAGCGGAGGTGTCGGGGGAGTTTTGGCACACTTTGGGTGCCCAGGAGGACAGGCAGCACCGAGGAGGAACCACGCTACTGCCAAAGTGATGCTTTGGGGTGCAAGAATAAAGCCATCCCCAGGTTCACTGCACAGCCACGTGCAATTAATTTCTTAGCTTTCACCTTAATTTCCTCATTATCTAAAGCGAGGATAATCACACTGAAAGCACCAGTTTGACAAGTGAATTAGTATCTGGAGTGAAAGCCTCTTGAAAGACTAAAAGGCAGCATCCTCAGAAGCATTTAGCCAGCTAATTTCTACTGGAGCACACAACCCCTCCTAACATCAGGGGAGGGGGAGTCTGACTATCCTTGAGAGAGTGGACTGCACTGCTAAGTGCAGAGGCACCCACGCTGCTGCAGGCTGTTCTGCCCCACTCGATGCTGTGGTGGTGCCTTGGGAGGGGTCACAAGATGACTTTAGGACAGCTCTGACCCTGGAGCACAGCACACCGGTCAAAACATAGGTCAGAACCAGACCAAAATCCAGGCATCTGTCATAGCAATTACACTTGTTACAATGAACAGCATCTTCACCAGACAACAACAGGTAGATAGGATAATATGAAAAGAGGAGGAAATAATATTTTAAGAAAGATAATATGGAAAGAGGATAGAAGAATATTTTAACAAAGATAATACAGAAACAGGAGGCAAGAATATTTTGTTTGCTTGCACTGGAACAAAATCTGTTTGGATGACAAAGCACTAGAGTCTTGGTTTCTCCATGACTAACCCTGAAAACCCTTACCCACATCCTACATTACTCTGAGCAACTGATCAGCTGCAACAGGCACAAGTTTTAAGAATACAAATACACTTGTCAATGCATAAACACCCAGTTACACAACGTCATGACTGAAACTGTCCCTTGCATGGCTAAAAAGCAAAGGTCAAGAATAAGCAAACACGGCAGAAGGTACACGTCAGCAGATTTATTTATTGCTTGAGCAAAATACCAATCGAGAAGAGCCTCTACGGGGCTTACAAAAACGATCGACTCAAATAACCTGCAAATCAGGGCAATCAGTGTGATGTAAGAGAAGTGCTCATATTACTGAGGTGAGAATAACTTCACAGTCTTTAGTTGTATTAACCTTTTCCATCTATTAAACTTATGGATAAAACAACAAATCTTCATGCACTGCAGAAAAGACTTTAAGGGGCAAGATTCACATGATTAAAGTGAGAACAGGATTACTCTGCAAGCCCTTTAATCATCTGAAGTGGCATTAATATAGGTTCAATTCCTATCACCACAAGAAAAGCAGTGTTAGAGCTATCCAAATACACCCAGAACAGCCTCTGTATCAGCTTGGCAGCACCTGAAGAAAAATACTTTTAAAATGGGGAAAAAATGGACAGCTAATTGTAAAGGCACACTGGCAATATTTGAATAGGGATGTTAAATCTACTCTTATCACACTGGAAAAGTAGGTACATAATTCACAGCAGGGTCAAATCAGAGCACTAAAAAAAAAAAAATATAGTGGCTCTGCACTGGTATCAAGAGCTGTTACACTGCTGAACATGTCCAAGTCACAGAGCTACACCGAGCTGAGGCTGTTCAATACACACAAACTCTCAGGCTCATGTTAAAAATACCATAAAAGCAGAACAATGAAAACTCTGTCTATTGCTGTTCAGAAACCACAATGAAGACAAAAATAAAAATACTACTTAAAGGTTATTTCAAGGGTTCCCTTGAAAATAACTAGTTGCAAGCAGACATAAGCTTTTAATGAAAAATTGTACCAGACAACACGATCTTGCGATACCAACTACTTTTACAGACATCACCAAATTAGTTGTGCCTCCTTAACAAAAAGGTAAAAGTCCTTTTTCTAGTATCACATCCACAGCAGGCGGCTATCACTTCAAAATGTCTCCAACAATCCTGGCTAACATCATTTCATCATCAAAGTATCATTCAGTAACTCCTGTGGAGCCCTGTAAGCCACTCCATGGACTAAGGAGATGGGTTTGCATACTGGAGACCACTTCTGACCACGGGGATGCAGAATTCCTAGCCAGTGCCTTTGGTAACATCTCGAGCCAGCCTCCTGAAGGGAACATCGCTGACAGCGAGGACTGCCAAGCAAACTCACTCACACTCGCTTCTTTTATACTCTGAAAAAAAGGCAAATTTTTCCCCTACTCTCCATTTTTCTAGCTAAAAATTCATCATTTCACTTCTGAACTTGTAAGAATAGCGCTTACTTCCACAGTTTGTGAAACTTTAGATAAGAGATGATATCAGGCTTTTAAAGACAGTTTTGAATCCCTCTATGGAATAATTAGGAAACAGAAACCAGAAACAAGCTGAACAGCTCTTGCAGTAACTGGAAACACACTGTGCTGTGCCTGGGTGGATACTATCAGCCAGAGCTCAGAAAAAACCCTCCGTCCAACCCAACCACACCGCAGCCACGGTTAAGTCTGAAAACACAACTTGCAAGTGAGTGAGAGCTTAAAGTCTACTGTTAAGGGTGTATCTGCAGTTTTTCAAGTAGGATCTAAACATGATGACTTAAAGCTATAGTTTCACATATGATCATTTTCATGCTGTAAAATGTTACCACAGACAACAAAAATCAAAATCCCTCAGAAACTCAGCGAATAAACCGGTATCTGCCTTCTAGAGCGCAGTTTATTCTACGATATGAAACTGCTCTTTGATATAGTATTTCAAAAGTTGAAGAAAAGGACAGAGTTTGAAAATGAGGTAACAGCATAGATTTTCTTTGGATATTTTAAGCATTTTTTTTTTTAACAGCAAGTCCTCTTTGAGATTTTGAATGAGTAACCACCATAGTGGTCCACCACTAATTGGGTTGAAACCCAGGAAGATTACACATTGAACAGGGGACAGCTTAAATTTAGTTCTATCACATTTTTTACTCTGAGACAGCCTATCTGAATGTAATAAAGACCTTAAGCACACCTGAAACAGCAAACAGTTTATCTGTGAAGGCAGCACCGACACGCACGCTGGTTCCTAAGGGCAGCGGCTCAGCTGCCACCTGGCTCACAACAACCAGCTGTCAGAGCACGGGCTCAGCAGAGGGCCTACTGCTCCAATTGATTTACCTATAAAAAAATAAATCTTAAAAGTCGTAACTTCCGAAGAAATAATGCTGCTTATAAAAGACGTTGACAGATGGGTACAGTGTGACAGACGGGTGCACAAGGCAGCTGTGGAGCACCTGTGGGTGACGGGGCAATGTTTACAACCCTCTGGCCAGCACCCCCGAGCCCCGGGGAGGCAGAGCCAGGGCTGCAGGGGAACTGCCGAGCGCCCACCAAGGGTTCACGTCCCGGTCACCGAGCGGCGGCACACGGGCCGGTGCCCCCAGCCCCAGAGGCCCACTGACCCCCGAGGGCTCTCCCCGGGTCGAGTGAGACAAGGGAAGGAAAAGGGCCCCCGCCCCCCTCCCCAGCCGCACCCCGCAGCGCGCTGCCCACGGGCCCACGCAGGCCGCGGCCTCCCCGGGCGCGCAGGGACCCTCCCGGGCAGGCCCGCAGGCCGCTCCCGGCAGGACAGGAGGGCGGCCCAGCCCCTGCACCGGCCACCGGCGGGAGGCCGGGGAGGGGGGCAGCATGCCGGGGGGAGCAGCACCCCTCACCTCCCCCCCTCCGCCACGCTCACCCGCCGCCGCCACCGAGCTTGAGGCGCGGGCGCTCCGCTCCGCCAGCACCGACACGCACCCCGCAGCTGCTCCCCGCTCCGCCCCCTCCCCGCGGCAGCTCCTTCCGGGCCCGGCCGCTCGCGTCGCGGACACCGCCAGGGCTGAAGGTCCGGTTCAAGGCTCCGCTCCGCCCGGCCCACGGCGGCGGGGGCCCCCACCCGGCACCGCCTCCCCCTCCCCGCGGGCCCCTGCCCCCTTAAGGCGCCAGGCCCCGCCCACTGCCGCAGCGCGCCGCTTCCGGAAGTGCCACGTGTACGCGGTGCGCCTGCGCGCGCCGCCCGGTACTTCCGGTGCGGGGACGTCCCGCCCCTCCTCGCTCCCAACCTCCCCCCCCCCCCCCGTCCGCCCCCCGCCGAGCTGGGCCGGGCGCTGCCGCCGCCGCCAGACGGGCGGCACCGCCGAGCCGAGCCGAGCCCGCCGCCATGGCCCAGCCCGCCAGGCCCCCCGCCGGCTACCCCAGCCACAACGGTGCCGGCCAGCAGCCCTACAGCAACGGTGAGCGCGGTGCTGGGCCGCCCCGGGGGCGGTGAGGGCCGCAGGGCCTGGCCGCGGGGAGAGGGCCTGAGGGGGGACACACAGGAGCGACACGACGCTCCCGCCCTGTGGCGCTTTCCTCCGGCCGCCCTGGGCCTGTTCTCCCCGGTGCGGCGGGGGTAGAGGGGCAGGCCGCGGCGCGGGGGGCCGGTGCTCGCGGGCGGAGCGGCGGGGAGGGGGTGTTGGGGTGACGGGAGAGGGGGCTCCCCGTGTGTTAGTTGCTCGGCTGGGTGAGTTACAGCCTGTAGGAGCGGGCGGCGGGGTCCGCGGTGGCCTCGGGGATAGCTCTGTGCCCGGTTCCAGCGGCGTCCTCCCCACATCCCGGCGTCCCGAGGGGAAGCGCAGCTGAATTAGGAAGAAAAAAAGAAAAAAATAAAAAGTGGGTAGCGGTGGCTGACGCCTTTCCGCCACCCCCTGTGGGAGCGTCACCTGGGCTGTGCGAGGGCACGGGGGCGGCTGGCTCCCCGGCCGGGACGTGCCAGGTCCTGGGGGATCGCGGTGGGCGGCCGGTGGGAGCGTGTCCTGCCGAAAGGGTTACCGAGAACGACGCAGAGGTGTTGATCAAGCAAAAGAAATCCTCAATTCCAGTGGTTTTTTTCACGACAAAAGTATCCCCGAGTATATCTGTGTGTGTGTGTCGGCTTATAAATTGACAGAAATGCCTTTCAGAAAACCTCTGTTCGCGCTACCTCGGGAAAAGGTACGGCCCGAGCCGCGTGGACGTTCCTGCAGCCCGAATCCCCGCGGGTGACACCGCCGAGGCGGCGGTCGGAGCCTCTGACCCTTTGGAGCGGAGCTGTACATGTGGCACCGTGGTTATCGCGGGCGGGGGACACCTCGCTGAGCTCAGGCTGCAGTGCAACGGGGTTATTTATTTATTTTTTTAATCTTGTCATTCATATGGAACCAATGTTATCTTGTTCCGCGTGCTACGATCTGGGAAAGTCTTAATGACTTTCTCCCTTCAAAATCCCCCTTTTTTTTTTTTCTTTTTTTAAACGAGATATTGAAGGTGAAACTGAATAACTCTAAACCCTTTTAAGCTAGAAAGAAAGAAATACAAGGCAAGCCTTGTCTCCGTATCTGTTTTCTTTGCATGCGTGGAAATCTGTGCTGTTGGAAGTATTTCCTGATTTCACATATACAGACAGCATCCTCTGCACTTGGTTCCTTAATTATACGCTTCTGTGTTTCAATAGCTGTGCTGCATCATAAGCAATTCAGTTATAATGAGATCTTTTGATTTTTTCTGCTTTATGCATGAGTAATTAAATGGTTTGAGTTGTCTTCCCCCTCCTTCTTCACAGCGCGCTTATTGCTTTTCCTCAAAGTCATCTGCAAAATGACATTTTGCAAACAACTGTATGGTTGCTTATAGAGTCAAGAAAGTGGGAAGCAGCTGAATATGGTCTGAAGAGAGAAGCTCTATTCTGGAGAGCTTATAGACTAAGCAGAGAATGTACAAAGAAAACATTAACTAATGGAGTAATCGAGTGGGATGATTTACAGGCTGGCATCGCTTTATGTTTGCCGATTTCCCTGTAGTCAGATGAAGCACATTCTGGACAGGTAGTTGGAGGAGGAAGAAGAATTTCAGGCTACCCGGCTGTCAGGTGTATAAAAAATAAAGAACTGAAATTTAGTTACGCAAATAGAAGGTAATAAAATTTAACAGTTGTTATGGTATGCTAGACATAAAATGTGGGTTGCTGGCCTTTTGAATAAATAGGATTACTCAAGCATGAACTGTTCTTAGCGTTGTTTAAAATATATATTGAGAAGGTGCTTGTAAGCCGTGACCTTTACAGTAAAAACAAAGCCTTTTAAAACAGTCTAGAGGGTACTGAGAGTACCGTTGTGCTACTTGTAGTGGTCTGTGAGGAAAGCGAGCTGCCAAAAAAACAATTAAATTGTTATATAGCTGTCAGCTCTTCCTCTCAACTTGTTGCTGTTTGCAGGTAACTCCCCGAGCTCGCGTGTCCATGAAGGCAGCGAATTGTCACAGCAGCACCGTGTGCTGACCGGGAAATTGTTTAGCATGGAGCATCAGGTTGCTTAGCAGCAACCTTCCTCTACTTCATTTGTGTTTTTCTTCCAATAGGGCCAGTATTCTGTATTCATTTAACTGCAGGTTACTGATTTGCCTTCCAGTTAATAGTGCAAACAAGAAAGAGAAACAGTTCTTTTAGGGCTGTTTTGCATTCCTCATGATATCTTAGTGTGGCACTTCGAGATCATGAGGTGCTTTAGAAGCTTTTGGGTTTGGAAACCAGTGGGTCAAAATCAGCTGAGGTGGGCACCGGTGGTGCTCGATCCTGTGGCAGTTTGGTTGGGATGCAGCTTTTCTGTGTGTTTCTTTTTCCATCTTGCTGGAGGTTGGAGAGGTGGCAGCTGGTGAAGGTCATGTGCTAAATAACTGGCTTGGAGTAGGGGATGCTGAAATTCTGCATGGCAGAAAATACAACTTCCCATGCTAATATTTTGACCCCTCACTTTATAAAACCGTCAGGCGACCTTTATGGATGTTCTAGTGCCATTCCTGATCTGTGTTCCGTGGCCGTGTGTTCCCATAGAGGTGTCTTTGCTGTTAAGTAGGTGGCCTTTCTTCTATTACTAACTCATCTCTGTGGTGTCTGAGTGTCGGTCGTTTTGCTGCCGTGCAGGTGATCAAGCTCTTGAGTCTGTGTCGAGTTCCTTGTTGGCTCTTGGCTTCACAGAACAGCGCAGAAAACCAGCAGCAGCGTTTGGGGAAAGCTGGGGAGCCCCCATGCTCTCTGACAGGCCCCAGTAAAGAGGTCAGGACGGGATGAGCACCTGGCAGCAGCAGAATAGCAAGGTCTGAGAAGTCTTTGTGGATTGTAAAACCCTTTGGAAAGGGTTTGTGCCCCTCAATGTTGTTGCTTTAGTTCTGTTGGCAGCTTTATGCAGGCTTGTCTTGAATATATGAACTGCACGTCAGCTATTGAGACTTTTCGTTATGCTTCTGACTTTAAAAATAAAAACTAAAATTTGGAACATCATGCTGTGGTACATTTTATTTTTAAAGCAAAGTGCCGTAGAAAATATCAGGTTGGTCAGTTTTGGGTTTTGCCTCGTTGCCATTGTTTTATCCTCAAATTTATCCCCTGGGCAGGGCAGATAGTGTGTCAGAGAGCAGTCCAAGTACTTTGATTCTTGCCTGGGCTACAGAGTCATGTTCTAAGGTGAATAATCAAATTATGAAATTAATTAGTATTTGTTCTGTATATAGTAACATTATTATATCAGTGTACCAGCTGATGCACCTCCAGTCAGGAGGCCTGGCATTGCATAAGAATTCTTCATCATCCTTAAAGTTAGCAAGTTTAATTTACAATTAATTTTGTAAATTGATTGTTGAAAACCCCTCTGATACCCTGCAGGGTAATTTTCGAAGGTGAGTCATAATTGTTAGCGTTTTCATCTTTGCAAGCTTTTTGTTTAGACACCATTGATTTTAGAGAATTATTAATTACTGAGATTTATGAGCAGCATTGTAAGGACAGTCGGGTATAACTGGATTTCCTAACTGAACGATAAGTAGTATATTGAGATTAATGGGTGGAGAATAATACGGTATATAATTTTTATGCACAAATAACAGAGGCAGTGAGGATGAGATCACTGGCGCTGTAGTACTGCCTTGGCTCTGTAGTTAGTGTGGAATTGTACGATATTCAGGGAAGTAACAGCTGTCTGTGAACTGTAGCCTAAGGCTTTCTAGGGAATGAGGAGCTGAATGACTGGTGCAGTATTTGTCCTAACTATTTCAGTGTATTCTGCATTTAGTTTGACTTATTGTCAGAAAGGCCAGAGTTCAAAGTTATTTTAACTTGGAAATGTGAACTTCCTCACCTGTTGAAATGTAACTAGAATGTTTCAATAGGAGAGCAGCCATCTTTGGTTTAATGTTAAATGAAATTCTGTGACTTCGTTCTGGTGGCAGCTGTTTCCAGTACTTATATGTTAAATACATATCCACTATCCAAGCTAATCTCTCTGGCATATTTTTTAAAAATTTAAGTGTTGAATCCCTCAGGACTTTCTAGTCTGGAAAATTAAGTGCTTTTGTTTATCTAGGTTCAAAAAAATTGTCTGAATCTTAACCAATTCTGGAAATCTGGGAAGTAGTATGGGGTTGAAAATAAAAGAATCGTAACTCTAAACCATGAAGAAGATCTTTTCTGCTTTCAGATGTTTGTATATGTGGAATGTCTCCACTATTCAAGCTGTGTTTAGAGGGTGAGGGGAGCCACAATGTGAGTGGCTAAAATAAATAATACAACACTGGAGAGATTTTTAGTCATTTTTAAGGAGTCATGGCTGGCTGTTGCATGTATTACCTAGTGTATTCTGCTCAGAAGGGTTTCACTGGAAAATTTACAGTCTCCCTTCAGAATGTCCATTTTGTGGCAATGGTGTGAACAACCTGTAGTAGTAGCTTTCTTCCTGAATTATAAATCTCACAGTATTCTGTCTCTTTGTGTTCCTGTGTAAAGCAGAAATCTGATGATGCTCTTGCCAGCACTGTTTACTGTTTGGAACGTTATTAACATTTTTTTCAACTGTTTTTTTTCTTCAAACGAGTAAAACTTAGTTTAGCTATACTGGCCAACAAATACATACAAAGCACCATTAACCTATCAGGTTTTATTTTCTTGATTGGTGAATTATTTAATGTAAAATTACCCTTCATTCAATGTTTGTGACCAGTTGGCTGCTTACATGAGTGATATGTGTATGAATAGTTCTCTTACTAAAATTAACTGCAGAAACTTTGATAGATTAACTCTGTCACTTGGGAAATAGCACGGTGACCTAAGCTGAAACTGGCTCTTCGTGTTTTTGCCATAAACTGAAGTTTAAGTTGGTGTCAATCGTCAAGTGAAACTGTGTTATTATGTAATGGGTGATGCTTCCACTTTCAGTCTGCCTGTACTACTGCCAGCTGTGTGGGAGAGCACTCCTCTGGTTGGCTTGCTTTTGGGTGTGCTTCTGAAGCTAGAAACAGTGTAGTGTGTGAATTCCAGTCCAGGAGGGTGGATGGCGCTCGGGCACTGGAATCCCTGAAGTTGCGAAGTTCCTGTAAAACAAAACAGTTTGTTTTACAAGTAGTTGATGGCAAAATACTACCAAATTTGTAGTACTTCTGTCACACCTGATTGTTTAAAAAAAAAAAAAAAAGTATGGCTTGGAGACTAATAAATTCCTAAAGGAGGAGATTCCCAGGAACATCTCTTATTTTAAGAAGCGATACACAACATGGACTTTCTAAAGGGTTTGTTGTTTGGTTTTTTTTCTTCCAGGTCCTGTTCCAAATCAGTTGATGCATCCATCAGATGGCCAGGGATATAGCCCTTCAGTTCCAGGATCGTACTCGCATCAGACGCCGGCGAAGGCTCCTCCCCATCAGTCCTCTGGACAGTACAACTATAGCAGCTCTCAGAATGTTTCTCAATTAAACAATTATCAAGGACCTGGGCAGACTCTCAATAGACCACCAGTGACACCTTTCTCTGGGTCACCAGTACAACAGACAGGTCCTGTTCCACAAGTGCTGCTGCCTGCATTGCAAAACTCAGCTGCTGTCTCATCTGCTGGTAGCTTTCCTCCTGGAGCTAGCCCACCAGTGCTTTCAAACTGGCAGTACAGCCAGACTCCGGGGAGTCAGCCAGTTGGGTCTCAAACAAGCCATTTGGCTCATGTGACAGGGACAGGGTCAGCTCAGCCACCATCGTCATTATCAGGAAATACAAATCCTCCAGGAAATTATCAATATGCTGCTTCTCCGGGAGGTCCTCCGCTTCAGAACAGCTATATGAAGCCAGGTAACCCCAACTTAACTGATATTTCACCAATGTCTATTTCTTAGTGTCCTTTTTTTTTAAAAAAAAAGAAGATAGAATTGACTCTCTGCAGTGGCATTTTGCTTGTGGAACGAGGTTGTCAAAGCAGATATTTTGAGCAAATGCACATCGCAAATATTGGGGTGGTTTCTTCGGATTAGAAATGGAAGTTCTGTGGACAGGGCAGGCATTTCAGTTGGCTGAAGCAGGTAACTCCTGAATGGTGTCTCACTTTGGGAAGCTGTGTGTGGGTGATGCTGTTTGTGACCTTCACCGTTCCTTGGGGTGGCTGTTGGAGCCCTGGCACGCTTGGGTCAAGTGGGGACTTCAGGACTCCACGGTTTGAAACTCCATCCTGTTTAATGAGTGGTCTTTTGCAGTTTAAAACTCGTTACCTTTCTGTTAAGCACTCGATTCAGGTAGTTCTCTGAACAGCCTCAGTCAGGTTGATGCAAACAACTTGAGCACAGCCTGGGAAGAAAACTGAAAAGTGTTCTGTACCATTAAAATAGAGGCCAGTTGAATGGAAAGCTTCCTTCCTCCTGCCTTGGAATTTTCACTATCTAACAATAATTGTCAGTCTTTAAAAAATACTCTGAAAGCACAAGACTTCTCCTTCTGCTGCTTGTGTGCAGTACATGCAGTGGTGAAAAGATTTTCTAATGGTAAATGGCTCTACTATGCAACTTGTGATTATTATGGAAACAAAACGAATACTCAGGTTTCTCTTTGCCAAACTCCTGTTTGTTGTTAGAGAGGTTTTTCCATCTGAGTGTGCAAATAGGAGTTGCAGAAATATTTTAAATGTTAAACCAAATATTTTTTTCTTGTGACGTGCTTTTAGCCTCATTAGAGATTTTTCTTCGTGTTAGTTTTTTTGTTACATGCCTGACTAATTTTGTTATGGTCTTCAAACTGTCTTAAGCTCACAGAATTTATTAAGTGATTTCTGGCAGTTTATTGGAATAAACAATTAGTGCTTTGGAGTTAGTGAGGAAAATGCTGAGGATTATGGAGTGTGACACATGAAATGGGAGCGAGTGTCTGGAATAAGAGAATTCTTCTATCCATTCCAAGGTGAATCCTCCTAAGCAATTTCCCAGGTAGGTTTTTTTTGTAGAACAACGATCACTGTGGTCACCAAATGAGTTAAATTCATTTTAAAACTCATTCTTAGAACAAAGCTCTGCCAGCTCCCTGCCTGCACAGCCAACTCTGGACAGCCACTTAGACACAGAATCTCTTCCAAGTTCTGTGATAGTGTTGCCAGCATATAGCAATTATTAATTAGCTTTGCAGTATCAAACGCTAAGTGAGCAGATAACTTCACTGGATGTGATGATTTTTTTTTTATTTTTTTTTTTCCCTCCTTCCTTAAATGTGACCATACTGTGCAGGCTTATGAAGCTGCATATTCTGTGCAGTGGGGAATTCGTCAGTATACTTTTGTGTATGGCTTACAGGCTTCTGTATGGTGTTAAGACCTGGTGATACTAGACAATTTGGCCTTATCTTTTGAAAAGCTAACTTTTATATTAAAATACATTGGTGTCTTCCTAGAGTTAAAGGGCAGTTTTACTGGCCTCTGGAATAATAGGGAACAAAGGGGTAGAAATGCTCTTAGGTTTGGCATTATTTGAAGGGAAGAAAAGCAATTGGGTTTCTAAATGTGCTGGCTTGAGAGAAGTCCTAGAATTTTAAAATAGAAGCAATTAAAAACTTTCCTGTGACTTCTAACATGGAGGGTTAAACATTTCAGAGGAAAAGTCCTCACACTCTCACAGCAAATGTATTCAGACAGCATGTTGCTGATGCTTTCCCAAGGGAAATCTTTTTCCCAAGCAATTTTAGTAGCTACAAAATCTGTATGTTGCTGTTTTGCATCAGATGATTGAAGTGGAAGATGAACATCCTGTCAGAAGGAATTTTAGACTCTTACTAGTTCATTATTCTGTCTAATATGGGGCAGTACTATAACTTTATAAAACTCCAGACTTAGTAATCGAAGTTGGAATGCTTTCTGTACCTCTTGAAATTCTTATCAATAATACCCACAAAAAGCTGAAAGAGATCATGGATAATAGCTACAGGAACGCAGTATGAGAAGAGCATGACAAAAACAATCTGAAGTTGTCAAACTCTCGTTGTTTATCATTTGAATAAGAGGGGTATTTAGAGTTTGTGTGTTTTTGTAACAAAACTTTTGTGACTTTTTCAGCTGGGTTAAACTCCTCCTAAAAATGAATCTCTTTACAGGATCTGCACCTCCACCCGTGACTCAGCCTTTAACTCCACTCCACCCCCCTGCAAGGCCACCTTTAGGACCTCCACCAGTTGGTGGCCCACCTCTAATTAGGCCATCAACACTGATAGCAGGACCACCTAATACACAGTCTCTGCTAAATTCGGCTGCAAATCGAGAAGGTAAGAAATAATTTGTTCTTTTTATTGAATTTGAACATTACAACTTGCTCTAATGTGCAACCTTTAAAGTCAAGTACACTGTTCTATTAGACACTCAAATATTAAAATTGATATGAATGCAGCATAGTTTGATCTGAAAGGAGCAGGTAAGGACCTGGAAGGAAGTAAAATATTTCTTGTTGACAGCTGTTAATAAAATAAAAATAATACTTCAGAATAGATTTCTACATGCTGTTTGACATGTCCGTGTCTCCCACAGTTGCCATCTCTTTTTTTTTTTATTATTTCTAGTGTACTGAAATGATACTGGAATACCAATTTCTCTTCATCCCTGACTGCTGTGAAGGACAATCTGTGTATAACCTCCTCTATTGTTTTATCCTACAGGGAAAGCTAAAACATGGACCCTGCAATTCCTTGCCTGTTTACCTAACTGTACCATATTCTTCCCTTCTGTGTAAAATCACTGAAACACTTATCTTGGATTTGTTCATTTTCTGGAGGTTGTTACTAGAGGCTGTTAAGTGTCAGCTGTTGAAGACAGATATCTGACTTCCTCTGTCTCCTGTGGGCCCTGCACAAATATGCCATTGTTTAAGAACTCATCAGGGCTCTGTAGCAGACAGACCTGCAGTTGTATTGCATTTAGTGCTCATGCTAGATAGGACCATGTGGTAGTTGGCAGTTTTATTTTTACATACATAGTTTGTTCTGTGAAAGCTGTTGGTTCCTTGCATGTTCAGATTGACAGTTTCTTGTATGTAGTAGCTTTGTGAGTACAAGAATAGCATATTCAGATTTAGCTTAGTTTTGAGCATATGAAATGCATTATAAACTGCTTTTGCTTAGAAAGTCTTTTCTTCGTAATGACGAGAAACATTTCCAGGGCCTTGGAGGGATAGAAATGTTTAGTCTGTGAAGTAGGTTGACTGCTGCATAGTAGCAAGATTCAGCGTGTAATGCAGGTTCCTTTCATTGGGCCATCTTTGAAGAATTTAATGATAATAAAAAGTAAATTGAGTACCTACTTCTCCTTAGCAATAGATAATTGGTCTTGTATATTTAGACATAGTTAGCTTTCAACAAGCTGCCCTTTGGGAGCACACTCTCAATTTCAAGGTTTTTCTTAGCTGGAATTTATATCTTGACTGGTATGTGACCGTATCAGAACTGTTGGCATTTGGTGAGCAGTACTGGACTAAGTGTGTAAGTGAGGGGATTTCAGTGTTTCTCTGAATTGTCTGTGGAAAAAGTTCTTCAGGGAACTCAGTACCTAAATTCCAAGGCACTCTGAAAACTGCAGCTAGCCTACAGATGTTTCCTTGGATGAGGAGGAAGTGTCCCCTGACACTTCTCTGCATATCAGCTTGGAAGTTGTGGCGAATACCTAATTTAAAGTAATCTTAAAAGGTCATTCAACCAGGAGCTTAAGGACTTTGGTTTTCCTTGAAAAAAGATGGTGGGGTTTTATGAATGTCCTTTGTTGAGGTCATGTCAGCAGGGGAAGGAAGTGTGTGCGAGAAAGAGGCCAAGATGTATATTTAATTCAGTTTGGTCCTGGGACAGAAACAAAGTAGATCTGAACTATGCTAACCTTAATATTCGTCCAGCAAGTAGGATTTCTTTGCAGTTAGCTCTTAGTAACTTGTGAAAATTTTTACTGGGACTGTCTTTCTTAATAGGCGACGCTACATCCACTGCCAGTGATGGGTCCGTGGTCCAAAACAGCTATGATGCAATAGAAGGTGGTGGCCTCATGGGTAAGGCTTTGGAATTAAAAATGTTTGCCATTACCTAATTTTATTTAAGAGTTTGGGAATGATGGAAGTTTAGGCATATGTGTACAAACATATATACTTGGTTTGATGTCTGTCTTTAAATATAAGATTAGAAGCATTGACAGCAGGCATGTCTGCCTGTAAGTACGGTAAAACAAAATTGTCTCCATTTGTCAGTTGTTTACACTTAAAAACTAAACAACAACAAAAAGCCTGCCTGCTGCATTAATGCATTGATTAATTATGTTCTTAATTAATGCATTAATTAATTTATGTTCTTCAGCCATTAATTGTAAGTATTTGTCTTCTCTGCTGTTAGCAACTCCACATCCTTCTCCTGCACCCCCAAATCTTAAGATGAATAGAAGCGTCGGGTATTCTTACCCTACCTTACCTCCAGGCTACCAAAACACTTCTCCACCTGGAGCACCGGGAATGCAAGCGTCTGCTTTGCAATATCCAGATGGATCAAAACATTTCCACCAGGTAAAGATAGTCTGGTTTTTGTCTCGGCACTACCCGTGGTGCGTGTGGGTAAAGAAAAGTGATGATTGGTGTGTGTTGTGCATCTGTGGGTGCTGATTCTTCAGTTCACTGTTTGGTGTCCCATTTGTTCAACATGGTAGATGTAGTCTGAAACTAAGGTTTTTGCTGACATCTTGCTACCAGTCTGGAAAAGCTGTGTGCCAGCTCTTTCTGAAGCGTTCTATCCTTGAATCTGTTCAGAATATTCCTCTTAAAGCTTTCAGCTGCTTTTGGCTTCCCTTGGGTTGCTGTTATTAGCTGAAATATTTGGGTTTTTTTCCTGAAATTTCAAAGCTAACTGACCAACACTTTTGCCAGCTGAGCCTTCTTATTTCAAGAGCTTTGTAGCAAAAAGCTAGTTTTTACCTCTGTTATTCTACATGTCTAAGTCCAAGTTTATGTAGCAAGTAGTATTTCTAAATATGTCATTGTAATACAATGGCAGCTAATACACAAAAAAAAAAGAAGGGAAATACATTTGCTTCTGAAGTGAAATGTGGGTTTCATCCAAATAATTGGTGTAAATTTTTAAAATTTTATTTGACTCTAGCCTGCCCTAGGCACTAATCACTTAACTGCATCTATGGGTGGCCTGAGTCTACAGCAAGAAGGATTAAGACCTGTGAATCTTCTTCAAGAAAGAAATATTCTTCCCACGACCCTCTTGAAGGCTCCTGTCCCAAACTTGCATGAAGACATCCAGAAGCTCAATTGTAACCCTGAGTAAGATTATCCATTTGCTATAATTCATCAAAATTAAATAGAAGTATAAATACCGACTTGTAAACGTAACTCTTGACAAAATATCTCCTTAATTTTGTGAGTAGAAAACATTAAAAATGGGCTTCACTGTGTTATGGTGAAGGCAGTAAGTGGTTTAAACATTAAAGGGAGGAAGATTACCTGTGTAGAAAGTATGAGGAAAGGCAAGGCAGCTATAGATAGGTGCAATACAAAAACTTCACAATATAACTGGCCATGAGTATAATTGAGAAAAGATGTAAAATAGGAGTTAACTCACTTGAGTGAGGTACACCAAAAAGAGTGGGAATGCAGAAACATGAGTGACCTCTGTACTGAAGTAACCATTTAAAACAATGGAGTAAATGGGATGTCAAACAAGAGGCTGGCAGTTGGTTATTCAAGTCATATCTCTGACGAGACCAACCGAACTGTGTATAACCAGGTGGTACTGCTTTGCAAGTCTTTTATGATAGAAAAAGGAAATAACAGCATCTTTGTGAAGCTGGTCATTCAAACGAGCTGGACTGGATTTGCAGAAGTATTGTGAACATCTGTGCTTTCTGGAAACCACTGAGTTCTGAAGTCCCTGAAATGACTGTGGGGCTGTTTATAGGGTTTTTTGTGTAGTTTTAAGATAACTTTTTAAAACTTCACTGGTTTAGATTTGTATATAAGGCCACCTCAAAATGGTATTCCAAAATAACACTTAGTATATAAAGATTTGGTGAAACTTTTAAAATTGTCAAGCTTACCTTTGACTTGAGTGACTATAATGACACTCGGTTCTGCGTAAAGAGCACGTCTATAAAATAACATAAGAACTCAGTATGTACTGTGGGTCAAGCTCAGACTAAAACAGTGATTTGGCAGAGTTGGAGAAGATCCTTTATCTGGAAACGGAACCATCACCATCTCTAGAAAAATATAAAGGATGCTCTGTACTACTGAATCATCATTTTATCTGAAAGCCTCTGAAAATAACCCTTTGTCTCCATGTAGGTTGTTCCGCTGTACCCTGACTAACATTCCTCAAACTCAGGCCTTACTGAATAAAGCCAAACTTCCTTTGGGGCTCCTGCTTCATCCTTTCAAAGACTTATCGGTATGACAAATATTCGAAACTTTAAATGCTGAAATGTCAACTATGCCTGCATTAAAGTCCAGAGCTGGACAATGAGTTACAAAAGAAGGGCAAGTATCTTGGCTGATCTTGGACCAGAAAAATTATTCTGGTAACTGGCATTTCCCTGTTCCATACAGATCATTGTAATTTTTCTGAATGTTTTCTCCCTACCATTTTTAAACTTTCAAGCCTCACTTCTTAATAAAAAAAACCTTCCCAAACCTCAAAAACTTAGCAGCTTAGAGGCAGCATAGCACTCGGCTGTGACAGAAGGCTAAATTCCAGTGTTGCTTATATAGCTTTATCTTGTCACGTATCAGTTGTAGTTATTGATTCCCTATACCAAACCTAGTACTAATTTTTAATTAAGAATTAACAAAGTTAAAGAGGTTAAAAAGTTGAAGAGCCAGGAGACTTTGTGATTTTAGCAGTACTTCTTTTAGGCATTGTTATTTTTCACAATTTAAGTAATTTTTCAGAGATATGCATTTCTTTCTGATTTTTTGATCTGTATTGGTCTTAAACCATCAGTGTAAAATTCAAGACTTTAGAGGCTTGAAAAGGGAACCTACGCAGTCCAATAGGTTAAAGCTCAGTTCTGACCAGTTGTTTTATTAAGGAATTGTAGGGGTGTTGTGAGGATGCAGAAATACTTCTTCCTTCAACAAATATGCTTTGACTAGCCAACCAGGAAGCACAGTGTAGATAATGCTGTTGTAGATGAATAGCTGCAGTGTGGTGATCCTGATGACCAGGAAGGTTTTCTTTTCCAGCAATTGCCAGTGGTGACTTCAAGTACTATTGTGAGATGCCGTTCCTGCCGGACATACATTAACCCTTTTGTCAGCTTTCTAGACCAAAGGAGATGGAAATGCAATTTGTGCTACAGAGTGAATGATGGTAGGTTTTTAAATATGCTTATATTGCTTTAAACTGTGAAAATTAACCTTTCTCACCTTGGCTTTTGAGACTGCGATATTGTTGGCTGTATCACTGTACTAGGGATTGTTGTCAGCCATGCTGGGGCTGTGAGGCATGAGGGGTGTTTCCCATGGGCAGACAGTGGTGTCACTACCAAAGCACAGTAAATCTGGTGTGGTTTCCCAAGGTAACCTCAGTGGTGACAAAGTAGCTGCCCTACCTAGTGTAGTTCTCCAAGAAGTGTTGCCCAACAGGCACAAAAGAGGTGATTTATTTGTTCTTAAAATGCAGCACAGCTAATACTAGTGTTAAGTAATAATATATAAACTTATCTGTATAGTTCCCGAAGAATTCATGTATAATCCTGTGACAAGAGTTTATGGAGAACCTCATAAAAGACCTGAAGTCCAGAATGCTACTATTGAGTTTATGGCTCCATCTGAATACATGGTAAGGCTTTATTTACTTCTAGTTATTCTCTCCCTTTGTTTTATTTCCAGAGGGAAGTCAGAAAAAGCCTTGTTACAGAGGAAGCTTTCCAGCTCAGTAGAACAGTTGCTGCCTCAAGGAGTGTATCTGAGAACTCCTGGGGAAGAACTTCAGACAGTTTTTCTTTTCTAAGCATTACTGATGTTAAAGTTCTTATATATTTAGAATATATTGGTGTTTGAAAGTCTTCCGGAAGAAAACTATAATTCTAGAATTACCCAATAAGAGACAGATGCATTCGGAAGTTATATTTAGCATCTGTGTGCTGTTTTAATAGAGTTTAAACTTGCAATGGAACGAATAAATCCAATCTAATAAATGTCATTTTGAAAACTAAAGGTAATCTTTTCTTTGCTCAGCTACGTCCACCTCAACCACCTGTGTACCTCTTTGTATTTGACGTCTCTCATAATGCAATTGAGACAGGATACTTGAATACAGTCTGCCAGACCTTGTTAGACAATCTTGACTTGTAAGTACCTTTTTCTTAGAATCTTCTGTTTTCATTCCTCTTATGAAACCTGTGATAGATATCAACGTGCCAGTACTTCCTGTCTAGAAGAGAAATTTTCTAGCGTTGGCTAGCAGTGGCCAATGTTGTGTTAGCCTTTTTCCCATGACAGCTGCACCAGTATAAGAGATAATTTTGAGGCTTGTCTGGCTCTTTCCTATCTGCCTCACCGATCCCAAAAAGGAATAAACATCATGTTTTTGATGTCTCTTGAACTGTATTTTTTAAAAGCTGAAATTTAGAGAAATATTTACTGAAAGGAATGGATACATCTAATAAACTTTTCATAAAATATGTGCTGTTCAAACTTACATAAATGCAGCTTGTTTGTTTCTTCCATTTCTTATTGCCTCTTAAATGTCTTGAGTATTTGCTAGGTGATTCTACTATGAGCTACTCTTCCTTTTATTTTTTTCCTCCAAAATGACTTAGTCAAGCTATTCCAATGTAGTTGTTAAGCTAAGTACTTGGTAACAACCTTGGACAGGTGCTGTGGATGTTTTAAAAAAAACAGAAAAAAGCCTGCAGAAATGAAATTTCATCTTGCTGAACACTGTATGTCTCATTTTTAGGCTTCCTGGGAACACTAGAACAAAAATAGGCTTCATAACGTTTGACAGCACAATCCATTTCTACAGCCTTCAGGAAGGTCTCTCTCAGCCTCAGATGCTTATAGTTTCAGATATTGAAGGTATGCAGAAATAAATTCTGTGATTAGTATCTACTAACGATTGCTGGTTTTGACAGCCATTTTAAAAAAGACCTCTGGTGGGAATTTCTAGATCAGATCATTAGGGACTACTAAAACTAATGTCAGCGATGTTGTAGCTGTTC
Source organism: Athene noctua (assembly GCF_965140245.1). Taxonomy (NCBI): domain Eukaryota; kingdom Metazoa; phylum Chordata; class Aves; order Strigiformes; family Strigidae; genus Athene; species Athene noctua. The sequence goes on along the minus strand of NC_134048.1, from coordinate 21,111,084 downwards.
ATGACAAAACATGAAGACAGCCTGTCTGACTTCTGGTTTAATTTGTATACAATTATCTAGATTTCTCTTAGGATCCCTAATACTTGATGCTTTGTAACTTGCTATAGATCCTGCGGTGACTGATGCTTAGTGATGCTTCTTTTGCCTTTAGTTTCAAGTCACCTTTCACTGTATGTTAAAGGGCAGGGCAGAACAACAGTAGAAAATCTTGATTATGTGTTTTTACTTAATAGTCTCGATTATCCTTTGACCCTGTCGATTACTACTCTGATGTGGCATTCAAGCCACATGTATGCTTATGAGAAAAAAAAAAAATCTGCATAATTATGTTTAAATAAGTGTACACACTGATCTGTGTTCTTTTTTCAATAGCTATAATGGTTGGCAAATACAGTTGATGTGTTTTTAAAAAATAACCTGAATACTTTTTTTTTTTCCTTCCAGATGTATTTATACCAATGCCAGAAAACTTACTAGTAAATTTAAATGAAAATAAAGAGGTAAGAACTACCTTAAATAACTAATGATATTCACATAGTTTGGGATATGCTTGATAATTTCTGGATTACTTAATGCTTTTTAACACCTACAGTTTACATGCTAAGTTTGAGGTGGAAAAAAGCGGTATTTTAATTTATCTATGTGACTAAACTTTTGCCAATCTGAAACAAGACACTACTTGACTTTTGCTAGGGCTTTTTCTTTACTACCTTAATATTAGAAGCATTAACACATGTTTATGTATGTTCAGCAACCAGCTCTATAAAGAAGAAAACTCCAAAGACTCCCTAGTTTTAATGCTTTTGTTTTCTCAATTGTAGCTAATTCAAGATCTGTTGAGGACCTTGCCACAGATGTTTACCAAGTCCCTGGAAACTCAGAGTGCTCTGGGACCTGCGTTACAGGCTGCCTTTAAACTGATGTCCCCCACTGGAGGTAGAATCTCTGTCTTCCAGACACAGCTTCCATCTGTGGGAATGGGAGCACTGAAGTCACGAGAAGAGCCAAACCAAAGAGCAACCGCAAAGGTTAGAAAAGCAAAAGAGTTGAGAGAACTGATTGCCCCGTTCTCTGCATGTAGGTGGTTCAAGAATTACCTGTTCTGGGTTAATGTTGTGATTCTCTTGTTGAGTTAACCTTCCTTTGTTAAGGTGGTAGAAAGAACAAAAAAAACCCCGAGCACTATAAACACAGATTAATAATCTGTTTTTTTTTTTTTTTTTAAAGATATCACTCTAATCAGTTGATGAAGAATCAATTATTAGCCTGAAAACTGGCAATAAGTGTGTTAATCTGTTTGAATTTCATTTGTATTTTGTTATACTCCACTGTATTAACAGGACATACATCTGACACCATCAACTGATTTTTATAAGAAGTTAGCCTTGGACTGCTCAGGGCAACAGGTTGCAGTGGATTTATTCCTTCTTAGTGGACAATATTCTGACTTGGCTTCTCTAGGTAAGTCATATTAAGCTGTTTTGGGGCGTTAACTCTTGTACTTTCAGCAAACACATAGAACCTACGTTAACATTTAGTATATGAACCTGATTTGAATGAATCTAGTATGCCGAGATGCAAATTCATCTTTGAGCAGTGTCAGTGAATAGGATCTAATCTTTCAGTCCTCCCTCATTTAACCTAGTTGCTCTCATATTCTCCCTTAGTGAGACAGGATTTTTGTGATCCTGGTATAAGTGGCTGAAGTACTTTCATTCTTTTATGCCTTTTAACAGTCAGTGTAAACATCTTCAGAGTAACCTTCATTAGCATTTTAATTATATTTTCTCTATTTGGCCAACTTTCAAGTGACAAAGTACCTGTCATTTCAGGCCAATGGACAATTATTTCACACCTGAAACTACATACATACTTGAACATACAGTTGTGTTCCATCTGTGTGTCTATATGCAGGTCTGTAACTGTGTAACAGAGCTATTTGCAGGTGTGAACAGTTTAATAATTAACGGGCATATTGCATTCAACTGGTATATTTAAAGATCACAGCGGCAACTGTCTGCACTCTGCCAATGTATGTTGGTTTTTTTCAGGTTGTATATCAAGGTATTCTGCAGGTAGTGTCTATTACTACCAGTCTTACCATCATAAACACAACCCTGTCCAGGTGGAGAAATTGCAAAAGGAGCTGAAACGATATTTAACTAGAAAAATTGGGTTTGAGGCTGTCATGAGGATAAGATGCACCAAAGGTTTGAATGCATTATTTTTTTTTAATTTTTGGGTGGGGGGCAAAGGGGAAGAGGGTGTTTGCGGTTATTTGGGTATATCTGGTATTTTGGCTGTTATGTAAGCATAAATGGTTAAAAGACAAAGATTAGAAAAGTAAAATTCAGTGCCAGGAATCAGACCATTTATTAAAGACTGTATTTGAAGTATCTTTAGTGGCATCCAAGTTCCATTCTGCAGTGGTTAAAACTGGAAATTTCAGTGAGTAAGTCTAGAGACTTACTGCTGTTCTGCATTGATTTGACTTCCAAATTCCTGCTTTCTGCTAGGCTTTGTGGATTCTATGGGCTAGCTGTCTGTTTGGGATATTTACCTTTCCTGAAGATACTTCTATTTCATTGAGAAAGGATCTCAATGTTCTGATACAGAGCTGTCTATCAGTGACGGCAGACGTATGTCTGTACTTCATGACTATAAAAATGAAGCTGATTCAATACGATGCTTATCTTGCAGGTCTTTCCATTCATACTTTCCATGGGAACTTCTTCGTACGATCTACAGACTTGTTGTCATTACCCAACGTGAACCCGGATGCGGGTTATGCTGTGCAGATGTCAGTGGAAGAGAGTCTTACTGATATGCAAGTTGTTTCTTTTCAGTCAGCTCTCCTGTACACATCCAGCAAAGGTAAGATACCTAGGTCGTGTTTGCTGTGTGTTTTAACAGTGTCTTACTCAGATGAATCTTTCTGTGTCCATTTACCAGCTGCAGTTCAGTTGCTGTAACTGACACAAAACTATTTTCTCTATCAAGATCCCAGCTGTGATGTGTTACTGCATGTTGTTGATGTTATTTCTTCTTCCAGTTTCTTGAGAAACTTAGTTCTGGTCTGAAAATAGGTAGACTTAACCCAGAAACTGAGAACTAACTGTAAATGCTACTGGAAATGGCCTGAATCACCATTTGTATGACAAATTAGATTAAATCTTAAATTATTTTTTTTTTGCTGTTGAGTAAACAGTGGCATTTCTTGTATTGTTTTTAAAACAAAACTTGTGTTTGGAGACTATAGTGTTCTTTTCTTACAGGTGAAAGGCGAATTCGTGTCCACACTATGTGCTTACCTGTTGTAACAACACTGAGTGATGTCTACCTAGGGGCAGACGTACAAGCCATCACCGGGCTGTTAGCCAATATGGGTAAGCACGATAAGAGCTTGTTTGGATAGGTGTGGATGATAGCCCTAAAGCTCTGAGCAGTAATCCTCTGGGAAGTAACATTAGAAGAAAAGATCCTCTCTTTCGAAGAGTGCTTGCCAAGTTGCAAACCTAAGAGGGTGGTGGTTTGTTTTTTTTAATGCTTGGCTTAGGTAAAGTATCACAGAATCAGCTAGGTTGGAAAAGACCTTGAAGGTTGTCTACTCCAACCATTAACCTAACACTGACAGTTCCCAACTCCCCCAGATCCCTCAGCGCTGGCTCAGCCCGACTCTTCAACCCCTCCAGGGATCCCGGGGACTCCCCCCTGCCCTGGGCAGCCCATTCCAACGCCCAACAGCCCCTTCTGCACAGAAATCCTTCCTCAGAGCCAGCCTGACCCTGCCCTGGGCAGCTTGAGGCCATTCCCTCGGGGCCTGGCGCTGGGGCCTTGGCTCCAGAGACTCATCCCCCCTCTCTGCCCCCTCCTGGCAGGGAGTTGCAGAGGGCCAGGAGGTCTCCTCTCAGCCTCCTCCTCTCCAGACTAAGAAGTGTAGCTGTATGTAGTCACCTGGACTTAGTCTGGTGCATCATCGTGGGCCCCTGGCTCTTTTTCAGCATCACTTGTCTTGACTCCCTTTGTAGTGTAGTAGAAGCTTATTAAGATGCACGGCAGTATATGTTAAACCGATAAAAGTTAGCATATGTATCCCTACCAAGGAAGAAAAAGCCTCTTATTTGAGCATTGTACTCTTATTTTTAGCTGTGGACCGATCAGTTTCTGCTACCTTGAGTGATGCTCGGGATGCCTTGGTCAATGCAGTGATAGATTCTTTATCTGCTTACCGTTCATCAGTCCTGAGCATTCAGCAGCCTGGGCTCATGGCCCCCAACTCTCTACGCCTCTTTCCACTTTACGTGCTGGCACTCTTAAAACAGGTAAGTGTTAAAAGGATGCCAGGCAAGAGGATGGTTGTCTGTTTGGCGTGTCAACCTGAAATAAAAGGACATTTTTGTGATGTACAAAATAGCATCTATCTTTCAGTATTTTTGTAGGACTCAATTTTGAGAATTGTTTGATTTAGATTGATTAATAAAACGAGTCTTCCAGCAATTTGCAATTAAGAGTAGTGAGGTATTTTACAGATTTGAGAACAGTCCTTCTTGCACAGATAGTCCTCTCAGAATAATAGTTCCATTTCTGTGCACCCCAGAATTTGATGACTTGAAAGGTCAGTGTAGAACAAAACCTGTTTAATTGTTTCTCAGGCCGGAGTGGATAACATAAAATTTTACAGGTGGTGAATATGTATGTTTTTTCATCATGGAGTCTGTTACCTTATGAAAAATGGAGGGATTTGGAGAATTTTATGGAGCAAATGTATCAGGGTAATAGATGAGCCTTCTGCTCTGGCCTGCAGAGGAGAGCAATAGGGGACAGAGAAGATATTTAAAGAATATCATTATGAAGAATGATCTAGTTGAGAAGTAGGAGTTTAGAACTGTGTATAAAACCAAAAGTGTAAGTTTTTTAAGCAAAGGATTAGGAAAATACTAAAGACACTGACTAGTCTAGAAAATGTGGCTGGGTACTGGTAGAGTGTTTTTTGAGGAATCTAATTTTTGTGCGTTTCTGTAAATGTAGATCCACACAGCAGTTCAGTGTGGATTAAGAGAGCTAGCTGGCTAGCAGAGAGGTTGTTAACTGGCTGTTCTTGCAAAAGGCTTAAAGCATTTCACAATATTTGCTCAGTGTATGTATTTTTTGACTGGATTTCTCTGATACCGAAAATTATTTTAAGTGTCGGACAAGCTGGCTTTCTGTTCTAGAGAGAATCTTCTGATTCTTAACTCTTGATAAAGAATTAACCAGCATGTTGCTATAAGCATGTTCATGCTGACATTTGAGCTTTTTCATGTAGAAGACGTTGTGTTTGACCCAGTCAGGTGGGAGGAGCAAACCCTTGTTTCAGTTATAGCTGAGGTTTTTTTCTACCAACAAGCCAGGACTATATCTTCACTGTAAATCCAGAATTACCTAAGATTCTGTGTATTGAAATCAATCGTAAACTGCTCCAATATTTATTTTTTTAAATTCCATCAAGTAGCATTTTTGAGGTGTATGTTAGAAAAGCCATTTTTCAAGATGCTTTCATCTCAGCTGTACTGTTCACCAGAAAGGATTGATGGTGCAATGTCATGGTTAATTCTAGAGCCCAGAAATGGGAATAAGGAGACTTGTATGATTTGTATGTGCAACACTGAAGAGAACTATGGAGAAGTAAAAGAGCAGTGGTAAAATACCGTACCATGAGAAAATACTTATGGCTCATCTCTAAGACTTAAGTTAGAAATAAGCTGTACTTAGCACACCATCTATTGTTGATCTCGCTTTGTTTTAATGGCCAAATTAAATGCCTGATTGTTTGCAGAAAGCATTTCAAACTGGGACGAACGCACGTTTAGATGAACGCATTTTTACCATGTGTCAAGTGAAAAACCAGCCCCTTGTTTACCTCATGCTGATGACACATCCCAGTCTGTACAGAGTTGATAATCTCACGGATGAGGTGAGTATTTGCATTGTTATATGGTCTGTTTTCCTGATCCCAAAGATTTGTATGATGTGAAAATAAATTTGTGCTAAAATTCTCACATTTCCCACATTAAAGCTGCGTAGCTAGAATTTACTCTTTCATATTTTTCCATTTGTTGCATTTATGTGTTTGTTATTTGGGACTGGATTGATGAATTCTGGAGAGAAGCTGTGCTCCAGCTATGGATGGATGGGGAAGTTTTTTTCCTAACTTATTTCACTTTTTGCCTTGTGTCATTATCTTGCACTGTAAATCACATGTATGTAAAGACAGTATAACATATGCTTTAACTTTTTATCCCTCTGTAGCTTCCTTTATTTTAAAATGTCAAAGTAGTTCTGTGAACAGTGAGAGAATGTAAGAGCCTGGCTAACTATAGAAATCACATCTTCTGTACGTAACAAATCTGATAGTCCAGAACTAATTAGTTAAATTGATGAAGTACACCCTCTCTAAATAAAACTTTAAGAGACTTATAAGTAAATTATGCACTTGAAGTATGACTTGAACTAAACTGAGAAAAAGGGTCCAGCTTCACTATTCAGTGTAGTATGTATGTCCTGTTTGTCTTTATCCTTCTGGTTTTGTGCCTGTTTCAATGCACGGGGATGTGAACCACTGTTTTTTTCTTTTTGTTTTTTACTTTAGGGGGCTCTTAACATAAATGATAGAACTATACCTCAGCCACCCATTCTCCAGCTGTCAGTGGAGAAGTTGAGTAGGGACGGTGCTTACCTTATGGATGCTGGCTCTGTAAGTTGTGTGCTGCTGTGGGGGGGGTTTAAAACGTATCCACGTTTACGTGACGGGTTCTTTATGAGAGCTCAAAACGTGTAGGAGACTGAGGTGTGGTTTTGCATTGGATTAATGTTGTTATCACTGGGTATCTTTCAGGTAATGTTTCTGTGGATTGGGAAGAACTGTGGGCAGAGCTTTATCAGCCAAGTCCTTGGAGTTCCAAATTACGGCTCAGTACCGCAGAACATGGTACGTGCTTGCTTGCTGTAGGCCAGTCCTACAGTGCTGCCAGAATATTATTTTAATTAAAATACCACTATTCAAATACTAGCTCTCTAGTTATTATTCACTATAAATCCAGATTCAGAGAAAGAAATAATTTCTCTTGCCTCTCTCGGAGTTTCTCCAGGCTAAAATTTTATAGATCTTCCCATGAAAGCACAGTAGGTAAAGGCTGGCAATGATTAAGTTTCTCAGAACTGTGGGAGCAGACCAAGAATACTTGTGAATAGTAAGCACAGTGGGTTAGTGGGAAATCATTTGGTTTCTGTGATAAAACAGGTATCGATCACAGCTCTGAGCACCGTTCTGATAGCCAACTGCTGATACCAGTTTGCTGCACTTGACTGTTTCAAGCCCTTTCCAAGGAGACTAGACTAAAACTATACATCACAAAACGTATCTATCTGGGTTTCCTTCATACCTGATTAGGACAGAGTTGGACTATTTTAAGTGTTTCTTTTATTGTTTTTTTCTGAAAAATACCATGTACTACGAATGATACCCTTTGCCTCTTAGACACATCTCCCAGAACTTGAAACTGCAGAGTCCATCAGAACAATAGCTTTCATTTCTTGGCTGAGAGAACAGAGACCCTTCTTTCCTATACTATATATAGTAAAGTAAGTATTTTTAAAGTCTTTGTGTTTCTTTAGGGACCTCTTAACAATACACATTTGGATATCATGTACTGAACTTTCTTAATGGTAGTTTTAACAATAGCACATGCTGTGCCTAACAGATTTGACAACAGATGTGACTCATTATGAGTTGTCTCCAGTTAGAATTTCCACAGACTAAAAAAGACTAAATGTCAGAACAATCTTTAGTTGAAGTAAATGCTGATAAGTGCACTTGTTAGGATTAATCACAAGGGCTTTTCCTACATCCTTAAGCTTTTGAGAGATCTTGCCACTTGACCTGTAACTTTATTAATGCATTGCATTGTAGATCTTGGCGAATGTTTATTTCACTCAAACACTTATATTTTCATTTTTAAGGGATGACAGTCCATTGAAATCAAGTTTTCTGCAAAATATGATTGAAGACAGAACAGAATCAGCCTTATCATACTATGAATTCCTCCTTCATATACAGCAGCAAGTGAATAAATGAAACGCTAGCCTTTGGCTCACTTCTTTAAGGAAAGATTTTGCAGTAAAGAACGATTGTGCTTGTAATATCTTCATTAAATCTGTGGCCTGAGGCAGTTGATGAGAAGTTCTCACTGTGATTTCAACGAACTAAAGCAAATAAAGGACCACATCTGAAAATCAAATGTGCAACTACATAATATTGTACCTTAAAAAAAAAAAATCAAACTGTTGGAACTGGTTGAGCACCTTTAATTTGCTGCAAATCATGTTTTTACTGTAAGTAGTTGCAGCATGAAGTACATTTACAAAGGCAATACTGAAAAGGTGAAATACATTTTGTAAAATAAAGAGTTCTTTGTTGTTCAAAATGTATATTTCTGTAACTCTGCCTTTTTTTTTTTTTTTTTTTTTGCTGCTAGATATAAAACCTCACAATACTGATCATGATTTGCAGGGAAATTCTTTCTAAGTGCATCCAGTGATTACAGACAGAGCATCTCAGTGTTCAACTTAATGCTTAAAGTAGCAATGAAACAACTGTTCATTGTGAAACGAACAAATACTTACGAAGTGTAGAATCCAGTGCCTGGATTGGATTATGTCTAATAGGACTAAAGGTAAGCTTAAACCAGACAAGATGGGTGAATTTGTTAAAGCTTTTAAAAAGTCAGTATTCTAATTAAAAAATAGTGGGGAGGAGCGGGCCCTATATGAGACATTTTAAAAAGCCAGTGGCTGAGTCAGCAGCAGAAGTAGACTAAGTAGATGGCAAGCTTTGTTTTTCTGCACTGAAAGGAATAGTTTTCATTTCAGTTTGTGAATGGTGTGGGAGGGGAAGGGTAAGGAAGGTTCTCTCAGATTTTTTTGGTTTCCATTTAGCAGACTTTTGACTCTTTGTTTACATTAACTGAATGTTAGGCCCCTAAAATCTAGTGTGTTTCTGAAGCAGGTTTGTATGACAGCACTTCAAACCTAACGTTTCGAGACAACACTGAATATTCTGACATGAAAAATGGAAAAAAAAAAAAGATTTTTCCAAAGATATATCATGTTTGAAGATTTGTTTATGGTTTGAGACATGCTTGAAGTTTTCAAAAATTACTTTTTTTTTTTACTGCAGCTGTGTAATGAGCCTAAGTCCAAAGCCAGTGTGCACCAAATAAAAGCTTTAAATATACTCTCAGATCCCTGTCAGATATACAGATGGAAGTTGACATTGGACTTGAAGTGAAAATTTATATACAAAGATAGTTAAATCATTTTATAGAAGTGTATTGATAATTGTTCTGGTTTGGAGATTAAGCTATCACTGATAGCTGCCAACATAGAGTATTTAAGTTTCTGTATCCCTGTGCCCGTGGAAGTGTTTCATATGGAAAAAATCTTGGTTTGCTTTTTGTTCACTAGTGGTAAACTTAAAGGTCTCGCAAAACCTACTTCCTGGGGCAAGTAACTTGAACAGGTGAGACATGAGTGGTCAAACACGTACTGTGATTAGGCTAGTTAACTTACATTTTGTGATACAAACGTCAAAGAACATCATAGGGTAATCATTTGCTGCCATTTCGGGCTGTAGCTGCACGTGATTGTCAGGAGTTGCCTTATTTCAGGGGAGGAGTTTCTTTGGGGAAATTGTTCTCGTCACTTGAGCACAAGAAGCTAAAGTTCAGAACAATGTCTAAAATAGCATGAAAAGACTATTATAGAACCAATTTAAGCTTCCCTGTCTGCTGCCTCCATAGCAAACAGGAGTATATTTACTTGAACAGCTTTTCAGAGAATTGCACAGTTTTTAGTCATAGTGAAGAGGTTTTTTAAGTTTTGACAGTTTGATTTTTTTTTTTTTTTTTTTTCCTGGGGGAAAGGGGCTTTTCATTTAAACCATAAATGGAAGCTATGCACTTGCATAGGTTATGACTTACAACTTGTGTTTTGGATGTATTATCACTCGGATGTTGAAAATCATCCTTGCATCTAACAGCCCACCCGAAGTCTGTTTCTTACTATTACTGTATTTTGCTACTATATCCCTTATTTTTTTTAAAAAACATAAATGTTGGAGATGGCTTCATTGCTTTACATACACCAGACTAATGGCTAAAGATGTCAGTCTTTGTGGCAATTAACAACTCTGAAGTAGAGTCCCTAAGTTTTACAGAGCAAAACTTTATAAACAAGAATCAGATGAACGCTCTTGGAGTTCTCTTCACTTTGGAAGAAATTCTGTGTTGGAACTTCATTCATTTATTCCCTCGCAGAGGGAAAGGCCTGCTGGTTCACCTTGTATTGCTGTAAGGGCAGGACAGGACAGATGAACACACAAACTACCTGTGATGTGTGATTTTTACATACAGTTGAAAAATGAGGACACTGAAGATGAACTGCAAAAATAGGCAAGAGTGGCTCTGGTGCTTAGATCTCAGCATGACAACTCTACCACTGCAAATGTACTCTATTTTTCTAGTTGAAGACTTTTTTTTAAAACTACTTCTGTATTTGACACATTAGTGTTCAGCCAACATTGTTACCATCATTTTCCTTTGCTTTCATTATCTTTTTTAATTTAATATATTTGAGTCTTAAGTCCACATAGACTGTGTTGCAATAACTAGAATGATTCACTTTTATTTAGAATTAATTTCTTAACAGAATTTAATCAAAGATACAGAATGGCTGTTAAATAAGGGACCATTAAATGTGATTTTAAGGTTCTGTTTACTATTATGGATGTAATCCTTATAGTAAATTTAATTTTGTAAAGTAGTGTATAATATTGTAATATTAAATCTTTGTTTTCTGAACTCAAACATTTGATCTTCAGTATGAAGTTATAAATCTTCCCCCTTCTGAATTTGAGACAGGATTTACTTGTCCTCCTTTTTACAGTTTGTAATTTTCACTGTTTTATTCCTGTAAAAAGTCATTTGTAACACATGCAAATGCTTATTTTATCTGTGCTAATTTATCAGATTTGGCTACTCAATAAAAATTAATTGAAAGAACTCATGTAAGTCCATCAGTCCTTTCTTATAAATAAAACCAGAATAGTGTATTTGATCAATTGAGATAAATACCATGTACCAACAAGTGATAAATTCTACTTTTAGCTAAAACATAATATTTAGATGATACAACCTGAAAGGGAATTTAAGAAAATTAGTTCCAGATGACTCAAACTTTTCTTTTGTCACTGGTAATTTTTTGTCCCTCCAGATCATCTCTGTCAGTCAGCATTGTTATTCAGTCCTACCTTGGGGTTTGTTCTTCCAGTCAGCCCACAGTGGTGCTGTACCCCCTGTGGTACCCCGCCACGTGGCTGGAAGTTGGTCTCAAGAGCCAGCTGACATTGATGGTTGGAATTTAGCCTTCAGCAGTGTTCCCAAGATGGTGATCAGTTTTACTGTAGGTAATCCTCTATCTTCATTTAACATCCTATTCTTTCAACACCTTTTTGTAAAAGTCATTCCATCTTACGCTTGCCAGTTTTTTTATGAGCTGTCATCACTGCTGCTTCTGGTTCATCATACGTAAGTTAATGCATGAGATTGGCACTTTGACCTCTGTATTTAATAGTTTTGGAACACAGAAGGCTATCATTCTCTCTATCACTTAGTATTGTAGAAATATTAATTAGACTTGTCAGCACAAAGTTTTTTACCTGATACATGCAACAATCTGTCCTGCTGCTGCTGAATTTCCCCCCTGCGGCTGGGCTCAGCGTTCAGCAGCCATGCTAGCACCAGTCTTTGAAACTCCAAGTACAGGATCTTGGAGCCGAGTCCTGCTTCTGCTTGAAGAGCCTGTGGCACAGTCTGTCAGTTAAGGAGTGCAAGTCGTTTGGTGTCAAGGATGTTGAAGGTGATTAGTTTGAAGTATTGATGTAAAGTATCCACATTCTTCATTTGATTTGGCTTTAGGTATTATGTGTGTTAACTACGTGAATGTTCAGCTAAGGGAAGAATGCTGGGGCCCAGTTTTACCACTTTTGGTCATGCAAGTAGAGGTGTGATGGACTTTTTATTGTACATAAATATGAATATTATGCCAACTGTATTTTGCTAGAAAGAACCGAAGATTCTCCCTGTTTTACAATGTTATGGTAATTCTGGAATCCTTGAGAGGTCCTTGTTCCCTTATTTTTTTTCCTCAGTATGCATTGTCAATCATTTCAGCTGCTTACTGCATTACCAGGAGTGCAGTGACACTACACTACACTGGGAATACGATTTGGGAAGCTGACCTGTGCTGCCTAATGCCTCTACAAAGCATCTCCCTGTGTTGTGTAACCCCTTTCCTGTTCGCGTACAAACGTCTGTTTTCGGGCACTCCAATAAACAGTATATTTAACTCCCTAAATTCAGCTGTACAGCAGCACTCAAAGCTTTTCCAACAGAAAATCTCAAAACTCGGCGCTGCGCTCCCCCTCAGCGCAATGATCTGTTCTGCCTGAGAAGCACCACGGGGGCTGGAAATGAAACAGCTCTGTGAACTTGTGTCTGCCTCTGATGTTCTGCTGCTTTTGTACGGTCACAATTCTAAGTTTGTTGGTTTTGTAGTTATGGAATGTTAGGTAAATACTACTTTGGTGAGAAACACGAACGTTCACTTCTTCTCATGCTTTTAGGTTTCTATACAGAGCACTGCTTTCATCTCTGTATGATAAGGAGAATGTTACCATCCTGTACCAGCTTTTATATTGTGGTGTTAAGCAGATTTGCCTGGTGGAACGCAAGGTGGCTTTCCTAGGTTTACTGAAACCAGACTTTTAAAAGTCTAAGGAAACAACTGGCCCCCTGTAGCGCTCAGAGCGTCAAGTCACGTCGCCGCTGGTTGGATTTTGCTGCAGCCATGCGAAAACCCTTACCCGGTCAGCCAGGTTTCCGTCGGTCCCGTGTCTCCCCGCTGGGCCGGCTCCGCCCCGCGGCCATCGCCCCCTCTCGCCCTTCCCGCCCCTTCACCACCATGGCACCATCGCCCCTCGCGCCGTGATGTCACTTCCGAGGCCGGCGCGGCCATCTTTAGTATGGGCGCGTTGCGCCAACGAGCACCGCGCGGAGGGCGCGCCCCGCGCGGCCCGCCCTTCTCTTGCCCTTACTCGAGATGGCGGCGCTTGCTTCAGCGGCCGGAGGTGGGCGGGGCTGGCGCCTGCGCGCTGAGGCGGGGCGGCCCCATTGTACGGCGCTGAGGTAACGCCGCGGCCTTTTCCGCCGGGGATGGAGGACGGCGGCGGGGCGGGCGCGGCGCCCGCGCCCCCGGGGGCCCCCGCCGGCCTCTCGGCCTCCCAACGCCGAGCCGAGCTGCGGCGGAGGAAGCTGCTGATGAACTCGGAGGAGCGGATCAACCGCATCATGGGCTTCCACCGGCCTGCGGCGGGCAAGGGTGAGCCGAGTGGCGGCGGGGCTGCGGCGGCGGCGGCGTTGAGGGCTCCTGGCCGCGGGGCCGGCCCTGACGTCCGCCTGCGGCCTCCTCCCGCCCTAAGCGCTCCCCGCAGTCTCGTCGTGGGACAGGAGCGGGCTGGCCCTCAGCGGCTGTTGTTTGGCCCCTCAGTGTGATCTTTCGTTTCAGTGATGCTTTAAGTGAAGCCCGACCTTGTCTGGCCCTCGAGAGACCCGCGGATAAAATACGTGTGTCATCAGAAACGTGCCGAGATCGCGTCTCGGGCCTGTTACTCTTCCTACGTAGCAAGTAGACAAGCTGTCATTTCATTTCAAGTAGTTTTTCCTTAGCTGAAGGAACAATAAGCCTCCCCCACAGTTTCATTCAGTAACTGCTTGTTTTTGTAGCTGTGTGTTTATATCAAAGTTTCCTCACATTTGGATAATAAGCAGTCATTGGGTATTTTCAGTTGGCATGCAGTGTTTCCTTGCAGATTCATAAGTAGATCGTTTATATTTCTGTACCTACTTTGAGGAGATTGATTTGTCAGGAAAGAGTTCTCAGATTCCAGTTTACAAAGATGCCCATAAGCCATGAATCAGTTTGCCTTATACTGAAAAAATACTCGTAAGTGTTGGTCCTTCCTCTCTGCTAGGACCAAACCTGTTCTGCATGCTTCTCAGTTTGGTTTTTGTTCTCTGGCATCACCTCCTTCGCTGGGGACTTTGGGTTTAATACAGAGCAGGTTAACACTGCTTTGCCTCTGACAATAGAGAAGACCAAACCAAAGTACATTTCTATTGCCTGCTCATTTGTCAGTCTTCAATGCTCCTTTTGTGTGATAGGCTTTCTGGAAATCTTAGTCTTTTTTTATGTTGCTCCGTGTATTTGGAACATCTTTCCTCTTGTGCGTTCAGTGTTGTTGATAAAGGAAGTCCAGTGTTTTCATTTCTCCATTGTTGACTGACAGCTTCAACTTCTGACCTGTGTCTCACAGCTTTCTGTCTCACATCCCCACTGTTTCTGAGGAGTGCTCGGCAGTGCAAAGCACGTACTACATGCTAGGTTCATTGTAGGCTGATGGAGGGGAGCCTGAAAATATAATTTTGGTGAAGCTGATGAGCGTTTTCAGTCTGGTCTATGCTGTGCTCTTCCCTTATTGTTATTACCATTGTCTGTGGCATAACCTAAGTCTTGAGTGTAAACCTTTCTTTTGATATGCAAGCGGGTTGTGTATCCGCTAAGCCCATTCTTTTTTAAAATGGGGTATTCAGGCATGTTAAATGGCTTTGTGGTTAATAATTAGCATAGTTATTATTCATAAATATATCTTTTCGTGTTGGAAGTGCAGATGTCAACCCAGGACCCCAATCCAGTATGGCTAAAGTATTGTTTTGTGTACCTGGTGTGCATAATTCTATTTTTTTTTTCTCTTCTTTAGATGATGAAAGTCACACAGAATCAAAGCTTCAGCACGAACAAGATAAATCAAACTCCCTTCCCATTCCTTCAGTTTCTAAGCGAATTGTGCTTGGTGATTCTGTCTGTAATGTGACAGGCACGGCTGACCATGCGGGCAGCATGGTAGACCTCAAAGGGGATAAGGACTTGTTCAGTAAATCTCCAGAGCTGATCAATGAGGGTACGAGTGAGCTCCGTCACCATAATAGAGGGGAACTGCCATCTGAAGCTGCATCACGGCCACCTAGACATGGATTAGACCAGTACTTATCCAGATTTGATGAAGCTCTGAAGCTGAGGAACCAGCTGATGAATGAGAAGCCAAGCCAAGAGAATGGGAATGCAGGGGAGGAGTTTGACTCTTTCCGTATTTTCAGATTGGTGGGATGTGCATTGCTTGCCATCGCAGTCAGGGCTTTTGTGTGCAAGTACTTGGTGAGTTGAGGGAAAGAAACGATCTTTTTCTGTTTTGTTAGTCTGGTGAAAACTTACTGGGAAAGACCCCTTCTAGGACTGAAGGCTATCAGTAGTGATTGAGTTGGGAACTTCAGACACTTTCAACAGCTGTACAAATCATTTAAAAAATATTTAAATTCTTTGAGATGAATCTGTGTTACACAGCCACTGTATTACAGCTGAGAGTGGCACACTGCTCCGTGATGTTTGAGGAGCAGAAGCAGTGGAAATAGTGGTTGCAGTTTGAGTCCCCTGCAAGTTTATTTCCATCTTTGTGAGCATGAGTCCACTGCCCTTCTAGTTCGAAGTCTACTGAAGACTAATAGAGTAAGAACAGCAGTAGTCGTCCCAAGATTAGCAGATCCTACTCATTCATAACTCTTCTCAGAAAAGCTGTTCTTCAATATTCCAGGTGTCTGCCAGTGCCTCGTACAGAGGCATGTGGCCGGTACAGCCTGCCACCTCCTGGATCACTGGGCTGTTTTACACACTACTCTATGCTTCTGTGATTTCAGGTTTTTAGGCTCAAAAAAAAAAAAAAAATAAAGCCTGAACCTTATTTTTGACATGTAATTTGGCTATTTAGGTTTGTAGCATTCAAAAATACTGTTGCTGTTGTCCACAAATTATTTTTTTACCTACCTAATTTATGATTTTGGAAGCATTAAATTTCTGTGTTTTCTTAGCTATCACTTCTGACCAAGTTAATTTTTGTATATTCTTTTCTGTTCCTTCAGTCAATATTTGCACCATTTCTTACTCTACAACTTGCTTACATGGGGCTGTCCAAGTACTTTCCAAAGGTAAAATCTTTTTCAGAATTAATTTGAAATGTTTTTAATACTTGTCTTTAGATTGTATTATTTTAGGACCAATGCATCAGAAGTATTCTGCCCTTGTTTTATACTGTAGAATTGGGAGTTACCAAATGCTGATAGTTGATACGAGTTTTTAATCTTCCCAGATTTAGTCCAAATCTTTTTTTAAATTGCTGTGAAAATGTGGAGTAGCAGTTTGTTTAGCTGTAGCCTAATTAAAAGCATCTGACCAGGAAAACCAGGTAGTTCTTTAATGTCTGCAGGAAACTTTTGCTTTTGTCCCAGACTGTGCTCTTCTGTGGTTACTGTTTGCTCTGTCAGCAGCTGTTTTGCATGTAATACCTGGATGAAATTTGGGAGGGTGCTTTTTAAAAAATGAGACAGCCCTTTTAAGGGCTGTGCATTCCATCGTTAGTATCAGTTTGAATGGCAGCTTGAAATGAGACATTTGTGTGCAAAACTTGATGCTTATTAGCAAGTTTTGCTATATCAGTTGCTTATATATTTTACACCAGTTAATTGTGCTGAAGTATTTGTTTCATTGATGATTTTGTCAGGTCTACAGTGCAAAGTGGGATTGAATGATGCTCAATCTATAGTTGAAAGGGGAAATTTGCATTTTAAAAGGAATAATAAATTACATGTAGAAAATCAGAATAAATCAGCAGTTCTTTTGTAGTTAAGTATATCACTGAAAACTGAACTTCATAGTAGTCATTCTAAGCTGACATGTCACAACACAAAACAGTAGCATTAGTCTTAGACTTGCACTAGCTCATCTGCTAGATCTTTATGATCTTGCTTCTGCTATTTTTAAAATCAGCCCTTCAGTTTCAGAATTTAAAGAGGTGATTCCTTTCCACACATTGCTTTTACTGCACTTAGACCCAGATGAGGTCAATCACCTTGTTAACCTTAATTTTTCTCTCCTGAAACCTAGAAAGAGTCTTGAAATCTTAATTTAGATTGGATTAAATTAATCTATCCAGCAAGTATAATTAAGTTACAAAAATTTTCAGCCCCTGACACCTTTTCCTGCCTCTCAGACTTTGCATCCTTGGGGGTCTTCATCGTAAGGGCAGAAGAATGGCTTTCGAAAGGGGTTTGGGGCATTTCTGAGTTCAGAGGATAAAATTGGCAAATGGAGTTATACTAAAATGGGGAGAAACCGTTGGTTTTCAATTCTAAGTAATTTTTTAAATTATTTAAATAATTCTAAATAATTTCTGTGTCAGAAAAGTAACTGGTTTTTGCCAAGTAGCGTGAAGAGATTAATCCTGTTCTGCCAGTGGAGGATGCCTGGCTTGGCTTCTTACACCCAGCTGGCCCTTGTCTGGTACTCTTCCCATTCCTGCAGAAGCTGTGTGTGACATATAAAGTGTAAGTGGATTGTAACAGAAGAACTAACATAATACTGTGTGGTTTGGTTTTTTTTTTTACTTTTAGTGTGAGAAGAAGGCGAAAACGACAGTATTAACTGCTGCTCTTTTACTGTCTGGAATCCCCGCTGAAGTGATAAGTCGCTCCATGGACACCTACAGCAAAATGGGAGATGTTTTCACAGACCTTTGTGTCTATTTCTTTACTTTTATCTTTTGCCATGAACTTATTCTGGTTTTTGGTTCTGAAGTACCATGATGGTTCTGAAGTACCATATAGTTACACTAAAGCTGTCTGGACTGTGTTCCTTTAACGACTGACTGTGCACACAGGTTTAAACCTTCATTAAATTTCTCACCTGTTCAAATGCTTGAAAGGAGCCTTAAATTCAGTCAGTTTGGGAAAGGAAGAGCAGCATCCCAGACTGCCAGTTGTGTTGGTTCAGCTTATTGAAATACTGTGTCTGCCTATTACAAATGTGAAGAATAGGATGCAAGTGTCAGTGGATGATTTATTTGGTTTAGATAATGCCCTTCTCAGCCTCTTTCATAAACATCTGTAAAAACGCCTTTGTTCTTTTCCATGAGAACAAAGATAAGAGAATTCCTTTCAGCAGAACCATAAATATATATATATATATATGTGTCCAGTATGTCTATAGCTAACAAGAACTGCTCGTTTTGTGGTGTTCCCATTTTTTTTAAGAAAGCTCTAAATAAAAGAAATCCCTGTATTCTGTTGTTCAGATTCAGAATATTGAACCAAGTAGCTGCTTCTGGAGAATGTTGGTGAACGATGCCACTTTGTTGTCCCAACCCTTGCCTCACTATACCTTATTTGTTGCGATTGTGATTAATTTCATTTGATGATTATAGTGCAAAACAGCTAAGCAAACCCAACAACAAAGTCCTGTCGCTTACAAATGTCATTAATCAAAAAGTAGGAAGAAACAAAATTGTTCATCTCACCTGTTTGTGAGTTTCCAGCAGCCTAATCCTAGTGTAGCTCATACATGTGCTTTCATTCTGACACCTTTCTGTTATTTTAACAGTCCATCTCCTGAAGGGAAGGTTGCGTATATTGGCAACCAACCTGCAGTATCAAACCTTTGCTCTATTATATGTAACAAGGGAACTTTTTTTTTTTATTCCTAGCTCCTTGCAGGATTGCATAAGGCAACTTTTAATATGACATTAATTTCTGCAGTTTGTTTATTACCAGACATTTGCATGTAGACAGAATCTCAGCTGTGGAGTTCTGCTCCTGCTACATAACACTACCACCCAACAGCACACAGTCTTTGATTCAGCAGAGCTATTTATGTTCATGTTTTTGTTGTGTTTTTGAAATTGCCCCGGTGAAATCACAGTAGCCATTCCTGTTTAAATCCTGTATACTACAAGTGACAGTGAAATGAAAAGTAGTGCTGTGAGCTGCCTCCCACATGAAGATCTGTGTTTGAAGGGAGAGCAGCATTCTGTTTTTTTCTGTGGCTGTCCAGCCACATAGGTGAAAATCAGACAAATAAGGTGATTCCTGTCACTGGAGAAAGTCACAAGCTAGCGAATGCTCTTGTTTTCATTCTCGTATGAATTTTGCACAGTGAGAGGAAGGAATTGTCATTCCAGATAGTTTAAATGCTGATAATCTGTGAAAATGTCTATTGGAGCTAATTTTATATTCTTTTCAACTTGTTTTCTGTTCAGAATCTGGACTTTCAGGTAATCTAGGCCAATGCCTTTTCTTAGCGTAGAGAAACACCTATTTATCTTGGTGTTTGTCTGCAGAAATCTTTTTAGGGAGCAAAAGTGTTTGATTATGCCTCATTAAATAGCCCTGCTTAATCTTGTCTATTAAAAGCTTCCTGCTATAATTTTAGCACTGCATTTCTGACTTTGTTTGATATATGTTTGTGGCATGAAAACAAGAAGCTTACGTTTTGATTTGGCAGGTTTTGTGTTTTTTTACTGATTATTTTACAGTGAATATTGTTACAGGTGTTGTGGGCTGGGCTGTAAGAGATTCTGATTTAGGTCTGTTAGCACCAATATTTATTCAGAAGCTTTAGATTTGTTTATAGTAGACAGGAATTTCTGCTAATTGAAATAGATGTCATTTAAATTAAGATGTGTAAATAATGGGTTTGCTCAAGAGGTACGCTTGTTCTATCAAAATGCCCAAATGTAATGCAAATAAATGGCAAAAATATTGTGTATTAACATCTGGAAAAAACAATGAATTTTTAATATGCAGCATAGAAATTTTAATCCCAGTCAGCTAAATATTAAGAAAAGAGCCGACCCACCTGCTGTATGTTCACTCAACCCCTTGCACCATTCTTCTATGCAAGGAAGGATGAAGCGAGTTTTCTTCTTGGGCAGTGAAAGAAATCTTGCTGCATGACCCAACCTAGAACTTATCAGCCCATAAATACTATTTTTTGTCCGATGACTTGAGGGTGGGCTGGAGGAACCCTCCCTGCCCTTGGATGAATGGGCATGGCACCTGCCTGGCGGGGCTTGCTCCAAATGATGCTTCTCCTTTGGTCAAGAAACAAATCCCTTTTATTCTGTTTTTAACTTATGTTCATGTACATATTTCTATTTAATGTTTATTGCCAAACTGATTGTTTTCTATTAAAAGTATATTTGTTACCCCCTTCCTTGGCGATTTGTCCTGGCTTGGGAAGAAGGGCGTGATGCGCCGTGGACACCTCACACCGGGAATCCCAGCTGGGCTGCAGGGACAAGGCTGAGGCATTTTCCGGGGCCGTTATGCCGAGCGGGATGACGGGCAGGAAGTTTTGAGGCATTGACATCTGTTTTGGGGTGGCACTGCCCATTTTGAGGCATTGACGCCTGTTTTGGGGCGGTTCTGCCCGTTTTCAGGCGTTGATGCCCGTTTGGGGGCGGTTCTGCCCTTTTTGAGGCATTGATGCCCGTTTGGGGGCGGTTCTGGCATTTTTGAAGGCGTTGATGCCCGTTTTGGGGCGGTTCTGCCCGTTTTGAGGTGTTGACGCCTGTTTGGGGGCGGTTCTGACCTTTTTGAAGGCGTTGATGCCTGTTTTGGGGCGGCTCTGCCCGTTTTCAGGCGTTGACTCCCGTTTTGGGGCAGTTCTGCCCGTTTTCAGGCGTTGACTCCCGTTTTGGGGCAGTTCTGCCCGTTTTCAGGCGTTGACGCCCATGTTGGAGCGGTTCTGGCCTTTTTGAGGCTTTGATGACTGTTTTTGGGCGGTTCTGCCCATTTTCAGGCGTTGATGCCCGTTTTGAGGCGGTTCTGCCCGTTTTGGGGCGTTGACTCCCATTTTGGGGCGGTTCTGCCCGTTTTCAGGAGTTGACTCCTGTTTTGGGGCAGTTCTGCCCGTTTTCAGGCGTTGACACCCGTTTTGGGGCGGTTCTGGCCTTTTCGAAGGCGTTGATGCCCGTTTTGGGGCGGTTCTGGCCTTTTTGAGGCATTGATGCCCGTTTTGGGGCGGTTCTGGCCTTTTTGAGGCATTGACGCTCGTTTTGGGGCGGTTCTGCCCGTTCTGAGGCGTTAACGGCCTTTTTGGAGCGGTGCGTCCTCCGGGCCGCCAGGGGGCGCCGCAGGCGGCCCTTGGGCAGGAAGCGGAGGGCGGCAGCTTCCCGCCGGGCCTCTCGTCGTCCCGGGCGCTGGGGCGCGGAACGGCCGCCGCCGTTTAGCGCAGGGACCGCGCCGCCGCCATGGGCCGGGAGTCCAGGTGAGGGCAGCGTAGGCGCCGCCGCCACGGCCAGCCTGGGCCGCGCCGGGACTCGCGGCTCCTTCAGGTGGCGGCGCGGGGCGGGTGGCGGTGGAGGGGGGGAACAAAGGGCGGCGGTGGGCCCTCCCGGCCGGCCGGCACGCTGAGGGCCGCGGCGGGCCGCCACGACAGGCCCCGGGCCCGGCGCGGGAGCGAGGGGTTCGCTCTGAGGGCACGGCTGGGTGGCTCGGGGCTCCGCGCCGGGTTTAGAACCCCGGCGGGCCGCGCTGCGAGGAGGGGCCGCGCTCCCCTGGGAGCTGCCGGGCTCCCCGCCGCTCCGAGGAGCCGCCCGGGGGTCGCGGCCGCGTGTCCGGGCCTGGAGGAGCGTTAGGGCCCTGCCCGAGGGGGGACCGCGGGGTTCCAGCGCCTGGCTGCGGTGCGTGGCGTTGGGTCCGGAGCGCCGGGGGTAACCTCCGAGCCTCTCCGAGCCCGCCTGGCCTTTGCCGGCTTGTTTTAGAATCATAGCAGTGGCACAATTAGCCGGGTAGGCTTCTTGTACCTGGATTAGACGTTTTCGCTTGTTCTTTTTAAGTTTATGCAGGATCGCGTATCTTTTGTCCTCTCGCAGCCGGTATAAACGCCTGATAAGGTGTTGTAAGCAACTCAGCAGTAACGTGATCGGGTACTTTGTGTGTTTCGGGTCAAGCCTCTGCTGCCAGATGATTTGGAGCCGCTCACATCTATCAGGCTTTAAACCAACTCCGTAATTTGCAAGTGCTGTGCTGTTGTAGCGTATGTCTCCGTTTCCTAGTTTAATTTTACCATCGGGTTTTAACACTAAAATCGTGACACGATAGTCCCTACGTGCAGTTATCCCTATGCTGTAACTGCTTCCTAGATCCGTAACCGAAATTTATACTGAGAGAGGCAGATGAATTGAAATTTTAACAAGCAGCTTGGGTTCAAATTAGTGATTCATTGAAGAGCTGGGTAATGTCTAAATTAGTTTCAGACTAGCTAAGGCAGCAGTTGTTGCCAGCAGGATGCCGTTAAGAGACTTGGGCTGCAAAATCTGGGAGCTGAACTGCTGACACTCAAGCTAGCAGGACTCCCTTGCAATTTCTCTTCTGTACAGTTTCTCTTCTGATAACGACAAGGTTTCTTGTGTTTGGGCTAAAGATAATGCAAAAATTGGTTTAAACTTGTATTACTTTTCTGGTTTAATACCTACAGAAAGTTTTAAAAGTGAAGGAATGGTAAGAGAGTGAGCATGAATGGTGGGTGGAGATGGGTGGGTTGGGCTGTTCAGGAGGTGATGTAAAAAGTTCATCAGGCCAGGGCCTTTGAAACCTGAAATCATATACTCAGCTTTATTTCGCACTGTAGAGGAAAGCAAAAAAATTTTGTTTAGTTTTCTAAAACTAAAAGATTAGAAGGGGGGAAGTATGGAGCAGATCTGTGGCATTTTGTGACAGAGATGGGGAAGAAGTTAGAGCTGACGCTGACAGATGTTCTTTGCATTCAGTTGTACTGCTGGTAGGCAGTATATTGATACCCTGCTGCTACTGTACTGGTTCCAAACGTACGTGGTGCCTAAATATACCAAAGTGCTGAAATAAACTGTATTATTTTTAGTGGCGATACTGTTGTAATACAACCCTGGGTGGCAGTGATGGAAGGGAAAGAAGGAGGTGGGGGGCTTGAGGTCTTGCTGTCTTTGCTTCTTGCTGCTTCCCAAGCCTGGCTACTAGGCTGGTCTGGAGAAAGGGTCTGCGGGTCCTGGGCTACAGGGGGGTGAACAAGGGAGTTATTCTGCCGTGGTGACTGAAAATCAGGAATTGGAGGAAGAAGAGATGGTCACAGTCAAGTCCCTCTGTGACCTGTACACTCAGCTGAGGAGTTTCCTAGAGAATTTCCAGCCCTACTCTCTCCCACAGTATGGTTGGGATAAGGGAGCATTAATGAGGGGAGAAAGACACTCCCACCCCTCAAGCCTTACTAACTTCTTAAAGCTTCTGTCCATATTCTGTTTGATGATGTGATGGAATTTCTTGTGATGTCAGCGACAAAAAGGCATTAACTATTGCTGTGTCACAGATGCTCAGGGGTTTATGTTTCTTTAATTGTAGTTTGACAGCTTTTCCATTGAGCAGAGGTATAATCTGCCTAGCTTAGCTGGATAAAAAATATATATTGCAACAAAGAACGGTTTTAGTTGTTTGTCAAATTTTGAGATGGCTTCAAAGAGTCATCTTTTCCTGTGTATAATGGAAATTGGTGAATTTCTAAAAAGGAAATTGTTCCTAATGTTCTGGTGTTCTCATCATGTGCTTATATAGTAGTACTCTAAAACCAAAACAAAAATATAACCAAGTAATCCCTCTTAATTTCTGCATAATTAGGTGTGTATGTACATTAATCATTATTTGGCCAGATGATTACAAATGTTTTGAAGTTTAAAAAGTCCCAAGAAATTCAGATAAATAATTCTTTTTTGGCCTGTCCACCTAAATATGACCAATGTCCTTTAACTACAAATTGTTCTCACACTCACGTTCAACTTTTTTTGTGAATTTACAATGCAGGCATTATCGGAAGCGCTCTGCGTCACGTGGACGCTCTGGGAGCCGTTCTAGAAGTCGTTCTCCATCTGACAAAAGAGCAAAACGTGGAGAAGACAGACGCTCTAGAAGCAGGGATCGAGAACGTAGACGCGAGAGGTCACGCAGTAGGGACAAGAGACGGTCTCGATCGCGAGACAGAAAGCGTCAAAGGTATGGCTTATCAATTCCAGTCAAAGCACATAAAAATGCCTGGCCTCCGAATATTGTTCTTCCACTATAATTAGTTACTTTGCTGTTGTTCATGATAGATTTTACTGTGCTTAAAAGTTTTTGCTTGTTAAATGGTTTCTAGCCATTGGTGCTGGAGTTTGTAAGCTCTTAGCAGTCTTGATTGTTGGATTCTTTTTCCAACCTGTTCCTCAATAGCAGGCTAAAATTACACTGTGATCACATGCTAAATAAATACAATTTTGTGCTGTGGCAGACGTTCAAGAAGTAGAGAAAGGGAGCGGAGCCGAGAGAGAAGAAGATCCCGGAGCCGAGAGAGGAGGCGCTCTAGAAGCAGAAGCAGAGGTAGACGGTCTCGATCCTCCAGTCCAAGCAAGAACAGGAAAACAGAAAACAGGTATTTGTGTTCTCTAATTACAATCGATGTCATAGTGACAAAGTACTGTAAAACTACTGGTGGCGTGGAGGGTATCATCAGGCAAAGCTGTGGTTTGTAGAATGAGAATATTAAGTGAGTGTACTGTGGTGATCTTTTCCCATTGCTTAACATTCTAACAGTTTGGAGAATGTAAAAGAAAAAGATCCAAGTTGTGGCCAGCTAAAAAAAGCAGTTTAAAGTTAAGACTGAATTTCATTCTGATGAAATTTACAATGAACTTTTGTAGTGCTTTGTTGTTATCTCAGGTTCTGGTACCAATAAGTAATGTTTTGTGCCCCAGCATGTTTGCCCAAATTAATAGAGTACAGGTGCTCTCTAGCACAGGCATTACAGTGAGGCAGAACTTTCTTTAAGCTTTAAAATTACTGGAGAATAGTAAATTTTGGTTACCAGATTTGCTCCAGTTTTGTGTTCTCAGTGATACGCTGCATCATGCTCTTTCTCAGATAAAGCACTTTATTTCTGTGGAAACATACAGGGCTTTTAAAAAATTGCCGGTAGGGTGGCAGCAGGGGATCTCTAGGTGGCATCATGGTGACATCTGTAACAGGAATTTTTAAACTGTTAGTAAGTGCCACTGATTGTACCTGAGCTCAGTGTTTCATCCATTATTTACACAAAAGGTGTTCTAAGGAATGTAAACCAATAAAGTTTGGAATCTGCTTTTTTTTTTTTTAAATTGTGCATAAAAATAAAATATATAGTGTAACACTTCAGAGAAGCTCCAGAAGTCTGCTTTGGTAAAGCCACCACCTGTTTATCTGCTGTTTGTTGAGTTCTGCGAGTGTGCTCAGTACTGCAATCAGTATGGTTTTGACAAGTACTGGTATTAGGGGTTTACAGTCAAATAAACTGTCTAGTAAATAGAATTAGTAAAGAGGTGAAGCTTGAACTCTTTTAGATGTTGACTTTAGAAAAGTTTAAAAACTTACTACAGGTCATGTTGTTTTAAATATATTTTAATGCAATTTTCAGTTATAATTACAAATAGCAGATCATGCTACCCTGTAAAATAAGTGGGAAGTCCATAAGTTGTAACAGCAGTCTGTATAAAGAGTAAGCAGGTTGATGACAATCTAGAAATTGTGAGAAGCTGGAATCAAAGTTTTTTGGAATAAGTGTATGGTTTGTATTAGAATAGCCAAATAAAAAAGGCTTAATGAGCTTTAATTGGCTAAAGTGAATTTTACATTTATTATCACAAGTTAGCACGTGTGTAGTTTGGATGCTTTTTTTTCCTTTTTTTTAAAATTTGAAGCAAGTAAGGGTAATAAAACCTGTGATAAATGGGTTTTGTATTAAATGCAAGTTACACTTGAGTCACATAAATAGCTTTTCCCAGGGAGAAGTGTTTTTATGTCTTTCAGCCAGTACTGTATGCTCAGGGGGACATTCAAACTTCTGTGGCAAGATGCTAGATCACTTTACCTTTCTCTAGAAATTCAACAAACAGGAAATTTTTAGTATCTCTTTTCTAACTGCTGTCTGCAAGGAGGTGTAAAATAAACTGCAGAACCACTAGAGTATCAGTTGTAAGTGTTCTGGAAATGAAGTCTGCGTTTTCCTCCTGTAAAGAAATGAGAAGAACAGAACCAAAGCATGTGCATCAGTGGATGGCAATAGATTGTACGTTTCTGGTAGTTAAAGGGAATATTTCCAAGGTGTGGGAAGATGCTCTGGGAGGCAGTGTGCTTTGTAACGTATCTGAAAACATAAACCTGTACAGGGTGTTTGTGGTTCTGGTTCCATCCAGCACGTGTATCCCCACCCTGAGAAAAGCTGTAATGTTTCAAGAAATTTTTGATTTTACCATTCAGGTCAAGATCTAAAGAAAAGACAGAAGGTGTGGAAGTTTCCAAAGAAAAGAAAAAAGACAAAGACGACAAAGAAGAAGAGAAGGATAAAGATGCTACCACAAATACCGTGGCCACTGAGGTAGAAGCTTTTAACACTTAGGAATTTAAAAGATAAGAATTTAAACCAGGAATTAGGTTAGCCATAGATTTGGCATTAACAAAAGAAAAGCTGTTCTTAAAGCTGGGCAAAATCCCCACTGACTGAGAGAGTATTCCCCTCAGTAACACAGACTCCTGTCACGGAGTATGCTTCCAGTTCTTGGCAGAAGAAACGTTCTTCTCCATTCAAGGTTTCAAACTGCTTAGGCCATGAACCACAGACAGGCATGAAGGGTCTCTCATTTTTCGTGTATTAGGTGTCAGTAGAGGAGCTGAACTTTTTTTTGACTTTTAGACCCAGGCAGGAATTAAAGAACGAAGGGAGAGGGCAACTCACTTTGCCTTGCTCCATGTCATAACAAGATGTGCCTAGATGAAAAATTCCCACACTAGCAGTTTTAGCTAACTTCTAAACCAGCATGTTGTTCCTAACCCTCCTTCGTTAACAGAGGCTGCACTGTCAGTCAGGGCTCCTCAGGCATAAACCAATCACAGGTTTTTGTACTAGGAGGACTTTTGGAAGCAGAGGGTAACATGGTAATTCTTTATTCTTTTATTGATAGGTGACTAAAATTAGTTGAAACTTGCTGGTGTGAGTTACAGTATTTTTTCCTAGTAAATAAAGGAAAGTTTAAATTGCTGTTATCTTAAAAATTATTTGCTGGATACTATCATGAAAAATAAAATAACAACTGCATTTCTTACTTGAAAATGTTACAGTTGATGGTAGTATTTTTCATTTGCTTCCATTGTGATAAGTTTGTGGATGTCCAGTCTTCAGTGGCATGCTCACACAACAGTTATATTTATTTGAAGAAGCATGGGTTACGGCTGTTTATTTTCACTGTTTGGCTGGTTTTTATCTTAGAATTTTGATCAGAACAAACTAGAAGAAGAAATGAGAAAAAGAAAAGAAAGAGTGGAGAAATGGAGGGAAGAACAACGCAAGAAGGCTATGGAAAACATAGGAGAACTGAAAAAGGAAATTGAAGAGATGAAGCAGGGGAAAAAATGGAGTTTAGAAGATGATGATGGTATTTAACTTTTCATATATCAGTTAAAACACTTTTGTTCCTAGTAATATTTTTATTACACTATCTTTAAAGCATTTAATTACTGTTCAGAATATGAACTATAAAATAACAAAGCCTAAATCTGGTCATGGCTTCAAATGGCTTAAGGTACAATTGAGATTAACAAACGGGAGAGATTTGTATGAAGAAAAATGATACAGTAATAAAACTGGTCTGCAATTATTTGGGTAGACTAATAATTTAACACACGCAAGCACTCCTCTCTTTACCTGTTTTATTTCCATCTTTCTTGCTCATATTAGATGATGAAGAGGAAACTGCAGAAGGAGAAAAAGAAGGCAATGAGGTTGAAGATGAAGAGTTAGATCCTTTGGATGCTTATATGGAAGAAGTAAAAGAAGAGGTCAAGAAGTTCAATATGAGAAGCGTGAAAGGTGGAGGTGGGAGTGAAAAGGTAAAACCACTATTAAGATTTCCTATCTTGGTTTTTTAAAAATAGTTTTTTGTTTTAATATCAAAATGGGTTTGAAAAAAATAGGGGAGGAATGCAAAAAAAAAGTAAGTTAGGTGCACTTAATGTCTCTTTGCCTTTAATTTCCTGCTGGTTTTATCAAGCATTGATCTGATAAAATTTCACTGAAGGAAGTGAAAAAAAACCCACAGCATAATGCATTCAGTAGTAGATTTTCTGTATGTTTTATACAGTATGTTTTTTGTTTTATATGATAGTGCAATAATTTTTCTTAACTGTTTTTGTAGAAAACTGGACCAACCGTTACCAAAGTAGTAACTGTGGTGACAACCAAAAAGGCAGCTGCAGAGTCAGAAAAGAAGAAAGGGGAGCTCATGGAGAATGACCAAGATGCAATGGAGGTAATGGTCTTGTATTTCTACTGTGAAAAGGCAATGTGCCCTTTAAAAGAGACATGAGAACAAGGGTAGTCCTCGGATTTTTCCATCTCCTAGGAGATAAACATTTAGTTATTTAATGTGCAGAACCATAGTCACAAGATTTTTGATCTTATGCAGTTTCTTGTTACTTGTACTGGGTTTTTTTCCAGAAATCACCCTTGCAGCTTTCTTGCTCAGAGGCAGTGTTACACAGATGAGAACTGAATGAGTGTGTCGGGTTGTCTGGCTTTGTCCTTAATACGAGTGGGCTGACATGTCAGGTGTAGCGTGTGTTCACCTCACGTGTTCACATTACAGAAATCGGGTGGGTAGTCCCAGTGCTCCTGTGTGTGAATGACCCACAAGCTCGTATAGAGTGTTTGTGTATGCAGCTGCTCAGTCTGCACACAGTCCCACCTATCTGATCTCAGAAAAGTGTGTTACATTTCTGCTGAATTCCTTTGTAAGTATAAATACGTTAATTTCCAAAACACCTGTAAGTTACGGATCTCAAAACACTTCATAAATCATAATGAGACATCTCTTTTAGCACAAAGGAGAGGTAGGTGTTCTCATTTTACAGTTTAGGAAACAGTAGAAAGGAGTTTGATTCTGCCTGGGGCCACAAAATGCTGTGCCAAGTCACGTGTTCTAATAGTCAGCACCCTAAACCAAATTTATAAGCATTTTCTGTTACACTGACTGTAAATAACAAATGTGTTTTAGTAGGAAGAGGTGATGCAAGTAGATAAATGTCAGCTGCCCTCTCTGGATGTCGGTTCAATGAGTTGGTAGATCTCCCCCTAGTTTTCAGTGTGCAGTTTTTTGGATGGTGAGCAGTGGCAGATCACCATGAATATTGAATTTTAACAGAACTGTGCTCTGGGATCCTGAGAGAACCATCTTGCTCTCTGATTGGACCTGAACTTCTCAGAATTACCCTTCCATGTCCAAACTGCCTTCATAAAATGCTTCCAGGAGGAGTATTGACTGTGGTGGTGTAGGCTTGAATAGTTGTTGAGGGTACGGGTACGTTGGTGTCCGGTGGGTCCTGGAGAGGCAGCCTTGCCCAAGTTGTAGCCCAGGGCCCCTGCTAGCGCTGTAGCTCAGCTGGGTCACGCTGAGCTCTCTGTTCCTGCACTTCCAGTCTTGTTCGTGCTCGACTAGTTTAAAGCTGAGTTGGGTGCATCTGTCAGAACTGTGGCTGCAGCGGGACACACGTCAGTGGTTTGCTGGCTGGATTTTTTTCCTTAGTATTTTCCTCTTGCTATTTCTGTTGTATGGCAGTGATTGGTTATTTCTGAATGACAAGGCTGGTATTCATAAAATCATGAAAGTGATAGGGAACGCGGTGAAAGTTAAGGTTTTGGAGAAACAAAAGGAATAGATGAAAGAACATTTGGGATTCTTCGATAGTGGGTTTTCAGTATCTGGCCTAATAGGGTAAGGAGTAACTGTTGCTTCTGAGTAAAGTTTCTATAAGTGAAAAACCAGATCCTCTCAGAATACCAGTTGTACCAATTTACACACAAATTGTCATCTATACAGTATTCCTCAGAAGAGGAGGAAGTTGATCTTCAGACTGCCCTCACTGGCTACCAGACCAAGCAGAGAAAGCTGCTAGAACCAGTGGATCATGGAAAGATCGAATATGAACCTTTCAGGAAAAACTTCTATGTTGAAGTACCAGAACTAGCTAAAATGACTCAAGAAGGTAAGAAACAATACAACCAGAACACTCTGGGTACTGCTAAAGAAAAGAATGACAGATTTGATGTGCAAAGAAACAGCAAATTCTTTATAAAGAGCATTTGGAGCAACTTCATACAGATCACTATTACTGATAACTTCATATAATTATTTATGAGCCTTTGATTGAAAAAATTTCATGAGTCCTTTCCTCCAGCCTCTTGTATTTATGTGTAACAAGCTAAAAGCTGATTTTCTGGTGGTGATAAAATTAGTTTTTCATGTTCATGGACAGATCAAGAATATTTTGATGAAGGTAGTAGAAAAATGTCAAGTTTGACTCTGTTGCAATGCAAATTCTATTTCAGAGGTGAATGTGTACAGGCTGGAGTTGGAGGGGATTACAGTCAAGGGAAAAGGCTGCCCCAAACCAATAAAAACCTGGGTACAGTGTGGTATTTCCATGAAGATTCTCACTGCCCTCAAGAAGTAAGCAAGCACTTTATGAATTGTAGCATGCTTGATTTTGTTCACTATGTTCTATCATAACTTTATGAGAAAAACTTTTTTTTTTCTTGCATAACTTCGTTGTTCCTTCTGCCATTTGTATCATGGTTTTGCTGCTCATTTTTACGCTGTAGTTTTTGAATGGCACTAATATGTGTATGTAAATACGAATATGCGATTTTTTTCAGCATGACTCTGTGATTCACATCTGTCAAATGCTATTTTGTTCTTAAAATACTTTTTTTTTTCTCTCTCTCTCTTTAAGACATGGCTATGAAAAGCCCACTCCCATTCAAACCCAGGCTATCCCAGCAATTATGAATGGGCGTGACTTGATTGGCATTGCTAAAACAGGAAGTGGAAAAACTATTGCATTTCTCTTGCCCATGTTCAGACACATTATGGATCAGAGAGCATTAGAAGAAGGAGAAGGTCCTATAGGTACAAAGCGCTTTTTTTTTTTTTTTTTTCAAATTTGCTTTTGAAATAAATAAAACCTCAAGCATATGCTCTAAAGGGTCTCCAGTTTTTCTCTTGGTTATAGGGAGGAATTCTTACTAGTATTCATTAGTGAGGGGCTTTTTTGTTTAGTTAATGAGCACCATGCTATTTAATGTTGTTTGTGATCAGTGTGCTATCTAATATTTCAAGAGCACTTGCTTTTATATCTGGGAGAATTTACTCCTTTGATTTTGAAATTTTGACCAGATTTCTACCCCATCCTCATACCGTCTTAATTCTTTTTCTTGAAATTACATTTTATAAAAACATACACATCAATTGCTGTGAACATTATTACAAAATATTTTTACTGTATAAATAACATCTCTTACGTTACAGTGTATGATGAAAATGCTTTGTTTTCCAGCTGTCATTATGACACCTACTCGCGAGTTGGCTTTGCAGATTACCAAGGAGTGTAAGAAGTTCTCAAAGACACTTGGGCTTCGAGTTGTCTGTGTTTACGGGGGAACAGGAATCAGTGAACAGGTAGGCAAAAGACATACCTTACTTGTCAAATAACTCCTGAACTTCATTAGTTAATGAATGGTAGTAATGCAGAAGCCTAAGTGTTTGCACATAACTTAGCCTTAACCATACTGATCTTGAAAATTCTCAAGTATGGTCCTTAAAAGTTTCTTTTTATGTATGTATTGAGCATGGAAGTAATGAAACTACTAGTGGGATATGATAGTTTGAAAGTTACTGAGAAACTGCATTTGTATGAGAGTTCCCTCAAGATAACAAAAGCCAGAAAATATTAACTTTGGTTTATTGCATTAGCAAATACTGCATGTCAGAGTAATTTAGAGATTAATTTCAAGGTTTGTTTTTTTTTTTTTCCCCCCCATCCCAGTTTATGGAAACAACAGAAGTGACCATCTGTGATGGAACACGGTTTATTTAGTATCACTTGTCCCTGATATAATGTGTGACATTTCTTATATGCCCTAAACTGCATAGAAGTCATGTTCCTGTTATAACTACTTCAAGTGGTAGTAACAGGTTGTCAGAGGTTACTCTTTGGAAAGCAAAGTTTTCCAAAGGCCTAAAGAAATTAAAAAGTAGTATTTTTACATAAACAATGCACTTGAGTAGAACAGCTGTATTATAGTGTATGTTGGTTTATTTTTTGCAAGGTGATGCATGTTTTAAAGAAAAACAACACAGAAAGCAAAACCACACTCTAATAGTTTGTTTACTATGTTTTAAAATCAGATAGCTGAACTCAAAAGAGGTGCTGAAATTATTGTTTGCACACCTGGACGTATGATTGACATGTTAGCAGCTAACAATGGTGAGTAGAAAACCTTTTCCTATGGAGAATTTTTTTATATTTGTTGTGTAATTCTAACAAATTCAAAAGATCATGTATTTTGATAAATGGTCTTATGGAATTTTCTTATATCTCTTCAGGCTGCACTATCTAGCTATATATAGCACTAATAATAGGTTTAATCATATATTGGTTTGACTTTTTGGGGAGGACAGGAAATACTACATTCTTGAAGAGTTTCTGAGAATGTTTATCATTGTTAAAATGTGCTGGTCCAAATTTTTTTAGTTCGAGCCGTTTAGATAAAGGTTATGTAACAGTTGCTTATTTTGTCTGCCCATTGAGCCTTTATTATTATTGGTAGTGTAGCTCAGCAGTTACCTTCTTTTACACAAGAGCGTCTGACTCTGCCTTTATCTGTTGGTTTTAAAAACAAACAGACAAAGAAGCCCTCCCTAAATAACCGTTCAAAAGTAAAAGAACTGACCTTACATCAAATAATTCAGATTGATTAAACTGAGCCACTGCAGCTTTAAGAGGTTTTGTCCTAGTGTAACCATTGCATGCTTGTTAGATAAAGTTTTATTATTAAATTATTCCACATCAAAACCTCTACTAAACTGTTGACATTATTTAACTTCTGTGGAAAAAGTACCTTCAAGACATATAGAACTGGGCTTCCAAGACTTAAATCGTCAAAGGTAGGTACATTAATGCTGTTCCCAAGTAATTTTACAAAGTTATTATTTGGGGATGAAAGTGTTAAGATGTTAAATAGATACGTAGAATTTTAAGAAATATTTATTTTGTTCCTTAAGTATGAATTCCGTATCTTAAAAAAAAAAAAAATGCAGCGCTAAATCTCTAAAGGATTCAGCTACAATTTGCTGAAGCTGAAAGGACCAAATTCTACTGTGGTTTGATAGGCACAAGTCTGAGTGATAGTTGTAGAAAATGTGAAAGTCTGTTCCATTCTGAGAGCATTTGACAGTGTCGCTCCACAGTTGTTTGGAACTAAATGCGTTCCCATGTTTGTATCGTTTCAGAATATGATTCTTAAATCCTTGAGTTAAATCCCTCTCGTGAAAGGGAATCTCTTGGCTGTTTGTTTGGGAAGGGTGCTAATTATCCTGTCCATCATAATTTCAAAATGGTCACAGATATACAACTTGCTTACTTTGTTTCCAGCTGTCCCAGAGTTCGGGGTGGTTCTTAATTTTTAGTAGTGTTACTGGGTAGGTTTTAATCTTTATATATTCATTTTGAAAAGACTGCTTACTCTGTTTTATGCATATTATTAGCAGTTAACTAGAATTAGTATGATTGTCCTCAAATAGCTATTTCGAGCTCCAAGGAAGCATTACAGGTTATATGTATAAAAGGATTTTTTCTGAGGCTGCAAGAGTTAGCACTGGACTTTGCCTTCCACACATGCGCTGTAATCTCTAATATGTTTTTTTCTAGGTGGCGCTGTCAGATAATGGCTGATGTGGCTCCTTGCTTCATCTCAGTCTTAGTTTTATGATGTGTTTTGGCGAGGGCAGTTTTCTGAATTTTACAGGTTCTTCTGGCCCTATGATGGTATGCAAGAGAAGAGTTTGACAAAATAAAGGGCCTTGTGCATACTTACGCATTTCCCAGAATGTATACGTGATTAAAATGAGAACATTAAAATTCACATTTGGTGAATTTTTTTAAAAAAAATAATTAATGTCTTTGTTAGAAGATAGTGAGACTATATAACATTTTTAAAAAAATTATTCCTGAGGGAAACTAGATTTCCATTTGATTTTGTTTCCCATGTGTTTTTTCC
Organism: Athene noctua; assembly: GCF_965140245.1. Taxonomy (NCBI): domain Eukaryota; kingdom Metazoa; phylum Chordata; class Aves; order Strigiformes; family Strigidae; genus Athene; species Athene noctua. The sequence goes on along the minus strand of NC_134048.1, from coordinate 21,076,905 downwards.
TCTCCTTTCACAGGTCGGGTGACAAATCTCCGTAGAGTCACATATGTTGTACTTGATGAAGCGGACAGAATGTTTGACATGGGGTTTGAGCCTCAGGTAATTAAGGACATGACTGATACTGCCACAAGATGTTATTCCCCACTTAAAGGATTTTGCAGTGCTGCGTTATTATTACACTGCCAATGAGTGTTCAAAGAGATGTGCTACATATGGACAAGTTTAAACTGATTTTTTTGTTATCCTCGGGTGCTTTGTTTTCAATAAATTCTTATATAGCTTAAATTTTTTTTTCTAACATACTCTTTTATTTTTACACACTTGTTTTGGATTCTTGTGATTATGTTGTAGCCCTATGTAATCCCTTGGTGCAGATGTCATTTTAGTAGTTGTAGCCTGTTTATAAAGCCTTTGATGTCTCCTGTGCAGGAGACAGGGACAGAATGTTGGATATGTTGGTGACAAATTACTTGCTGGCAGCTTTGGACATCCAGGAATCTTTCAGATGTCAGCAGGCTATATTGTCCTCCAAAACTAAGGAAATTCCTTTATTTTTGTCTCTTGAGCTGTAGAGTTTCTGCTGCATGTCTTACGATTTCTGCTGGCCTGTTGTCAGATTGCATATTGCCACTCAACTTCCTTTCGAATCCAGGAAGTTTTGCCTGTCTTTCCAAAGCCAGCGCCTAGGTTCCAAGAGGATATCTGTAAAGAACTGTTTTCTAGTCTGTGTAGTGCAGATACCACCTAATTTTGAAGATGACAGTTCCGTACGTGTATGAAGTTCCATTAAAGCACTTGGGTATTAACAGGGAATGTTCTCTTCAACCAGGTTATGCGCATTGTAGACAACGTCAGGCCTGACCGTCAGACTGTCATGTTCTCTGCTACTTTCCCCAGAGCTATGGAGGCGTTAGCTCGCAGAATCCTAAGTAAACCTATAGAAGTGCAGGTCGGAGGCAGAAGTGTTGTCTGCTCTGATGTGGAGCAACATGTTGTGAGTATCACCCGTCTGCCTCGCTTATCTTCTCATTTGCTTGCAAAAGATTATTTTCAGCAATGTTGAATATAAACCAATATACCCACAGAGCTTTTCTTTTTAGAAGTTTAGTGACCTTATTAAACATGACCTCAGAATAAACTTAACACCCTAATCTGTGAATGCAATGTGATCACTTATTTTTTTTAAATTTGGTTTTATACCACTAAGCTGAACAGCAGTTTTGCCACTAGCTGTGGAAACAGCCTGAAAAAGTCATCTCCTGTTCCTGATTTTTATTTTTATGCACCCTGAATGTGTTTGATGCCTTTGATACAAGTTGTACTCTTTCTACTTTGCTTTTGTATGTCTTTTTCCAGATTGTTATAGAAGAGGAGAACAAGTTTTTGAAGTTACTGGAGCTACTGGGACACTATCAGGAGAAAGGATCAGTTATCATATTTGTAGATAAACAAGAACACGCAGACGGGTTGCTGAAAGATTTAATGAGAGCCTCTTACCCTTGCTTGTCTCTCCATGGAGGTAATCTGCAACCTTAAGGATTTATTTTAACAACTCCAAACTAGAATATTGGTATTCAGTAGTTAAAAAGAGAAGTTATTTAGTGCCTGGATAATACCAATTATTATTTCTTCCTAAGCAGGTTTTGTTTTATAATTGGGAAAGATATTTGTCTGTTAATTTGAAATAGACATGGTAGTTTTCCGTAGTTACTCTTTATTGCTTCCTGTGAGATGTCATCAGATGCCAAATCTTGTCTCTGGGCAACGGGATTGTTACTGAGAGTTAACATCTCTCAGGGAATATTACTAACTACTTGCTATTGTAGAGCAGTGAATGCCATTGGGGGAGTATTACATGATATTTTTATCTGAGATTCCACAGTAATAGCAGCTGTTGTTTCACTTTTCTGCCATCAAGTAGTAATATAACGGAAGTAGCCTAGTAAGAGGAGGAAATCTTTTTAGAACATTGTCCATGCCAGAGCATTTTAAAACTTGCTGTATATATTGCTCTTAAAAATACAGTAACCAATAAGTACAAAACCACTGTTCATTTAGTGCAACAGTGGAAGAGGGACAATACTCTTTTTCTGAGATTTCTGTTGCCTTTAGAGAACAAAGCCTCCAGCTGAGGTCTCAATTGCATCTAAAAAGTCAAATAGAGAATCATATTAGAGAGACTTTTGAGGATCTTGGTGTGGAAAAACTAAAAGTTTTCTTATTCTGGAAAATGGACTAAGAGGTGAATTATTCTGGCTAATGTATTTTGCCTGTAAAAGTGTGAATGTACTGAAATTTTATTTGCTTAGGTTTTCGGTTGTTTGAAGTTGGAGGGTGTTTTGACCTGTGTACAAATTCATTTGTCTCAAAGCAGAGCTTTAGAATTGACTGTTTCGTTTGGTTTCTTGCAGGTATTGATCAGTACGACAGGGACAGCATAATTAATGATTTCAAGAATGGAATTTGCAAACTTCTGGTGGCCACATCCGTAGCAGCAAGGGGCCTGGATGTAAAACAATTGATGCTGGTGGTCAATTACAGCTGTCCCAACCATTATGAAGATTATGTGCACCGAGCAGGGCGAACTGGGCGAGCTGGCAATAAAGTATGTATAATCGGTTGCCTGTTTTGGTTATTACTGAAAATTTTTCCTTATTTACCACTGATCAAGATGTTCCTAAGGGTTAGCTACAGAGAGAGTAGTTTATTATTGGTGGGAAGAGGGTTTTCCTTTAGAATGCATCTAAGTTTTTTGAGTGATCATGTGTAAAATAATTCTGAATTTTAGGACTATGAAAGTTGGAATTTACATGTTCTACTGATTTCTGAATGTTCTTTTAAATCCCATTTGTGGCTGAAAGTTTGGTTGTTTTTCACTTTTGGAAATGTGCCCTACTAAATTTGTAAGATTTTATTTTCTATGCTTTTAACCACGACAAGATTGAATGGTTAGTTTCTACCCTCTCTGGTTGATCACCTGTGTAACAGCTTCTGGGGAAATCACATTATTCAGTCAACATTCCCGCTAAAAAACGTTTATGGATGAATGTCATGATTACTTTTATTGACCAGAACAAGAGCATCTGTGCAGGGTGCTTCAATAAATTTAGAGATAAAGTGTCTTTAGAGATTTTTCTTTATAATCTTTTAAATTAATTTTGACCAGGGGTATGCGTATACATTCATTACTGAGGATCAGGCACGGTATGCTGGTGATATCATTAAGGCTTTGGAATTGTCTGGGAATCCAATTCCTACTGATTTGGAGAAGCTCTGGGCTGACTTCAAAGACCAACAGAAAGCTGTAAGTAATTCTTTCATCTGGAGTGGGCTTTGGTCTGGGTTTAATGCATTTCCATGTGGGTCCAGTTGTGCAGTACACCGAGTGAGTCATCTCGGTGACTTCACTGAGAACACACAGGTATGCTTAGGTGAGTGTGTGAGTGGTTTCAAGATTGGGATCTTGAATGTCCTTTACAGGGCTGTTCTTGAGAATTAAAATGTTGTCATCTGGTATGGGATAAAGAAACGCCTCCTGTGTAAGGGGCGCTTTGGCTTTTATCAAAATTCACATAAATGATAAGTTCTTTCACAGAATTTGTATTATTATTTCTAGAGCTCTCGCCATCAGAGGATCTTGCTCATGCTGAGAAGAGTGACTTGGGAGTTTTTCCGATATAAAAATGAGGATTTTTTTTTTTTACTGCATTTGAAAAGCCTTTTTAAAGTATATTTACAGAAAATCCCAATAGTATATTCTTTCGGTCTGCTGAATTAACATAGCTTTTTTATTACACTTCATTGTAAAATACAGTTTTTAAATTTGAAGAACTTTCTAAATGTGCTAGGATTTGCTTTTTAAAATAAGTAAGTTCAAAATGGTTTGTGTAATTTTGTAGTTATGACTATTGGGATTTTAAATTTCTAAGTATGAGAATACATGTTTTTGTTTTCAGGAGGGAAAGTTGATTAAAAAAAGCAGTGGATTCTCTGGAAAAGGTTTTAAATTTGATGAAACAGAACAGGCTTTGGCTAACGAAAGAAAGAAGCTACAAAAAGCAGCTCTTGGCTTGCAAGATTCAGATGATGAAGATACGGCTGTTGATGTAAGCACCTGAAAATAAGTTGCTTAAGGATTTTCAGTATATTTGTTTTTTCCCCAGTAGGTTACATAACACTTTGCAGAATGTGGATTTTTGTTATTCTGTCCTGCACTACTGACTTAGTATTCCATGAGTAGATCTGTGTGTATTCTTTAATAGAAAAGATACATACCTATGAAGATCAAGATCTTATAAAGATCTCGAAAGTCGCTTTCAGTCTTACTGGTATTTTATACTTAATATATAGTTATATAAATGTCACAGAAGTTCTTTTCTTTGTAATATTAATCTTGCACAAATGAACTAGGACAATTGCCCTCAATTACACTTTTTTACTTGCAGTGTTTTTTTATTAATTCATAGTAGCGTCTTCTATTTCTAAATCCTTATTAGATTCCTTGCTTAATGTTTGTTAGACGCATTTTCATGACCTTGAAAGTAAACACTATGTTCAAACCTTTCCCTGATTATTAGATCATCCGTTCCTTTTGTCGAGTCGTAGTTCTGGGCGAGCTTCTACCATTTTTATATGAGATTTATTTCTTTAAAAGCCTGTAAACTAAATGCACCTTAGTGTTTTCTTTCTTGATGATGAGATTATCTAATGGTAAATGCAGTGATGTAATAATTCTTATTTTCTTTAGATCGATGAACAAATTGAAAGCATGTTCAATTCCAAGAAAAGAGTAAAAGACATGGCAGCACCAGGAACATCAAATGCTCCTACACCATCAGCTGGGAATGCAGAAAAATTGGAAATTGCTAAAAGACTGGCTTTGAGAATCAATGCCCAGAAGAATCTTGGCGCAGAAGCACAAGTATTGGTCCCCTTCCATTTTAAGGTCACGCTCTTTACATAGCAATATTTTCTTTCTCTCTTTTTTTTTTTTTTTTTTTTTAGATAAAGGTTGTTCAATTCCTTGTTCTGTGGCTGCCATTTTGCTTCTGCACAATGATAACATACTGCATTATTTAGCTCATTTGTGCTGGGCTAGCTCAGTTATAAGTTACAGGATTTGTAATTGAGCTAATATGACAGTAAGATAGAATACACAACTGAAAATGCTTTGTCTGCCCTGGCAAAGAGTTAATTCATTACTGATAAAATTACACAATTAGGTTTTGTCAGCTTTAGCAGAGTTGCAGAACATCCTTCTCTGCTGAAGCATGTGATATACAATCTGTTTAGATTTAGGTTAATGGGGTCTGGAATGTTCAAAGGTATTTTGAACTGAAGATACAAAAGACCAGTAAGATCTTTTCTGTGCAGGTGTGAGGGGAATTACTGGGAGGAAGGAAAGAAGAGAAAATATGAAGAATGTATTTGTTATGTGGACAATTATACTGCATAGAATACTTGTTGGTTTATATAGGACTTCTTTTGGCTACCTTGTTCTCAGCATGGACCTAATTTTTTACAGGATGTGATGCAGCAGGCTACAAATGCTATCCTGAGAGGAGGCACAATTCAAGCTCCTACTGTATCTGCCAAGACCATTGCAGAGCAGCTGGCTGAAAAAATCAATGCTAAGCTCAATTATGTACCCATAGAAAAGCAGGAGGAAGAGAAACAGGATGGAGGACAAAATGAATCCTTTAAGAGATATGAAGAAGAATTAGAGATCAATGACTTCCCACAGGCAAGTAACCGTTTTGCTCTAATCAAGTGTAAATGACCAGTATTTAACAGCAGCTATCTTCATAGCTCAGACTATTATACACTAATAAAATATTTTGTCTCTTTCTTATCATACCTGATTGAAATTACTACATTATCTGTGATTACGTCTCAGCTTATAGATACACAATGCTCTGGACATATTCCAGAGAATACTGGAAAAACAAGCATTCCTTATCATACAGAAGGCTTTTTGCCCTTTGCTACTGACTTCTCTCATATCCAGATCTTTGACACTGGCATTTTATTTCAAAGGCTGTACTACTGTGACTGATACTGTTCTTTGCTTTTTTTATTACCTGAGTTTTTTTGCCATTCAGAATATTGCTGCTCTAGTCTACCTCATCTGTTATTTTGAAGATTGGTATTCCACAGTATCAAGCACAAATTCCTTGTATTTACCTTTTGAGGTTCTGCCCAAGTTTGACTTATTTTATCAAGTTGTCTTGTTAGTAGCTTGTTACCCTTCCCTCTCAGAAATCCTCTTAATTCTTACCCTGAGCAGTTTCTCATTCATAGAATATTTTCTAGATTTTTAAGGATCCTTCTAACTCTTAAAGGGTATGTTTATTAGGTACAAAGCGTTGTTTGCTCATAATGGGTAGACCAGTAACTGTTGTCTGCAAATAAATTGTAAAGATAGATTTTTTGGGGTTTTTTTTTAATAGAGCTGCACTAGAAAAAATAGCGCTCTCTGATTCTCTTTTTGTTCTTCAGTATTTTGTAATAACTTGTCTGAAACACTGATGTATATATGGCAGTTCATCAGTGAGAACCATCACTGCTCATTATGCCCCTGGAAAATCTCTGTAAGGAAGAGGGACTCACCTCGTGCTGTACACATGTATAATAATGGTCACAGTGCAGATCTGAGATGATGGAAATAAAGTAAGATAAAATGATTGCCTAAAGCAATAACCACAGCTGACAGTGGAAGCTGTTTTTTATAGGAGTACTACAGAACCATTCACCACCATCATGTGTAAGATAGCACAGGGCAGTCTTCCTGATGATGTGTGCAGTATTTTCTGAGTCTTCTGAGAGACTTATTAATGCTGATAAGGTACCTCTTCTAGACAGAATATAAAACAGGTGGAGTTTTGATCCAGGGCCATGCAACTTGCCTTTAGAGGCTGTCTTCCAAAGTTGGCTTCTGGAAAAGCAGTGGTTTACAGCAGGACACACAGTATGTTTGCTCAACCTCTCAGAATTGAAAAACCAAAGAGGGTCTGGAGGGGATTGTTCTTCCTGTCAGAAATAGCTTTGCCTTCACGCCAAGGCAGTGTGAGCTTCCCCAGTCGTGTCCTAAGTCCTCTAACTTTGAGCTCACCATGATAAAAAAATTGTCTCAAACTACAAGTAGCTTCCAACAATCTACTAGACACTTTCTAGTAATTTCATTGTCTGGATTAATGGGATTCATTTATCGTAGTGAAGTATTTTTGAGGATATTGTAAAGATTTGGGACAATTTTTTCAGGGTTCTAAAAAACAGCTGGCAGTGTTTATTCTTTAGGCTTTATTTATGGCAATTTTAAGGTTTACTTATTTTTATCTTTAACCAATGAACTGTGTAGAAATAAATAACATTTATTTTGTTAAAGGGGAGTACTTGCGGCCATTAACAGTATATGTTTGCCCTTGAAGTCTATTCCTGTACAAAAGTGCTAAACAAAATACTTGAGTGCTGCTTCCGAGAACTGCAAGAAAAAATCACAAGTTTTAAACTTTCAGTGTGGCAAAACGGAAGGTCTGTAGAGATCTTGCTTCAGTAGTACTATGCATCCATTCTCTTTTCTCCTTTCATAACTATCTTGCTGACAGAAGAGATGGATTTTTTTTAAAAAAAAAAGACTTGCATAAAAACAACTGGCTAAAATTTCAATCTGCATTTTTAAAGTAGAATGCCCTGAGCGATTTTCACAGTGCAGTGGTGGTGTTGTTTGTCTAAAATGTCAGCTAACCTTCGAATTGCCATTTTGTGATGCCTTTCTCCTCGTTGATCCTCACATCTCCTTTACCTTGCAGACTGCCAGATGGAAAGTTACCTCCAAAGAAGCACTACAGAGAATCAGTGAATATTCTGAAGCTGCTATTACAATCAGAGGAACTTACTTCCCTCCAGGCAAAGAACCCAAGGAAGGAGAACGAAAGATTTATTTGGCTATAGAAAGTGAGTATTCTTTTTATAAATGTTTCAATTAAATATACAAGACTAGTTTTGCAATTAGACATGGAATCTCTGTGGTCATAGTGTTTGGATGCTCAGTTACAGTCCCACTGTAGTTACTTTATAATTACTAAAGAAGCACTTGTTTATCTTAATAGACTTTGAGTGATCCACAGGGATCAGAGATGCTTCTCCTCAGAAGACTGACCTGCCACAGAACAACAGCAAACATGTATGGAATCAGTTTGGAGGAGGGGGAAAGAAAAGATTAAAAAAATCAGAATAAGCACAAAGATGTCTGTGCCAGTGTGAAATAAGAAAGAACACTGAATTGTGTAGGTTTGAGCCGTTCAGGGTCTAAGAAATCACATCGGCTACTATAAGAAAAACTTTGCAAATCTCATGATGGTTGAATAGAGTTTTTCTCAAAGAATTTCTCTCTAATCTGGGTGTTTCTGAATAGTCTGATTTATGACTGTCTCTTTTAAGTATCTTCTTTAAAACCACACGGGCTGGCTGTGGCAGTCTAGTATTGTATAGAGTGTTCTTCAGCAAATAGTTGAGGATATGGAGCGAGTTTTACAGTGTTTCTGAAAACAGCCAGCAGTGTTTATTCTGTAAGCTACCCATACAGCAAATGTTTGAGATAGTAATATTTTTTTTTGTCCTCAGGTGCCAATGAACTGGCTGTACAGAAAGCAAAGGCAGAAATCACACGACTTATAAAAGAGGAGCTCATCAGATTGGTGAGTGAAATATCAAGAATGCGGAGGGAAAGTGCCTTAATTTATGCTTTATGAGATTGATTTCTACAAATGTTGACACTCTGGCATATGTTTTTATTAGTATCAGGGACTGGGACTTAGGAGATCTCAAAAGCAGTTTAATTGAAGAGCCTAGGAAATGCATGACTGGTCATCAGGCAGACAGACGGCTGTTATCCAGCCAGCAGGTGGAGATAACACACTAACAGAGCTTTTTGAACGAAGACCCCTTAAAGAGTTAGATCCCTATTAGTTTCCTGATTTCAGCACCATCAGGCAGGGGAGAGGAGAATTATTCCCCTCATTTTAATACTTTGTATGTCTTGAGAGATTTGTTTTGCCGCAGCTTTACAGCATACCCAGCTACTAATCAGCTGTTTTCAAGTAAGATATTGTCTTGAAAAATCATATTTTGGGTTCTCTGGTTGAAGAAACCTCGACTTTCTCTAGAATAACCTTCAGTGATACTACATTAGACTTGACAGTGTCTTGGCTTTTTCTCTTAAGTAGCCTTCCAAATCAGCTGTCAGTTCCAGTGGTCCTGCTGAGCCATTATTGATAGTTTTGTTTCTTTTACAAAATTGTTGACCTCCCCATAAAAATGTTTTCCAAAGGAAGGAGATTGCTAAGGACCTGCTTATTTACATGTAATGTGGTTTATTGTTAGTGGAGTTTTATTGCAATTCATTTATCCGTTTTCACTTTTAACTGTGATTATGCTTTCCTTTATTTGCAGCAAAATTCTTACCAACCCACCAACAAAGGAAGATACAAAGTTCTATGAGTATTTGGAATTATCTGTCTGCCAGTGGCTGGTGCGTGAAACTTTGTGGCTTCTGTTGTTTTTGCTGTTTACACTGCTTATTGTAAATTAAGAATTTTTTTATTTTGTCTTGCGGACATTTTTTAACAGAAAATTGATACTTGCTGAAACATCTTAATTTTCTCCACTGAAGTTATCAGTCTTAAAGCAGACCAGTTTTGGCGGAGCATGATTTAATTTAAAGTGCAGTTTATATACTTTTCATCATAAAGAATATAAAATAAAACAGATTTTAATTTTTCTGACAGACTGTACTGTTAAGTAAATGAAACAATGTTGGGATTGTGTTGGAAATGGTTAGAATGTACCTGCTTCATCTTGTGGGGATGATTCATGCCATATCAGTTTATACTGGAAAAAATGATAAAACACCAGAATAAAGGCAGGATTTTCTCCTGATCCATAGCATCTCTCTGGCTGGTTCCACACACATTCATTCCCTGTACAAATGTCCCCCTAAGGTCAGAGAGTCTTGCAGTGATCAGAGTAGAGAATTTTATCCAGAAATACTTGAGGTCTAGTTTTAAGATCTTACCTTTTCACATCCCATTTTGTCTTTATCATCCAGGTAATAGAATAACTCTTTGGGGTTTTTGTAAAGTGAAATGTTTTGTAGTATGAAAATAGTTTTCCTGTTTTTTTTCTAAACATCAGAATTTTAGGATTTGATTTTTTTTTTCCTCATTCTCTGACATAAGAATGAAAGCCTGTTTAGTTTAAAAAGAAATTCTCAGAAAAAAAAGAGAAACCTCTTTTGTAAAGAAATACAACTTTGTCACTTTTTTATAGTGTTCTTATATATACATTTAACGTGATTGTTTTCCCCCAGGATTGTCGTCTTTATTATTGTTAGACATGGCTTTAAGTAAAAATGAATAATGATATTTATGAGTGAGTTCCACAAGTATTGACTATCGTTGCAGTCAATAAGCTACTGGGACAGGCAAGACCTTTCTTTTTGAGGTCTCATCCCCATAACCATTAGTATTCATGGTGGACACTTACTACTCTTAAGCATTTAACTTTCCTGTCTACTTACCTGGAGCCGAAGGGGTAGCAATTTGAATTGTGTCATTCTAGTAGCTGCAGGACTTTCAAGATGATGACTTTCAAAAGGACTTTTGTAGAAAGCTTTTCTTACCCGACACATTGAGAAGAAATGTGTCATTTTTAAACCAGCTCTGTATGTACTGCTTTAACCCTGGTGAAGACAAATTGTACAATCTGCATCATGGCTGTATAAATTCACAACTTCTGTTTCCCAGCTTCAGGTAATTTAAATGACTGTTTCTGTGTTGCATACAACTCTCTGTTACTCTAACGTCAGTTATTTGCAATACAGGAAAGGAACGGAGTGATTATCCCAACTGAACTGTATACGTTTAGGATAAGAATAGCCAATACTTGCCAATATTAATACACTGAGTAGAACAAAAAGAAGAAGCACACACGATAACCCTTCTCAAAAATTAAAACCACAAATCTCACACTAAACATTCCCTTTAAATACATCAGGTTTCCTTCCGTTAAGAACTGGGTTTTGATATGTTTTATACAACTTGTTTGTTGAATTGTCTAACTTTTTGACAGTGTCCCCCCCTGAAGAGAGACAGATTTTGGTGTATTTAATGAAGAGCACTTTCAAGTTGGACAGCCTGACACTTCTTTAAAAATCCTGTTTCAAAATGTTCATATATATATTGGTATCTCCTAAAAAAGGCATGATGGAGACATTTCTGTGATTTCCAGCTTTGCACTGTTGGATTTCAGAGATGCAACGATGTATAATCTTTAACTTCCTGGGGTTTTTAAATGCAATGTCAATATTCCTATGTTTTTTAAATTCCAGCAAAAATAAAAATAATTTCAATGTATATTTTTCAGAAACTCTCTTTCTGAATAGCTCATCTGTTTTCTGCACTTACATTGCTTCTGCGTGTTTTCCTCTAACAGTAACCCATACTTTCTGGAGTAGGGCCATGTGTACAGTAACTTGGGTTTTTCTGCTTGAAATGCAATGAGATGCAGCTCAGATTCAGTTAAGAAAGTTGCAGCGGAGGTTTTTGGATACATGAAGACAGGAGCAAAATGCATATAAGCCTGAGGAGAAGAAACTCTCAAATTAATAAATACACAAAGAAAAAATAGTGGAAACAAGATGAGAATAAAAGTTTGGAGAAAACACAATTAAGTACTGAAAAATGTTATATTTAGTTCTTTCCAAGTGTGTCCATAGATATAGACAAGATCTTTGTAAACATGACAGTCTGGCTCCTGTCACCGGTTGTTGGAAGAGCACAGGGATGATGTATTTCCCTTTTTTTTTTTTTTTTTTTTTTTTTTTTTTACCCACACATAAGCAGAGCTTGATCTGTTATCTGCCCAAGGTGACACACTACCAGCTTTCTAGGTTGCCTTATGCTGTCAGTGCTTGAGTAAACTGGTATTTTGGGTGGATAAGTGCTACAAATATTTGATACTGGACAATAAAGGAGGTTTTGCTTGCATGTTTGCAGTAATGCAGTGTTGACATATGGTGGTGAGGGGTGGTACTCTGGGGGTGTTGCTGTCTCAGGGAACAGGACACCGGCACTTGGAGGTGGCAGTGAAGTAGCAGAGAACTGCTGTGTAGGTGAAGGCCTGTGAATCGAAGAAATGGTGAACCCTGAGACTGGCTGGAGGTGGGGAAGGGGAGCCCTGTGCCAACATTTTCCATGGTGACCACCACAGCCTGAGGTCCTGGCCCAGCAGCTCCACATCAGTTAGCAGTTAGGGGAAGGAGAGCGCAGGACTCTTGGTCGCAGCCCTGCTGGCTCCCTCGTTCTCTGTGCAAGCAGCCCACCAAAGATTCAAACAGCAATATTCCTCACCGCGTTGTGAAGGGTTAATAAACACATCCCATGTATCGCTGTGGTGGCCCTTAGTGTGCAAGAGTTGAGCAGCACATCAAGCTACTCTGCATGCGCATGAGTGGGCAAATGGGCAGAGGTTTTTCTCTGTGCCCTAGCCAGGAAAACAGAAGAGGAGGGCTAAATCCAATGTTCTGGGTGGGGAAAAAAAACCACATTCACAACAAGATGAAAACTGTGCAATCACAGTTCAGAATTTTATACTACCCTAACTATATTGCATGTAGTTGCCACCCTTTGTTTTGTTAAATGGGCAGCTTAAGGCCTGTTTTATAAGTTAGTCTTTATGCTGTAAAAGTTGTAACCAAAATGTAATGACTGTAGATGACAGGCTGGCATGTTCCATAGCTGTTCCCTGTCCTGGCTGCTTGAGATTTTACTTGTACAATTAAAGCAGGGCAGTCTATGTAATGTGCATTTGGCTGCTAATTGAATAAAGGATTCTGGGGCTGCAAGTGGAGCTTTTCTCACTCGAGTCTTACAACTGGAAGACAAAAAAAAATAAAAAAGCAAAGCTTCGCTAAAATCCTGCAAATGTAATAGCTGAATTTGAAACAAACACCACAGGCTGAATTTTGGAATCTTCCTAAAATAAGAAAAAGAATGCTGAAGTCTCAAGGAAAGAGAGCGCACTTGGGTACTTCAGTCCTTCAGACGTGTTTACGTTCATAAAAAACGGCAGTTAATTCAGCAAAACTAGTGACTGGGTTAGAGACAGGTACGTGGATCTGAGAAATGGAGCCTGTGATCCCCAGAATTAGCTTTTAATTTTCTGCTATGGACACACACTATCGATGGTGTGTTGTTCTCTATTAAGAGAGCGTTTTCTAAATTTGCCAAAATGCCCTTAAATAGGCCGGTGAGGTGGTTCTCAGTGTGAACTTTGGAGTAAAACCAGCCCTTGCCACAAGCCTACTCGCAGCGAGTTACTCGTGGAGGTCGAGCGCGGTCCCTTCGCTTTACCCGAGCGTGAGCGCCGGGCCCTGTGTGCGCGTTCTGGCCTTCTCACGTGACACTCGAGGAATGCACTTTCCTCTGATTATTTTTCTTGACCCAGATCTCTTCCAAATATGGTCTCAGCTTAAACAAGTTTGTGTTCTTAGAGCTCGGGCGTTTGCAGAAGAAATTTGGCTTCCAGCTCACTGTGACTGTATGGGGGGAGTGGAGGCGGAGAGGAACCTAAAAATGTAAAGATAAAAGGCACACAGCTGGACTCCAGTTTGTCCCAAAATGTACATTTTGTAAAGTGTTTATACAATGCTAGGCAGGAAGATTTGTTTTCATAATTTTAGCTACAGTGGAAACAATTGTTTTTAAATAAATGACCATTAGTCTGAGTGATTGCCACCCAAACATTGCTTCTCTGAGACTCCTCATCTGAAACAGATTTAAATATTTTCCTTTAGTCAAACCGAGAAATCCAAAGTTGTCAAGCTGACCAGCATAAGTAGAGGTAAATTAATTAGTATCTCAGAAGTAAGGAGTTCTAGTGAGCTAAGAAATTATTAATAACCTACTGTGGAGTATGCATATGATTAAGTTATTTTCTACTTTGGCCATTCTAAGTATGAAGTTTGTCATCACAAACGTGTTTCTTAGAACAATAAATTCCACTGGGCAACTGTTTGGAAACTAACTGCTGAGCAAGGAAAACGTTACACTTAATGAAAATCCTTAATCTTAACTAAATCCTACGTTTCCTCTGCCTGTGCATCTTAGCAAGTAAGTGAATTTGTGGAAATTGTCAGCTCCAGTTATTCATAGTTAAATAGAAGCTATGGTACTGAATTCTCCCAGCTTGCTCAGCATGCTGCGTAGCAAGAAGCTCCTGCTTTGGCAGAAGGAGTAACTTGTGCTTTCAGACCATTCCTCTCCTTGAAAATTTGGATCCACCAGTGAGGTCTCCAGTAAAGGAGGAGGACAATGAGACACTGCGGTCTGGATGTAGGAAGAGGTGGCATTTCATTGCATCTTTTACCTTACAGATAATGCAATCATTCGGTACTGCTAGCAAGAGCAGTCCTTGAGAGAAAGAAAAGGAAGAAGCAGATTCACAACCTGAGTAGCAGCCGTGCTTCAGGCCCTGGGGAGCTTTCAGAAAACAAGACAGTCGCAGATCAATTTATCTTTTTAGTTCCTTTTTATTACCACAGCATGCAGATGAGGAAACCAGACCCTGTTGCTAACAGATTAATATTTGAACACTGTGGGCACCCGAGCCGGCTCATCTGGTGTGGGTTTGCCTGGAGCACGACACAGAGCAGTCACACAGACCCAGCACCCTCACAGAGGCACGTCCAGCTCCAAGGTCAGACATTTAGCTCTTGCTCTCACTCGATGCCAGTCTGCCAGTGGTAGCCACAACAACAGCCCGATTCAGGTTTCACAGCTCCCTGGGATGGAACCCTTCCCTGCTTCACATTACAAGTTCACTCCTCTCTACTATCTGATTGCTTCTGCATTCTGTTGAGATCATGATTTCTTCCAGATAAATCAGGAGCCTGAGCCTGTCCTGACTGCCATCACCTTCCAGACTAGGATATTAAAAGGAAAATAACAGGATTTCAAAGTGGTATCGAACTCTACTGCCTCTGATTGGTGGCAGCATTTCCAACAGGAGTTAAAAGCAGCAGAAAGATGAGGTTTGTAAATAAACTGAATCATTTGCTAAATTAAGCAAAATAAATGCTGCTTTCCCCTGCTGCTTTCTTACACTGCAAGTGAGGATTCCTGCATGCATTAGGAAGCACTGGCAAAAAACTGAACCATCGTCTTGGCAGGATGTTTCACAGCAATTTTCGGCCTGAAGAGCTCCAAGTATTGTAGAAATGGAATATCACAAGGTTGGAGTACAGCAGTCAGCTCCCAAAACAACAGCAGGAGAGGAAAATATTTAGAAAAACAAAATTAGTCATTTGTAAAAGCTGCAGGTTCTTTTTCGCCTTGTGTTTCTTGCTTTCACTTTCTAAGACCTCATCTAAATAATGCAGGACACCTTTCAGATGTCATTTAAGGACTTCCATGCTCATTTAGACGCTGTGATTTGGAGGTGTATATGCTACTAGCAGTGGCCCAAGGGTGCTAACAAGAGGGCAGGAAGGTTTGGATGAATATACAGTGGCACTGATGCTGGTATGGTCATTAACAAATACGGATTAAAAAAAATCTGTTGGTCATAGCCCTTCACAAAGTGGCCTGTCACGTTGCTTCACTAGAAGTGAGGTTGACAACAAAAGGATAGTGGTGGGCACTTAAAATTCCTGTTTCAATGGGAATAGTGGAAGGAACAGGGAAAATTCCTGTTTTACTTTGGAAGTAGCAGAAGTTGCTGTTCCTGCTCACAGGTATAAAGCCGTGTTTATAGTGAAGTGCCACTACAATACTAAACTCTTTAGAACACAGATGGATAAAACAGGGAAAAACTTTTAATAATCAACAATTCTTCATTGCAGCTGGTGCTGTAAGATGCTGGTGGCAAACAGTACATGAACCATTACACGTGTTACGAGGGAAATGGCTGCAGTCCTCATTGCAAGCAGTGAAAGAGAACTAACGTAACACGTTATTTTAATACAATCCTAAATGTTGACTGCTCTGTAATGGATCGCAACGTGTGTACTTTTGGGACATAAAGTATCACACTCCTCATTACAAATGAAAGTAGTGGAGACACCAGGAATCCTCAATCATCTTCCATCAATGTTCTTAATGATTTACAGTATTTAAAACACAAAGGGCACATTCTAACGATTTATTTTATCCTACAATAAATCTGTGATTCATCCTCAGTAGCCAGATGCAAAGACACGGGTGAATAACGCCATTCATGTGGTGAAAAACAGGAATAACGGCTCAGCGAAAGCACTTCCCTACCCTGTCAGTGAGGCCCGGGGCGATGGGGATCGGCTCGCCTGCACTCAAGGCCACTGCACGCCGTCCCCGCTGGCCTCCTCGCCGCTCGGCCGCCCTCCCTCAGCCTCTGTGGGAAGGCAAGGTGCCGGCAGAGAGACCGGCCCCCCCCCGCCGCTCCCTGTGCGCCTCGCACCTCAGCCGAGCGCCCGCCCGCCACCTTCCCGCCCAGCAGGACAAAATGGCGGCGGGCCCCCGACACTGAGCGCCTCAGAGGCGGGAGGCCCCGCCCCGCCGGCCCCGCCCCGCGCACGCGCGCCCCCGCGGCGCGCCCCCGCGGCTCGGGAGCGCGCCCCGCCCTCCCCTCCCTCCCGCCCGCCCGCCCGCGCCCGCCGCAGCGCCGCTCCCTGCAGCTGCCCGGCGGGGTGTGGGGGAGGCGGCCGCTCGCTCCCGCCCGCCCGTCCGCCGCCCTGCAGGCCGCCCCGGTCCCCTCAGGTAGGTGCGGGCCGGGCCCGCGCCCCCCGGCCCCTTCTCCGCGCGGTGGGAGGCGGCGGGCGGGCAAGATGGAGCCGCGGCCGGCGGGGGAGGGGAGCTCCGCTCCGCTCCTCTTCTCTCCTTTCCTCTCCCCTCCCCCGCCGGCCGCGTCCAGCCCCGCCGCTGAGGGGGATCCCCCCACCGCCACCACCCGGGTCTCCTCACGGGGGGGCTCCGCCTGCGGGAGCCCGGCCCCCCAGGGCCGCGGGAGGGGAGCTGCGCCATCGCCGCCCCGTCCCGCTGCCCCCCTGCCCGGGCCGGGGGGGGAGCCGGGCCGTGCCGTGCCCTGAGCCGGGGGGAGGAGGCCGCACCCTGGGCCGAGGCGGGGAGGTTGGGACGGGCTCTGTTTCTTGCCACCCACGCGAGACAGGTGACAGTCGAGGCGAGGGACACCCCCGCGCCGTGACCCCAAGCGCGGTGGTGGCGGCGGGGCCGGGGCAGGAGGGAGCCGCGCCGCCCCTTTGTCCCCTCAGCTGGCCCTTGGCCTCCTCAGGTGGAGCTGGGGCCTCCTGCTGCGCTCTGGAATTACTAATTCCCTTCAGCACCCCCAGCCCTCGTGCGAGGGGATAGCGAACATGCCGTGCTTTTTACTTAGAACGTATTTCCATTACCGTGTGGGATCTTCATACACGCACACAGTGCACGGATGTATTTCCTTGACATACGAAGTAGCGTCTTGCCTTCGTTCCCCTGCGCGTCAGGGTCTTTGGGTTGTCTCTGGTTATGTTCCTCCTGTGCCTCTTTGCGTTCTCATGTAACGCGTGTCGCTGATGTGTATTTTTGTCGATAGTTACAGATAGTTTAATGCATCCTTATTTGTGCATAGCCCTTCTGGGGTAATTAATTAGTGAATAGTTCCACCTTTAATTTGCATGCGTTTCTCTCTGGGTATCTCTATAGAAAGTAGAAGTCATTTTGATCCATGTGGTTTTTATTTTTGTAAAATGAAAGGGTAGAAGAAACACCTGGTTAATATATTTCTTAAATTACAATTTATTTCTATTTCAGATGCCACAGTTTCTCTTCCAACTTTTTTTTTGCCTGTATCCTTCAGGTTTTAGATGCAACCTTAAACAAAAAAAAAAGTCCTGCTTGTTTTTTGTCCATTGACCACTGTTGAACAGATTCAACAAGTGGACTTTATCTTTCTGCAGCCTGGCATAAGCTTGCTGCAGTGGCCGTGTTTGGGTGTGTTGACAGGTGTCCGGAGCCTTTCGCACTAGTCCTGTCACAGAGAAACGCCGTGGAAGTGCACGTCAGGAATGAGATGTTTGATCCATCTCTTAAGCTTCAAAATCCTTTTGTGGGAGGCAGCTAGAGAAAGAGGAGAGGGTAGGTGAGAACACCCACGGAGATGAATGAGCACCTCTTACCTCTCCGAGCTATTGTTCTAGGCTGCAGCGAGGGCTGTTCCCTGGGGAGAAGAGTGGGTGGGCAAGAACACCCACGGAGATGAATAAGCATCTCCAGCTCCTCAAAGCCGTTGTTCTAGGCTATGGTGAGGTCTGTTCCTCTTCACCTGGGAATAATTCCTTAAGGTAAATGGACAGTTTCACAAACACTAATAATCCTTTCTTTATAAAGATCTACCTCCACCTGCTCCGTCATTCATATGCATATTTGGATTGCCTTGAACTTTGGTAGTTACAGAACCACAGAATAATCAGGGTGCAGTTTCACAATTTTACTCTTCTAAGCCAGTCTGGCCTGATGGATGCTTTGATTCTGTGCTGCCCCGTCCCCAGCTGTGGGGTTGGTTTTACCCCAACCTCCATTCCCTCTGCTGTGTTTGGGACTCGTCATACCCTTCATTCAGGTCATCTTAGTCCATTAAGTTGTTAAAGTCATCTTTTTGAGGTCTGGTTCGTTTTTTAACTAACTGGGACCAGTGGGGAAGTAGGGCAGTGGCAGCCAGGGAGTAACGTGGCTTAGGCTGACCTGGGACCTCAGTCTATCTCTGTGCTTCTCATTGAAATGTTTGTTTCTGTTCCTCCCTTGCCTCAGTGCCAGCCAACTGTTGCTTTTCCTTTCTTGTTGGATTAGTTTTCACCTGGGTCAGATCCCCAGTGTTGGTTTATCCTGCTCTTACACAATAGTTAGTATTGGCACAAGGACCGGGAACGTGGGAGGAGACAAAAGGGCAAGATTGTTCCGTTCAGAAAAAAATGCAGATTCAGGGTGGTTTCTATTGATTATGAAACCAAACTGTCAGTTGTGTCAGTGTAACTGGAGGTGCACACTTAATTAAATCATTGACCTGATCTTCCTTAATTTTTTTGAAGCTGTCTTAACCCTTTCAAGAGTCCCATTTCTCATCATCATGTGGTTATATGATCTTAATTTTGGGGTGGAAGAAGTCAGCTGACGTTCTTGCTGATGTTAGCATCTAGTGAAACTCTGCCCTTAGATATGACTGACTTGTTTTTTAAGGTTAGAAAGCCTAACAATAACTGGTTTGCCTGGTTTTGCAATCAAATCATGAATGATCCCTAAAAGTTGACAGTTTACTTGACCCTTAGCCTAGCTAGTGCCTGACGATATCTAATCTTTGTGAGAGCAGTGCTGATCTCTGTCTTTAATACAAAGCTGGTGCTTAGGCTCTGAAGAGCACTGTTTCTCCAAGGGTGTCTGAGTCAAAACACTTGAACTCCTGGAGGCACAGAGGTGCACCCAGGTTGCAGCTCGCTGGTAAGGAGCAGGAGTCACAGCCCCTCTGCAAGGGAAGGCTCCCCCTCTGCCTGGCATGTCTGGGGAGGAGAAATTTGAAGGAGGTGGGTGTATCTGCTCCAAATAACTCTTCCCTTAACTTCCGTCCTGTAAGAAAATGACCCTGGGTCACTGGGGGAAGGACTGTACTTTTAAGTTCTTGTATTGCTTGGGAAACTCTTAATTTCGTAGTCTTTTTGCATTAATTGAGAGAAAAACTGTTTCCAAAATTATGTTATCTCTTCAATTTGCAGTCTCATGTTGTCACGTAGTAGCCCTGGTGTAAAGAAATTGTTTCTTTTATATGGTTTTAATATATCTAATGTATTTTACCTAGTGTCAAATGGGAAAAATCGTATTACACAACTGCAGAAAGTGCTTCATAAGCACAGCTTGGAGAAACTGGTTATCTGGCCTCAGGAGCAGATTAGATTTCAAATACAGGTTCATGTGTTACGGTGTATGTTGTACCACTGATAGGATTTCATAGTTAGTATTTTTAAAATGTTTACTTTTATGGGAATACTCAAGGTAAGGTGCAACACTGTGAAAAGAAGCAGTTACAACGCTTTAAAAATCGGGTGAGGCCCTATTTTAGCAAGAGTTAACGTGTGGAAAAGGAGCTGACAATAAATAGGACGCTTGAAAAACATTTAAATTGATGTAATTCATTCTTTTAACTGAGCAATGAAAATATTTGTCACACCCACTATCCTGAGGGGGAAGAGCAGAACCAATACTGTATCTCTGTTGCAATCTTGAAATGGAAAATATTGCTGCTGCTGCTTGAACTCCCCCCTGCAAAGAAAATGAGCCCTTTGGTATTCCCCAGGGCCCGCAGCCCCTGCGCTGCCGTACGTGGCATAGAGCGTTCTTTATGCAGAGATCTTGAACAGAGCTGGTCCTGTGCTCCACGCCAGCGGTTTTAATCGGTAGAAGTGACGTTCAGGGTTCTAGTGCAGAAATAATACTTGTAGCTGCTTGGGTTTTTAATAGTATGTCATGTACTTTGTATGTGTTGGACGATGATGAAAATATACTGCTACAGCCTCCTACAGTGCCCTCAATACTGTTGAAACTGTTGCAAGCTCAGCGATGAAAAACTTCAGGAAAATAACCTTCATTAAAAGCAAAGCTGTCCCTGTTGGCGATAGGAGTTTACCTTTCCTGGTATTTGTTGTTTGAAAAGTTGTAATATAGATGTACTCCTAGTTTTGCTCTGATTGAAGCGTGTTTTACCAGAAGTCAGAAGCGCTTGCTGAGTCAGGTCTGTTCTGGTGCTAACTAGGCTGGGGTGGGTGAGACCAGAGCAGTTGCCTGCTTATGTTGCAACCTATTATTCTGCTTAATGCGGAACAGGTCCCATACCCAGTATAAAATATCTAACGAACAAGCGCCTGTTCCGGGGAGCTTGTGTACCTTCTCTGCTCATCAAAGTTTTCACCTTGTCTATGCTAAATTCAGCCCATGAAGAATGCAAAGGGTGTGATGTTTGAAAGCTAGAGACAGCATCGTTCACAACCGAGGAGGGTGTTTTTATGTAATGTGATTTGAGTAGCTTTGATCTTAAAGTTTTGTGTAGGGAACAGGACATGAATGGGGATTTCCTGCATAGTTTCAAGCCTAGAGAGAGATGGGCTATCGAAGGAACAAAAGTCTCAGCTGTGTGGTATGTTAACCTGTATTTAGGGATACAAGGATGCACTTTGTCCAAAACCTGTAATATCACTGGAATTAGGTGAAATTTCTCAAGTTTCTTGCTGTGTCTCTATTGCCTGTAATATGGTTTCTGTTTTATCTCCCAGCAGAAGAAAGCAAATGATATCAAGCTTGACTGAAATACAAAAAAATCTTAACGGCAGCCTTGTACGTTGTGTATTGACCGATCAGTGGCCTGGCTGTCATCTGGGCAAAACAAAACTTCAAACTCACCACTCCAGTGCTAAATCAGGTTAACTTTGCAGGAGAGTTGCAGTGCAGCTGTACTTTAAAAGGGGGGGATCATTACCATGTCCAGAAATCCCCCCGCAGCAAAGCTTTGCAGGTCCCGGATGGATGGTCCTGTTTTTTTCTTTATTTCTAGCAGCGGTGGAGCTTCTGTGCTTCATTGCATGGGAAGCTCTAATGCTGCCTGTCTTTTCCCAAAGCTAGCTTATCCAGTTGTCTCCTCCCTTCCCCAGCATTTGTATAGAAATAAATGACAGGATAGAAAAGGATCCATACAGAAAATCCTCTACAGCCACTTTACAGTAAAAATCTTTTTGAAAAATGACTAGATTTTGTTGCTACAATGCCTCATCTTAACCA
The DNA here is from genome assembly GCF_965140245.1 of Athene noctua. Taxonomy (NCBI): domain Eukaryota; kingdom Metazoa; phylum Chordata; class Aves; order Strigiformes; family Strigidae; genus Athene; species Athene noctua. Next base: position 21,055,066 of record NC_134048.1, on the reverse strand, counting down.
TTTGTTTACACAAAGACATTCAACCAGCCAGCTGAATCAGTTTAAAAACTGATTTAAGTAAACTATGGCAAGTATCTTTTATGTGTCTATTTACAGGTTTAAGACAACGAAGTTCTATTTTGCTGGAAACTTTTCTGGCCAGTTTTGTTTAAGAATGCTTGCACACAAAGTTGTATGTGTTTGGCTATACAATTTAGCTAGTGTGATTTTTAAATTGGCATAGTTTTGCATTTTATACCAATTCTCATTTACGCTGTGTATCTCCCTGCCAAGAAACCTGCTTCCACTCTACAGATAGACTCGCTACATTCTTTTATTCCCCGCTGTATTGTGAATGAAGTAAAATTATGCTGGAGATGTCCATGTTAGGATAATTAAGCTCAATTACAGATTTCCTTTTTAAAACTTTTCAGAAAAAAAGTCTTAAATCAAAAGCCACAGAATACGAACCTTGGCTACTACTTGAAATTTTCATGGTTTGATGAGAAATGGTGCAGAGGGGGGAAAAAGTATTAAAAAAAAAAATCCCGTTGGCAGTCTTCCACCAAGATTGTGGGGGGTTTTTTAAGCTTCCTCTTGTGAGAAATTTTAAACAGTTACTGATTTGTACATCTTTCTTTCATGAATTACAGTGATACTGGCTGTTGCCAGATGGAAGGTAAACTAGCATCAGCCAGGTTTTGTGTGTAAAGTTAGTGTTTGTCCGAGCTCTCGGAGATATTACAGTAGACACAAACCACATGCATATGGTGATGAAGCTCCAAGGCTTGGCAGTTACAGCAGGATATATTCACTGTCTAGGAGTACCTGTGGTGGTGCTCCCCAGGAAAGATGAATAGTGTCAGTAGGAAAAATCCCCCTGACTGTAATGAGGAGAAAAAGCAGAGAATGAGTGTAACATAGACAGGAACAAGTCTGAGTGGTGGTTGGTCTCCTGAGACGTAGCAGGGCTCCCCCCTTTATTCAGGGCTTTCTCCCTGCTGTGGTGTGTTCCTCAGATACTGGGCAGTTGAACTGATCCTTCTTTGTGGCAGTCGAGCTCGGAGCGGCTTTTTGGGGCCGAAGCCAGTATTCCTGTGTTTAAAGTGAGTACCGAGACAAGAATGCTGCTAACCGCTCCAAGTATCCTCTAGTGTATCAACAAACAGATGAATAGCCTTTCAGAGCCCCTGGGCTTACTCTCTCGGCAGCAAAAGTACATTATCAGAACCCTTATGTTTGCAATTATGTATGATGAAGAATGTCAGGTATTTTTTGTGATATTGTGGGGCCTGTTCCAGTGGGGTTAAAGGAAGGTAACATTTATTTGACTGCTAATTGTAGAAAACCTTAAGCTTCCTTTTTATTGCTGCACTGAAAAGTCTGTTTGGTCTCTTGACCTGTACCTTACTTTTTCTGTTCTTTGCTAAGTGCAGGCTTGCTAATTATTCTTAGTTGTTTGTTTGCTAGTCAACACCTGCAATAAAAGTGGTTTCATGTTCCACCATACCCCGTTCAACATGCTAGGACTGCAGCACTCAGATAATCTCTGCTAGAACCATTGAATATTTAGACTATATTACTATCATAATTTCACTATTTGACATAAAACCATATTCATATATTTGCACAAGAGTAATGCATACACTGTAATGTGCATTTGACAAGCCAAGGTAAATTGGGTGTTACAGCAGGGAATGTATCCATTGTAATCAGAAGCAAAGGGCACGGGGATTTACTCTGGGTAAACAGACTGTCTCTGCTGTGTGCTTTCTCTCTGGCTGGGAGGAGACATTCATAACTGCCAAATTAAACTCTACGATTGATTACTGAATTTAATTGGGTTGCTGTAGGTGATAGTCCAGAGCTACTGCAGGGAAAATACCATAAATCTTCCAGACCTTATCTACTAATTTACACTGGGAAGAAATATTTGGTGTCCTAAGCATGACTGTAGGGCGCAGAAATACTCCAACATGCCAGGTACTGCTTGGCTTAGTGTTGTCTTCATTATGGCGAAATATTATTATCTTAAACTGAGCTTATTTAAGTTGTAGAACCAATACAGTTGAATGGGTGAAATACCAAGTTGCTCCTTGAGTGCCTTGTTGGCTTTTTACAATATCACCACTATTAAGAAATTTGAGGTGGTATCTTTGCAGTTGGTATTTTTTAGTGTTGATGCTTCTAAAGTTTTACAATACCAGAAATATTGTGAATTGTGATTCTGCCTCTGTACGTAAGCTGCAGGGATTTGATACGATGGATGTAAGCATAACCAATTTACTTAGAAATAGTTGCTTCTAATTATGATGGCGACCATATGTGGTGCGTAGCAGCTGGACGTCAGTTTGTCCCTTGGAACCAGGGTTAGTCTGCAGTAACACGCAGGTGAGAGTCACCCTTCTACCGTCCTGAAGACAGGGCTTTGAGTCTTGTTTAAACAAGTAAGCCTCTGTAAACAGAGCACAGCTCAAGTTGGTTTTGTCTGAGGAAAAGAACAGGCTGTATAAAGCAGTTGCTGACCTGGATGGGCCATGTTTGTTTTCTGGAATATTTGGAGATGCGTGACAACATGCACGTCTGTAACAGGAGTCGTGTTGTTTTTCCCAAAGTTGTTGTCTCAGAGTTGTCATTACCAGCAATTTGTACCTGCTCTTCTAACTAGGACAGCATCGTGTCCTGCTCGGCCTGTTTCTCAGTTCTGGGGGAGTTACAAGTCGTCTTTCACAGACAGCAGCTGTGCAATCTAGCATCTTGTACTTTGTCACAGATTCATCTCATACCTCTGCTTTCCCAACTATGGCACCATTGTCTTTGCTGAATGCCTCACCTGTTTCTTTCTTTCACATGAATTGCAACAAGAAATGACAAAACTAATTAGTGTTTTATTAATTTGCTTCAGTTAAACCAAAAAACCCACCACGCTTTAGGAGCCTGTATCTACTAAATCAAGAGAGTGATACCATGTTTTTTTTCTTGGCTCACGGGTGATAGGTTAGTCTTAAAACAGCTAGAATTTAGAGGAGATTCAGTATGAAAGGTTTGGAAATCATGGTGGATGAGCGGATATTGTATCTCGGTTGCTGAAATGTTCTCCTTCAGTTCTTTAGCGTACTTCTTCCCTAATTACACCTGTCTGAATAGTACGTGGTTTAAACTGTCATTTTTAACTATGTGTAGAGGTTACCGTGCAAGTGAAAGCTTAATAAAACTAGTTTTAAAGAGTAATTTAGTGACATCTATACTGTTTACTAAAAATAGATGAAGTAGTTCGGACTAATTTTAAGAAAACAGAGGTCGCTTTTGAAAGATCCTCACTTGCGGAACGCTGCAGTATTATTATATATTGATACATATTTGTCTCTTATTTTTGGTAGAAAATGATGCACCCTGTTGCCAGCAGCAATACAGCGTTCTGTGGGCCCGGCAAGAGTTCTTGCCTTAACGAAGACAATGTGAGATCCGCCGATCAGTTTGACTTGTATGCCACGCAGCAGAGTAAATACAGCCACGCGGTCGGCCACAAACCCATCGCGTGCCAGAGACAAGATGCGCTCAACGAATCGCACTTGCAGACCACAAGTGGCAGGAATATAGAGACAAAAGATGAACTAAAGAAAAAGAAAAACCTCAACCGCTCTGGTAAACGTGGAAGGCCATCAGGGACCACAAAATCGGCAGGGTACCGAACCAGCACTGGTCGACCCCTGGGGACCACCAAAGCAGCTGGATTTAAGACAAGTCCAGGCAGACCCTTGGGCACGACTAAAGCAGCAGGATACAAAGTCAGCCCAGGCAGACCTCCAGGTAGCATTAAAGCTCTATCACGGCTTGCAAATCTAAGTTATACTTGTGGCAGTGCAGCTTTTCCCTATCCTATGGTGCATAACAGAGGAGTACATGCTGCTGGTGAAACTAGCAGCAAAATCAAACAGCCTAATGAATGAAAGGAGGGAATTAGTAACTCCTTACTAATCTGCTTTACTCTGAATTTTGGCATGTTTCTTGCATTTTGTTGTAGTGTTTGCCTGAGTTTCTAGATTTTATTTTCATTCAAATAATGCCATAGCCCACAGGTGCAATTCAGTAACTTTTAAAGCAATGTTGAGAAGGCACTGGTTTAAAGGGATTTTTGTTGGTTTTAAATCATAATTTATAAGAAAGTCTGAAGTGATGCATTATGCCTTCATGTCGATACTTGAGTATTGTCCACGTCCCTAGTTTTATGTTCAATTTCTGGTAAATCTAGTTGTGTGGTTAGTAAATCATTGAAGTAAGGAGGACAGAATTAGCAGGCTGTTGGTTGATGTGTTGGTTTGTGATGTGGCCTATCTTACAATAAGGAACTTGGCCAGATGAGTTCTTACCTGATGAGAAAAATTGATAAAGCAGCAAGCTACATTTTCCACTTTCTGCAGGAGCTTCTACAGACCTCAAATAGATACTTAAAAACTAACAAGCAAACTAAAAAAGCCCCACCTTTTTTTAAAGTGCTGATTTCAGGTAGTTTTTGGTTCTGGAGTTGTAGCATTAAGTTGATTTCAACTAATGCTTCAAAAATATTTTTGAAAATATTAAAGAAAACTGAGTGTTTGTACAACACATTGCAGCTTCACGGGCGCCTTATTAATGCAAACTAATTTGCCTGTAGGTGATAGCTGTTCTTTTAATTACGCTGTTACAGGATTCTGCTGTGTAATCTTGAAATGCCTAATAGTACATATACCAAACCACAAATCATTCTTTGAAATTTGAAATATTTTATAAGAAATTAAGTACTGTTCATCCTAGTTATGCACTTGGTTAATATTAAACAGTATGTTCTTAAACCTGTAAATAGCTATTTACACTCGTTTTTTGCCTTTAAACTCTGTGCTTAGGTGGCAACAGTTTAATAGCTTTTAAAGTATTAATCTATAATGTTTACAAATCAAACTTTTTTAATAGACACTGTTGCCAAGTTTTCAGACTTAGTTTTGCCAGATATTCCTGAAAATACAGTTATTTCGTTGTTTGACACTTATATAAGCTTCCATAACTTAAATATAGTATATCTACCAAAGGACACCATTTACATGATTTATAAAAGCAAACTGTATAGCTGATGCAAACAGGATGCAGTTTAGTGCACTGCTAGACCCCAGATATAAAGCAATTAATCTATGCATGCAAGCTGGAAAAAAATGTCGTTGGTTAACTATAAATACCTTTCTTGGCTGAAGCTAAAACCTTCCCTCCTTCCAAAAGAAACGTTCCATTTTTCAAGTGGGTGTGTTTAATTTTTTTTAAGTGAGAGAGTGTGAGTGTGTGTGTGTATGTGAAATACTTTAATCTAGACTTCAAAAAAAAAATCAGTCCTCAATGTTACATATTGTTTGTTCTAAATTTATTTTACTGGAATTAAAGCTTTTTTTGTTTTTTCCCCCTCATCTGGAAAAAAGTTTACATTTAAGTTGTTTCACGTATAATATGGTATTATGATAAATTTGTAGCTTCAAATACCTGGGGAGGGGGAATATATAGAGTTTAGGGAAGCGTATTTGGGTTAATTGAGCCTGTGCTGAATGAGTAATGATGCTGATAATTTTTGCTAACATAAATGCTTTTCTGGCCTGCTGTCATTTTGATGAGAACTCTTGATTTCAATGATGACAACTTAAGAAACAGATGTCATGTTTCATACCTTTTTTATCAGGAAAAAAGCAGCAAGCCTTCAGGTGTTCCAGTGATGCCTAACACATATTGAGCTGGACTTTATGCTGTACTTTACAATAGGTGTGTTGAATTGTTTTGGGGGAACTGTGTATGCACTGGCAACTAAGACAATGAACCTCAACTATACTGGATGGCTCCTTAGTCGATAGATGAACTAATGGCAGCTAAACTGCTACTAAAAAATAGTTTCTTCGTGCTGAAGCTATGAAATCCAGTTCTGTGTTCTGTTCCTCAACAAACTCGCAAGTCTGAAATTTAGCAGTCTGTCTCAGAACGATGTAACTTCTGACACATGCAAAACGCTAACGTGAGTTAATTCACCCTCAGGATCTGTGTTGTATTGGCTGTTTTTAATCAGATGATTTTTCAACAAAAGACTGCTTTTAAGTTCTTTCCTGAACTCAGCTGGGAAAGCAGTCCTCTTCAGCGGAATGTAGTCACTGCGGGAGTGTCCCACCTCGCTGGCAAGGAACGTGTTGCATGTCACCACTCTACCTTGGAGAAACTCCACTTCTTACCTCCTCCTGTTTATCCTGGTTGCTCCTGTTCCGTTCCTCACTTGTGCATCTACTCGACGGTGCTGTGCTGTGTGTCAGGAGATAATGCAGATATATTGCTGTTCTGCTAGTATAATGAATTTTGTATTCAAGTATGCTGATGAAATAATGAAATTATCTAAGCAATTTCTGTTCATTACAGTGTTTATTAATTATATCAGGTGGAATATAATCCCAGTAAAAAACAATTAACGTTGTCAGTTGTGAAATGAGGAGCATAAAGCAGAAAAGTGTTCAGAGAGTCTGTAATGGGCTGCTTGGCACTCCTGATTTAGCAAGGAGACCAGAAGTGCACTGCTGGGCATTTCCCAATTCTGGTTTATTTTACATCTGACTCTAGTTTACTGGTGCCGTGCAGTGAGGGGAAGAGAAAGAAGAAGTGAAGAGATTCAAAGTGAACTAGAAATGGAATTTTCAAATACTTCTGCTTCTCCTATGTATAATCTGCGGAATACCTTGTGCTTTTGTCAACGCTTTTCTTTCCATGAGAAACACTGAAACAGCATGTTAATGCCTAAACTTTATTAGTACCAGTGGGAAAACTGGCCTTTTCCCCCCATAGTATGAAAACATTATTGTAAGGTAAATTGCTTATTTTATATTATATATCATAATTCAGCTATTCATAAGCTAGGATCACTGTTGTGTGTTAACACTGTTCAGAAGATCTACATGTCAAGTTTGTTTTTAATAATTTCTTTTAATTATCAAGTTTCTAACGTCTTATTTATACATAAATGAAATGTATTAGCTTGCTATTATTCCTTAATGATGCTATACAAGTTCACTGTTTAATATACATATAGTAACTACTATTCAGTTTCTGATTAAATTTACTTAAACTTTAAAACCAAATAATTTTGCTACTATAAAGTCTTGCACTGGACATATTCAAGATGCTAGCACCGTATTTTGTCAGGAAAATATCAGATACCATCAAAAGTGGCTGGCTGATATCAAAGATAGTATTTTTAAAATCAGCAGTTAGCTTTGTCATTAAAGCAATGTTCTTTATATCTTGGATTTAGTTTAAACTAATCAAAAGAACTGTGTATCAAGAGCCATTAAAGATCTCTGTTCTGAATGAATTTATTTTCATTTTGTCTGAAAGATCTTAAGAGTTCAGTCAGGACATAACCAAGCCTTGTCAGTGAAAAGTGATGTGTCTGTCAAAAGAATTACCTGGAACTACAATACACAGAGTAATTCCGATGAGAATTTAACTCCCTCCCCCATTTTTGAAGAGCTTTAAAAGGCAGAGCGATGTGAAGTCATTTGTCCGATGGTTTCATTAGCTGTGACTCTGCTGTTCTTTGTTACATGTATAATAATGTTTCACGCTATACTTAGAGTTGGCAGTTAAAACAGTTGATAACAATCGTAAATACTTTGAACTGCAGACTTCATTTCTGACCACAAAAGTTTATTCTTCTCTATTTTAATGCATATATTTTAACACTGCTTAAATGTATTTATGACTTTAGTAGAGACTAGACCTTTCTCCTTGTGATTTTAATTTTTTTTTCCCCAATAGAAGAGTCTGTATTCTGAAATTTGAACCACTTTCTAATACTTTAATCTTTCATCATTTGCTTTTTCACAGGTTTACTTTGGGGGAAACAGTAATCTGTTAAATAACTAGTATCAGCACCCCGTCCTCTGCTGTAAAAAGCCTGATTAGATACTGTGTATGTTTTTATGTCCATGAACTTGAGCTACTCGTGTGCAATTATGTGTATGGGAATGGAGTAGTGTTCATGATCTGTATTTACATCATCATATGGATGTATATTTATTAATAAAGTTAATACTTTAAAACCTAACCATTTTTTCTCTGGGCTTTTTTTTTAATATCTTTTAAATTGTGGCTGTAGATGCCCTTTAACAGCGTTACCAGGCCGATGGCCTTAGCCCTTCTCTCTGGGAAATGGAAATGCTGTTTGTTCGCCTGACGTCTCAGTCGTAGTTAAGTGACTCGAACTGGCATTGAAATGTTTTGGTACACCTTGTACAGATTTCGCTGCAAATCCAGCAGCTAGTTGTGTTTGTCCCTTGCCTCCCTGAAGCGTAACTGAATCCGGCTGCAATAGACTGAGTCTGTTCATGCCTGTGTGGGCTTCAAAACGCACACAGGATTTGTGAGGGTTGGGAGGCCACTGGATTGTGTGATTTTTAAATTGAATAAATAAGCCCACCCTTTCAGTATTGCTTTCTGAATTCTAATATGTGTATCGCTTCTTAGAGGCAAGTCCCATATATTTGAATTGAGGCAAAAAGCCTGTATGAATTGCAACATATCAGAAAACAGAGGAATGTTGCTTATTTTTTAATGAATTGAAAATGCTGCTCCAGTAACTTAATTGTTCTTCTCCTTTCACTCAAATATGAGATGACAGGAGGAAAGGCGTTACAGCTATGTAAGCTGCTGATTTTTTTTTTTTCTCTGCACATGGAAATCAAATTGAGAGTACTCCTAAACTAAACTTTTCATGGAATGGTAGTAATTATTCATTACTCTGTGATGAATAAGAGGTATTTATCTCTGTATTCTAGCAATATTCCAATATATCTTTGTTGGTAGGATGTGCTCTGCATACCACCAAATACCTTTGTTGTTTTTTTTTGGTTTTTTTTTTCCTCTTTTTCTCTCTGTTGAAGTTTTTCAGTACCCTTGGAGGAAGATGGGCAGTCCTACCTACCAGAAGCTGCAATCTAGACTGCTGAGGTCTGCATCCTCCCCTTGCTCTCCAGCACCCTCTGTTTTCTCTTCCATGTACTTTCAAAGGCCGTGAATACATCTAGGGTTGAAACGTTTTAAATCTCAGTTGTAGTTATTTTGCAGACTCCTAAATTGCTTTTACCTGAAAAAAAAACCCCAACCAAACCTGATGCCTTTTGTTGTTGACCATTCTGGTAATTGTAAATATTTGGCTTTCGAGGTGACTATGTTCAGAACAGAGTTCAGCTACAGTCTGCTACATCCTGGTCTAAAAATCAGTTCCTGGATGTGATTCTTTGAGCAAAAGGGATTATTTTCTTGGTTGTAATGAAACCTTAAGTATTAGATGTTAAGTCAGTCATAAATGATATCGTACAAGAATACAGGCTTTTCAGCTCTGTTGGAAGTTGCTTGAGTGCTTCCATGGCTGCTGCATTATTTGCCATGTCATGAACCAAACGATAAAAGTTGCAGCACAGTCTGTTCCCCCGATACGTAGCCAGTGTGCAAGGCCAGGTGCAGTTGCTGACGACAGGGCCAGTTTATGATTTATTTATGCTAACAGACTCGCAGTGTTGGGGTGTCAGTGATGCAAGCTGGACATTTTGAAGGAGTCTTTAAGGTGGTTACATCTTTTAATATTTTAACTTATGTGTACGATGAGACGCCAAGGCTTTGGGGCTGGACTGGCATTTTTATGCTTTTGTACCTCCTCGGTGCGATCTCTTAAACTAGCACAAAGAGTACAGTGTGAATTAGTGATATTGTACCTATTAAATGTGCTGGCTCAACAGAGCGTGGTTTTGGACCAAGACAGACAAAGACTCTTCTTGGCAGTTAATCATTTAAAGCTGTAATGCCTAAAAGTAAAAGCCTGACTCGCTGCCTTGCATTGCATGCTATTTTTATCAGGGTTCTGCCTGTGGCTCTGTGTTTATTGTTTAACATTTAAGGGAGAGGAGTGGCCTGACCATACAGAATTGGCAGCCCAAAAGCTACCGCGTTCTGGAGCTGGCTCTCGCCCAGGTTCCCTGCATGGCCTAGGGATGGCAATGTCTCCTTTTTCCCCTCAGTAAAAAAAAAAAACACAGCAAAAGTATCTGCTTATCTTGCAGCGTTGCTGGAAGGAATCATTAGTTAACAACTTTTAACTACTTTGAAGCTGAAAAAATGTTGTGGAATTCTTAAGTGTTGTTTAAATGATCTGAGGCAGATAAATCTTCCTGCCTTTCATGTTGGTTTTTTCATACCACAAAAGCTTGTTCTAATTAGTGAAAAAATATCACAGTAACAATTAATGCAAGTTTGATTAGAGTAGGCCTTTGAGATGTGCGCAATACTAAAATGTGTTTTTACTGCTTCAAGTGGTCATATTTTTAAATAAAAATTTCCAACTGCAGCCACGTTGAGAAAACAAAGATTACAAAGCAACACACCCCAAATTTAGGTGTAGGTTTAAGTTGCTTGGGTGACCTCAGCCTATCTGCCTGACTTGAATGTTCTCACATTTTCTTCTGCCTCACCTTTGTGTTATTGAATATGCAGAATGTCATAACTCGGAGGCTGTCAGATTTATATGTGAGTGGAAACCTTGGTCTTGGTGAAGGTCCTGGCATTGCCCCTTTGTCCCAGTCAGTGTCCTCTTTCTCTCCTCCTCTGCCACATTGCCTGTGAAGGAGTTTGCTCAGTGGGACTGAAATCTGGGGGAGAGAAGTCCAGCTGCACACATCTAAGATGCACAAATGACCACCAAGTTTTGGTGTCTATTCATGGGTGCAACAAAAGACTCATATTCTGCAAGTCCTGCTCTTTGCTAGGTTTCAGATCATTCCCTGGCAAACAGAGCTTTTCTAATGTGTCCAAGATTTTTGAATAGATGCAAAACAATGTATTATTTTACTAGACCTTGTCCTGAAAACAGGCATTTGGCATTAAAAATCAGAAAAATGGAAGCCACTGAAAACAGTTGTGCAACAAAACTGGCAGGCATTGTTAGAAATGTGCCTTCGAATACTTTAGCACTGGGATAGTGCGTTTGTTTTGAGTTACATAAGATAAAGCCTGACTATAATTCTTGGGAGTTCATTCATGTTCCATTAACAGATTACTTATTATAGTCACCATAAAAAAGAATGAGGTTTTACACAAACCTTTTGATTTCTGCTATGGGAGGAAGGCTACTATGTTAGAATTAAATCCACAGAACTGTTCTGGATGGACGCGCACTGCCAGAAAGCTATCTGTTATTTTAAAGGTTTGGAATATCATCACTTGTATTTGAGATCAACACCAGCCAGGACTGCGGTACGGGAGACTCTAGGCCTTGACAGCAGAGTCCAGAGCGGTGAACTCATGCAGTCCCTGGCCAGAAGGAAAATCATTTTCCAGCTGAAAATGCCACTTTACCTAAACTCAAAGGTGAGGACAATTGGAAACGGTGTGGCTTTTTCCTGACTAGTCTGCACCAACTCATATTCCTTATGTACTCTTGCTTTCAAGCCTGTTTGGTCTGCAGCAGTTGGTCTAATTATTTTCCCTCTATGTGCAAACCTCAGATCTTTAAGCTATTATGTCCTCAATATTAATGCTTATGCGAATTGGACTTTGAAAGAAAAAATTTCAAGCAAGAAAATGTGCACCATAAGAAAGGACAGCGTTGGAGAAGCGTCCCTTAGTAAAAAGACAGAAATCCCATTTCTGTAATAAAGCTGACAGCTATCTTTACTTATATGTATGTACAGTGTTTTCCTTGCTTTTTTCCAATATGTGTGTGTGGTTCATACTCTCTTAGGGCATAATTTTCACTCACTTTTTGACAGACACAAAATTTCAGCAACATCTCATTGTGCGGTGCTGGCAGTTTTAAGGAACACTGTAAAAAAAGGGGGTATCGGGATTTGAAGTACATGTTCAGTTTCAAAATGCCCCAAATACTCTTAAAGCTTAACTATTAAACTGAAAGCAAGTAAGAACTAATTCTGTGACAGGAGGACTATTATCTTATTTCCTAAAAAGAAATACCAGACCATTTATCTATCCTTTCAGCTTGGGAGCTTTCAAGTAAGAACTAATTCTGTGACAGGAGTATTATCTTACTTCCTAAAATAAATACCAGACTATTTATCTCACCTTTCAGCTTGGGAGCTTTGGTAGATATGCTGATGGACAAGAGCTCATCCTTTCTTTTTGGCTTTAAAAAATACACCTTTAGTTTGCAGACTTTTACCCCAGCCTGAGTTTACGCTGAAGTTTAGTTTCCATGTGAAAACACATCCCAAACTGCGCTTCTCTATAGCGGGCAAACAGATGTGGCTGTTGGGAAGTCCTGGTCACAGCAGGCCCTTAGGGCTGTGATCTGGGTTATACCAAAACACGCTTTTGGAACGAATTACAGGGTGCGTTTCTGTGCCCTCTCAATTACCCTTCAATCATAACATCCTGTCAAGTCCTCGGGACGACATTTCCCTCGTTGCAAGAATCTTCGACCTGAACTAATTTAAATCAACAGTGAGATGCCTGCCGACCTCCAGCAGCGTCAGCAGACCGACACTTCGGACACTGCGTTCCACCGGCTCCCGTGACACTGGGTCCTAAAGCCGTCGGTGGGCTTGGCCCTGGGCCGCCGTGCTGGGAGGCTCAGCGGCGCTGACAGAGACGACTTGGTTAAAAACAAACCGGTCTGTTAATATCGGCAGGGGCTGGGACCCGAGTTGAATTCTGCCTCGCTGCTTTGCACTGAGCCCCAGCAGGTTTCCGTCTCCTCACGTGAGAATCTTTTGGAGCTCGCAGACGAACGCGGCGGTGGCGATCGTGTCCCCGCCGCTGCGGCCTGCGCTTCCTCCCTCCGAGCCCTCCCGCCACAGAAGTTCTGTGACTGGAGCCGGTCCCTGGGCGGAGCCGCGGCCCCCCCGCCCCGAGCCAAGACAAGATGGCGGCACGCCGCCCTTGCGGCGCTACGCACGCACGCACGGCGGGGGCACGCCGGAAGCGGAAGTGTCCCGGCGCTCCGGCGGAAGTGGCCGTTGTCCGGGGAGACGCAGCGCGGCGGCGGCCCGGGCCGCGCCGAGGATGTGGCGGCTGCTGCTGGCGCTGGCCTGGCTCGGTGCCGCCCTTCCTGCAGGTGAGACCGGTGGGCTTCGGCGCTGGCAGCTGCCGTGGGTGCTAGGGGTCGGGTGGTGTGTGCGGGGCCTCCCCGCGGAGGCCGGCGCTCGGCCGCAGCGCGGAGCTGACATCTCCCTCCTGACGCAGGGGCGGTGACGGAGCAGAGCGCCGGCGAGCAGCCCCGCTCCCCCGGGGATGGCTCCGCGCAGGACGGCGGCGAGCCGGTGCGGTACCGGACTGCGGAGATGGCGGACGCGATGCTGGGCAGCGGGCTCCCCGCGCAGCAGGCCGTGGTGCTCTCGGTGGTGCCGGGGGAGGTGAGGGCCGGCCAGGCCGTCGCCAAGGGGGCTTGTGATGGAGGCGATGAGTGCGGCGTAGGGAGCGGCCCTGCGGCCCCCCTCGGCCAGGCGGGCAGCCAGGGCCGGGAGCAGGCCGCGCTGGAGACGGTGCTGCCTGCGCCCGCCGAGGAGTCGAATAGCACCGATAGCGCCAAAGCTCCCAAAGTGAACTGCGAGGAGAGAAACGCGACTGGCATCGACCGCTTCACGCTGCAGATCCTGAACGTGTCTCAAGTAAGCGGATCACCCGTCTGCACTGCTTGGTGGTGATCTGAACGCGTGAGGGTGGTGGGAGATGCCCCATCAGCGCCGTGTGTGTGTTTCTGTCAGCGTTTGACTTGGTGAATTTCCATGTGAAAAGTCCTCTGAAAAGAGAGAATGAAAAAGAGAAAATTGTCTGGGCGAGGAGGTGTTTTGTGTCGTTCTGAGCAGAAAAAAATGGAGATACAGCTCAGTCCACATGCCTGTGTCTCTCACCCATGTGCCTGCAGTGAACTGTCATCTTTTATGCTGCGTGGAATTAGTGTCTCTCTCTGAAACCGTTAATGGCACTTATTGTCAGTGCCTGTTTCTAGTTTGTTTCTTCTAATGATTATGTATGTATATACTTTTAAGTAGTAAACTTTTCAAACAGCCTTCAGAAAAGATTAAGTACAATTCCCCATGTGTTTTAAGAAGATTAAAAAGATGTGCAGCTGCTTGAAATATTGTCAAGTGTCTAATCGATTGCTGAATGATGCATTCCTGTGTAGAAATTAACTCTTGTTAAATGTGTAATCATCCGTGTTTGTCTTCTGCTTTCTCTAAGGACCTGATGGAATTCTTAAACCCAAATAGTAGTGACTGTACGTTAGTCTTGTTCTACACACCGTGGTGCCGCTTTTCTGCCAGTCTGGCACCTCATTTTAACTCTTTACCTCGAGCGTTTCCAACCCTTCGCTTCCTGGCTCTGGATGCATCTCAGCACAGCAGGTAACTCACACTTCCTGTGCTCTAGCATCGGTTTATTTCTGTTAGCAAGCTTTGTGTTTTAAAAACAGGAGTAAATTATTTTTTCTTATAAAGTGACAATTTAATTCAGTAAAACTGACACTTCCTGTATTGTGACTATCTTTGTTTCTTCCTCCGGTAGATTTCTTTTCCTTCATGCTTTGTATTTACTTTATGTCCAACAGTTTATCAACTAGATTTGGAACTGTTGCTGTACCAAATATCCTCCTTTTCCAAGGTGCTAAACCTATGGCTAGGTTTAATCATACAGACAGAACGCTGGAAACACTGAAAGACTTCATTTTTAATCAAACAGGTATGTAAATCAGCGCTGATGTGTCAGTAAGGAAGAACAGGCTGGCTTTGAGCTCCAAGCTGGGCTTTCCTCTCCCTACTGTTTGTTCTTTAAAATGAATTTCATGAAGACCCTTGAGAAGACCTGGTAGAGGTTTATATAATCAGTTGCTGGATTTTGGGGCATGCTGAAAGCAGAAACTCAACTCCCTGGGCTGCTGTCACGGAGTAGGGGGAAACAGTGGGGTTTAACTGGAGAGGGTGCTAGAAGGATGGGCTAATCTTCCTGCCCAAATACTTCATTTGGGAATAAAGACAGATGAACCCTGGGATTGTTGCCAGTGCCACATAAGGCTGACACCAGCTAGGGGATAGGACAGTTTCAGTTCTTGTGCTGGAAGAGACAAAATGATTCCAGTTTCCATGATCTGGCTGTCCACGTTGTGAGCTTAGCACCAACCAGCTCTCTGGTCCTTCTGTGCTTCTGTAAAGAAAACCAAAACAAACAAATAAAACATACATAGGCCTATGAGGGCCTTCGTTAGAGACCATAAATTGTTACATTTGCTAATACAGCAGAAATACTCAAAATAACACAGAAACTCCTCCACAATTAAAAACCCCTGCTTACACAAGGCTGTGCTGTGGAAGGATGGAACAAGCCTCCTATTATGAAAATACACATAAAAATCAATCTGGTTTTATGTAAATAAACTGTATGCTAGATATACTTTAACATACAAGGACAATCTCGCCAAAGTTTTAGATCAAACTGTACAAGCACCTCAGTCTGAGAACAGGAACAAAGCTCCAAATAGAACCAACCAACTTCTCTGTATTTAGGGATTATTACTGGTGCTGATCAAGGGCTTTTTTTTTTTTTTTTTTTTTTAAGGTATAGAAGCTAAAAGCGACGTGTCTGTGACCCAGGAAGACTGGGAGGGCCCCCTGCCTAGTGTTCTGACAAAAGGCATAGACTGGCTGCTTCTCTTTTCTTTGCTCTTCCTGGCTAGCTTTGTCATGTACGCTACTGTTCGAACGGAGAGCATTCGGTGGCTGATTCCAGGACAAGAGCACGAACATCAGGAATAATCTGAGGTGCTGAAATAGGGAGAGAATTTCCCATGTAGCGGTAAAGCTGGAATTGGTACGGACTAGAAGTACATAAAAATGAACTGTTGAATTTGTTGGTTGTAATTTATAATCTTGACTAAAAATCTGCTTTATTTATCAACTACTGAATCTGTAAACCAAATTCGAGGCGATTAATGTGGTAAGTAAACAAATATAAAAAAAAATGAACTAAAAAATTTATTAAGCTGCTCTGATCAGCTTATTTTTCATGGACTAAAGTCTGTAAATAGGTGATACAGTTCTATTTTGCTCTTCTGAAGAGGTCCCTGCGCTTTGTAGACGGAGTAAGATGTTGCCAGCGTGTTGGCCTGTACATGTGGCAGTTGCCTCTGCTCTGGTGCAATCTGTGGATCTTTTACAAGATCCTGCAGATGTATAAACTAAAGCTTCCGTGTGGACGAGGTGTAAGCGCCACAGAATTGGGATGTGTTGGCCCACACAGATCATACTTGTTTTTTGTCTCATATATTCCCAAAATATAAGTTTTAAAGGAAGATGCTGGTGAATGGTGATGTTGCTAAATTAGTCTGTCAGTAAAATGAACTATGAAGAAAAAGATGTTTTAAAAAAATAGTGTACTTCAGCTGAGTTATTCCATTGTATGCCAGCAATAACAATTCAAAAGCGTGTTACATGACCCTTGGCAGGGTGATGCTTTCCTGCCCTTGGTGCTGGGGTTAGATGCTGGTTTCCTTCCTCACTGTGCTCTGTGAGTTTTGACTCAGTAGCAGTTCTCTGTAAGATTTAGCATCACTTCCAAAGCTCACTTCATTATTTTTGTGTGTATATACACAACTTATTTACCACATTCCTATAAAATTAAATTGCATTCGTTGTCCTTACTGTTTTTTTTAAAAAATCAAGTTTTTAGTGTAATCTTTTAAACTGCTTTCTTACAGGACTAAAACCATGCAACTTCTGAAGTACGGATCAACTGCTTAAATTAGTGAGGCCAGTCTGGAGACTTATTTAAATTTCTGGTAGCGTGTTTGCTGGTTGCACAGTCTTCAGCTGAGCCAACATAAAGAATTAATACGGTTTTTAGTTATAATTAGTATGGAAGACTTCGAATAAGGTAGGGACCGGTATAATTTGATTGAACAGCATTCTGCACACGGTGGAGACTTGCTGTGGTACCTTGATTGGAAGCTTTTGAGTGCAAATTTAAGCTAAGAAGAAACAAAGATTGCTTTAAGATTTATTGTTTGACAAAGAGCTCATATCCCTGCAACATCATTCTTCAGGTATTTTTCTGGTGGCTGTATCTTTCTCCCTTTGGAAAGTCGAGGTCCTGTATTTCTGTGTGTTAAAAGGGAAATGCACTGATAAAACTTTGGTATGACTGCAGATAAAATTAGGAAGTATTTTATTAATAAATACTCATGATTTTGAATGATAAATTGGAACATTCTTGCCTTTACCATCCAGTTAGAGAGGCCCAGGGCTGTTAATTCTCTCCCTACCCCCGACCAAATAGCGATGTCTATAATAACGGTGCTGCCTCTGCTCCAAAAAGAGCCGATTTCGGTGCCATCCCGGGGCACCGAAAAGGAAGCGGCCTTGCTCGGATTTAAACAGAAGGCACCCGCGGCCTAAGGGGGCCAGGGCTTCGCGCTGAGCCGCTGCCCGGTTTTGCGGAGCGGAGGGGGCTCGGCCCTCCCGTTCTACCGCCGTCCCCGGCCTTCCCGCCCGCTCCCGGGGAGCCCCGCGCCGCGGCCCCCGGGGGCTGTAGCCGAGGGGGCGCAGCTCCTCCCCGCCGTTCCCCCGCTCCCGTTTCCCCCCGGCGGAGCCCGGCGGCGGCTCCTCCCGCTGCCCCGGAGGCGGGGCCGGGCGCGGGCCATGCCGGGCGGCGGGGCCGGCCTGCGCCGGGCGCTGCTGGGAGCGCGGCGGGCCCGCGGAGCCGCCGGCGGGACCCGCGCTGCCATGGTGAGGGCCGGGCCGGGAGGGCGGCGGGGCCTCCGCGCTGGGACAGGCGGGGGGGGTGCGGGCGCTGGGGGCTCGGGGCGCAGCCGCGCGGCCCTCCTTCCCACCGCCCCTCCATCTTATTTATTTATTTATTTATTTATTTATTTATTACATGAAGCACCTGCAGGTTTAGACCCTCACCCCTCAAGCGTGCAATATTTTTCAGTAATTTTTTACGGGACTAATGACTCTCTTCCCCTGAGCTTCTCCCAAGGAATGTTACCGGTTCCCCGTGTTGTCCCATCCGTGCGTGTCGCGGGTCCGGGGCAGTCACCTCGTGTGTTCAGTCCGTGCGGGCCCCCGTGGCGTGGTGCTGTGGGGACACAGTCGTGACAGAGCAGCTGGCAGCTCCCACCTTCTCTTTCTCCTTTTACAAGCCAGTTCCCGCTGCTTTTCGGAATACAGTTGGGAAGGGTTGGAGGAACTAACTCAGGCCGTGACCTTCGCAACCTGTTCCTCAGCAAAATGCTGCCGTCGGTGTGCGTCAGGGCCTGCAGCAAACTCGCTGTCTGTATTTCTGTTAAAAACCGTGGGATCTGATTTCAAATTGCAGCGTTGCCTCCTCAACGCCTGTATGTATCCGGGCAAGCTCCAGGGAAGGTAACGGCAACGTCCCTAAAACTAAGTGAACATCTCTGTTGCCAGCCAGGGGAATGGACTTTGTACTGTCTTCTGCTCGCAGTTCTGGACTTTGCGATCTTAAAAAAAAAAAACCCACCCCCATGTTTTTTTGTAAATTAGCCTGCTAATTTCATCTTGTGCCAGATAAAATAACACATTTCAAGACAGCCGTCAGCATGGGCAATTTTTATGTATGCTTGGAAAAAGAAGAACGTAAGAAAATCATGCCTGCAACTGCAGTTATACCAACAACAAATCGATATTTCTACTCTTGTAAGTCCAAAGTTACATTTGAAGCCTAAAGACCCTAAATTAGTTCCGTTTGGGACCTGTAAAACCCATCTCTCGGACTGGACGTATCCAGCTGAACACAAGCGGTGGCAGTGATGCTGTTAGATTGATTTATGCAGTTTGAGGTTTTTTCATCCCTTATTATTGGAGCAAATGTTGCTCCTTGGCCATCCTGCATCTTAAAGCCTTGCCGAGGTCGCATTAATTGCGTTAATTCCTGCTCTGCTCAGGCTTGCAGCCCCATCTGGTGGCACTGGGGCTCTGCTGGTCTCTGTAGCAGCGCTGCCAGCACGGATGGCAAAGGCAAAAATTACCCTGAGCTGCTGAGCTGGCGGGGGGTGCCCACAGACCTCCGATGCCTTTGTGAAGCCCTGGAGCAAAATTGCTCAGCCCGTTTCTCGAAGGTCTCACAGAGTTGTGCCAGCTGCTGATATAAAGACCAAAGCAATCTGAATTTTGCTCTACTGGGGAGAAAAGTTCTTCCCATTAGAGCATTGTGTTTATAATAGGAGTTTGAGTCCCATCTGTTAGAATACATCATCTGAGTAACTTAATCACTCATGCCCTTAGTCTCTGCTTTTAGGAAAAATATCAAACCTCTTCCAAACACCCCATAGAACTTTCCTCTGGATCTGCTTCTGGCCTCGTGAGCAGTTCAGGCACTGATACAGATATTTAAGTGAATAGTGTAATCTGTTATGTCTGTGCTCCCAGTGACTTCCAGATGACTCCTTTTGCTTCAAATAAGACATATTTAAACATACATGCTTTGCAGAATCTAGTGATTATACCAGTAACTTCTAGCTTCTTGTTAATATTGTCTGTATTGTCAATTTTTTTTTCTTTTCGCTGTTAGTTAATAACAGCTTTGTTGCTTGTAGAACTCCACAGTGTGTGCTATCTTTAAATCCATTCCTGCTTTCTTAGATATAGTAAGATACAAGCCAGGTAGAATACAATCTCCTGGTTTGCTTCTGTCTTTTGGAATAGATAGATATTCCCTGAGATCCCTTATATTTCTACATTTAGCTTATAATGTAAGTAACCCTTTATTTATATGACAGAGTGGAATATTTGAAAATTAAGTGTTGCAGCATCTGAACAATTCGGATGAAAAAGGGATGGGTACAGGTATGCTGGTGTCTATTCATTCCTGTGAAAGACCCTGTTGTTTTTTACTCATTTTGTACAAAAGCTTTTAGCAAAACTTAATTGAGCAAACAGAAACCGTGTTTCTTGGCTGTCTTTTAAAGTTATGCTGATCTGTGAAATTAGAAACTGTGCAGTGAATTTTCTACTTCCTTATCTTTCTACAATACATAACCACAATTTCATCGTGTGGTATTCTTTCCGTTGTACAAAAGAGAACCTCAGCCTCACTCATGTCATGTTTTTATTTTTTTTCCCCTCAATAGTCTTCGCAGTCTCACTGGTTGACGACAGAGGAGAGGAACCAAGTTTTACTTGATCTCAAAGCTTCAGGCTGGTCTGAGTTAGGCGAAAGAGATGCCATCTACAAAGAGTTCAATTTCAAAAATTTTAATCAGGTAATTATTGTTATATACCACTTTTAATAGAAAGGAAATGCTTTCATTTCCATACGATTCTGATGGGAAAATACTTGTATTCAGAAATTTGGGAGTATCCTTGTGGGGCCAAACCCTCTTGGGTTTGCCTCAACGGACTGTTCTCTGATTCTGATCTCATTAGGTGGAGTAAATGAATTCTATTTTGTAGTTGTTAAGTAAATTTGTTCTATTATTACAATTCCTTGATTATAATATTAGGGTCAAGGTCAGGGTTGTTACTATGGGATTAGATAAATAATATTTGGTCCTGGGTTGTTTTTTTTATTTTCATCACTAGTGGTCTTAAATGAATGCTGGAATTATGAAACTGATAGACAGTGGAGTTTATTTTTGCGAGGGAAAAACTTGAGAAAAATGGGTAAATATAAGAACAGATACTTTTGGCAAATAATGTGAGGAAAATAGGATGTGTTTCCCCTTCTAAGCAGGAAGACAGAGTTCTGTATTCTTGAATGAATCATCGTAGGTGATCTCACAGTGTCTTCAGCATGGCAGGCTGCTGGTTAGACCCTGTTGGGTTTTTCTTTGAAGTCAGGATCCCGAGCCATGTCTCAAACCCACAAGAACACATCTTGGACATCAGTTCCAAACTCGCTTTAGAAATGCTGAATTTATCTTGAGATCTGTGGTCAGCTACATTCCCCTAAAAAAACCAACCTTCTGAGGAATCATGACATTGCTTAGAAAAAAGTCACGTTCCCAGAGCATCCATGTCCCTCCTGTTCTGTTTCTGAAGGAGAGGTGAGCGCTTTCTGGGGTGGGAGAGAGGACCCAGGGTGTTGTTTGGGCAATGGCTCTCACTGAGCTGGTTCTTTCCCCACTACAGGAGGGACACAGCGAGCTCCAGGCTTTGTTGATGTGTGTAGGGACCAAGAGCTGTGCTGTGAGATGATTATTTATTTGACTATGCCTAAACCCAGGCCAGGAGCTTTTTAGGAAATCACAGTCAGCTAGATTAACAACAATTTGTAAGGCTGGCTCTTTTTTTTTTTTTTTTTTTTTTTTTTTTTTTTTTTTTCTATTTCAGGCAGTAGTTGTCACCATAAGGAAAGCCTGGGCAGTATAGAGAAGGTGGGTGAGGTGGTCCCAGCCCTTATGAGCTGGGCAAAAGGGAAAGAGAAAACACCTGCAGAAAAATCCAGCTCACGAGCAGGACGGTGCTGGTCCAGGGAGCACACCCAGAGCCCCGAGTACATATTTTCCTGGATTGCACTTCAAACCTGAATGTTAATACAGAACAAATAGAACCGTATCAAACAATTCAGAGGGCAACAAAGGAGGGAAGCCCATGAGAGGGAGCTCACATGAAACTTTGGTGAGGCAGCTCAGAGCTGGAGCAACCAGGAGAGACCAGCACGTTTGACACCGATGAGACAGAAGTAACCCTTGGGAGAGTTGAGATTTTCAGCCTTTGTGCTTTGAGTAGTCATGAAACAGTGTCTCAGCCGGGACACGGTCAAAGTCTTTGTTGATTCAGCACAACTAGAAATGACTTTTTTCCCCCCCAAAGTTAATTAAAAAGTGGTTTTGTATGGTGTAAATAAGTCAATTTGATCAGCTGGACTTAGGCAGTGTGCCAACAAGAGACAAATCAGTGTGCTGCGCTAGCAGATACCTAGAAAACCCATTGCCTTGGTAAAAATTTACAAAGTTGTGGGTTTCTGACTGTGTAGATTTATCTGAGAACATACATAGATATCCATATGTCTTCCTAATTTGAAGATTGGTGAAGCACATACCAGTATAGGAAGTTGTGTATGTTTAAATCTGCCTATTAGTAAATGATGTATACTTTCATACTTCTAGTACATGTCATCTTAGAAGGGATACTCAAAAAAAATTGCCACTTGAATTGTTTGGGAGATACGGTGCAATGTTTTTCGTTGTCCTTCGTGGATGTCAGATAAGGCAGAAACAAGAGCAGAGGCTGGAATTGACCTTTCTGCATCCATCTGGGAGAACAAGCTGGGCATGTGGGTCCTCTGTGCAGGTCTGCTTGGATCAAGGTTATATGTGAATGTCTGAGGGCAGAATTTCACCTGCTGGTTTGTAGGAACTGGCCACAGTGTCTCCATTTACAGCGTGGAGGGCAGAACCTGTTCCTGTTATCGTAGTCCAGGAAAGGGCTCAGCGTGCAGATCCCAAAGGGGTGTCCAGAGGTGGTGTTAGGGAGCAAGTATTTGCCTTTTGATAAGTTGAAGCTGAAAGTAAATTAAAATTAAGCATGGATGCTTATTGATGTTTATATTTATAATAACTGTTATTAAATATTGTGTTTATTATGACCTAGGGAATAAATGACAAAAGCAGAGCTATATACCTGCATTGTACTTTGGGAGAATTTAGTCCTACAATGAAAAAAAACTAACCTGTAGGTACAACTTCTTTCATTTCATGTAATAAATATTCTGTTTACATTGTTTAAAGTGCGAGTATTTAGTAAAAGTCAAAGGACTGAGAAATATCATTTCCTCAGTGATCTTCCTGCTGCCCTTTTACAGATGGCATAAAATCAGGTGTGTATAAAAAAAAAACCCGAAAGAGTCGTTGAGCTGACATGAAAGGTATTTCAGATTTATGTTTTGCAGATGATATTGGTATGATTCATGTATTCATTGCTTTTTTTTATTGCTTCTCTCAGATAATGTTCATGATGCATGGAAAATTCTGTGGCTTTAAAATCTATGCCAGGTTTACAAAGTCTGTGTATGTCAACAGATGTTAAGAATATAAACACAACTTTTATTATAAAGTCGTGCAAATGTGTAGACATGAGCTTGGTTTATGTATATTATTTTCAGCATGAGAATGAAATGGAACTTCTGTGAAACAAGAGTTATTTAGATTCCTGAAGCTTTCAGGCTGAGATTAGCTCGGTTAAAAGCGATCAGCAGTGGGCTGCCTTTGTCAGGCTGACAATCTAATGACATTTGTGGCTTATGGAATTAGTTTGTAACCCAGAACTTGAAAGCGCTGGTGCCGTTTGTTAGTCTGAAGATACATTTTCATGCAAATGGGCCTTGGAGGTATAATTCTCTGAAATTATACTGGGGTCCCAACTGGAAGCCCTTTGTTAGTTACGTTGCTGTGGGTGCCCACCACGCACCAGTCCTGGAGTACTGGACTGGGCAGCATTGGACTGGGCCGTGTTGGGGCTGGGTGGTGGTTGCTGCTCCGTGTTCCTGTTGCCTTTAGCATGAGACAGGCTGCTGGTGGGTGGGTGTTCTGCATCTTGTATAAAATATAAAATACACCAGTGGTGGGGGAAAAACTGCAAATGCAACTCAAGCGTAGAGGAGAGTGCCTTGTCTGGAGGAGCTGGGTTGATCGCACCAATGCGTCTGTTCTTCCTTACACCTTGTAGTAGCCACATGTTACTGCCTCTGTTGAACAGCGGTAAGTTAAAAATCAGTCTTTTACCTCCAGGAGCCTCGCTTGGGTGTGCTTGCTGAAGAGCTCCCTGCTTGAGTCGCTTTTCCTGAGGGTCATGGCAGAAATCTCTGGCTGTGAGCAAGCTCTTGGAGAGCGGGTGGGCTTGGACCAGCCATGGCAAGTCTTGAGCCCTGCCACGTGTCTGGGTGCCCATGAGCCTCCATAAAGCTCACAGCCACCTCAGGGAGCTTATTCAGGGTCTCTTTCCCCGTCTGCAGGGAAGAAAAAAACTGCTAGCAAGGCTTTTGGGCCTTTGTAGCATCAAGAAAGTACGCTCTTGTCTGTTCCTGTCTTTGTGCTGCTTAAACAAAACGTTTCTCTTCCAGCTGTGGAGCAAGCTTCCAGTCTGCCCAAACAAAATTCAGAAAGGGGATAGAAACTTAATTTACACCTCCAGACCATGCTGGTAACTTCTCCCAGTTATCATTCTGCAAACTCAGAAAAGAAGCTGCAGAAACATTGGGACTAATGTTCAGGGTTGATCACTGAGGGAGGGAAAGGGCTGCTGAGGACCCTGATGTCCTGGCTTGTATCTCAGGAATTTCCTGGGATTTTCTCAGCATTTCAGGTCAGTACACCTCCAGAGGGGTGAGCCTGCAAAGGGGACAGATCTGGCTTAAAAATCTGAATTGCCCCCAGATTTGTCTCAAGCCCAGTCCGGGCTGGGCAGGCAGCGGGGGGCTCTGGGTGTGGGGTGCTGAGCGCTCCGATTGGGTCCCTTACCCAGCTGCTCCTTTTCACCAAATTTGCAGGAACATCTTAACTCTGAGACTTCCATGTCTCTTGTCAAAGTTGGTTGGATTTGACCAGAGGGTTTAAGGGGCAACTGCCTGTGTGATTGCATTTCCTTAGGTAATCACGCAAAGGCAGAAAATGCAGTTAGGAAATTACAGAGGTGGGCATGTTTGCTGATGGTCAGGTTCAGCATTTACAGCTGCTTTCTTTTATAGGGTAAGTTTTTAATTAAGGTTGTTTTTTGAAAAAAAAAAAAAAAAGATTTCATGTAGGAAGTCTCCGTAAGACCTCTAACGTCATTTTATAAAATGACAGGAAATCAAATGCTTTAAAAGCTATTTTAAATACATTTTGTGTTTTGGGGCTGCAGGACACAGGCAAGAGATGAGCGTGAGTGGAGGGGATGGGAAGGAAACGCTTTGGAGGACGCTGTGCAGTGAGGGTAGAAGCACATGTGTTTCATTGCAATTGTGGAGTCTTGGATTTTGAGAAGTTATTTAAAGAGGTGTAAAAAATCTAGAACTATTAAATAAATTATTATTCTCACTTTGCATTTCCTTTCCAAATTTGCTAGCTCTCTTGCTTAAAGTCCTGGGGAAAAAAAAAAAAAAAAAAAATCAGACAGAGCATGTTATGGTAGATGCCTTTTTTTCCCCTCATTGAAATGCCAGTTGTTTTCCTTTAGCTGTGGGGAGACATGCTCACATTTGCTCCTTTAAACTGATCTTCCTCGTTGTATTATCACAGTTACACATCCGAACTAATTTGGTAGGATATGCAATGAATATTCTTTATTTGTTTTGATGCTGGTGCTTGGTGCCAGTCCCTGTGTCAAGATTTCCTTTTTTCTACTCCCGGCACATTGCTTTGTCTTCTACGTTGATCAAAGATTGGAAAATTTGTTTTTATATACGTAGGCAGTGTATTTCATTGCTGCTTTATGTACTTAATCTTTTGCCTGTTTGGCTGAAATATGTCCACTCCTTTCACGTATTGAAAACATAATATCCTTTAACCTACAATCTGCAGAGTTAAAATGAATTTTATGTTAAATATTTGGTTGTGGACCACATCTCCAGCTTTTTATATGCCACAGCGGTCTTGTGGGGTTTTTTTCTTCTCCATTGTCTGATAGTGAGGTCATTTTCAGTCCTCTGAGAAATTTTATTCCCAGCCAGATGCGGGCCATATATTAAAAGTAGCACCTGTGGCTAATATCACAGCAGCTTACCATAAATTTACATGGTAACTAGGATTATATCTGTCAAGACTGTTAAAAAATGTCTAGATTTAATTTGATTTCCAGTATTGAAGGAGCTCTCCAACATTTTGCTTCATAACTATATTTTAAAAGTTAAAATCACTCCATTGTTAAGTTTTATAGCACTCCCAGTGCCCATTAAGTTGATTTGTTAAATGGGGGTCAGAATAAAGCAAGTTGGCTACAGGAGGATCGGAAACCAACCCATTTGTGACAAATTTAGTCCTCACGTGTGAATCTTCTCAGAGCCCGGGGACTGATTGGATTCAGGTGCAGCTTATGTCAGTTGTGTTTAACCTCAAAGCCCGAGCAGCCTCAGCCCCTGACTGTCACTTCTGCTAATCAAAAGACGAACCTGTTTTCATTCGTTTGAGGGAGGAGAATTGCTATTGTTAATGTAGTATTGGTCTCCTTGCTCCCTCTGCTAGAGTTTTGCATTAGATTGCCTGTCGAATGAAAATAATTATTTTTTTTTTATCCGCCTAGGTAGGTGCTGGTTTTCATATAGTCTTTCCTAAACTGCTTCGTTTTCCATTATCCTTTGAGTCCTCTCCCATATGTTATGATTTGTGCACCTGCAAAGTTATGAAAGTATTTCTTGTGGTAGTTATGTTGTTCACTAACTTCCCTGCGTTTATGAATACAATAACCGATTTACAATAAATCAGAATTATTTATGGGTGGATTTACGGAGTTGAGAAAATCTTTGTACCTGAAAATAATGAATTTCTGGCGTATCTGCCTGTTGACATTTTCCTTTATTAGAAACTGATAGTGAAGTTTTCGGGACTGACAGAGGTTAACCTGCAGGCTGAAACGGAGTGAATGGACTGGCTCAGGTGTCTCAGAGCGGAGCACAGTAAAATATATATGATTCCTGGATGGTCACACGTTCCTTGAGTTTATTCTTGTGATTGACTGAGTAAATAACACTCTCGCCTCTGAGTCGGCGGGTCAAGGTGCAGCTGTGGGAACTGGACATGGTCCACCTGCCTGCACCGCTGCCTGGCCCTGCCTGCAGAAGGCAGGGGGCTAGGGAGCTGGGTGGCACGAAAGGAGAGGTTCTGGGGAGGTGCCTTATTTGAAAGTTTACGAGTCTCCTTCTGTGGCCTTGGAGGAGGAGGAGATGGCACCAGGGCCCTGGTCAGCACGTCCTGTGTCCGGTGATGCTTCCAGTTAACTGGCAGCCAGCAGTGGGAAATTCTGCAAAGCGGGAAAGTCCGTAGTGGTGGAAATATGTAATTAGATCGTGTCTGGGCAGAAATTAAATCCTTGGTGCTGGGAGTTGGGAAATAAAGGGTTTATTTTCTTCTCATGGTCAACATGGCTGGCGGGGTACAAAGCCGTATGTAAAGTCAGCCAGTGCTCCAGAATATTTTCAGACCAGTGTTTTGCACTTGTCAACGTTTTTCTGTTTCAAATAGAGTGCATCAGGAGCCTCATGTCTTTTAAAGTCCTTCACAATTAGACTTTCCTTGTATGTCTGGGAACCATTGTTTTGTCCCTCAGTCCCTTCATTACAACTTCACAGTTGTAATGTGTGTGAGAAATTCATGCCTGATAAAAGTCGGGCAGGGGGTGAGCAGTGGTTGCTCCTCTTTGTACTCCTCTTTGGCCAGGGTCTGTGTGTACAGATCCCACCACCCTCACGTCCCACCTGCCTGTGACAAGTCCCGTTACACTACTGGTGTCACCATTATAATATCAAGGCATTACTACCAGTATCAGGCTGCCAAGATTATTTCAAATCTTACAACATTAATGGTAATTAAATAAAAAAACCCCATGTTTAAATTGAAGACTTAGAGTGGGCGTGTGTCCTTCATCTCCTCCATCATGCCAGAGGTCCCATCCCAGGTGTCGTAGAAGTTGCATCAATTTAATTTTTCTTGTGACTTAACTGTAATTAGGGATGTTCATCTTCTTGATAAGCTAAGTCATATTTCTCCCTAGAATAAATCATTATTTTATTGTTTATAATTTTTTGGGGGGGGCGGGGGTGTTTCTAATGGCTGAGTTTTCCTCACCATGTAGACCTGTTGTATCTCCATTTGAGCAGGCCACTGCTTAAATCTGCCCAGCTGACCTTTGGGCTGCTCTCCAGTTGGCTTTCCTTAAAAGATGGATTTATTATCACTCTAGTAAAAATTATTACAGCATTTGCCTTACGTTTGTTGTGTGCATTGGTCTGAAAGTGCAAAAGAAATTATTTGTCAAAATGCCTTTTGGATTTCACAAGCTGTCTTGTAGATTTGGAGCAGAAGAAATGTTTCTCTATTTTTTTTGCAGCTGCACAAATTGATTGTTCACTCTGTTTGAATTAAACAGAACACACGTTATATCAGCCGTGCAGGCAGAGCTGCCCTACATTCGTACTGAAAGAGAGCAAATATGAGCAGGTCAACTTGATTTTAACTACAAGTTGGGCTCTTCTTAAAACACCTTTGGAAAATGAGTGGAAAGTTCAATGGGTTTGAATTCAGTTGGACACTTTTGTTTGGGAAAACATAATTTAGATTGATGCTGCCTTTTCTGAAGAAGATGGTCCCTCAGAGTAATTTTTTTACCTTTTCAGTTAAGGAAACCTGGCATCTTGCAACTCTTCATGCATTAAAATTTATTTTAATGGGGGTGCTGGAAAGATTAAATGCAAACAGCCCATCTCGCTGACTTGGTTGTTTAACCTTTTGCATCCCTTTGCTTTTGGAATAACGCCCGACTATATTTTCAACCCATAAATTGCCTTTTACACCAGCAGCTCTCACTTTCTCGTTCTCCCATGAAGGAGAGACACGCTTTGGGAGATTATTCTCTGCAGTTGTAATTAAAAATGGGACTCTGGCTGGCAGAATAAACTAAAATAAAACAACAACGCCCCTATTTAAAAATTAACCATTACTCACCAAAAGCACATCAAACCCACTTAGCGGACATCCGTTAATCCCGCGGTGAGCCGTTTCAGGCTTTAATGCACACTGTTTTACACGTTAAGGGTTTTGAAGTCGCGGGCCAGCGCTGACCTTTCGCATCTGCTCCTCTCGCAGTAGGAATCTCCGCTCGCCGCTCCCCGTCAGGGCGGATTAACGTGACGAAGTGCAGCACTTCTGCTGGCTGCAATTTCGGGTTTTGATCAGAATTATTTCTTTCACAAACAATCACGTTTGGCTAAAACGTTACATCTGCTATGAAAAGCCACTGGCAGGGCCGCGGTTTATCGGGGTGAGGCGAGTGTGATTTTTTTATTCTTCTTTTATAAAGCTGCAAACCCACTTCACATAGATTGGGGGGGGGGGGGGGGGGGGATAGCTTCACTTCTTCCTCTTCCCCTTGCCCTTCCTTTAATTTTGTTGGGCTGAGGTGTAAAGTTGCTTTGGACAAACATAAAGCTGGCTGTGACGTCTTGGAGGGGTTTGGTGGGGAACACACGGAGAAGTGGGGAGCCCCGTGCTGAGTCAGCGCCGCACCATTGGGTTTATTTAGTGCTAAGGGTGCTTTGTTGGAAAACGGTTTTTATTCCTCGGATCAGAGGGGAAAGTCCCAATTCCATGATCTGGTGTGATTTTCTTCATGATGAGAATAACAGTAGGCAGTTAAATATATACCTGTGTATGACCAAGGTGTTGCTGGTTGGGAGAATCTTTATTCCGTGATACAACGGGTGGGTGCTTGTAGCAAGGAAAAAACCGATTGGCTGTACAAGCCCAGGATGTTGTGTGTCCGCGTGCGGCTCGTAATGACCAATCTAATAAACAACCAGAGGTGTACAAAGGATTACCCTTTGTGGTGTGCTCATACAAATTTGACATTCCCTGGAGGACTCAGAATTAGTATTTGTCTCCCCTTGTGAGCCCACCTCTCCATTTCTGATATACCAATGTACAAAAGGTGTGGGTTGCCCAGAGAAACCCTTGTGTCTTAGTAAAAAAACAACCAACAAAAACCCCATGGAACCTCTCAAACTACTGCACGTTGGATGTACTCTACCCCTTCCAGGCATGGGCTTGGAGCACACGGAGGGGTCTGAAGACAGTTGGAAATGTTAAGTGTAGGCTGTCTGTCTAAATTATTGGCAGTTAAGTGAGCCGCCTTCTTAATAATGTAGCTTAACATAGCTGCCTCTGTCCATTTCTCCATGCTCCAGCCATTCCGCCAAACACCAGAGACAGGAGATGAAGCACAGGTCTCGATGACCTACAGATCACACAGGGAACAGTGGGCATGGCAGATCAGCTGCTCGGGATGCTCCAAAGAGAAACGTGTCTGGGAAGATGCTTGCTCTCTCCTACTCTTTTTTCCAACGGTTCTGTCACTTCTAGACTTGAAATGTCTGTCTACAGGATAATATTTGAATTTTATAGTGCAATATAAATGAAAAGCCTGCCAGTGCTGGCCCAGGTAAGTCACCTGCTGAGTTCACTGCCCCCATGTAGCATCTGAGGGCAGTGAACTCTCTTCTACTAGCATCTCTTTTTTACTACAAGAGGTGTCCAAGCATGAAGACCCATTCTGACAATACAGTAGGATGCTTTCAGTAGCTCAGTTGAATGAAATGATGCCCTCACTGGACCTGCAGTAAATGTTCCTTATTTTGCTTTATTTTACAGCTTTAGGTATTTCTAGATTCTGGCTTGGCCAAGAGGGTGATCGGAAGACCTCTCCAAAACACCTCCATCATGATTTCTCTGTTGCATGTTCTAATTGTTGACCTTGTCTTTAAAAATCAAACCCACCAAAAAACACTGACAGTGTAGTGGGTAGGATAGTAGAAGATGAAATGGTCATGAGACCAGCTGCTTTTTCTCGTAATCCATCATAAAGCAATGGCTTTCTTATCACTCTTTGATGTTTTCTTAGGATCATAAATGGCAGAGATTTAGAGGATTATCAAAGGCAGGGTATGATTGCCCTTGGACACTCAGCAGAGAAGATCTTGGATATTAAACTGGTAGTATGTGTAATCTTGGCCAAAAGACCAAGGAGAATTTTGTCTGAGCTCTCCCCATGTTATCAACAGCATGTATGGCATGTGAACTTCACTTTTATGTCTACGGAATGAAATCATTCCTTCGCATATTAGTCAATAGAAACTTTGGGGAAAATAGTAGTATTTTGTTCTGCTGTCGCCAGATCTGTTCCATCCAAAACGCGGTGCGGTGGGATAATGAACTTCTCTGTTCTTCTACACCGTACCTGAGCTCTATAAAAGAGGATTTGAGCACCTTTTTGAAGTGGAGCATTTACTTAAGTTAATTCTTACTTGGCCTGTTTTACAATAGCTTCGTGCTATGGGCTGGCAGTGTGCGCTCAGGGATGGTTCATTGCCCGAGCGGCAGCGTCCGTGTGCGGAGTGCCTGAGCAGAGGACTCAGGTGCCTGAATTCAAAAGGTTGGAACTGGGGACTAACGGCACCTTGTTACTAGTTTATTTTTATAGTGGTTTTTGTGATGGCTTTATTACAGTACAGCCAGGGGTTTGATTTGCTGGGCCAAACATTTGCTTTAACAAGTAAAATTATCATTGTTCTTTCAGTTGCGCAGCCAAGAGAGTTTATTATTTTAAGTGACTGATTGCTTTAGCAGGTGCTCAGTTAATGGGGGCTTCGCTGTATTATTTAATGTTTTTAGGTAGGGTGCAAAAAGCTCATTTTAAAAAGTCATGTTTCTTGAAATAGCTATTTTATTTGGTGTAAACCTCTTAAGTGAAAGCTTTATATTCCATTTTTAAGCACAAAGCACACAGAAATGGCTTGGGAGGTGGAGAGCTACATTTAGCTGACTACATCGCTGGAGGTTTTCTTCTGTGTCCCAGTTCATTTGTGAAACCTGGGATTATTTTCCTTCTTTTTCTCAAAAATCTGATTTAGGGATCTACATTTTTTAATAAATAAAATAATATTTATAAGTCTATATTTGCCTCGAGCGCTAAGGAACTGGAAGTGGGGAAAAAAATTAAAAAGCATTCATTTTTAGTATTTCTGTATGAAGTGGTATATCACCAATACCATGCAACCTTGTTCCAGGTTTGGTTGGAATTTAGGATGTCCATTTACTTTGCAGTAATCTTTAAGGGCCACTATCATTATTTTTAACTACCTATAAGCAAATGAATGTATTTTGTAATATGATTGCATTCACCCAGTGGAGTCTAGGCTTGAAACTCCCAGAAAGAAGTTTTTATGCTGCCTTAAGACATCTCCGTGTTCTCTCACTTCTACTCCATCAAGTCTATAAATCTTTTTGGTGGAATGGGTGATTAATTTTGGCGTGAAGTCTGTTCATTGAATCACTGAGAATATTACCTGCTTTCTGTTCATGAAATCCAGGTGCAATCGGTTACTGTAATAAAAATGAGAATAGGAAAAATGATCCGAAGCTGCTGGAAAACTCAAGATGTGATGAGGAAGAAGGTAATAGGTGTAACATTTTGTGTCATATTATCACCAATAAGAGAAAAATAGGTCTAAAATCAGCAGTTAGGAAAATCCTGATATAAACAGGCTTAGAAAAGATACTTGTGGAGATTGCACACGAGGGTATTACACACACTTGGTGAGCATGAGGGGAAGAGGAAAGCAAAGCAAGGAGAAGGCTTTAAGAGCAGGTCTGTGCTCTCTACCTTCCTCTTGGTCCCTTTGCTTGCATTGATCCATGTCCCTTGGCCTTAGCAGATTTGTGTTTTGTTTTTCAGACGAATTGAATCTCAGATGGGGCAAATTATGCTTCCACCTGCTTTATGACAAAGTGACATCATATCTTAGGTCACTGCTGAGCTCGGGAGGTGAAGGCTTTGCCTCGGACCTCTTTTAGAGAGCCACACCTCGAGCATCATCAGGACCGCGTCACATCCAGTGTCGCACCTGGTCTAGATTGTGCCGAGCGAGCGTAAACGTTCCTCTGCCGTGAGTGGTTTGGGCATTTCCTGGGACAGCATTCCTGAAATTGCCTTCTGTCACCTCCTGTGGCTCTTGACATTGTACCGGTACCTGTGTGAGAAACGTCCCTGCTGAGGAGAGGCCATGCCTCCCAGCTCCGCGTCTCTTTGCCTCCATTTATTCTTCACGTTCTTCAAATTGGTAAATCGTATGACAATAAACAGAAATACCCTCAATGAAGAGAGAAGGGGAAACTGTTGTTTATCTGGTCAGGTGGTTTAGATTAGCTGTGATGCTGGTCTGTATTATGTTACTTTAAATCATAGTGTCCCAACAGGACATAAATTATGAAGATTGTTACAGTATGTTTCATCCAATGTAAGATCAACAAATTGGAATAATTTTTTTAATAGGAAAATCAGTGCTTTGGCAAGGTTATTGTTGAAGAATTTAATTTAACTTGAGCTTTGCTTGCATTATTTCTTAATATATAAAAACTATTTGCATAATGTATGAAGTATAAACATTTTTAGAATCAAAGGCAAGAATGCCTTTTCCAAGATTACATAGAGTGGCAAACTACTTAGAATAGATCAGTGTTTGTGCTTTTGCTGTCAAAAATGTTTGATATAGAGCTGGCGAGCTAGTTTCTTCACCGACATAATTGTAAACAAGTGTTGGGAGACAGAAACACCATTCTTTGTAGAACATGGTGTAAAGGTTTTCACACATGCCACTGCAGATCTAACATGGAGAGCAGTGTTTACAGCTATAATATGAATATAAATAGGTAACTTTTTTTAGAGCGCAAAGCAGCATTTCACTTCTGTATAAATGATGTGTGCAGATAAGTTATGGGGGATGCGAGCAGTCAGCTCTGGATTTTAAACGAATATTGTAAACACAGAAAAGCATAGACAATTAAGTTGGAAATTGTAGTTGGGGGGTTTTTTACGGTTTTACATTTTGTTATGAAGACAGAAATGGCATCTCAGCACATGCTGGTACGTCTATACTATTCCATCCTTTGCCTTTACTAGTGTCCTTCAGAGTACTGCTTTCCCCAGTCCTGAGCGGTGCTTAGGGAATGGGACAGTTGGCTGCATTCACAGTATTTTGCTGCTCGACCTATTAAAGAGAAGAAAAACCAGTCTGTACCCGTGGTTTGTTAAGTGGTGTTCACCTTCAGACCCTGCTGGCTGCCCAGGCCTGGATGGGGTGGGATGGAGGGTGTAGGGAAACGCGGACACGACATCTGAGCCGACTTGTCTGTGATTTCCACTCTCACCAGACAGATGGGGATGGGAATAACCTGAGTTTAGCTCTGGTTTAGGACATGATTTAGTAGCATTCTTAAGGATTGTCCCACTGTTCTTGGAATTATATTAAAAAGGGGAAAAGCAATTGGGAAGGTGTTCCCCTGGTTTCTGTCAGGGATGAATCCAGACAAGGCCAAAAAAAAAAAAAAAAAAAAAGAAAAGAGGAAAATATCTAAAACCGTATGGATCCAGTGTCCCTGCGGATGGCTCATGTAGGTTGATGATGCCAACAGGGAAGAATCCCAGAATGGGCACATGGCTTTGAGAATGAATACCAGTCCTCCTGTGCTGCCATCACCTTCTTAAATACTAGTTGGATTCCTCTTTTTTCTGTGTTCTAACCATGTTGTCACTTTCAGATGAAGAGTGTGGCCTTGTGTGATCACTTCTGCCCATTTGTAAGGTAAAAGTCTTTCTTAATGGAGTAAAAAGAATTAAAATAAAACAAACCCTGCATTTTTCTTGAGAGCACTACAGTTACAAGATTTAAGTTAAACCCTCATGACTAGATAAACATAACTTAAAATTATGAGGGAGCTGGGGGGGTTTAGTCTGGAGAAGAGGAGGCTGAGGGGAGACCTCCTGGCCCTCTGCAACTCCCTGCCAGGAGGGGGCAGAGAGGGGGGATGAGTCTCTGGAGCCAAGGAGCCAGCGCCAGGCCCCGAGGGAATGGCCTCAAGCTGCCCAGGGCAGGGTCAGGCTGGCTCTGAGGAAGGATTTCTGTGCAGAAGGGGCTGTTGGGCGTTGGAATGGGCTGCCCAGGGCAGGGGGGAGTCCCCGGGATCCCTGGGGGGGTTGAAGAGTCGGGCTGAGCCAGCGCTGAGGGATCTGGGGGAGTTGGGAACGGTCAGGGGGAGGCTCATGTTGGGACTGAAGGAGCTTCAAGGGCTTTTCCAACCCGGATGATTCTGTATGAAAATAGCTTGACATCAAAGAGATTTTTCCTTTTGTCTGCTGGCCCGTAGTTTACTGTAAGGTGGTAAAATCAGCTGGATATGTGAAAGCTTCTGCAGTTTGGAAATAAACCTTAATGATTTGAGTTTGTTGTTGTTGTAAGTGTCAAACTGCTAAGGAGAACACTTGCTGTATACTGGGTATTTTTTACTCGGGTGAATGGAAAGCAAATGTGTGAGGCGTTGCCATCCCTTGCCTTGTATGACAATGTCACTATAACTTGTTTTCTTTATTCGTTTCCCACTGATAAATGATACAGATGCAGCCCGAGTGGGTGGGGAAGGGAAGACAGGTAGCCCTCGCACTGCCAAAGGTCAAGGTTAATGCTACCTTCAGCGTTATAATGACAGATGGGAGGCAGAAACCTTAATGTACTTGTGATTCGCATATGGTTTCCTTGGCTGAGTGTCCGAAGGATTTAAGAAGCCTGGGTACGCACTTCGTAGCGTACGCATTTTAAAACAAATAAATAAAAAGTGTCTATAGTTATATTGTTGAGCCTTTCAGCTGTTTTTCTTGAATATCTTCACTTCTGAGTCAAGTACTGTCAGCTGCTTTGTTCTGGAGATGCACGGGGGTAATCCATCACTGGGGACTCGCGGGTGGGTGATGTATTAGCACGACATATCGACCTGTGTTCCTTTGATGTGTAACTCATCAAGATAATGTTGGCAAGCATTGTACAAAAGCAGCGTGTTTAAAAAGTATTAAGATGAATTGATTCCTTGCTTAAGAAGTGTGAAAGGAAGAATAATAGCAGATTAGCTCCGGGATCCCGCGGTTCTCCTGGAGCCATGCAGCGTTGTGCGGTGCAGAGGGCCGGGTGGAATTTCATCTTTCCTCCCACTTCTGACAGCAAAGTGTCTGGCCCTGGTTTTCCCATTCTCAGGCAACAGAAGGCGCATTAAGTTTTATTTTCTGATAGCATGTTTTGTCACTTTCAAAAGCAGTTTGGCCAGTCCCAAAACATTATGTGACAGATGAATTGTTAAAAGTTTGGGGTTTTTTGTTTTGTTTTTTTTTTAAATTAGGTTAACTTGTTCTTCTAAGAGTAGCCCTGATTTTTATCTCATGGAGACATACCATGGCTGCTAGTATTTATAAAAACATTTTAGAAGTGAACTGAAACACCGTTTTTTAGTTTTTAGTTCCTTCTTTCACAATCTTAAAAGACACGAGGGGAAGGGATGTACTGGCACACCCAAGGCATATCCTTGTCTGTGCAGGATTGTTTCACTCATTCCTGCTCCTGTTGCTCTTCGTGGTTCGTTGTAGGGACTCTGCAGTCTGCTGTCGTTTGGGTGACGCAATGTACTTACCTAGAGTAACCTGTATGTCTGGATGTTATTTTAGCTCAAATATCCTAAAAGGATTAGGTTGAAAATATCTAATATGCCTATTACTGAAATATCAGAATACTTTATAGTATTTAATATATCAGAGCCTCTTTTGATACTTCTTTATGGCTTCTAGAAAATGCACAAATCCTTTCTTTCTCCTCTCTTTTTATTTTTGAAGGAAAAAATCTGAAAAAGTTCTGATTAGTGGCCAAGGGGCTGCAGATCTTTGTTATTAATATAGTGAAAGTCAAGACTGGGTTGGATCTTACTGTTGTGAGTGAAGTGCCTGTCCCACTTTCATCAAGAAATGTGTGATGGTCTGATAAACTCTGCTCACCGGTGCAGTCTTGACAATGATCTTGCACTGCAGACTGCATAATAATTTTCATTATTTTTAATTAAAGTTGAAGAAGTGCAGACTCCTGCTCAAATTAAGGTTGGTTGTGTTGCCGGAATGTGGTAATTACTTTAATTGATCACAAGATAGTTTCCTTGATCACCAATTAGACCAAATTACCGATCAAATTTCAAGACGTGAAGAAATGTCCAAACTGATCTTATGTAATAGTGTTTTCATATCTAATCAAACCTAAATATCTTTTGCTTCCAGACCCAATTGTATTTTCCCAAAGAAAGGTTAAGGCTCTACAAATATAAAGGTGATTCATCAACAATAGCGTTCCAATTCATTTAATTAGCAAAGGAAGTATTTAGGACCTTAATGGAGATTGCATTGGTGAAATTGCTCGGTAGAACCGTAGCTCATTTTCTTAGTGGGAGATACTTTTTGTATATAATTAAAATAAACTAAAATGCAAGCAGTAAGTTGCTTTGGGTAATGTGCAATGAGGGAGAACGTCTCTGAGCAGAGCAGGGCATGCAGGGAGGCGGGCATATGTCTCCTGGGTGTGCGTGCTTTGTCCTTCGCTCTGGCTGGGCCAGTTGTGGTCGGCTGGAGCAGCGAGCAGCGGGTCCTGTCCTGGGCAGGGTCCCCTGCACCACAATTAGTTCCGTTTCGTGACCCGGACAGCCCCCAGTTGAGCACTCTTTGGGAGGATGAACAGCTTTAAGACCAATGTCCTTTTTTTCCAGCTGGAGACTTTTTGCTGTCTGCAGGGGAAGAGGCGGTGGGTTGCTGTGGTGGTCCACTGGTTGGGAAGATTTGGTGGTCCACTGATCGGGAGGATTTATCATCACAAAGCGTGAAGGAAGGTCTGCAGAGCAGTTTAATTTAGGAGATTCATTTGCTTGTGTAGTTCACTCTGGCTGCCTCCCGTTGGAGCGATACTTGTCTCACAGTCAATGAATTCTGTGTTGTGTAGCCTGTGTGTAAACATGGGGGGGTGAGTTCCTGGGATGGACACACAGACACTGGCAGAGCATACATGAACCTGGTAGGAGTTTTCACAAATTTAATCTATTTTTTTCCCTTCTTTTTTGTTTTTACAAAGACAGTCTAGTTGCAGATGCGTTGCTGTTTTAAACTTCTGGGGATGTTTCTGTGTATCGATTGCTGTGTTGGAAATAGCATTCCTGTTAAACCCATGGACACTCTAAAAACATTTAAATCAAACAGCATTCAGCATTATTAATGCACAAGTTTTCCAAATGATTGCTAACATCTAATGAACAACTTGCAGCTTTCTGCTTCAAAGCGTGCTGCTGAAACATTTGCAAATTTTTAAAAATAATTGTTCACTCGAAGTAAAATTAAACCGAGTAGGAGCTTCAAGGGAAGTTAGATTTTCCTGAATTTTGGAATGCTCTTGGGTCAAAGAAAAAAGCTTTTTAATTGCTGACAGTTTGGTGATTTCCAAATGACAAACCTCATTGGAATGATTTTCTCTGATTATAACGTTTGCATTCATTTGACTGGCAAAGCGTCTAACAAAGTCATACTTCATCCAGGCATCAATTCTTTTTTTTTTTTACTTAAAGGTTTTTGTAATTTGTGAGAGGAAAAAAGACTTGAAACTATTATCAACCATTATATGTTATTCATTGACCACATGTTTGTTTGAAATGGCCATCGCTTGGTGGAATGTGGGCTATATACATTCTCTTCCATAAATTAGCACTAAAAAACTACCTAAATCAGGTAGGGGGGTTTTTTGAGCTTGTATTATAATACAAACCAGACTATAATGTGGATGTTACTTTAGCTTTGCATGTTAATTCAGGCCCTGAGCCCCGGTGGATGGAGCTCGGTATGAACAAAGCCCGCTGACTTCGAGGCGTCCTGCTCACGCACTGAGGCCCTTTGGGCCCTGCTGTGTAATTGCATTCTTGATTTACATGGACATTCTAATTTTCTTTACAGTGCAGTGATTTGCTCCTAAGTATTTTGGCAAGAGCCTGCTATTACTTTCTTCTTGAGCCTGTGATAAAAGCTGCATCCTGGGGGACCATGCCGTGCAGCATATAGGGGCAGAGGACTGGGAGACCTATTCTAACTCATTTTAAGTGAAAATATTTTCTCATAAAGCAGAGGGGCAAACCCACCTGCCGCCTTTCTCCCCCCCCAGTGAAATAAATAGCAAAATAATTACATGAAAAGATGTGTTTCTGGAAGTGGTATCAATAATACTGTGGCATGATGCTTAATTAGAAATGGCATGTTTTTTAAGATGCAGTAAGGGATGAGGGGTTTGGGATGGATGTTTAAAATCACTGTTGGATGCTAAAGGTAAAGTCATTGCTCTCGTGCAGTGGCTCTGAATGCTGGCGTAAGTAAGACTGAGCAGAGTGATTTACCAGGGTCTGAAGGGGATGATTTCAGCAGCCTGAGGAAATGCATCGGTGGCATGAGAAAGTGAAATTCTCCTTTAAACCACACAAACCCGAGGTGCAACAATCTGGAGCATCTGTAGGAGTTTTTGAGATTTTGGAGTGAATCTTACAGATCCACTGCCAGTCCTGGCAGATGGAGGAGTATTTTCCTCTTTGCTCTTTCTCTCTTTAGGCTTTTGGATTTATGACACGCGTTGCTCTACAAGCAGAGAAGATGAATCACCACCCAGAATGGTTTAATGTCTACAGCAAGGTAACATATTCATCAGCCCTAGTTGCAGGCTTGGCAAGTTAAGGAAATCAAACCGCTGGCCCATTCTCTCTGCCTTTTTTTATAGCTTATGTACAAGATAAGGGGATGGAAAGAGGTGGTGATGATCTTTATAAAAAGAGATTTGAGATTTTAAAGAGATGCTGAGATACTTGTAATGGTAAGGAACCAAGAATCGAGTTCTCTGCGATTGCTACCGGCTGCATGGTTTGGACCTGTCACTTCACCTCTCTGGCTGACATCTAAAAATATAAATGAAGCCTTTAAACTCCTGTTCAGCCTGAATAAATTACTGTTTCGAAACTACTCACCAGGTCTCCTTCCTTTCTGTGCAACAAATCAGGAGCCCAGTGGTGTAGGGTAGCAGACTGTCCATGTGTAGGTGCCTAAATAGGAGCCTGGCAGTCTCAATTGAGGTTTAATTTTTCGAAAAATTGTAGGCTCCTATGTCTGAGCTTATAAAATTTGTTTATAATATTGCCTAACTGATGGTGGTCTTGTATTTAGAAGGGTTACAAGCTGCACTGCAACCCTCGAATGAAAGGTGCTATGTGAAAAGGGAAATTATGGCTCTCCCTTTATTTTTATTTTCTGATACTTCTCATTGCATTGTTTTGAGTTGTTTGTTTTAACATTTGGTGAATACATGTCAATCTGGCTAAAAATATACTAAAAGGAGATGTGGACAAGCAGCCTGTGGATGGGAACCACCACCCCCAGAGCAGGACATCCCAGCACAGGCTCCTCCTCATCACCCCTTTAGGTCACCCTGTTTAAGGCCACATTAAATGATCACCAAAGTCCTGAGCACCTACTCTTCATGATCTTCTTAGCTTTCCAGAATATTCAGAATTTATCCTTTTTTCCCTCTTCTCTCTTCCCAAAATCTCAGTCAAAAGCAAGACAAAGTAACGCCCAGCTTGTCATCTGGCTTAGTCTAAACAAACCCATGCAGGCAGCTGCGTCATAGCAAAATGCACCAGTCTGTTTGTTTTTCTTTTTGAAATTAATCTGCAACAAGCTTCACAATTTTTTCACCTTCAGGGTGCTGGTTTTTAACAAAACGCGTGAGCCCCTGACTTGGCTGTTGGCAGCTTGGTCACTGGCCCAGGTTTTTCATGAAACCGATCCGTGGAATTTAAATGTAAAGAATGAGTTATTTAATCGGACGTCTCTTCTTGGATGAAACCCAAAAATGCAAAGCCTGTTTTATTCTGCGACGGGGCTTGCTTTGGTTAGACTTCAGGCTCTGTTAAACCTCCTCACCTACAACGTCTTCTGCTTTCTGTGAGCAGTGAGTGTCCAGCTTGCCGGGAGCATCGTGTAAAACCAGTTCACTTCAGAGACACACGGCGTTCCCCATGAATTGCTGCTCAGCCTGCGTGGCAGAGATCAAAACAGCTTTGTAACCCCTTTCTTTTCCTTTTTGACAGGTTCAGATAACTCTGATTTCCCATGACTGCGGTGGACTGACCAAGAGAGATGTGAAGCTGGCTCAGTTTATTGACAAAGCTGCTGCCTCTGTGTAACTAAGATGTAAAACGCTTTAATACGGCGTCCACCGATATTTTGTATTTCAGTGGTACCCCCCATTCCTTGTAACCCTGATTTCACAAATCCCCTGAGACAAGATACTTTATAAGAAGAGTGTCTTAGCTTTGTTGGCCTTTAGTCTTGAGATCCCCCTGGGTGCCTGTGCTTGTCCTTTGCCATTGCTGGCTCTGCATGAGGATGTAGCAGATAAACCAGCAACAAAAAAAGTTTTGAACAATTCTTTTCTAGAAACTACAACAAACTGGAATGAAGGCAAGAGACCACCTGCACGTGTCGGTGTTCCCCAAGCCCATGGGAGCTGAGGCTGGTGGCTGCTGCCCTGGGAGCCTGCCCTGCACCCGGCAGCTTCCCTCCTTTAGATCTGTACATCTCAGCACTTCAAACAGCGTAAGAGCAGCCAGGCCAGGGCACTCCCCTCTGGTTTGGCACCTCCATCTCTGCCGGTGACCGGTGGCAAGTGCAAGGGACGCTGGTGAGAGCAGTGTAAGCTTGCTGCTGCTGTTTCATTGGAGTTGCAGCTCAACGAGCAGTCACAGCTCTGCATTTTGGTGTTTCTTCTGTGCTCGTCCAACAGCTCTTTGGACCCATCTGCCCTTTTGGCACCCACAACCTAGCGGCCATATCCAGCAAAAGCGTTGCTGCATGCTGGAGAACCATTCCCCCTCTGAGATGCAGGCCTGGGACCTGCAGTTGCTGAAAACTGGTCCAGCAAATACAAAAAAAATCCCGGTGAGCTCCCGCACTCACATCATTAAGCAAAGTATGTGCTTAAATGCTTGGCTAGGCCAGGTCAGTGCTCAGCATCTTGCAGGATTGAGCCATTTTTTGTGTTGCAACGCTCCCGTACCTGCCGGATTGGCGGCGGGTGGCTTGGCCGGGTGCCTGGAGCACCGGCCAGAGCTGCCGGCGGTGAAGGAAGCGGCATTAGCAGGATTCTTGCTAAGCTGGGCTCAGCTGAAGCTATGCTCACCCTTTTTTTTTTTTTTTTTTGTAGCTACAATTACTCATTGCAAACATTGTTCCAAGAGCCACAGATCCCGCTGACAAGGTTTAAAATAATTTCTTCCGTGGTTTCAAAGTCTTTGTTTTTAGCCTGTGATCCTCACCAAGACAGATTTCCAGTGCCGGCAGGGAGATTTCAACCTGCTTAAGGCTTGTAGAAGGGCCTCTCGCTCTGCCGAGTGTCCCCAACGTGCACCATCATGCCCTGTGAGCAGCTCTGGGTGCAGAGCTCCGGGGAGATTGACACCTCTGAAATGCCTGAGTGCATTGCTCGGATGACACCGGCGGCACATGAGTGGCTACATGTGTGCCAAAATCTATATCAGATGTATATGCGAGGTGTGTGGTCTCTCAGATATTTGGGATGCAAAATGCCACTAGCTGCCATGCAAGTATTCATGTCAATAAAGTAAGAAAGGTATTTTTTTGGTTAATCCTTAGCAAGTGCGCTGTCATGTGCTAATTGGTTGCAGGAAGCAAGATAAGACGTTGGGGTTTGTTGTCGGTAGCCATACTTGGGATATCAATACCTAAAAAGACACAAATTCAAACAACGTGCTCAAATCTTTGCTTCCAAGTGCCTTTCCCCAGCAAAGCGGCGGATTTCCCTCATATGGCTTGAAAATGGTCACAGTTGTGAGGAATGAATAAAACTAAAACAACCAGCCAGGCTGTGATGGCTCCTGTTACTGGTGGGGAAGTGAAATGAGCTTCACCCCAAGTTCTGACAATGTCTCTAATGAGCTGTGATAAATCTGTTGTTAGAAATTGATAGGCGATGCGTGCAGTTTGAATAAAACCAATAAAACCAAATTCCTCCTTTGAATTTGTTTCTTTGTTATTGTACATATGTGACAAATCTGTTTAGTTTTAAGATAAATGAAAGATAAATAATATTTAGCTACTGGGAGGTCTTTGGTTTAGAATATTGATACTTATTTACATACTCTGAGGAAAAAAATCCCCACTGACTTATGTAGCTTGGAGAGCTGCACTGTCCAGCTATGGCATGGAGCTGTGCAGCCGTGGTGGTTTGAGGATCCCTGCCTGGCAAAGAGGCAAAAGTGCTCAGAAAAGAGGAGGACAGCTTTGAAACGCTCGTCATTTCTAGGTCAGGGCTTGTTTAGCCACAATTTCTCATTAATTCTGGGGCATCCCACAGACCTGCGAGTGCCTTTCGCGTGCATTGCTGTGCGACACTAATAATAAAATAAAAATAGGGAATAAATGGCTTCCAAGGCAGTCTCACAAGTGACCTCCTGGCTCTGTTGATGCCATGAAGAGGTCTGGCCTCGTGCTGCTCACACCCGGGGTTCCCTCAGGGCTCCGGCCCTGTGTGGTTTTGTTCAGCTGCCACTGGCTGCAACCTGCGTGGGGTGGGAAGAGGTGGCACTGTCCTGGGCTCTGCTTTGCCTTGCAGGGGATTTCTTTCATTACAGAAGCTTTATTTTATTTTATTTATTTTATTTTAATTAATTTCATTTTTATTATTTTAATTTCATTTCATTAATTTGTTTTACTTATTTTTTATTTTATTTATTTTATTTTTGGACAAGATTCCCAGCATTTCTCAAATACATCCCAAATCAGCCATGAACCCTGGTTGAACTCCATCTCCTGCCCTGTCTCAGCAGCATCGCCAACTCGCCGCTCTCCAGAGCTGGCAGGGGAGCCCAGTGATGCTGAGGAACCCTGACCCCCCCCTTCATGTACCTCCCTAAATCCAGGGCAGCCAGCTCCATGCTCCTGCACCTCCCCAGCTCTTCCCCACCTGCACACGTGCTGCTGGTGGTGCAGGATGCTGAGGGCCATGGTGAGGGGATGCACAGGCTCCCTGACCGAGCTGGAACTTCACCAGTAAATTTATACAGCAGAGATTTAATGACAGGCGCTGGATTTGGGCCAGGAAACTCAGCCTAAGGCACCTTTTCTTGTGAAAAGCATCATCAGCGCTGCTCTGAACACACCTAGCCGGAGTGTGGGGTTTGGGTCTTTTCTAGGTGATGGCATTGCTGGAGCTGTGCTGCTCTGTGACGATACAGTCCAGGGATGTGTCCAGGTTTGGGCGCCTCAATACGAGACAGGTACCGAGGTGCTGGAGCGAGGGCAGAGGAGGGCAACGAGGCTGGGGAAGGGCTGGAGAATAAATCCTGTGAGGAGCCACTGAAGGAGCTGGGAGTGTTCAGTGTGAGGAGGAGGAGGCTGAGGGGAGCCCTCATCCCTCTCTGCAGCTCCTGACAGGACATTGCAGAGAGGCTGGGGCTGGGCTCTGCTCCCAGGGGATCAGGGACAGAACAAGAGGGAACGGCTGGAAACTGCCACAGGGGGGGGTCAGGCTGGGCAGGAGGAGAAAATGTTTCCCAGCAAGAGTGGTCCGAGAGTGGAACAGGCTGCCCAGGGAGGGGGGAGTCCCCATCCCTGGGGGTGTTCAAGGGCCGTTGGGATGAGCTGTGGGGGATGTGGGGTAGAGTCGGGCTGAGGGTTGGACTCGATGCCGAGGGTCTTCTCCAGCCTGAATGGTTTTGTGATTCGGCTGGAGCCGCTGCCCAAAATGCAGCTTCCTCCACTGTGCTGGCTTCTCCTCGGGGTCAGCTTGGTGCCTTATCCCCGTGTACCTGCAAGGTCACACCCCAAAGCAGGACAGTGCTGCTCCTGCAAGATAATCGTGTTTCCTCGTTCACTATGAGGTTCAGCTCATGGCTGGCAGCCACCCGGTTATATATTCCC
This sequence comes from Athene noctua, assembly GCF_965140245.1. Lineage (NCBI taxonomy): Eukaryota > Metazoa > Chordata > Aves > Strigiformes > Strigidae > Athene > Athene noctua. The sequence goes on along the minus strand of NC_134048.1, from coordinate 21,010,514 downwards.
ATTCCCCTGGAGTGTTTGGGGTATTTTTGCTCAAAGGCTGATTGTAGCTTGAAGTATTTGGATAATCCATTGTGAAACAGCCTTCTCCTTGCAGGTATTGATTTAACTCAGTGTGTCTCCCCACCAACCCAGTCCATGGTGTGTGGGAAACGCCGTCCCTGGGAGAGCCTCTGATGGTGCTCCACGGCCACAGGAAATTAAAAAGCAAAAACTCAAGGCTGAGAGAACAGAGTAGGAGAGATGCCTGCAGCATGCTCTGTGGTTGGGATCACTGCTCGGGTCCTGCGAGGCTGGAGATCACACCTTCACAGGACCGTCTCTGAAACAGGGCCAGCGAATAATCCTTTCCTTTCCCCAAAATGGGAGCTCAGGTCCAGTAAACTGCAAAAATCATATTGAAAGGGGCGGCGTTGGCATCGGATGTGCTCCAGGGCTCTGGGGATGGGGTCCCACAGGCAGCTCTGCAGGAAAGGGTTAGAAAACAAATTCTATCTTGGTTTTGTGAGTTACAGCTCAGTCTGACTGTGCCGGGATCCCTCCTGCCCTTCCTCCTCCTCCCAGCTGCCCCTGTCAGCCGCGATGTGGTGGTGGAGTGGCTGAAGAAGAGGAGGGTTTTCTGTTAATTAACCTCTCTCATCAGGGGCAGTTTGGACATGAGAAGGCTCATGAGGATATGTCCTCACCCAGCTGTTTCTTGAGCTTGGAAGGACAGACTGATGTCTTTACTTTTCAGATGCTTCCCCGTTGCCTGGGACACATTCCTGGCTCCGGGATGGGGCTGGAGGGATCACAGCATCCCTTGGGATGTGTCCAGCTGTGCTGGTGGCCACTGGCTCTGCCTCAGTCCCACCTGGAGCCCTGGGGCTTCAGCAGCATGAAACCACAGGGCAGGTCCTGTTGGACTGGAGTTTTGGTTTGGTTTATGTCCCCCAGATGGTTTGGCCCTGGGTCAGGGCTGTTTGCAGCATCCCCAGTTTTCAGTGATGAGCACAATTCCTGGGTTTGCCCCGATCCCTGCTCCAGCACTGCCTTCGTGCTCAGCCTCTCAACCTGCCAGGTCCTCAGCCCCACTCTGACTTTCTGTCGTCCATGAGTGCTTTTCAATCACACAGAACAAGATTTTGAAAACCTCCCACTTTCTGCAGCTTCTTAAAGGTGTGTGCATCTCCTCTGGCCTTTTCAGCCTCACGTTAATGAAGGGATTGCCAATAAACTGAAGCTAATGAGTTCTTCTGCATGAGCCAGTTTCAGTTTTTCACAATTGTATGCTCCAAGAAACAAATATTTGTGGTTTACTCAGGATTAGCCAAACATGTGTGTGTCCTGGAACAAGTGCTCGCAGAGCGTCCAGACTAGCAAGCACCGAGATGGTGACTAATTGAAATAAATTGGCAATTGTTAATACTCTTTCTCCTGAAGAACCGAGGCAAGAAGCGAAAGTGGATGTGAGTTACCCCGCTGACATCAAAGGCCCTGTTTACATAAGCGCTGCTCGTGCTGGAGATCTGTTGCGGAGTTGGACCCTTTGGTGAGGAGCTGACAACTCGTTTGCAAATGAACTTTGGAAAGAGTCCAGGCACGGCTGCCAGCGGCCCTCTGGTTAGAGCCAGGCCAGCCTGCGCAGGCTGCGGCAACGCTGGAGCCCGGCGAAGGGTCCCCAGAAAGAGCAGAGGTCTGTGCTTGGGCTCCTGCCCCCTTTCCAGACCGGTGGTGGGTGCATGAAGGAGGATTACCCCCCCCGAACTCAAATTCACACCCCCCGTAGGAGCGCTCGGCATTTTTTTGCTGTTAGATGCTGGTGCCAGGGTGACGTGATGCTCCTCTGCAGGGCCGGCTGCTCCCTCCTCGGTACAGAGACGGGCCGTGTCCCCGGGGTGCCCAGTGCCCACGCAGCATCATCCCGGCTCATCTCCTCCCCCAGGGAGGAGCGGGTCTCTGCCTAAACCGCTCAGCAACGCAAACCCAGTAAATTAAGAATAGCCAGCGTCTGCTTGTTATACTGCTAATGCAGAAATTTTATGTGTCCAGGTCTTGGGCCCTGCACTTACCCGTGTGGTTTCTTCTTCTGGAAGTGACCTCATAAGGGGGTAACATCAAGGAGCAAGTTCCACTGTCCCACTTGGGGAATCTAAGGAGCACCCAGCTGTTTCATGGAGCCATCAGGGAAGTGGCGCATGGACCATCCAGACCCTTCCCAGAATGGATGATTCACCTCCAGTTTTCCAGTGTCTGATGGAGGCCGTGCTCCTTTCTCCTGGCTCAGGTACACACGGAGCAAAGCCCTTTCAGTGTGGAGCTACCCCACAGGTGATACTGAAGCTGCAGCACCTGCTGGTTCAGGTCCAGTTCAGCCTGGGTGAAGGGAGGACTCAGACAAGATCAGGATCTCCAGTTAGGTCTGGCCGCTTGGATCATGGGAAAACCAACAAAAGGCAGCAGACAGAAAGAGCTCCCGCCAGCTCTGCCATCGTGTCTAACAGGAGAAAGGACACCACGTTCTGTGCCGCCCGCGCAGGCTGCTCAGGCAGCTGCAAATTCACGATGCTCATGAGCTGCATCATCTCCATCAAGGCCATCTCCGTGGGTGTGCTGAGGGACGTTTTTCGAGGTGAGGCGTGGTGGCCAGGAGGGGAGGGATGGAGGGGATGGGGGTCCAGCCCCTGCAGCCACTCAGGGCTCTCCCATGTCACTGTTGAGACCAGCCCAGGGCGTGGATGAAATGCATTTCAGCTTCAAATCCCTTCACTTATTTAATAATTATCGTTCTTAAATACAATTGTTCGGTCCTTTCCGTGGCAGCCCGTTCCCCCCTCGCGGTTTTAGCACAGTTGGTTTAAGCACCCTTTTAATACTCAATTTTCACATTGAAAAACCTCTCTTGGTCACACTCCTTGATTTCCTTGTCTTACACAAGCCAGCTACTGTACGCAAACCTCTGAGCCTTAATTATATATCCCAGTAATATATAGCCAGGCCTGGATAATGTCAAGAAACCCAGTCACAAGTGTTGGAGGTTTCCGAGAGCTCTGGCTGCAGGACCAGGCTCCATGCAGGGAAGCGTGCCCGGCTCCGAGGGGCCGAGGGGGTGTGTGATGTATTGGGATGTGGCCAGGACCCTCCCGTGCTGGGCAGTGGCCCATGATGATGCTTGCGGCGGGGTGAGCTTGGCTCACGTTTGAAATGGTCGCTGTGGGCAGAGGGATGGTTTTGGGGCCATTTAATATGAAAGTGGTGGCTTTGTGTGAAGGGTTTGGCAGCCACAGGCAGCTGCCTGGGCTCACCTCCTCCTCCCTCCAGGTCATAGATGCTTTCTTCATCACTATTTACACCACGAGCTTTTGCTGAAACTGTAGGTGAATCCGCTGCCTACTAGAAGAGCAGCTACAACATCTTGGATGACACCATCCTCCTCATTTCCTTCCTCCCACGCTCTTGCTGGTGGACACGGTTACATGCACCCACCTGGAGGGGACAATCAAAGGTCTCCAGACCCTCTGCATGCTCAAATTCATCAAGTGCAGCAGCAGGATGAGGGTAAAGCACAGCTTGCTAGTTAAGTCACAGCAGAGAGGGGGGATCCCAAGCCCAGGAGCAGGGGGAGGCTTTGCTGTACCCAGATGTTAGGGGCCACCTGGCCTGAGAGGGGCTGATGCTTGTGGTAGCTCATGAACAAAGGCAAAACCTAATAATTCCTGATTTTTTTAAGAAGCCCATGGCTTGTCCATTGTTTTCCTCGCCCTGTTTCTCCTTCCCCCAAGGAGAGGATTTTCTTTTTTACTGTAACAGAGTAGACACAAAAAAACCCCCAACCCTATAAAACATAGGTCATGTCCTATTCTTGGTCTGGGTGTATTTTTCTCTCCAGCACACCATCTCCTACTTAGTTTTCTCCTGACAACTCTGGAGGTTTGTTTTTCAGCAAAGAGCTTATGTGGGCAATGAATGCTCAGCCAGCATTTCTGCGTGTAATTAATTGGCTGGGTAGCCCACCAGAAGTGGGATGTTTATGGGCACAGGGCTCTTATAATGTTCACTTCTGAGCCTTCATTCCTCTAGTTTGGATCGTAAACTTCACTTATCACCAGACTTTTATATGTTAATTATTCTGTGTCGCTGGGAGAAGGGAGGACATGTAGAAGCGCATGAAATAATGAATGGTTTAGGCATGGGGGATCAGATGCTCCACTTCGGTCTGGCTGATTGTAAGAGAGCAAATTGATGCATGGCAAAATGGGGAGATGTTTAAATCAGGGTAAATGTGTGTTAGTTGGTTTGAGCCTCATGCTATGTGCTTGTGGCACTCATTGCCAGGAGATGCCTCATCTGGGGACCACAAGGAAGAAAACCCGTAGGATAAGATTTGGCACCGTTCCCCCCTGAGACGCTTAAAATGTTGAGGTGCTTTGAAAAAAATCCCACTCAACACAACTCTGCAAGTTTAAGAGCCTAAATGCCTTTGAAAATCCAGGCTGTGCAACACTAGATTTTGATGGAAGTCGGTGGGACTTAACACCTAAGGGACTGGGGCCACTGGGAAATTGCATCCTGGCTTTGGGTGAGAATGCCTAGAATGGCATTACTGGGGGAAAAAATACCAAAGAGGAAAATTCTCTCACAGTCCCTTCCTGTTCCAGGGATGCTATAAATATCCTGCAAAGCCCTGCCGCGTCGCTGTCTTCCAGCTCCAGGGGGGTTTGGTTCTTGCCTTTACGTCCTGACCTGAAGGGACAAGTGCCCTGAGCCACTTGGCATCCCAAGAGACAACACCTCTTTGCCTAAAATTTGTTTTCAAGTGTGATAGGGCTGTCTAAACGCATTTTGCTGAAGGTGCAGGAGGCTGTTTATGCCTCTGTGTGTATGGTAATTTATTAATTGAAGCCTAAATTAGCCCTCAACAGGTTAGCAGTATTTAATACGGAGAGCTCAAACACGCAACACATTCTTGGCACGTTTCCCTTTATTAATTAAAAACCTCTTTAAAACACTCTGCCTTCCACCTTGGAGCAATAAATTTCCACCTTGAGGAAATAATTTCCTTGTTGTATTCCATACAGAGACGTTCTGTTAGCTGCAATCCCTGTTTTAGTGTAGGCCCCATTCATCCTTATTTCAATTTCAAAATAAACTTTGAAAATGCCAGGTTGTTCTCCTAAAGAAAAAAAAAAAAAAAGAAAAGAAAAAAAATAATCAACTTTTCTACTTTTTAAAAAGTATATTTGGGATTAATTCCGATGTAGTTTACTACCTGTGCAGACTGCAAACCACAAAGCTCCTTCTTAATAAAAGCTCATAGGACTCCCCAGCGGTTCCTGAAGCAGCCGGAGGAGCCTTGGCAATCGAAAACGTGGTGATGGTCCTACACGAGGCGCTCGCCAGCCTGCAGTTGCCGGGAGTGTTTTACAGCTCTCCTGTCACCCCCAGCTCTGGGTGGCTACATTTCTTTATGACCACGTGCCACAGCCCAAACCTGCCCAACACCATGACATAACCTGGCAAAAATGTCACCTGATTTTGGGGGTTGAATGGCTTTTGTTCCCTTGCTAGTCCCAGGCTGCGCCTGACGGAGAGACCTACGTGTGCAGGGAGGCAGGAAAACCCTCTGCTGGTTCCTCCAGAAATTTTTTCCAGACTCGGTGGGTTTAGGGCTGGTCTAGTGTGGGTTTTCTGAGATGATTTTTGCAGACAACAATGCAGCTGCACGTGTTGTCTCAGCGTTGGATGCTGCCCTTCCTGCTGCCCCATGCAGGGGTACCCTGGACTATCCCGCGGTGGGATGATTATCTGGAGCAGGCACGACTTGCAGAAGCAGGGAGTTGCTGCAGGAGTCCTCAACCCACCTGAACAAGCTCGGGATGTTGGCAGCCAGAGGAGAGTGGGAAGAGCCCCTTGCTCCAGCTCTGCACAAACATCCCCTCCAGGCTGTACCACCCCAGCAGCTCAGCTGGATGCAGTTCAGAGCTTTAACCTGAGATGCTGTCGACAGTCAGAGATGATGGATGGACAGTCCCTGAATGGGTGCGCAGTGAAAGACCCCCCCAGCACTATCAGGCACAGTGTTACTGGGGGGAGCAGCCAGCCCGTGCTGCTGCTGCTCTCCAGGATAATGTAACACGGATGCAAGAGACTGCATGTAGATGTCTGTGATTCGGAGTTAATGGGAAAGTTTGTATTTGCCTAAAAGTCATTACCAAAGATAAGCTCCGTTCACCACACCGGCACTCCCATCAACTCCCAGGAGTGTCTTTTGTATATGTTGGTGTCATGTGTGGGTCTTTCTAAGAAGGGAGATGGTCTCAGAAGCAGTATCACGTCCCTTCCTGGTGACACCAGGCTTTGCACGGAGCTTGCCCGAGCTGAGCAGCCACAGAGGGATGGAGAGATGACTGTGGACTCCTGTCTCCCATCCTGGCCCATCCTGCACAGCAGGGGAGGAGCAGCCGGACAGTGAGGGCAGCAGAGACACTGTTCTACCTCCAGTTTGTACTCAGACCCCAAGGCATGAGGGTTAATAGCACTGCTCGGTTTTATTCAACTAATTTCTTAATGCAGAAGCTTGGGAACAGCTGTATCCTTTAGCAACAGGAATCCGTTACTCCGTCAGTAAGCTGTCCATATCCCAAAAGGCAGTGAGAAGCCCCTGTGTGCCACATGTGATGCTTCTGGGACCAAGCAGCCCTTGGTCTTGCCACTGTGCAACACTTACTCCCACTAAACCCTACAAGGGCCATTTCCCAGCCCAGGAGGCTGATACACAGCCACAGCCTCGGGATTTTGTCATGCTCCCATGCCGCATGGTGGTTGCCTCTTTCCTCTCCTTAATTCCCAGTACAACCACGCGGATGCACTCCAGGGAGCTGGTTCAGAGGTAGCTCAGGGAGACTGTCACCTCCCACATCTCCAGCCCTGTTTCTGGGGGATCCTCTTCATCCCCACCGAGCATCTTCCTCACACACGGAGCACAGGTTTGCTTTTCCTTTTGCAGGTTTTCACAGAGACTCTTGGCCAGACAGTGATGTATGCCCTCAGCCTGATGTTCCTGCTGTTGTGTTTGCTGTTCTGGGGCATGGATGGTACGGAGATCCCAGACCTAGAGACACTGAAAACTGTCTCTTCACGCTCTTCAGTAACCATCAGTACAGCACCATTTTCTAGTCTGTCTCAGCCAAACAACAAACTGCAGATTTTGGAGAGCTGCTGAAGAAACCCTTTGGTTACGCTGTGACTTCATTAGGGAGTGCGTGAGCTGCTCGGCAGTGAACTCGTATTCCAGATCCCTGGGAAAATCTGCTTTGATAGACAAACTTCCCTATGCAGTATTGCAAATTCAGAGGGGAAAATCTCCAAAGCTAAAAGCAAAGAGATCTGTGCTAGTTGGTTTAAATGCGGACCTCTGAGGAACAGAGAAACTGTGCTCAGCTTTAAAAAAGAAAGAAAAGTAAGAGGAAGATCTCATATGGCTTGAGAGTTATGCTGTGGTTTGGAACTAACTCTCTGGTCTGCTTAAATGCATTTGCAGGTTGATGGTTGGACAGACTTACAGCGCGAGATGGATCGTTATGGGTTTACGAGCAGCCACGTGTTCATAGTCGTGTTCATCTTGCTGGGCAACTTCATTTTCTTCAATCTGCTGTTTGCACTTGTGATTACCAAAACCCAGGTCGTGTGAGCTCTGTGCACTGAGTGTGTGTGCGTGTGCATGTTGGGGGGGGGGTGGGGGGGTGGGGGGTGGTTTAGGGGGGTGCTACCAGTTAACAGGCTCTGGTTGGAAAGCTGGTGCTTGGCTGCTGGTAGAATTTGGCTTCTGGTGCAGCTAAAAACGCTCCGCATACACAAGTCCCCAGTTCCTGAGCAGCATAATTGTATCTTTCCCCATAGTCCCCTTTTTGGGTCATCTCTACAGTCCTACTTTAACTATTTTTCCACAGCTGCCAAAGCTCCCGTTACTCCAGCACAGCCAGCCCCCAGGTCCCCTGGGTGCACACTTTGCACCCGGGTCCTCTCAGCCATGACCCATTTTTGCCTCCTTTTAACCCAGGGCTGCCTTCGTGGTCTTGTAGCTGCCTCCAGCCCTTCTGCAGTGAGCCTCTGCATGGATCCAGGGCCAGGGTCAGCTGGGTGTGCTGGGGAATATGGCAAATCCTATGGGAGAGGCATTTGCTCCCCAGCAGCTCTCAGCTGCCAGCCCCAAGGTGGTCCCGCTTCACACCTCATGCTGCTGCACGGGGCTGGGGCTGGACCAGGGGGTTTTTTGAAGCCCAAGTCTCCTTGACTGATCTCATGACCCACCAGCTGTGAGCGGTGCTCGGGGATTCACTCACATCCCTGTGGTTTGGCATTGACAGGGCTTGACTCAAGAAGTGTGAACGGGACTGCAAAGCGGCAACGGCGGCTGCTGTTTGGGCCAAGAAATAGAAGATCCTGAAAAAGCAGAAGAAGAACGTGAGCAGCCGAGTCATGCTTGAGCGGGTGGGCTGTGGCCAGCCACGGGTGGCTAACACTGGCTGCAAATGTCAGACGTTGTTTAACAGGGCAAGACGTTGAACTGCTTCTAAGTGGAGGAAAAATTTCCTTTTCTTTCCTTGCTCATTTTTGTAATAATCCACCCTGATCCTATATGCCTTTTTGGTAGGCTCATTGTGTGTGCAGCCGTTGGCACATAGTGGTTGAAGTATTATAAAGGTGGATAAAAACTCTTAATCGTTTTTCATGTGTTTTGTCTGAGTTTTTCAAGTTCAAAGAGAAATTTAAAAAGAAATCCTTTTAGGTCATGTCAAGTCAAGAGCCCTGTCCAGAAATGGCTTGGACTTGCTTTCTGCGAGGGTTCGAGGGAGGTCATGCTCCTTCCCATGCTCTCGCAGCCCATTGATGCGACGTATCCAAAATGCTACTACAGGTTCAAAACCCATCCTGCAGTGTCTGTAGGAGAGCTGTGCACTGCTTGATAAAGGGCTTTTGCAAAGCTGACTTGAAATAAATGCGCTAAAGCTGTCACTGAAATGTAAATGATTAGAGCAATGTGACTCCCTGTTTCCCCCAACTCTTCTTGTGCTCGTTCTTGCTTTTAGCAAAAGTAATTTAAAAATAATCAGTTCAGGATGGCTTGCTTGAGAGTGTTCTTTCCTTTGGGCCAGAAAATCACTTGTTTAAGTACTAGACAGTGACTGATTTGGGTCAGTGGTCTGGGTCCCAACCCAAGGGGAGGGTTGGGGGTCCCTGCAGCGCTGCAGAACCTGCCTGCCTGGGTGGGTGCTGGGGAGAACCCCAGGCTGCCTCCCCTGGGACAAGCATCCCCATCCCGTCAGCTCCCGTCAGGGAGCTGCTGCACTGCCTGGTATGTCTGGCTGCTCCAGAAGTGCATTGGGGATGGGGGTCACACACAACCCCGTTTCCAGCCTGCAGCCAGCGCGAAGCCTGTGGAGGGGTCTGCAGGGTGACAGTCTCAAGTGTCACCTCCTTCTTACTAAGAGTTGTTTCTTCCCAGGCTTGTTCTTTTTCACAGCATAAAATTACTCCAGGTAAAGATTTCAGGGAGCTGCTGGATGACATCAAAAAGAATTTGTCCTACATTGATATCATCATTATGGAGGGTTTTTGTTTCACCATCCCATTTATTGATCTGTATTTGCCATTCCCAGACCTTCAGGGTAATACTCCACAGTAACAGTGGAGCAGATGACTACAAGAAGCTCCAAGTTGCAAAAACAGATGCCCTCTTGATATATTGAATTATTTTCTTGGAATAAATGGACATTTTGAGGCTGTTCTCTTTAGGGAAAATGCTTCTGGTGTCAGCACGAGCAGTGCTGAGAGTCGAGGAAGGTACCTACATATGGCATGTGCTAGAAACAGGTTTCCTCCCTGTCAGGAGGACTAGCACCATTTGTCAGCACCATGTAGTGTCGTACTGGGATCGGTGTCCATCACAAATGGGCTCAGTTTCCTGCTGGCAAATTCACTGTTCTTCATCTCTTCTTCGTTGTGTCCCTGGGGTTCACAGAGCCCTGGGTATCCCCTGGGTGCACGGCCCCAAGAGAGGCTCCATCCACCTGCTCTGGCTCCCATGTTTCACCCCTCAGCATCCCTGGGGGAGAGGTGAGAGCACATCCCAGATTTATGGAGGCAGTGGGGTTGGAGGATGTGTTTGCACCCAAGGTTGAGAGGTGAGGAGGCGGGAGAGGAGGACTTGCCTTCTTATTACGGCAGCAGTCCCACCTGACCTGTGCTTTGCCTCAGCAATGGACTTCTCTGGATCTTGTTTAGGGAACGACTAACCCCAGGCAGTGACTTTAAACCATGTAACCAGAAAAACCTCCCACAAATCCCCCAGATGGAGACTGCTGAGTTTTACATGTCTTAGGTTAACCTTAATGTGATCCAAGCCTATGATCACAGCTTGGTACCTATTGTTTAAAAAAACCACGGCCTGGCCTGGAGTCCAGGAAAAATTCCATGGATTTCAAAAATTCCCTTTTGCCTCGTTTCCCAGGTGACTGCGGTTACTCTCAGGAGTCTCTGTATTATTTTCCCCCTGTACTTTGAACCCCCTGATCAGGACTAGTGCTTCTGAAACATTTTGCTGTGCACATGGCACACGTTGCAGAGCCAGTCCTGTGTTGCGCTTCTGCCGTTCTCCACTGATCTTCTGGGAGAAAAATATTTACAAGGATTTTAAAAAAAAGAAATCTGCAGAGCCAGGGGGCTCAATGTCATGAAAAATACTGGGGATGTTTCCATTGCTCCTCGGCCTGCCGGGTGAATGGAGGGGTGCTTGTGGAGGGTGCAGTTCTCTGTATGCCTTAGACATGGCGCTTCCCATTTTTGCAAGGTATTTGAGGATCTTTTCACCATGCTCTTCTCTCACTGTAGGTTGCAACGTCATTATTATCAACGTATTGGCATATTGAGAGAGATTGTGGGAGTCATAAAAGAAAAATCTTTGCCAGATCATGAGAAGATGAAAAGTTAAAAGCTCTTTAGGCAGAACATGATCCTTGTTACCTGTCAGAGCTCTACCTACAATCTCCTCTTCAAACCTTCATTAAACTAAGACAGAAACATTTATGATTAAAAATAATTCAGAAAATATCTGTTCTCCTTTCTGCTCGCTGACCGGGTGGATGTGCAGCCGCTGGTGCTGGTCCCACGCTGCAGGCAGCCGCTGAGGGAGGGAGGCACATCGCTGTTGGGAGCTGGCGAAACTGTGGGCTGGGAAAGGATCACAGCCCGGGTCCTTTTCCTGGAAACCTTGTGGCAAGGCTGGGACTAGAGCCCAGGCTCTCCCTGCCAGCTCCCTCTTTCGAAGATCGAGCAGCGAAGGGGCTGCTCTGAGTCAGAGCGAACTGACCCGCGGTATGGAAATGGATTATGGTATCTCTGAACGAAGCAGCTCGTTTCTGTGCTCTGATGCTGATTAACATCTTGCAATAACCCGCTTGGGTTCATCTGGCAGTTTTAAAGCAAACACACCCACACAGCTTTGGGTAATTGGAGAAGGAAAGAGGAGACCTGCGGAGCAGCAGCCCTTCCTCCGCACGGCACGGGATGTACCGGTACAGAGACACGGCCCAAAGCCCGGGCACGATGGCCGTGATGGCGATGGGCCATCTGCCTGAGATGACAAGGAACGAGCCACCCTGACCCCTTCCTGGTCGTGCAGGCAACGGAGATTAGCAGAGCTGGACTGACTGCTCAGCTCCACTTTGCCCCCACACCGTCCCCCACGAGCACCCTACGGCAGGAACGGAGTGCTGGGGATGATGAAAGGGAGGAAAGTGCCTGGGGTGGGGCTGGGTTTGGGCGTCTGGCTCTCTCCAGGCTGGATGAGGTGGGGAGAGGAGTGAGTGCCTTGTGGCGGGGACACTGGGAGCTCATGGCTGCTCTTCACAGAATCCCTGAATCATCTGGGTTGGAAAAGCCCTTGGAGCTCCTCCAGCCCACCATGAGCCTCCCCCTGACCGTTCCCAACTCCCCCAGATCCCTCAGCGCTGGCTCAGCCCGACTCTTCAACCCCTCCAGGGATCCCGGGGACTCCCCCCTGCCCTGGGCAGCCCATTCCAACGCCCAACAGCCCCTTCTGCACAGAAATCCTTCCTCAGAGCCAGCCTGACCCTGCCCTGGGCAGCTTGAGGCCATTCCCTCGGGGCCTGGCGCTGGGGCCTTGGCTCCAGAGACTCATCCCCCCTCTCTGCCCCCTCCTGGCAGGGAGTTGCCGAGGGCCAGGAGGTCTCCCCTCAGCCTTCTCTTCTCCAGACTGAACCCCCCCAGTTCCCTCAGCCGCTCCCCAGCGGATCTGTGCTCCAGAAATGCCTGTGGCAAGCAGGCGGGCTCAAGCCTTTGACAGCCTGGACATGAGGCTGCCACAAGTTTTGCCTTTGGTGGCACTGCTGGTATAAAATCAGGCGTTGAGTTTTTCTCAATCGTGACAGTTTTTCTCTGACCATTCCTTGTGATTCTGCACAATTGCGCAATCAGTGGCAGTTCAGGGGGAACATCTAGAAAATACCCTTTTCACTGCTACGCTACGGCACGAGCAGTATCTAAGCAAAATTATTGACACATCCCTACGGAAAGGGGTGGGTTGATTTTGCAGAGCTCTTTCTGTCGCTGCCATGGCCCTGCCCGCATCTCAGAGCTCATCTCCATGGTTCTCCAAAACTTGCCTTTCTAATACCAGCCCTGGGTCGCCTTTTGCAGTGGCCCAAAGCCTCCGCCCGAGCCGGCTGGCGTGAGGGGGCTGAGAGCTGCTAAACAGGAGCCTCTCGTAAAAGGGCTAAGGGGGAAGAAACCAATGACACAAGCTCCTGCTCAATTTGTTTTTCATGTTCTCATTTGTAATAATTTTGTGTTTTATGAGGGATACTTCCTAAAACTTCCCCAACATGATGGAAACACATGTGGTGCTCTTAAATACATGATGTGACCCTTCTGGTGGAGAGATAAGATGAAAACCTGCTTTTCTCTGGCAGCTCCACGGATACGGTCCAGTGAGCTGGACAATCAGCGAGGCGTGGGGTACCCAACCTTCCCCCAGCTATGCCCACACTGTTCACCTCTCCAGAAATACCACCCGCATATCTTTGCATGCACAATCTCCAGGAGGATTTTCTTACTAATTCATTATTTAAACCTTTGTACCTTTTTTTGTTTGTTTGTTTTGCTAGGGTTAACCTAGCTCTGCGCACATGCGTGTCCATGTGTCACCTGTGGGTGACACGGAAAGCATCGCTTGGAATTTTATCTGATGTGCAGATTTGCTCCTGTTCTCACTTCAAGGACAGAGCCCAACTGGGGGAAGCAAACACCAAGCCTAGAAATGTTTTTTTGAGGGCTTGAAAGCTAATAATGCCAAGGTTAAAGGACCTTTGCTTATTTGAATTAGCAAATCCCTCTACAAAGGGTATGACTGAGATATCAGCATCACCGGTTGTATTTAGGCCACGCCGCAGTAGGTGTCACTGAACTGGGACAATTCCTGCAGTATTTGTGTTCAGGTGAGTGACGAGGGTCACCTCGCCCATCAGCCAGGACCGCTGGCATCCCCTTCCCCTCAGGGGTGGGTGCAGAGGGTCCCCGAAAATGCAGGGCTGGCTCTCGCCACCAACACTGCACCTACAGCAGCACCCCGCCGGGCACAGGATGCAGGCTGTCAGTAATCCTGGTTTTCATTATTTTAATGGTAAGATAAAACTTTTGTGTAGTGTGAAAAACAATCCTAAGCCTCCCTGTGTTTATAGGAAGGGCTCAGACATGCTGAAAAAAATGGTGTGCAAGGGCTGGAGACTGCAGCAGCAACCAGTGTGAAAGGACACCAGTTATAAATGGTCTGGAGATAGTTTTTAACTGAAAATAAAATTTTAATGGCAGGGAAGTGCAACAGTGATGTTGGTGAGTAATTCAGGATGAATGCAGAAATAAGCAACCACAGGTAGCAACCACAAAGGCAGAGAGTGATAAAATCCTTTAATGCTGTTGATTTCTAATTTCCAGTTCCGAATGGCAAAGTGCTCTCTAGTTTTTCAGATTCCTTAAAATATTGTGGCCTTGCCTGATGGCCAGAAACATTGTTGCTTTGGAAGAAACCTCTCTGCCTCTTGTTTTGGCGCTGAAGATGGGCACATGAGCTCAAGAGCTGCAGAGGGCTGCGGCGAGGTGCGTGCTGTGGGTGGCAATTTGGGTGCAAAAAGCCTCAGTGCTGGGACCAGGAGTAGACAGGCTGTGGTAATGTCACCCGGGGATGTACAGCCCAGAGGCAGAGCAGCCTGTAAAATATCTAAAATTTCATGCAGGGAGGCTTGCTGGGAGGCAGGCAGCAGATGGGGGTGCTGGAGAAGTTGTCGGGGGGACACCTCCCCACCTCTGCTTCCTCGCCATGGGGCAGGGCTCTGCCCGGGATGGCTCCTGCCAGGGGGATTTGGGGGTTGTTTCTTTCCCATGAAAGCCTTTGCTTTGGCTTTCCATGGGGAACCCATCCTCGGACACTTCTGTGCATTTCCCACTTTGAGCTCCACTTTACGTCCCAACAAAAATTTTTCTTGCTACTTAATTTTCCCTGCACCTCTGCACACTTTGGAATGGGCTGACCTGGACCAAGAACGGCTGAAACACTTTGAGAAACACTCTGAATGTGTCGGGACATTGCTTGACCTCCTTGGGCAGGCTGGGCAGTGTGAAGCAGCCCTCTGGCCAGTGTCTTTGGGTTTGGGTGGTGCCAGCAGCCTCTCTGGTGCCCAACACGCGGTGTGAGTCTGCCCCGCGGCTTTGTCCTGGGCCAAATATGACATGGGGGTCCTTAACAAAGAGACCCCCACATGTTAATGAGGGAAATTAATGTACTTTGTGAGTTGGCTTCTCCTGCACTTTGGGCTGGTGTAGATTAGGACCAGGCCAAAAAAGTCAGGAGAGCTGCACCAGTGTAAACTGGACTTCATAAAACAAGAAGGAGAGGCCCCTTTTGTCAGGCTATGGCTTTTTCTCAGAAGCTAAATGATACATAATGTTTATATAGTGTTTTGCCTCTCCTAAATGCAGGCTAGACATTAATTGATTCCAGGTTTGCTCTGTGAAGTAGGTCAGCTCTTTCCATTTTGCAGATAAAGGAGCAGTGGGGATTGCCGAGGGGTGCACGGGGGTCAGCGCCAGCGCTGGGGCACCTATACAGATCGCTGCCCTCAGCATCGGACCACGCTGCTTCCCTAAATATACACCACTCCTGATGTATGTCAAAATCAGCTGTGACTCTGTAAACCCAGTTACATTAAGCCCGGTTCAAATGAAATCTGTTTATGTCTCCAACGCTCGCCGCTGGACAAAGCAAGACTTAACTAACCTAACGCTGTTTGTGTTCAAAGCCTCTTAAACCTCTGTCCTGACCATCTTGAAGTGAGATATAAAGTACTCTCTGGGACCTGGCTGGTGTCCAGGGAACTGCTTCAGTCTCCCCCTTCTCTCTTTTGCTCATGGGGCCGCTTAGAAAAAACATCGCATGTTTTAAACAGTGATGGAAAAAAATAATTTTAATTCATTTCTGTTTACATAGCGTTGGAAGCTTGTGAGGGTTTGTACAGACAATTATTAATGGTTTAAACTGGCGTGGTAAAAATGTTGCCTTGATCTGGGAACATGAGCTGGCTCGCGAGCCCCTGGTGCTGGTTTAGCCAAGAGTCGGCCCCGCAGGCTGCTGGGGGAGCTGGGGAGGGACGGACCTAATGGCTTGGTGGGTCCCACTGTTGCATTTCCTTTTGGCATCCTGGAAACAGCCTCCTGCCCATTCTGCTGATCCTAGAGCTACCAAAACCCAAGGCCTGGATCTGGGGAAACACCTGGCTCTTGCTGGTTGCCCCCACTCTTGGATTCTCAGCTTGGAGGTGTTGGGTGGGCAGATGGTGATGACGTGGGGTGTACCCAAGCTCAGAGCGAGCACTGCTCCTTCACTACGCTCTCAAAGCTGACCTGCAAAGCCTCTGCCTAACGTAATTTCATAAATTGGGTGCAGCTTTTTGGGAGAACGGCCCTTTAGTTTTGGTTTGGCCATTGTGTGGATCAGACTGTGCTCCTCCGAAGCGGGTGGAGTCGTGTCCAACTGCGCACCGGGCGGACGTGAGAGGGGAACAGAGTCCCATGCAAAGTGCCCTGGTCTCCTTCTGATGGGTGAAGGAGGTGGGGATGAGCAGGCACAGGCACACCTGCACCACGAGCCCGGCCCGTGTTACACGCATCCTCACACGCATCCATCAGGAGACTCAGACACGGTTTTACTGGTCTATCGCTCAGCGGGATCTTGCACCTATAAAACTGTTCTTAATTAATTCCTAAGTTACCAACCAGGGTGATGTTGATTTTGTTTTATAACCCCGTAGGACTTTGTCTATTTAGTATAAACCCCTGCCCACCATAACTTTTTGTCTATGTGTATTGGTGGATGACCACACACTGCACGCACATGTCCGGGGCTGGTTTTTTGACACCCATTGACCTGCTCTCCGAAGCTCCTGGTGTCATTTTTTGCTTTCCAGGCCATGCCCACCCCACTGCAACACTTCCACACTCAGAGCTGTGATGCTGCTGTGGGGCTCTAGCGGGTTGGCAGGTGCCTGCACGAGGGCTAACACAGCCCGGGAAGCGCCTGAGAGCCTGGTTTGGAGGGTGACAAGCTCCGCATCCTCCCTCCCAGTGTGGCCAGTTCACGCATGTACAGGGAGGAGGGATTGTCCCCTACAGCCGTGACACTGCCTGCCTCTGATCCGCTTTCACCCTGCTTTGCCAGCTGAGTTAGAAGCAATGGCTGCAGTGGCAAAGAAAATAATAGGGAAGATGATAGTTGGGAACTAAGACCATGCCAGCATCAGTTCCTGCAGCATCTAGACTCTGCTTTGAAGCTCTCCACTCAAAATGCTGCCTCTGTGATCCCTGGGGATTACCGTGTACCGTGGTACTCGTCCGAGTGCCAATATTACAAAAAGCATAAGCACACAATTTATCTGCCTACTTTGCAAGTCAGCCTTGCACAACAGGTTGTGGGGGCGCTTAAAGGCATGTTGGTGTTAGAGGCTGGATCACTGTTATTACTGACACCCTGGCTCTCGCTGAAACAAGTGTGGGACTAATCTGACCTCATTAACTGACTCTGATGTAGTCTAAAAGCAAATCTGCAATGTGTGAAACATTGTATTTAAAAGAGAAAAATTAATTTTTGAGGATAAAGAAGTTTGGAGGCTTTTGCATAGAGACTGGTCTTTTCCAGAGGACTGTCTTGAGGTGTTGTGACACATATTTTTCCAAAGCTGCAGACCCTGAACAACATCGATATATGACAGTGAGATGTGGACACAGGAGGGGCTTCCTTCTGCAGTCACTGGGTTGCCGTATGTTTTTTGCCTCTTTTGGGAGAAGGTGTTGGATGAAAGATCTGAGAGTAACACACGGGCTGAGGAATGCTTCGTGTGCTTAGTCATCACCTGGGTGAATCAGGCAGGGAGAACAGCCTTTAGTCTGCCAGATGACCCCATCCCAGAGGTATTTTCCTTGAAGAAGGCTCAAAATTTTTTCCAAAAATGTGCTCCTGGGGTGAAGTCCAGCTTCATCCTGCACAAGAGGTAAACTTCGGGTGGATGCTGTATTTGATATGAGGCTCGTAGGAAGCATCATGCTCTGATACATCAAAGTCATGAGCCACCCTCAGCCCCTGTTCCGGCACCGAGGGATATTGTAGGGGGGGTTTGAACTTAGTGGGAACTTCCTTGAGTTCAAGGAGTGGAGAGTCCAATTGGAAGGAGGTTAAGAAAAGGCCCGAAAATGGGCTTTCTGTCATAATAGGGATAATTAGGTGAATCCTTCAGTTCATGCTTCTCTTGCATGCCCATGCACCAGCACTAATTCCAGTTGATGAAGTTAATGCTGGTGCAGGAAGAGGATCGGTCCCAGAGTTTTGAGAGCTGACATGAAGGCTTACAGGTGTGAGACAGCACGTGGGAAAAATGCAGCTTGGGAGAACCATGATAGGAAGCAACACAAAATCCCAAACAAGCACAGAAGCCAGCTGTAGAAATGTCCAAGCGATTGCAATGAATGTTTCATTGCTTACCACCCTCGGCATGGGCTTTTCTATCCAGTTTTCCATTCTGCTCCAAAATTGGGTGCTTCTGAAGAGATGTCCCTGCAGTGGTGTTGGCCTGATTAGCTGCCAGTCCACATGGCACGCTCTCCTCTGAGACACTCTCCTGGCAGGTTGTGCCCACGCCGGGTGCCTGCCTCGCCGCGGGGTTACTGCCTGCGGGTGCAGGTCGGGGATCCGAACGGAGACCTCCGGGACTCAGGTCCTCAGCCTCTGGGCTTAGATGCTACGGAGAAGAAAATGGTAAAACAAAACATTTGGAAATCTGTTTCTTATTTACTGTACTGCCAAGCTGCTGTGAGACTTACTGGAATCGCAGTCACAGAAAAACAGAATGGAAAGGATTTTGCTGCTGATATTGTTGGTGATGAGAGAGACCTCGATGCCTCCTGCGGGCTGGGACAGGTGGGGATAAGGATGGGCTCTCTGCTTGTTTGTGAGGGTGAGGAAAACATTTGCAAATATTCCTTGTTTCTCCTCAACCATTTCCAAGAGGGAAGTTTATTAAATATTGTGAAGAACTGAAGGCAGACTGGAATACTTGGGGAAGGGATACCTGGAGAGACTTCACAGGTTAGTTTTTGAGGGTGCTGAAGGGTAAAAATGGTGTCAGATCGTGGTGACAGGAGAAAAAGCGTGAGATGCTGAGACCAGAGCAGGTTTTTGTCGGATGTTTCCATGCTCGTGGCATCATCTGAAAGGATCTCCCAGCACTACCTAACCATGAGGCACCGAGGGAGATGCCAAGGTGGTGTCTGCTCTGCAGGCTGTGGAGCAGAAGATGTTTTATGCTACCAGGGAGCTCTTCACAACACAGCAAGGTCTCACATCTGCCATTTCCACCTACAAGTGCCTGCATCTCTCCTGGGAACACCGCACATCACCCCACGGCTGCTCACGCACACAGCAACCGGGGTAAACGGAGCAGGGAAAGTTTCCCAGAGACTTTTGGGCCGTGACGCCAGGAGTCATAATTGCCTTGGCAGAGGCGGCCACAGTTGTTCAAACCTGCCCTCTCGCCCGTGAGTCAGAGTGGAAGTGCTGGAGTCATGGGATGGCTTGGAGCAAAGATGCAAAGCTGGGAGTTGCTTTCCGAGCTTTTTATTTCCTTGAGGGCAAGTCTGAAAAACATTAGTGAGGGAGCGAGAGAGACTCTAGCAGCCTCAGATCCTGCCTGCAGCCCGCAAAGGCAGCGCCAGCCTCTGCCGGCTGGGACGGCAGCGGGCAGCACCCGGAGTCTCTGCTGCCTGCAGGGAATGGGACCGTCTCTGGGGGCCCCAGCAATGGCAGTGCCATGGCAGGGAAAGCAGCCGTGCAGGTGGTGAGTGCCTGTGAGTGAGCCCTGGCACCGGTGACGTGTCCCGTGAGCCATTTGGGCATGTCTTGCAGCGTTGGCATTCACCTGGCAGCCACCATCCTGCTCGGAGCGTGGGGGGACACAGCCAGTCCCAGCATGGGACAGAGCCCCGGCTTGTGTGGGAAGGTCCTGGGGCGCGCTGAGCCCCCGTGTGTGGGGCTACACACGTGAGTGTGTCCTATTTAGGTCAGAAAGCATCAGGAGGTGGTTCAGCAGGGTTTCCTGAGGACAACTGGCTTTGGGCACTTGGAGGATCTTCTGTAGTGAAAGTAATTTTGCTCTTGGGGGTTTGCCAGCCCCTCTCTGGTCTATGCAATGGAGCAAAGAGCAGAGCCGGGGGGGGATAAAACATCAGCATCACCAGCCTGGGGAGAAGGAATGGGAGCTGCTCGCTCTCCCAGCATCACATCCCTACCTGTCACACCCAGCTCCACCTGAGCACGGGGTGCGAGGCAGTGGGAAGGGCTGTGGGGTGGGTGCTGATGGAGCTGGCACTTTGCAAAGCCTCTGTGGGCAGGACATGCGCTTCCAGCACGTGGAAACCGTGATGGGTTACGGTCAACCTGGCTCCAATGGGTGGCTGAAGTGGCCAGAACCTGGCGGCGGAAGGGATGTCCTGAGGTGGGTGTCGGACCAGCCCGGAGGCAGGTGGGAATGGAAACCCCAGTACCGAGCTCTCCCCAACCTTGGGGAGGTCCTGTCACCTCCAGACTCCAAGTTCATGGCTCGGAGCCATCTCTCGTTTAGTCCCAGTGAATTACCGAGCCCCAGGAAGCCTACCTTACTGAGGCTTTTGTAGAAGTCAAGGGCTCAAATTGAGCAGGAGCTTGGGGAAACCGTTTCCCTTGTTAAAATAAATGTATTAGTTTAATACGTACCAGGAGAGGATAGGGAGTTCTCCTTGTTAAATATTTACCAGTCAAACCCTGCTGAGGACTTACTTGGAGCAATTCAGCTTTAGTGATTTCCTTCTATTGTGGTCTAAGTCTCCAGCATTGCTGGGAAACCGCCCGGCAGGGCCAGGAGGGCTGGCAGCAGACCCAAGCCCCGGGCAGCAAAACCACGGCTGGGCTGGCCAGCCGGCAATCCCGGGCCACCACGGGGCCTCCGTGGGTCCCCAAATCCGCTCTGGGACATCCATGGGGATGCCAGCACCCTCCCGACAGTGGTGGAGAAAACAGTCTTGTCTCTGAAAGGGAGCAAGGCACGGGAGAGATGCCCAACAACCAGGCAAACATAAATTTAAAAAGAAAAGATGAGTAGAGGCACAAAATGTTGCTCTGTGCCTTACCTGTCGTGGTAGCCCCTGAGAGCACCCCGATAGCGCTTTCCCAGACACACCGCAGTGAATTTTAACAAGGTGTGTAATTTCTATGGGAGCTGCTCCCCTTGGAAGTATGAATCTTTGAAAAGAACCCAAACTGTGAATTATCTTCATTTCCCTAAGATGTCCCTCCTGCTACCTGATGGTGGAGTTAAGCCATATTCCAATAATTTTCCATAGTTCAGGATTTCCTGACATAATTATTCTATTTATAGGAACAATTTTGTATTTATGTTATTTACATGTCTATATACTAATTTGACACACATTTACATTAATAATTTATTTGTTGTTTACAAGTTTCTATTCCAGCAGTCTCTGATGGTTCAAGATTTCTCAACACTGGCAACACCTTTTTTTCTAATGGAGCTAAATTCAGATTATTTGTATTTTTGGTGAGTCCACATTATTTTGTAACCCTGTTACTTCCCCTTGAGCTCCCTAAAATAAAATGGAAGTTCCAGAAAACATGAGGGATGTCTGTGGAAATGCTCAGGACTCGCTGGTCACTCACTCTCATGAATGCAGCTCTCGCAGTTTTTCAAGGATTATGCCGCCGTGTATTTTGTAAAGAATGACTCTATTAGTAATGTTAAAGGAAAACAGATGCATCAGGTTTGCAACCAGAAATGTGGATATTCCAGGAGACATCAATTGTTAGAAGTAAACAACAGCCCTGATTCAACAAAGCTCTTAAGCAGACACTTAACTTTAAGCATGCACTTAACACGGGCTTCAGCCAGGCGTTAACATATGTTCGGCTACATAAGGAGGGACTTAAGTACGTACTTACAGTTAAGCTTGTGCTTAAGTGCTTTGTTGAATTGGGGCCAATATTTCGGCTCTCCCTCTGTCTCCCTAACATGAGCTGTGCCTGACATCCAGGAAATTCAAACAGGGGCTACTGTATTCACCTACCAGCATCTCTTTTTCCCTTCAGACAGCGCCTGCATCTATTTTGCAGCAGGATCGTAGCGCTCGGGGCGGCAGGGTCAGATCATCTCATGCAGATTCATGCCCCCAGCCACTACACTTGTAAGTTTTTATGAAGACCCCACCTAGAAGTCTTTTGTGCCCTTATTTTTATTATTTTTTTAAAATCAAGATGTTTTTTCCATAATATTTTGCGTGTTCACAAAAGGTGTTTGTTTTCTTTGTGCTTATTTTCAGGTGGTTGGTTTTTTTAGTCCTGAGCACCAAGAGTTGCACTGTAGAATGATTTAGCCTCCCTGGTCAGCCTTTATGCATGAAAAATGATTTTTTTCACATTTTTTTCCTTTTGTAGCTTTGTCTCCTGTTACACGCTTCATTCTCTCAAATGTGCATATCAACAGATGAACATGAATGGGAAAGGTCTTGGTGTCTTCACAAGTTACCGATGACCTCCTGAACCAGCCCGGATGCTCTGAGATGCCCTTCCAGTTAGCTTGAGACTCTTCTTGGCTGTAGGTCACCTTTGCTTCAGATCAAAGTTACGGAGGATGATGGTCTTCCCATTCTGGTCACTGTAATGGCACTTTGAATCAGCATCACTGGAAAAACCAAAGCCCAACTGTCAGTCTTTTCCATGGCTTGGGTTCAAATCGTCATAATTTGTTGGTTTTTATTTGCAGGAAACCAGATTTCACTGAAAACTGATTTAGTTTCAAGAGCCAGGGAGAGCTCAGGGAAAGTGGGAACCAAGGTTGGTACCTCCAGACCCAAACCACACGAGGCAAATCCTGAATCAAAGATTTCTGCCCTTCTTGCAATCAAAGGGAATTTTTTCACTTGCTTCAATGGGGCCAGAGCTGCTTTCTCCCCAGAATTTTATTTCTGGAGAGTTTTTGAACTGCAAGTGTGGCAGAAGGTCTCTGGAAGAGAGGAGCCTGTTGCACAGCAAACCTGCTGCCTTTCCCAGCCCCACTTTTCTGTCTACATCACCACTCTACCCAAAAGGTCACAGCTGGAGGGGCATGGTCACTGCAAAAGAGAGGATTTTGTTTTACCAGTCAAAGCTGAGTGTGATGAACTTGTGGCCATCATCTAGATGGGGAGCATCATCTTGATATTTGTTAAGTTTTCTTGAATAAAGAAATTAATAATAAAGACCTCAAGGACCAGCTCTTCACTGCTTATTTTCTTTGCAGATGGCAGAACCCAAGTTCCAGTTATTTCTGTCTTGGAAAAAAAAAAAAAAAAAACGCTACCAGAGGAAAAGGAATGTGAGTTTGCAGTGCAGTTTGGTACCTGGAAGACTCCAGGCTGGAGTGCACACTCCTGATTTATGGTGTACTTGTTAAAACCACTTGTTCTTGTCATAACAAAACAGATCGAAGTGAAGCTGGGTAGAAGGTCTCCTTCTAGTTGGCACTTCATCATGGCTTCTTACTCTGTCTTAGGTTCTGGGGGTTTACAGTTATATAAAACTTAATGAATCAGTATACTTTAGATTTCCTTCCTAATGCATATGGGTTCAATTAACTGCACTGTTTGCTTATTTAAGCGTTTTCATTAAATTGCTTTACTATATTTTCCCGCAATTGAAGGGGAACATGGTGGGGCTGATGCCATCTGCCACCATCAGTTTAGCAGAACCTTTTTCTTTGTTCAGACCCATTCTTTTTTATTAGAAGAGACCCTCCTACCCCCCGTTCCCTGTGTGCCACGCACTTATTGCATTCTCCTCCTCTGACTGCCGACTGATAAATAAAAAGCCTGTGCAAGGACCTTCATGTATGGTATTTTTTAAGGCTCTCTTTTACAAGATCAGGTTGTGTTTTGCTCCCCCTTCTCTCCCCCTGCTTGCAGATTCCTTTTTGCTCCAGCTTGTGAATAAATAATTGTTGCTATTACAATAGCTAGCAGCTCTTGCTGCCTGGCTCACGGGGTGGGGGATTGTTTTGGCTAAAACAGCCGGCCGGGATGCAGGCTTAGCCCAGGACAGCAAGGACAAGGCAAGGGAGGCTTTTTCCTTGTGTTTAAGGAATAGCTAATTTCAGGCATCTCACCAAACCTTCCTAAAAGTCCTCAATGGCAGGGGCTGGTCTCCCTGCCAGTGTCCCTGCTTCACCCGTGGCTTTGTTTTTGGATCTGGTGCCTTTAGAACTTCCCTCACTTGTCCTCCCCCCAGCACAGAGGCAGTGTTTTATGACATTCCTCCTTGTTGCTTTGCTCCGTCCTTTCTTCGAGCTGCATCTTGCCTGTGTTAAGTGCTCACCGTGTGTTTCTCAAAGGGTTGGGGGTCCCAAGGGCGCTGCTGCCAGCACCCCTCCGAAACACCTCACACCACCACGGGGATGCCCATCGGGGACTGCCTTCCCCCCATTTTACAGACAAACTAAACTGAATCAACTCACCCACTAGATTTGGGATGCAATCTGCACCCTGTTACACAAAGCAAGGGCTCTATAGAGATCGCTAACAGGGAAAACACCTCCTGAAGAATAGAATAGAAGAAGGAAAAACATTCATCCTTGAGGACTCGCATCCAGAGGTCGGCTTTTTGATTTGGAAATGCAATGTTTGATATTTCATCGGTTATCTGCCATCTCTCAGTCAGGGAACAGAGGAAGGCATTAGTGCTCCCGGAACAAACTGATCTTTTGCAATACAGTCTGGGGAGGAAAACGCCCTAGTGTTTATCATTTTCTGTTCCCTGCTACAGGCATTTTATGTAAGGGAAGATGCAAAGAGAATAAATAACTTGCCCTAAAGGTACACAATGAATCTACGACAAGGCCAGCAAGAGAAATGCTTTTAACCATTACTTGCAAGAGCCTTGCGCAAACAAACGGCACTTTCGGTGAGGGGGTCACAGCCCCTCATCCTCCCCCAAGTCTAAGGAAACTGCTGTGGCTGTGAAGGACCAGAGGTTGATGCTGTGAGACCCTCACCCAGCCTGTGCCCCCTTTTGTAGAGGGGTTTCATTTTGTGGAGCAATCAATGTACCAGACCAAACAGCTCCAAGAATTTAAAAAAAAAAAAAAAAAAAAAAAGAGAAAAGCAACACTTTCCAAACCCTTCCATTTTCAGTAAAGTGAAATTAAGAAAAAGCAAAATGTGGAAAAATACATTTAAACTGAAAGGAAAAGCATTCCCCCCCCCGATGAGTGCTAAGACTTTTTTCTTTCTTTTTCTTATTTTTAAAAAGGTTTTCTGATTTCCGTTTTTCTCAATGAAAATATAGTGAAGGCACCAAAAATTTTGCAAAACATCCCCAAATTGCTAAATGAACCTTTGGAGTGAAAAAATAAAAGGGGGATTAGCTGGGAAAAACATCAGCTTGGACCCTCAGCTGCATCCCAGTCCTCCCCTGTCCGATGACTGCTGGGCATGGGGATCCTAACCATGCAACAGTCTGGATTTGCCAAAATTGTAAGGAATCACCTGAAAAAAACCAAACTGGTGTAGAGCCTGGGCTCTGGGAGGCTTTCTGAGAGAGTGGCTTGACAGCCCTGCCAGCTCCAACCTCTCTCTGGTGCCTTTTCTTCTTGAAGTGAGGCATAAAATAAATTGAAGCTGCTGGCTGTGGTAAACATTCCCTCCAAACATGCCTGTTCTTGATACCCCAAATGCAGATATTCAATTGTGGAAGAAAATGGAGAAAGAGGGGAAAAAAAAAAAAAAAAAAGAAAATAAAAGAAATGGAGAGAGAGAAAACCCCCGACGCTTCCAAGACACTAAAAATAGACTCTGATCACTTACCAAATGGTAAAATGAAAATGATTTGCTTTGAATAGTCTCCAGAAAGGCTCAGATACAATGTCTTGTGGAGCAAAATTGAATCAGTTGAAAGTGCAGACGCCAGCTCAGCCTAATCCCTCCCAGCTGCTTTGCTTTGCTTTTTTTCCAACAAGCAGCCCCTAAAAGTCATCTCCCTAATCCTGCAAACTGAAATTCAATCTTGTATTTTTTTTTTTAAATCAAGTTTCAAGCCTGGGGCTTGCAGGGTGGGGGAAGAGGAGGAGGGAGGGCTTTGGGGTTGCCTCCTTCTCCTCGACCTAACTGCAATAAACACAGCCTTGAATTCAAGGAAAAGCTTTAGACTACAATTCGCTTGGCTTGAGACAAACACACAAATCTGATGCCTTTAAAGCCCCTCCAGCAGACGGTAGATAGCTTTGAGATGCTCACTAAATGGCTGTCTGGTTGCTGCTTTTTTTGTTGTTGATTGGGGGCCCAAGGAGACCTTGTCTCTGGGTTGTTTTTTCTGTTTTTTTTTTCTTTTTTTCTTTTTTTCTTTTTTTTTCGGTGTCTGCTTTTATCAGCGAATTTGGGTTGGGCATTTACCTAATGCAAAGACCAAGACAAACAATTTCTCACAGAGGCGGATGACTGTGGCCAGCAGTGCATGTACAGGCTCTGCTATCTCGGGGAATATCGAGAGGTATTTATGACACTTTCCCAAGAGTTTCCCGACTTCTGCCCTCCTCTCCCCCAGCTCCTGCCGCGTGTACGACTTGCAAGGACTCGGCAAAGGCTCCCGGGACATCCCAGTCCTCAGTTCCCTCTGCGGCACCTGGGAGCGTAACTCCATGCACTTCCAGACTTGCCTTGTCAGTCTTTGCCACCTGATGGTTCACTGATCCCAAAATTTTCTGGCATCAGGTGATACTCGTTTGGTTTTGGAGTGTAATTGAGAATAGATAAAATAACAGCAAAGCCTTCAAAACCAAATTCCATGGCTCAGCATCCTGATAATCCAAATTCCTGGGTCTGAACACTTCCAGACTCAGGGCTTCAAAGGTTTTCCCTCCTTCAGCCATGCAGGTTGGCCCTGTGAGACTCTTGTTTGAACCCAGGTCAGGGTCCAGAAACTGAGCAGAAAAAAAAAAAAAGATGGCTAAGAGTGAGAAGAGGGACAGTATCAATTTTACAGTATGGAAACTCCCCTAGGAACAGCTGCAGGTAGGTGTAGATTTGCCTGGTCAGGGAAAGGAGTACCAAAAAAAAAAAAAAAAAAAAAAAAAGGGAAATCAAACTTATAAGGAGAGTGAAAAGCTCAGGTGGGAACCTTTGCTATCACTTCTCTTACCCTGGTATATAGGATGACAAAAGACATACCTACATAGCACCGCTGCAGCTGCCACACCCGTGTGGGTGTTTGAAGCTGGAAATCTGTCCCATACCACGAAAATCAAACATTTCACAGATACAGAGATGATTATTTTGTCTGTTCCCAACGTCCATTTTTCTTCATCTTGGTGGCATAATGGTCTTGACCCCACACCATGTCAGGACCAAACTTCTACTTGTTTGCAACTGGCTGTAATTTCTGCTTTGCAACATGTGGGGTTACATGACATTACTCAAACAATACCTGTTCTTGCTTTGTGAACCCCTGTACCCATCAGTCTGATACAAGGCTGGGTCACTGAGGGTGATAAAAGCCTTGGTACTGAAGTTCAGATAAACATGAAGAAATAAATGGGTAGAGATACACAGGCACATTGGGGAGGGATGGATTAGAATAACTGGCAACATTACATGGATATAAATGGTGGCTGTGCATAGGTTGGATAATCTGGTATTAATACAGAAGAAGTGATGATGGAGGGAAAGCATGGGTATTTGACATGGACTAGGCAGCCTAGCCAGGGGTTTGGTTTGGTAAGTGCGGTCTTGATGCGCATTAGGGTAAGTAGAATGGATGTGGGATGTGTTGTGTTAGAGCAAGGGCAATCTGGGTGGGCAGAAATGTTATGTAGGAGCTGTCTGGATAGCGGGGTAGAGGAGCTAGGGATGAGGTGGCTGATGGGCTGCATAGTGAACCCATAGGATAAATATGTAGACAGAAGAGGCACTGTTTGGATTTGCCATAAAATATAAATATTTTAAAATGTAGAGTTAGGTGCTGGAGAACTATAGAGGGGAGGAAGGAAGGAAGGAAGGAAGGAAGGAAGGAAGGAAGGAAGGAAGGAAGGAAGGAAGGAAGGAAGGAAGGAAGGAAGGAAGGAAGGAAGGAAGGAAGGAAGGAGAAAGGGAAGGAAGGAAGGAAGGAAGGAGAAAAGAAAGAAAAAGAAAGAAAGAAAGAAAGAAAGAAAGAAAGAAAGAAAGAAAGAAAGAAAGAAAGAAAGAAAGAAAGAAAGAAAAAGAAAGAGAAAGGGCTTAGAATAAACCTGAAATTAGCTAGACAGATAAATATGCACAGGATGGATTGCAGCATACCGGAGCCTGATAGCCACGTTAAAATGAGCAAATAGGTGTCTGTAGATCACGTATCGGTTTGTTGAATGGGTGTGGAATGGAGAAATGTGGAAGAGACAAAGCTAGATTGGGTAGGTAAAGTAACTGCTGGGTGGCTGGGAAGTTAGCAGAGTAAATGTAATGTGGATAGATTAAAATATGAAAATGTGGACTATCACAAGTAGGTGTTGTAATTATGTAGGTATAATAGGTAGCAAGTAGGTAGGTACAGATATAACAGAAAACTTGATGGGACATATGGAATAGATGGAGATTTGAACTGATGTCAATTAACATGTTGAGGAAAACAAATACGTAGAGATATGATGGGCTACGTAAATCAAATAAAAGTGACATAAGCAGTAGTGGCACTTACAGATTTAAACCAGAAACATGGATGGAAGGAGGAAGAGGTGATCCACTAGAAATACTGTGAATATTCTGGGATTAGGTCATCTGAGTAGGAATTGGATGGAGGAGGGGATGAAGAGGTGGGTGTATATATACTGATTGAAGAGATTATTAACTGAGTATATATTAGCTAGAAAGATTGACTAGATAAACATGTAGAGAGCAGATTAATAAATTAAATGCCAAAAAGAGAAAGAGATTAGATTGAGATGGACAAGTTTACAGCAGCCAGAACATGTGTTGTCTGGCTAAAGGGATGGAAAGATAGCTGGAAGGATGGAATAAATATATGGGTAATACAGTCATATATGGGCTGATAGGGTGAATAGGTCATTGATTATGGGGAATGTGGATAGAGAGAGGAACAGATAAAAGAAGAACAATAACAGAGTTAATAGATGAGTAGTTAATAGAGTAATAGATGAGTAACACCCGCAGAGAGGGTATCTAGTCATTGAGACTCCCTGCAAATACAGAGGAGTGTGAAAAGGTGATGTGCAAGACAGACGAGTGAAGGAAGTTTTTGGTAGATGCATACAAAAAAATATAAAGTACACGGACACGATTGAAGAGTAGATATGGGAAAAAGCAAAAAAAGCACTTAAGGAAGACTCAAGTAAAATAGGCACGGAGTAAATACATATAAAATTCATACAGAATAAAGAAATTATGCTGAAAAAAACCAAGCTTGGAACAATTAGCGAGCTAACAGGTTGGACTAGGTACTGGGTAGTTAAAGAGACAGAGGAGTATTCATGAGCTGGGAGTGTTGAGAAATTAGCCTGACGATCATGTACGAATTAGAGAGATGTTAGATGGGGGAGTAAATCCTGGACAGGATGATTGATGAAGGAGGATGTGGGTGCACATACAGATGAGTGGGTACCAGGAAGCTCATCAGAGTAGGTACGGGTGAGCAGAGAGATTAATATGGATGAAACAAGGAGGGAGATGAAAATACACAGTTTACTATGTGCTATGGAAATCCAGAGAGATTAATTAAAATTTGCATGAGATTGATCAGATAGGTAAGTAGTCACAGGCGTTAGCTTAATGAGTATGTATAAAAGACTGGAAAAAAAAAAAAAAAAAAGATCGTTAATCGTGACATTAGTTGCATTGATGTCTTAGGCATGACAGGCAGAAGCAGACGTGGTGAATACCTTAGTGCTGTAAGAAAGGAGGAGAGCCATTAGTAGGTGTGAGATAGACTAGATGTGTGAGATGTATGTATGCAAAATAAACAAAAAGGTCGGGTAAATGAGAATACATGGGGAAGATGGATTGCTAAGCGTTATGAAAGTCAACTATAAACACCTACAGGGGTGCGTGGGAGAGAAAATTAGGTGATCTGCAGTCCTAAAAGGGACAGAAAGAGAACAGATTTGTTTGCACAAGACACAAGCACAGAGAAATGACATGATCAAGGCTGAGATGTGACTCCCAGATCAATCCTAAAACTAACCCTAGTTCTAAATCCTGACACAAACCCAATCCTAAAATTAAACCTTATCCTAACACAACACTAAGCCAGACCTAACCCTAACCCAACGGTATGTGAACACAGCACTAACCCATAACCCTAACTTCACCTAAAACGCTGCAGCAAATACCTAACCCTAACCCAAGCTGAGACCTGCCACTGACCATGATACTAGCCATAATCCTATCCTAAACCTAACCCACGCCTCACCCTAACCCAGCCATAACCCAAACGTAATCCTAAATGCTGAACCAACCCTATCCCTAACTCTAAACCAATCTCAACCCAACCCTAACCCTAAGCAAACCTTGACCCTTACTAAGCAGTAAGCCTTAACCCTATCTCTAACTTAATCTTAACCTTGCACCTTAGAGGAACAGGTACAAATATATGATACATTTGTATGTAACTGATACTAAACTCTGTTAAAACAAAAGAAAGAAGATTAGGTAAATATGTCAGAGATGGAGTTGTGAGTTTTATGTATTATAAAGTTATATGGTGTTTGCTGGCTATGGGGAGAGAGGAGGGTTGGCTAAATGAGGGGGTGTAAGGTAGAGAGGAACAAATTTAAATATGTCTGCATAGAACAGTTATAGCAGAGAGCTCGGAGTGTGCAAGTAAATGAGAAAATTCATAGTTACGATCTCAGATCAGAGATCAGATAGATGACGAGAGGGAGAACAGTGACACATGCAACCAGCGGTTAAATCCAGGTAGGCTGGAGGTAGAGAGGTGTTTGTACGGGCTGGAGAGGTGAGGAGCGAGGCAGGAGGAAATGTAAGGCAGGTGAATACCTGCAGAGCGGGGGAGCTGTGGGACAAATAGATCTGTTTGTCGTCAGAGCTTTTTGGAATGTTTGGAGAGGACCGCTAACGGGGCGGGTTCAGGTCAGGAAAGCGGACAGGACTAGAGTGGCAGTTTCTGCCTTTTTCAAATGATGACCCTGCAGATGTGGGGTGCCAGCCCCTGCCCGCTGAGCTTTAGCCCATGGACCACAAGTGAGTGCTGCTGACCGCTCTCCCTGGAGCCCTGGAAACGAGCCGGGGACAGTGAGGGGAGCGGTCCCGTGTTGATCCCACAGGGCAGCATGGCTTGGGGAGGGGGGGCAGGGGGGTCTGGAGCGGGGCACAGACACGTGGGAAGGGGCTGTAGGCTGATGTGCTCAGAGGTAAAACACCCAAAGCCACTTGAGGTGAGGGGATGAGCTTTCAGAGGGCAGGATCCAGCCCTTTTTGCTTCCACGCCAGGCAGAGGGGTTGCGCAGCTCCTGTGCTGAGCCCCGTCCAGTGCCACCGCGTTGGGCCATGGGACCCCGGAGGTGGGTCAGCAGAGGGGCCAAGACCTGTCTCAGGAGGGTAAGAGGTGTAAGCATGCTTCCCTGCCATCAGGAATAACGAGTTCTCCTCCAGCTCCATATATCTGCACCGACTCACATATTTTATTCTCATGCAGGGAACAAGCTGACGACACCTGTGCGGGATGTCCCAGCCCCGGTCTCCGGTGCCGAGCCCGCCTTGGAGGGGATGCTCCGGAAAGCTGCTGCTGGCTTCTGCAGAGCAGGGAGGCGAGGCTGCTGCCTCTGCTAGCCGGTTCCTGGGGAGGAGAGAGCGGGCTGGCCCCCAGCGGGCTCACCTGCCTTTCCAGGTTCGCTTTCGAAGGTTCAGAACCTGCCCCTGTAGGTATTTAGAGTGGGGTCTTGCTCTGTCAGAGTGTAAGTTTAAATTTAAGACCCGACTTCAAACATGGGCTTGTGAGAGCACGACTCTCCCAAATGCTTCCTTCACCTCACTTAACTTGATGCCTAACTTTAGGCAACGTCAGTTTGCTAACTTCGAGCAGAGTGCGAGCAGCAGGGTGCGAGCAGCGCTGCGGTTGTCCAGGGGGCACAGCCCTGCTCCCCCGAAGCCAGCGGCAGGTCTCCAGCTGGCCTCCGTGGGACCAGGGCTTCACCTCATGCCTAGAAACATTTTGCTGGGTAGTTTCCTTGTGTGCTTAAGTACTTTTTTTGAATTAGCTCTTAAGTGAGTGAACCCTCCTTCTCGACTTTCTGGGAAAAAGAAAAGAAGGGAGTGGAGGGAGAATGGGAGTTTCTGAGGGTGCCCAAGTGCCGAGAGCCAGCCTTTGGAAGGGATTTGGGTTCTCACAGTTTCACCCAGGCAGTTAGAGGAGCCTCGGAAGGAGCCAGAGCAGATACCTCTGAAAGACACAGGCACTGGGTGCTTTTAAAGATCCCACTATGTACTTACTGTATCTCCAGACATCTAAATCCCTCTAAAAGTCTCACTCTTAGTGTCTAAATCCCAGGTGCCTAACTCACTTCTAGGAAAATCTCACACCAGGACTGATTCACTGAATCATTTTTTAAAATCTGGTCCTCACTCACATAGGGCTTTTGAAAATCCCACTGCTAATCTCCTATACCCAGGCATGTATCACTTTGAAGCCTGTAAAATAAATTGCTTTGCGCTCCTGGGGGACAGCAGCTACTTTGTCCCTGCTCACACTAAGTCAGATTTTTTTTGTTTCTTGCATATTAACACATAGATTTTTGGGGAAGCGCTGAGGCTGCTATGCGAAACTCGACTTAGCAACGCGGGTCGGGGGTTGTTTTACATGTTATTCTGGAGAGGCATCGCCGCCGTGGGTTGTAGGTCTGCATCAGCAGAGGTGTCGGGAGGAGCTGCTTCTGGGCTGCTCATTTACATCGGTGGGGTTCGCCCGTGGGCACAAGCCTTTGCTCAGCTCCACTGATCTCCTGGGAAGATTTGTGAGCAAATTTGCTCATCTCCAGCACAGACTGAACTTGGTTACCTGGGGTTTTGCAAACTTCGCTTTTTTTTTTTTTTTTTTTTTTTTTTTTTTTTTTTTCCCCCAAGTTTTTGCAAGCTTCACTTAGGTGAAGAAGGGAAAAAAAATCAAATACATATGTTCTTTTGTTTTTCTTTTTTTTTTTATTTCCTATGGGAATTTTTATTTGTTGGGAAGTTTGGGGTTTTTTTGCGAAATAAAAATTTTGTGCATATGCTTTCTTCATTAGAGAAATTGGAGTTGGGGGATAAACAAATTATTTTTTCCTGTTTTTAAAAAAAAAAAAAAAAATCATGCCGCAAAAGAAAAGGCTGGCTGCCATTGAAACATTTTTGATAGAAAATCTGCCTGCAGCCCTACTGCTTAATCAGTTTGGAGCAGAGTGTAGTCTGTAGCTTGTTAATAAGAGCAGCTTGCCCGAGCGGTTCGCACAATGGTGAGCTGCAGAGGAGGCTTGTTGCATAGCTGTGGATTTTATTTTGCAGCTCTGTTAATTAAAACATATTTCACTTTGAAGGAGGTTTTTACTGTTTTCTATGAGGGTGAGCAGAAAACTGTTCTCCTGGATAGATTAAAGGAAGGATATGAAGTATTTTTTTTTTTTTTTAGAAGTAACAACTTAACTTTGTTTGATGGGCAAACTCTTAGCAAAACCAATGTGTAGTTTCTTATTTTTATTTGTTCTCAGTCCTTGTGTACAGGCTGTTTTATGTGTCTGAATATCTTGGCCGTTTTGATAATATCAAACTAAATTGTCACATGCGAGTTGCCAAACTGGAAGAGAGGAGTTGTCACAGATTCTTGTTTAATTGATAAAGTAATTTTTACTTATACAAAGGTAAACTAAAATAATAAGGCCTGAAACTGTGCCATTGAAGTTAATGACAAACCCGTCATAGGTTTTATATAAAGCCTGTATTTTTATTATCCCAGCTCCAGCGTCTTTTGTTGCAAGTTTGCAGCAAAATGTTAGGGCATTTCTAAGTGTTATTTTTATTATACAAAATCCCATTAAAATCAGTACTGAAGCATCCCATTAATTTAAATGGGACTTTGCATAGTTTGCTGAGTTCCAGGCCACAGATAAAGAAAAGTATGCAATGTGGAGTTAAACTGACCACAGTTTTTTATTAGAAGACATTTAATCTCGAACGAACAGCGCAGTCTGAGGCATAAAAGTCTTTGTGAACTTCATCTGGGCTGGTGCAATAGGAGCCTCCGCCGTGCAGCAACTTCTGGGTTGGTCGTCTGGGACCTCTGAGGACGGTGGAGTGTTCCCAAGCAAACCCCTAGCCCAGGTAGGTATGTAAAGTGCTCCCCAGGCAGCTTTGCCTTGGAAATGCTAATAGGTAAGCCAGCACACCCAGAACAAATGGAAAACTTGATTCAGCTATTTCTCTGGCTCCAAGTATCTGCTCGCCTCGACAAAGGCAAGGCTGCAGTCAGTGGGCAGGAGGCTGGGGGGGTCTCTGCAGCACTGAGAGGGCTGGAGCCGCTTTAGGTCGAAGCGATGCAGCCTCAGAAACCCCCACGTGAGCTTCACACGCTGGAAACCACTCGGGATAAGGGATAAGGGATGGAAAACCATCGCCTCCGGTGTGTGGAAACAGCCGGACCCTGGCGAGGGGAGTTCAAACACCCAAGTGCGAAGAGCGGTGGGGAGAGCCGGTTCTAAAACGAGAGTGAGGTTTGTCGGTTATAAAAGGAGGGTGAGACCCTCCCCTTTGGGGGCTAAGGGACCATTAAATGACAGCCCCCCTCGGCTGCCCCCGGCGTGGGCACACATCTGGGCACCTCCAAGGGCAAATCCCGGAGGAAGCTGCGCTTGGGCAAGGCGGTGCCAAGCCGAGCTTCAAAAACCCACCGAAACCCCCAAGAATTCGAGCTTTAACCATTGCGGGGGAGCGCTAAAGGCTGCTGGAAAGAGGGCAGCTGTAAAAGTCCGCAGGGAAGGGGTAGGAGCTGCTTTCTGCTCAGTGCCTCCTTGGGATTTTAGTTTCCCCTGAGCCATAAATGTCTCAAAATGCCCAAATTTCGCCCAGGAGCGGCGGATCAGCTTTTCCTGGTACATTCACAGGGCAAGGGGGGCACCGGTGATGGCCACCGGCACAAAACCTCAAGCCGGCTGTGTCCCTGGTCCCCAGCTGAGTTTCAGGGGTGGGTGTGTGTGTGGGGGGGGGGGGTGTCAGGACTCCCGACAACAACTCTAAACTTGCGGCAGGGTTTGGCCAAGCGGGAGCCTTGCAGTCGCTGCTCTGATTTAGGACTAACAGTGCTACCTCCAGGAACAGGAGAAAATGAACACGGAAAATCCAAGCTAAAACAACAGCTGAGGGCTTGCGGATACACACACTCTCCCCCCCCCCCCTGCCCCCGATGGAAATTGGAGGGGAAAATAGGGATTTTCCTGGGCTGGGGCGTGCTCCCGGGGCTGTAATAAGTGACGAAGTAGCCGAGGAGAGACTCAGCTCCTCTCTGCTGAGCCCCCGGGTTAGGTGCAAAGTCACTGCGCAGCCCCCCAACCTGGGGACGGGGGGTCCGCGGGCACGACCCCCCCTCCTCCTCTCCTCCACTGCCAGGAAACGGCTCCCGGGGCTCCGCGGGGCCGGGCTGCCCTGCGCGGCCGCGGAAAGCCCGCGGGGCTCAAGCGGTTCTGCGCAGAGAGCTGTAACCCCACCACCACCGTGGGGGGAAACGGGGCACATCCGCGGCCGCGCAAAAAGCGCGTTTGGGGAGGCAGCCCCCGCGGTGGGTTTCTCCGCCGTGGAGGAAAGCGGCGGGGTCCCGCCGGCTCCGGCCTCGCCGCAGACAATTAATTGTTTCGTTGGCTGAATGATGGCATTTTCCACAAAATATTAATAGTAATCCAAATAGTAATGAAATCGGAGCCTTTGAGGCTTGCAGCGGCTTGGGGGGGGAAAAAAAAATAAATCGAACAACCTTTAAAATTCAGGATCTGGGGGAATTTGGAGGAGCGAGAGAAAAACGCACCTTTGCAAAACGGGCAAAACGGTTCAGCGGGAAGGAGAGGTCCCAGGGCTGGCACACGCCGAGGGGGGGGGGTCTTCAGGGTGCGAGGATTAACCTTTTGAGGAGGAAAAAAAACGCCAAACAAACCCCCAACCCACGGCTCGAGGCGTTATTATTTCGTGGGAGCCGAAATCCAGGCGGGAAGGAGGGCCGGCTCCCCAAACCCCGCCGCGCCGCCAGAACAGCAGCGGGAAAAGTCTGCCATAAAATTAGAAGTGGGGAGGATTTCCAGTGCCGGGGGTGCCCCTCGGGATGGCAGGGACCGAGCCCCCCCTCCCCGAGGAAAGGCGCCTTTCCCCCCACCTTGACCGGCGATTCCCGGGGCGGGGGTAGCGGGGGAGGGGGGGGGGGGGGGGGGATGTGGGGCGACGGCGCAATTACCGGGGGGAAGCGGAGGGGCCCTCCCCAAAATGCCACCGCGGGGTGGGGGATAAAGCTGCTTTTCTTCTTGTTTAGTCGATTTCTTAAACACAGCCAGAAAAAAAAAAAAAAAAAACCATTAAAGGCATTTCTAGATTTCGTTTCAGTTTTGTTTTTTTTTTTTTTTTTGGATTTTTTCTTTTTTATTCCCATGCTCTTAATTTTGAAAAAAAAAAAAATCACAAAACATAACTTATAAAACAATATATATACTGCATCCTTATCCACAACAGCATAATTGAAACATCCAGCGTAACGTTTACCACAGGTGTGAAATACACTGGGAAAGAAGTACCGTGTGCATTTTATATTATGTTTCTTTGTCATCTACAGGTAATAAGTATCGACAAAAATAAGCAACAAATATGCCTGCAATTAAACTTCATATGCGTTTTGTATGCGTATTAATAAAGATCATATTTATCATTTCCATGTCTGTTTTTTTGGTTTTTTTTTTTTTTTTTTTTCGCCAACAAGCACTTGTTAAAGTATCTACATTTACATAATAACACCTTAAGATAATAACACCTTAAGATCGGTTTCTTTTTTATTTTTTAAATTTTTTTTTTTTTGGTTCCTTGTTTTTCCTTCACAGTTAGAAAAGCAAGGAACGCTTTCAGCTTTGCTAAGCAACCTTTCCGGACGCCGAGGCTCGCTGTTTCTCTAGCAGAGATGCAGTATCTGTATTCACTTCATAACAGACAATTTTTCGTCTTTTTTTTTTTTTTTTTAGACTCTCTAAAAAAGTTTTTTGTTGTTGTTGTCTTTTTTTTTTTTTTTTAAACAGAAAAAAAACCTCCTGCATTTAAATAAAGATGAATGATAATTTCATTATCAGGATAAGACTTTGGATGGGGAGAATGCTGAACAGTTTTCGCATCGCTGGAGGGTTTCTGTGCTCTCTCACAACCGGGGATACTGCAGTCTTTTGGAAAGGATGAAGAGGTAGGAACCTTGAGCTGCTTAGTATCAGGAATGACTGGATTATAGCTTCCAGCTAAAGAAAAAACATCAAGAATCATGCATTTTAAAAACAGTTTATTCAACGGCCAAGGACAATGATCCGGCACAATGCAACGGTAGATATAAATATAACCTTATATAAGTGGTTGACCCTTGTCATTATTATTTTTAATAGTTTCATACCTAATATTTTAACCATTTTTTCCCGCAGAATCTGCTCTGCGAATTATATTTTTTTTTCTCCCCCCCTCTTTTTTTTTTTTTTTTTTTTTTTTTCGAGTGTGATTCTGTTTCTCAGTGGTAAACATTAACCAAACTCTTCCCGTGCGACAAGCGGCCAAGAACCGTCCCACCAGCTCTTACCACCGCGGCGGCTCCCACCCGCGCCGCCCTCCCCGCGGGGAAGCGGCCGCCTTACCAACTCCTGTGCAAGTTCAAGTAAACACATACAACCCGCATAATCCAGAGAAAAATTGCAACTCATCCATGTACCAGATTTCGGTGTCTCTTGCAAAAAGTTTTCTGGTCCGTTTACGGTTTTTGATGGTTTGTTTTTAATTGTTTTGGTGGTTTGTTTTTTGTTTTTTTGGTTTTTTTTTTTTTTTTTTTTTAAAGCGCTGTTTTGTTGGTTGCACCGTTGGTTTGCATTATTATTATTTTTTTTTTTCCTAGACGAAGTCCGCGGAGCTTTTGGGTTTGTTTTAGGGGTTTTTTTTTGGCGGTGTTTTGTTTTGGTTATTGTTTTTTTTCCCCCTTTTTCTCACTTGCTCGGGTTTTGCTTTTAATCATCATCGGGTTTTAATTTTTAATTTTTTTTTTTTTTCTCTTTTCCGTTAAACGTCGCTTTGCTTTGTCGGCGGTGTTTTGTCAGAGGTGGTTTGTGTCAAGTCCGTCAACTGTTGTACTGACAAGCGTTTAGACTAGAGCCGGGGCTTTGCAAACTGCTGTAGCCGAAACTGGAGTGCTGCTTTGATTTCAGTCTGAGACTGGCTAAGCTGGAGTTGCAAGTGTCCCGGTAGACGCTGTAGGGCGAGCCCGGTGGCCCGTAGGGACAGGCCGGCGAGGACATGGCCGAGTTGAGCGAGGAGCCGCTGATGTTGTTGATGTTGTTGAGGCCGGAGTTGGCCATGCCCGGCACGGCCGAGTGGCCCATACTGGAGGGCATGTTCATGGAGGAGATGCTGCTGGGCGCCGAGAACATGGACTGCGAGGACAGGGGGCTCATGGAGTTGAAGAAGGTGAAACTCTTGGTGGAAAGAGGTGCCGGGGTGAGGCTTTTGGTGGCCCAGTTGTTGTAGGGGTAGCCGGCGTACATGTCGTCGTAGGGCTGCATCAGCCCGCTGAACTGCGGCACGTAGCCGTTCTTGCACAGGTCCATCTGCTGGTTCCGCTCCCGCTTTCTCCACTTGGCTCGGCGGTTCTTAAACCAGACCTGCGTGGGGACACACACGCACACACACACACACACACACGACCGACACGGCTCGGTGAGTGCGGGACATCCGCCGCCCCCTTTCCCCCGCCACGCAGATGCGCGCAAGGAGCGCGCAGGCACCTCCCCACCCCCCGCGCCCTGGCCAGCAACCCAAGCGTGTGAGGGTCGTTTGGCAGCACACCTCCCCCCTCCCCTACACCCCCCCCACACCCCCCCCCGCCACTCCGGGGTGTCCCCGCTCCGCGGGGTGCCTCTGCGCGCATCCTTCTCCCTTCGCCGGGATGTGCGAGGAGGGATGCGCGCAGCCGGCCTCTCCGCGAAGGATGCTTGCGCGGGTCTCCGCGACCCCCCCGGTCCCTCCCGCCGCCCCTGTCCCCGCTCTGATTAGGGCCGGCTCGCCCCGGCTCCGCCGCGTTTCCGAACGCTAATGCCGTGTAATAAAAGTCCCCTGTTACAGATCATAAAAAAGGGGATTGGATTAGTATGTTTAGGTTTAAAAAAAAAAAAAAAAAATCAATCCCTGCATCGCCCTTGGATAGATGCAGCCTCTGCCTTTATATCTAATGAGAATTTACAGCCCTGACTAGGGAACAGAGAAGTGGGGGCCGCTCCTGGTGTTTGATGCAAAAACCTGATCCAGGCTCTTTCTTATTTATTTATATTTTTTTTTTTAGCCCTCGGAAAGCGTTTGAGCGTCCCGTGCTGGAAGCCGGGCAGCCCCCAAATCCTTTTTTTTTTTTTTTTTTTTTTTTTTTCTTTTTCAGGTTAAAAACCATGGTCCTTGCCTGCCGGCTGCACCCGGCCTGCGACCCTCTCCTGCTTCATCCTCCCCCTCCGCAATATCCCACCCCCCCGGCTTTCTCCGACCGAGCCGTCGCCCCCCGGGCTCCCTGCGGACACCGGGGCCCCAGCCGGAGCCGCGCGGTTCCGTGCGCCCGGCCCCGCGGAGGTTGCGCGCCTTCTTCCGCACCCCCGCCGGAGCCGGGGTGGGGTGAGGGGAGTGAGGGGGGGTGGGGGCAGCTCTTCGGGCCTCCCCTCCCGGCGTAGAAATGGCGCAACTATTATTAAACACCGGTCTCAAAGATGGAAACTTCGGGGAGGGAGGGGGGGGGAATAGGTGGTGGAGTCTATTTTAAAAAATAACAATAATAAAAAGAATCTTGTATAAATAGGAAACGAAAGCCAACATGTTCAAAACCTGTAATATACTCCTCGGAAGGTGCTTCCAGACAGGAATTTCCTGAAAATGAGGGTAATAGTTTTAATTATGGCTCCTAGACATTTTAAAGGAAGGCCCTCATAGCAAATTAAGGTTAGATTTGCAATCTGCAATCTCAGAACATCAAACCAAAACATCTCCGCACAGAGGGAGAACGAAATTATGCTAATGGCAACTCATATATTAGTTTTATTTGCTTCCTGAAATATTCCACCAATATTAATGCTCCGGCTTTGTTTTGTTTTAAACTCAATTAAGACAATGCTTTCAGATGCATTTCCCCCATCGCAGATGGATGTTTACTCTTGAAAGGTTTAAAGCAGAATCTCTGTAATCCGATTTGGTCACTCGCAGTTTAATTGCCAAGGGAAAAAAAAAAAAAAAAAAAAAGAAAAAAAAAAAAAAGAAAAAGTGGCTTTTCGGGACGGCGGGGCTGCCCTCCGCCGTTCTCCTTATCTGCCGGGTTTCTCCCCCCTCCCCGTGCTCAGCCCACGGGGCGCGGTGGGGTCGGCTGGGGGGAGGCGGTCGCGGCTGAAACCGTGCGGGGAAATGTCCCGGGTGGGGGGGGTGGGAGAAAAAAGGAGGTGAAGAAACGGTGACAGCCCAGGCACGGCGGGTCGATACAGCTCGGGTCGTTCCTTGCCGGGATATTTCCCTGACGAATTTCTCCGAGGAGCCGCCGAGGGTCTCTGTGTGCATCTAGGGGTGTATCTAGGGGGGCATCGGCTCCGAGGGGGGGTACAGACCAGGCGCCTCCGCCGTGTCTACAGCGTTTGCGGACCCTGGAGCGCAACCGCTCCCCAGCCCTTGTCCTTCTCTTCGCCCACCGCCGGCCTCCGCGAACAGCCGCTCCGCCCGCGGCCGCGGGAGATGCGCGGCCGGGAGGGGCCGGCACCGGTGGCCGCGGGGCCGAGGCGCAGCCGCGCAGTTGCCGTCGAGCAGCGGTTTGTTGGGAGCTGATGGCGGTTGCTGGGATTACTGGGAAGAAGGAGAGGGAAGGGGAAGGCCCGCTTGGGGGGGGGAGGTGTTCTAGCTCCGCGCCGGGTTTAAGACAAGCCGGGGGGGGTCTTCCCCCCACAACCGGGCCCTTCCCGAGCCCCGATCTCCCCGCTGCCCCCTGCGCTGCTCGCCCCCCATTTTTCGGGCCTGTCCCCACGCGCGGTCGCAGCCCGCTCCGGGCGGCATCTCTCCGCGGCCGAGAGCTGAATTTCTCCTCTCCGACCTGGATCCCAGTTTTAGGAATTAAAATCAAGTCCACAGCAGCCGAGCTCTGCTCGTAACCCCCCTCGGCGACTCCCAAAAGGGACAATTTCCCCGAGACGATCCCCCCCCCCCTTTCCGCCTTCCCTCCGGCGGGGCCCGGCGCAGAGCCCTGCACCCCCGGCGGGGCTCAGCACCCCTCTTACCCGGACTCGGGGCTCGGTGAGGTTGGTCCACACGGCGATCTCCTCCCTCATGCTCATGTCGGGATAGCGGTTCCGCTGGAAAGTGGCCTCCAGCTCCTGCAGCTGCTGGCTGGTGAAGTGGGTCCGCTGCCTCCTTTGCTTCTTTTTCTTCGCCGGGTCGTCGGCGGCCCCGTCTTCGTTTTTCTGCTCGCCGCTGCGCTCCTTTTCTGCGGTGGGGTGTCGGGGTTTGGGTGGTTTGTTTTGTTTTGTGTTTTTTTTTTCTTTTCTTTTTTTTTTTTTTTTTTTTTTCAAACAGAAATCACCCAGCCACGCCACCCCCGCCCCCAGCCCTGCCCGCCCCGCCGGAGGGACGCGTGGGGGCACCCACGCGGGTCCTTTCGGGCCTTGGCACCCGCTGAACTCTCCGTAGCCAAACCCGGCTTTTCCCGGGGCTGTTGGGGAAGCAGCACGGAGCCCTGCCCGGGCCCAGGGCACCCCGGGAGGCAGCGGGACCCCCAGGGCGGCCCGGGTCGGTGAGAGCAAGCGGGGGGCAAGCGGGCGCCCCGCAGCATCGCCCGCTCGGCCTTTCCACGGCACCTTCTCACTCCCTTCAAGCTAAGGCGCGATCTTTGCTCCATTGTCTTTGTTGTGCTCGGCCGCGACAGGAAACTTTGGAAGGGTAGGGGTGTAAAACCCAGCAGCAATGAATTGCAAAATGCACCCTCTTTCTCCGCCTCTCCGCTTCCTCACTTATTTATTTTTAAAATTTATTTATTTTGCCACTTGTAGGATTTTAGTGTTTATTTTAATCCGAGGCTGAGCGAATCCCTCTGCAAAAATCATATCGAAAGAAGCAAAGCAAAACAAAAAAAAAAAAAAAAAAAAAAAGCCAGGAGCGTTTTCGCGGTCGGGATTTGCGCGGACTGGAAGCAGGAATCCAACCCCGGCCCCGCTGCGACGGGAGGACAAACTCCCGCTCCCTTTCGTAACGGCCTTTCTGGCTCTCCCAGCCCGGGTTTTGGCCGGATTTGTCCCGGTTCAAGCTCTCGGGAAGGGACGGAAAGGCCTGAACGAAACGTGCTCCCGGCCTGGGCCCCGGCGGGAGCGGGGAAAGGTGCGGCCGGGCCATCCCCCGGCCTCTGTCCTGCTGCTGCCTGAAGGAAACTCCGCGGGGAGATTTTTTTCCTTTTAGAGTTTTTTTTCCACCCCCCACCCTTTTAGAGGGTTTTATCCCACGGCGGCGGGCCCGGGGGAATTTCTATAGCCCCGACCTCTGCGAGGTAAGCGGGAGTCTAAAAATAATCGCGGGCTGCATCCCAAACCCGGCAGGACTCGTCCTTGCAAAGTCACCCCCGAATCGCTCCTCGCCTGGGCACCCTCCATCGCAAAAAAATGGGGGGGGGGGACGGACTGGGGGGGGGCACGGCGAGCTCTGACGGCTCCGTGGAAGCCCCAGAAGGGCCGATGGTCGCCCGCTGGCCTCCCCCGGCTCTCAGGGGCTTGCAGAGCAAAAACAAGGCCTCTGCAGCTCAGAACCCATCGCCACCGGCCCCCCCCGGGCTCCCCCCGGCCGAGCCGCAGTGCCCGGCGGCAGCGGCGAGGAAACAGAAACCAAAATAACCCCCGCAAAAAGAAATCCTCTCGTTTTCGGCTGGGAAGAGCCCGGAGAAATCGGACCGAGAGGGAGGCGGGGGGCGACAGGAAAGCGGCTGTGGCTGCCGTGGGGTCTGTCCCAGTGCCCCCTCGCCCCACTCCGGGTTTAATCCTGCCAGGATCTCCGCACCGGGCTGTGATACAATTTCAAATCATAAGGCACATCAGCTTTAATCGTGTTTTTTAGTTTTGGTGGGTTTTGGTTTTTTTTTTTTTTTTCATTAAAAAAAAAAAATAAAAAAAGTGTAAGGTATTTTGCAGCTTCTCGGAGAAAAAAAGCAGGCAGGTCCTCAGCCCTCCTCCAGCACCGAGGGGTCACACACAGGGGTAGGGCAAAATGGAGCAAATCTCCCTCTTTAATCTCAAATAATCCCCTCTAATCTCGGAGTCCCTTCCAGACGCCGGTCCCTAACTTTGTTTGCGAATCAGGCTGGGAGGCACAACCCTATTTATCACCGGGTGCCACTTCGGGACCGACTCTTGCCCCAGCCACTCTCTAGGTTATAGGACCTGCTAAAACTCCAAAGATCTACTAAAAAATTAAAATGAAATAAGAGATAAACTCCCCCTGAAAAGGTCTCGGTGGAGAACGGGTATCATGCTCCTTCCTGCAGCTTTTGTTTCCTCCTCCTCGCTTCCCTTGTCATTCTAGAAATGTTGCTACTTTAATTAAAGACAAACTGGGAAACCACAGCTCTCCTTGCAGCCCTTCCACATGGTGGTCAGGGCTCGGGGACCTTTTCAAACGGGGAAACCTCTCCGCGGCCGCGCACATCCCCTCCGCGGTGGCCCTCGCTGCCTGCGCTCGGCCCCACGTCGCCTCTCCTGCTCTGCGGGGCTTTTCTTTCTTTTTAAATTTTTTGTTTTTTTTTTCCTCCCCTCTCCTTTGACAGAAAGATCTTTTTTCCATCTCTGCACCACCCGAGCTGGAAAATAAACCCGGGCAAAAGCTGACATTATTTCAGAAACATCCGGCAAAACCGCACTCCCCGAAGAGCCCCCTTTCCTTTCGACCCCATCAATTAATAACTGTGGGTTTTTTTATATCTATCTATCTATCTATCTATCTATCTATCTATCTATCTATCTATCTAAAAGAGCAGCTCCTGGGATGGGGCTGGGGAGCCCTGTGTGTCCTCCCGGCGGCTGTCAGCACCGGGCACGGCGGGGGAGGCAGCTCCGGGCGGGCCCCTGCCCCCCGCTCCGGTTCCCCGGGCTCGCTCGGGATGGAGCCACCGGGATCACCGGCAGCTCTCCCCCCCTCTTCCTCTCCCCCCCCACTCAGTGTCCCCGTCCCCCCCGCCCCCCCATCGCCTCTGCTTGTGCGGGGGGGTGCGAGCAAAACCCCACCGACCGCCCCAAGAAGGGAAGGCGCGGTGGGGAGGGGGGAGGCGGCGCGGGGGGGAGCGGACCGGGGCCGCGGGGTGGGTGGGGGGTGTCGGTGGTAGTCGGAGGGGGGGTGGGGTGGGGGGGTTTACCTGGCACCTCCGTGTCGGAGGATTCACTGGCTGAGTTCTCGATCGGGTCTCTGGGTTCCGAGGATCTTTGCAAATGGAAGCTGGAAGCCATGTCATGGGAGGGTTGGGGTCTCAAGCTCTCGGGCAGTCTCTCCAAATTCATTCCACCTTTAAAGGAATCCATGGCAGGGGCGTCGGGCTGCCTGGGGGAGTTTGCAGGTGTTTATTCCACACAGAAAGGAACAAGGAGCGCTTTTTTTTTTTTTTTTAAAAAAAGAACAACAA
The DNA here is from genome assembly GCF_965140245.1 of Athene noctua. NCBI lineage: Eukaryota > Metazoa > Chordata > Aves > Strigiformes > Strigidae > Athene > Athene noctua. The sequence continues at coordinate 20,966,005 of NC_134048.1, read as the reverse complement.
CAACAAAAAAAGAACAAAAACCAAAAAGCAAATCCACTTATTACTAACAGTATTATTTTAAGGGTGTCGGAAAAAGAGATCTGGGCAGTGCCTGGAAGCCGGTTGTCTCTGCTCGGGGAGAGGCACTGCAGTCCGGCCGCATAGGCAGGGAAGTGGTAAAGATCCCTTCTAGAGAAACGCGAGTTGCGAGTTGGACAGTTTAAAGCTAAAGAGATTAAAGTGACCTGCCCTAGAACAAATGCCTGTAGTTAAACGGGGCTCCTCCCCCTGAAGGTTAAAACCTCCCCGTCTCGCTAATGCATCACTCCATCTAGCGCTCGCCCAGCCCGGCCGCGCAGGCGGACCTGCCTCCGCGCTTCCCGCCGATGTGCGCAATTTACGCGGCCGCGGGCAGGTCCGCAGCGCAGCCCCCGGTCGGGCCCCTGCTCCCGGCCCCCGCCGCCTGGCTGCGTCTCCCCCGAGGAGCGCCCCCCCCCCCCCCCCCGGCCTCCGCTTTCCCCTCCCCCCCCAACTCGGTGAGGTATTAAAAATATTTTAGAAACGAACGGAAAGGTGGAAAAAGGTGGCTCGGCACCCCCTGCCCGCCCCCAGCACCCCGCCAGCCCGCCCTCCTCCGCAGCGTCCTGCCAGCCGCCAGCGCGCAGGTTGCGCTCCCGCGCAGCGCGGCATCTCCGCGGGTTATTCCCGTACGCAGCCCGGCTGGGCCTCCCGACCCGCGGAACCTCCGCCTTCACTCCCTGCAGTGGACGCGCACCCTGCGCACCTCTCAGCATCCCTGCGCGGGGCTAGTATCAGTCCCGCGGGGAGGGGATTTCTTTTGGGGACTGCGGCCTCCTGATAGGGGTGTGTGTGTGTCTGAACTGCTTTTATTCTTTTTTAACTTTTTTTTTTTTTTTTTTTTTCCCTGGCTGCCGGGTTTCTAATCAAGCGGCTCGGACCCTGCCCTTGTGCCGCGGGACCCCGCAGCCGGGGGAACCGGCGGCAGCACCAACGCTCCCATCACCTCATCTTTCAGCACATGATTAATAACAAATAATTTTTCCCCCGCAGCCGAACTCGCGGTGACCCTCCGGGGGGATGACGGCGGCTCTGCCAGCCCTGGGACAGAGGCAACCGGTGGGGAGGGGGTGGGAGACACCCCCCATACCCCCACCCCTCCTCTTCCTCCTCCTCCTGTCCCGGTGCAGTGCCGGGGCCGGGTGGAGCGGGCCCGTCCCCCGGGGATGTCCACGCAGGCCTGGGACACGGCCTTGAACCCTCCGGGATAACACCTCGGCGGTTGGGGAGGTGGAAAAAACCTCACGGGAAACCCTCAGCCTCGGGGGTGGGGGGCAGGTGGGAACCGGGGGTCGCGGCGGGGTGCACCGGGGCGAGGAGAAGGGGGAGGAGGACTCCGCCTGGGGAAAGGACCTTCTCTCTTCTTTATTTTCTCGGCTCACTTTAACTGATCCATCCTGACACTCTATTTTGCTTTCAAATCAAGTAAAGATGTGGGAGAGAACTTTTGAACTGGTTTATGGAAAAGTGGAGGGAAGCAATGTTCCAGCCGCGCAGGCTTTTTCCTACCCCGCCGGGGTGATGCAGCCGAGCCCGCCCCACGCCCCCCCGGCAGCGCCCCGCAGGGCCGGGACCCCCCCACTCGTGGGCCTGGGAAGAGCTCAAAGCTCCCAGCTCCAGCCCCTCCGATCTCCAGAGCCTTTTGCAGTTTAGAGGATAAACAGGTGGGTGCTGCCAGGGTCAGGTCTCCCTAGTTCTTTTTTTTTTTTTTTTTTTTTTTTTTTTTTTAAGTGGCATATTGCTGTCCGCCTGTCCGTCCGCCACTCCCCGCCGAACTTCTGCAAACGACGGGGAATTTCGGGTACCCGAGGTGAACTAGCCAATCTCGGTGGTTTGAAATGGTTTAAACGTGGTTTAAAATGCAAATATTCACCAGGGCCTCCGGGCTTTGGGGGGGCTCAGCTGATGCAGCAGCTCACGGCACGGGAAGGATGGAGACCTCCTCCCGGAGGAGAAGCGAGAAGGTGGGCATGGCCTTTCTCCCAAGGAGGAGGAAGGTGACCGGACTGCAAACGCGCACGGTGCCTGAAACCCTTCACAATCCCTTTTTTTTGGCCTTTATTTCCGAGAGAGGCGGCAGCCCCGGGGCAGGTCTCGGCGGGAGCGGGATGGAGCTCGGCAGGAGCTGCCAACCCCGCCTGCTCCGCTCCGGCTATTTTAAACCTGCTGCTCACGGCAGCCTCAGAACCGGAGGCGGGATTTGTCTTCATTTTTCTTCTTATTATTATTTTTTTCCCTTGTAATTTACAGTTTTTGTTCTGCTCTATAAAATCTATTTTTTAAAAATTCGTTCTAGGCTGAATTTCTCCTGGCCGGGCGCAGGGCAAGGCTCAGCCCCGGGCACCGGCGGGATAACACCGGGCCCGGCTGCCTCCCAGAACAACGCCCCCCCCTCTGTTCTTCTGGGGGGTCCCCGAGGCAGACACCCCCCAATACCGGCGTTAAATAGAGAGTAACGGGCCGGCCCTGCCGCTCCCGGCCCTCGGGAGGCGGAGCAGCGCCCGGCTCCCTCCTGTCTTCCCCCACGCGTGTCCGCGCCCGGGCCGCGGCGCGGGTCGGGCCGTCACCGCACCCCTGCGCACGGGGGGGCAGATATATATCTCTATCTCTATCTCTATACCTCTCTCTGTATGTCAACATGTCTCGTATGTGTCCGACGTGGACTGGAGGGCATCCATCCTCTCGCTCCGCGCTGCGGGGAGCGGCCTCACTCCTACCGCACAGACCCAAACCCGCCCGGTTCTTCCCGTCTCTGGTCGCGACAACACGTGTCGCGACAACAGAGCGCACCCGCGGGGCAGTCCCCTCCTCCCCGCCCCAGATTTTGCGCTTTCTTTCCTCTCCTTCACACCGGGGCCGCTCCGTTTCGGGGCTGCCGGGGCCGCCTCTCTGCCGGCAACCCCCTGCTAGCAAGGCGCTACGTCACGGGTCCACCCGCGTGACGTCATGCTCTGCTTCCATGACGTCACACCTCGCCTTTCAGGACCCAAAGCAAACTTTGATGCCCCTCTTGGAACCGGCGGTTCTTCCCACGACGTGAAGGCGGGCCGGCGGCCCCACGGGGCGGGCAGGACGGTGGCCCCGGGCTGGGGGTCTCCCCTTCCCCCACCACTCCCCGGGCTCTCCGGGGGCCGGAGGGGGATGCGGGGAGGGAGGAGAGGCCGAAGCAGACGAGCAGCCCCTCCGCGGGGGCCTCGACCAGCCGCCCGGCCCCTCCAGGCCCCCACTGGGGAGCCACGACCTGCGTGGGCATGGGAAGCGCGGAGGGAGGGGTTGGGACCCGCGTAGCCACCGCACCCCGAGGCTCCCCCCCCGGCTGGGGGGGTGCATCAGAAATTTGTAAACTGCTGGAAGCCCGCAGATAAACCTCTCTGCTTCCTCCTGCTATAAATAACCCAAAAAAGGAGGGATGGCGCTTATAAATAAATTAGCGCTGGCCACGCCGGTGACAGCCCCGTGAAGAAGAGGATGAGACGCGTCTGAACGAGAGCAGGACTCCCACTGCTCCCCCTCCGAGGGGCGGGCCGACCCCCCCGAGGGCGCAGAGGGACGGGTGCCAGGGAGGGATCCCTGCTTTTGGAGTGGGAATCTCATCCTTGACGGGTTGTGGCCAATGCGAAACCACCTGGGCTGTCTATCAGGTGGCGAAGTTTAGTCTCTGCCAGTTTTTCCTCTTCAGATTTATTAGTGTTGTATAAACCCAGATTCAGTCTATAAATTATTGGGAATTGTTACAAAAATGAAGGCATCTCCTCCCAAGTGCACCTCTGCCCGAGAGGAGAGGGCAGCCCTCTGAAAAATAGAGCTGCAGTCAGGCAAGAGTCAGGGAGAGGCTTCCTAGCCCAACCAAACCCAACCCAGCCCAACCCAACCCAACCAAACCCAACCCAGCCCAATCAAACCCAATCCAACCCAAACAAATCCAACCCAGCCCAATCAAACCCAATCCAACCCAACCAAATCCAACCCAGCCCAATCAAACCCAACCCAACCAAACGCAACCAAACTCAAGCTCAGCCAACCCAACTCAACCAAGACAAACCAAACCCAACCAAGCCAAACGGAACCACAACCAAACCACGCCAAGCCAAATCCAAACAAAGCAATCCTAGTCAAACCAAGCTCAAGCAAGCCAACATCCACTTGGTGCCTCCTTCGCGGAGCCCAGCAGCTGCGGAAAAACAACTTTTAATAACAAAACCCTCCTAAAAGCGCCCGGCGGGCAGCAAAGGGGAAGCGCCGGGGCAGTGAGAGCGGCTGGAAGGGCGCAGGTCCCCTCTGCGGCAGCGCGCAGGGGCATTTTTAAAGCTTCCCTCTATGAAAATGTCCCCCGCACGGGTGGGTGGGTGGTTTTCGGCCTCCAGCCCCCACTTTATGGGTGCGTAGCTCTGACCCACGGGATGCCCACGCGGGGTGGGAAGAAGCGGAGGCCGGGTATGCGCGCAGGCGTGTGCGCAGGGCAGCGCGGCGCTCCGCGGGGCACGGACCGCGCTGGGGGGTGGGGGATGTGAGGTGTTTGTTGTTGCAGTGTACCGAGGGGGGGGATTGTCCGTCAGGGCAATGCCCCGGGGGTGTCCTATCCCAGAACAGCATCACCCCAAACGCCGCCTTAGGCGCAAGGGGCAGAGCGGAGGGTACGCCCCTGCGCAAGGCAAAGCTCAGCACCCCCCGCCGCGACTGTAGTAGCCCCGGATCCGGCCCGAAGGAGAAACGAAGCAAACGCCAAGGAACGGCGGCCACGAACCGAGCCCCGGCACCCCCCGACCTCCCTCCCGAGCCGGAGCCGGAGTCGGGTCCCCCCCCCCCCCCGGGCCGGGCGGAGCGGGCAGCGGGCAGCCGAGAGGGGGGAAGAATGCCGGCCCGGAGAGCATGTTAAATCGCTCAGGAGAGGAAGGTGGAAAATTACGCTGGCTCCCAGCCGGCCTGTCCTCCTCTGCGCAGCCAGGAGAGCAATTTTCCTAAGAAGTTAAGCAAAACGAAATCAGCCCCTTTTTGGATCCGCAGCCCTCGTCTCTCCGCGTATCGGCCAAACTTCCGCCTTCCGCGGGCGCGCAGGGCCCCTCCGCGGATGCTCGGCGGGAGGGTTTCCAGCGCCCGCCCGCAGCTCCCCCCCCCCCCCCCCCCCCCCAACTCCCGCCGGTCCCTGCCCCACCGCCTCGCTTTCCCACCGGGGGAAACGGAATTTTCTCGGGGCGTTTGGTCCGTGACACCTCTCGGGGCACCTGGGGCACCCGGGGCTGCTGCTCGTCCCGGGGTGTCCGTGTGTCGTGTCCCCCCCCCTCCTCCTCCCCGCCATCCCCATGCCGCCCCGGGGGCTGCCCCGGGCGCCGGCGGCCAGCGGCAGCTCTTGCGAAAACTCGGGGATGAAAAAGTTGAAGGCTTAATGTTTTCTGACAGATACAAATGATACCCCAAGGCTTTCTTGAAATGCAGCGACTGACGGCTGGAGAAACGGTTTTCCTAGTCGGGTTTCTGCAACTGGAAGCAGATGGGGTGTTGTGGGGGGGGTTCCCCTCCTCGCCGTTCCCTCACCCTGAAAATCAAACCATCTCCTGGGTGTCCCCCGCCGACCTTTTTTCCTCCCAAATCCCTGGCGGCACAGTCCCACCCTGGCCCAGAGCTGCTTCCCAGCCCTCTCCGCATCCTTCAGACGGCGCGCACTGAACTCCAAGAAAATAATAATTTGCTGTTAGCGGCGCTTTGGGTTTATCTCTGGCCGTTCGCAGCCTGATGTGAGCAGGAGGGTGTCAGCGCCCGGCAGTGACAACGCCGGAGGGTGACAGCTCAGCAATACGGGGGGTTGTTTCCCTAAATGGGGGGGAAAAAAAAAATAAAAAAAATCACAATATCGTCCCACAATTCCCTCTCTGAGCAGAGGGAACATGCTTTTCTTATTAATTGATGGAGGAAGGGGCACCGGAGTTTGCTAGGCAGCCTGCTCATGTTACTCTGTGCATCTTTAGCTCCCGAAATGTGTCCATTTTGTGAGGTAAAAAAACCCTCTGAAGCAAGATAATCAAAGGCCCGGGCACTCCGTTGGCATTTGCTGAAGACTCTTCTTCAGCAGAAAAAAAAAAAAAAGAAGAGGCTGCGTTTGGAACCACCGATGTTTTGTTTCCATGTGAGTTTCCCCCACCTTGTTTCGGGCGGGCAACCTCTTAATTGCTCCAGCATTTGGATGGGGGAAACACATTTCCCTTAAACAGGACATTTCCTGAAAGGCTGAAATATTCTAATAACGCGCTGGGCTCTTTAATGTTCTCAGAACAGCAGCGAATCTCTGCAGAGCCGCAGATTTCCTGCTTCAAAATGCAAAATCAGAGAAACAATTAACCTTTGCGTGCATTCGGCTTCTTCCTTTCTACATTTTTTTTTCTTTTTAAATTTTATTTTTTCTTATAAATTTTTATCTTCTTTTATTTTTCTCTTTTTTACCCCCCTCTTTCTCTCTCTCTCTTTTTTCCCCCCCTCCTTCTTTGTTTTCTTCCCCTCATTCTATTTTTTTTTTTTGTGTGTGTGTGTGTCTTGTTTTTCTCTCTTTTTTAAGAAAAGCTGATTTCGCCCCGCTGCCCAGCGGCACCACGCTGCTCCGGGCGCGGCTCAGCCGCAGCCTCCGCTCCTCTCCGCTGCCCGGGGAGCAAACACCGCCGAGATAAAGGCAGGGGACACTTTTCTTTCCAGTTTCATCGTGGGAACAGCCGTATCTTAAGGGGCACATCGTGGGGAGAGATAGGGACATAGTGCCTTCCAGAGGGCTGTGCTAATCAGCACGCCGGGTTAGATATAAAAGTTCAGGGCAAATAAAACGAATTAGTTTTATTAGCACGTTTAGGAGGCGGTCTAACGAAGGAATTCGGCTTTACTAGAGAATGTTTTCTCCTCCCCCTTTGTTATTTAAAAGCAACATATATCCGAGCTGCTCATCACGGGAGGGAAATAATGCAGCGTGCGATCTGCGGGCATTTTTCTCGGAGAAAGGCGCTCCCTTCTCTAAAGGCGATAAGGATGATAACACTCTTGGAAAGACGCATTTTCATAATAAAACCCGCGTGAACAATAAAACCGACTGTAAAGGACAGGCTGCGGAGCCCGCCAGGTCATTGTTCGGCGGTGGGTTTCGGTAGGAAATATCTGCCTCGGTCACAGGCGCCTTTAACTCGGCTAAAACTTTCCCAGGGAAATGCTGCCACCGCTCCAGCGCGGGATTTCCAGGGATTTGGTCCGTATTTCAGGGAAATGAAGGATTTTGGGGAGGTTTTCCCAGTGAAGCAGCTCTGAGGAAATATTTGGAAGTCAGTTTTCAGAGCAGCGGCTGGAGCTGGCGCAGGGAATAAGGCGGAGAACGTGGACCTTGGTTTGTTAAGTGGAAAAAATATATGTATTTAAAAATAGTTATTAAAAAGCAAACGGCGTCTCTGTGCTCGATCCAGGCACAAAACTATTGTTTTATGTTCAATTCGTGCCTGGGACTGCCTTTGTCTGCAGTGCGGTTGGCAAATTTTGGGGAAAAGGGACGAAATAATAGAAAACTCGTCTAGTGACAACTTTTTTTAACGTGAGACTTAAAAAAATATCCGAAAGATACCGTCGCTGGGGAGCCCTCACGTCCGTTTAAGTGGGGTTAATAGGCGGAAAAAAAGCGCCTTTTCTCCTCCACTCCGAGAATTTCACTCCCGCTGCAGGAAGCGCTATCCCGGAGCGGTGCTGCGAGGCACCCGCACCATAGGTAGTTCCCAAAGATGGTGTTTATTTTTTAAATAATAAAATAAATAATTTTAAAAAAAAAAAGCAAAAAAAAAAGCAAAGCAGAAGGGCCGTAGAACATTATTTTTCTGAAAAGGAAATTCATCGACGGCCCAGCCTCTTCCCTCCCGCCCGGTCATCCCCGGGAGCGGCCGCCTCTCCTCCGCGGCAGCGCAGCCCCCGCCGAGCAGCGCGGAGGTACCGCGCCCCCCCCGGCCCGCACCACCTGTACCCCCCGCCCGTCCCGGAGCCCGGGCCCCCGGGGGGGAGCCGCGGATTGCTCTGCGCCGCGGAGCGACCCGAGGAGAAGAACTGGAGACTGAAAACGGTGCGGCGCGTTAGGAAGAAAAAAATTTATATATATATATACATTTAAAAAAAAAAAATAAAGTGAGGTAACCCCTCTGGAATTGCATTTCCCGGCGCATTTGTCAGAGCTGACGAAGCGCAGAGGCCCCGAAAGAATTTATACACGGTATAAAGATGTCAAGGACTGCGCGGGGAGCGGAGCGGGCTGCCCGCCGCGCCCCGGCCTCCGCGGGCGCGGAGCCGCCGCCGAGCACCGAGGCAAGAAGCGAGGCCGCGGTGAGGGGCGCTCCCCCCCCCCCCCTCCATTAACCCCCCTCCCCATTGCCACCGGCTTTGTTTTCCGCGTCCCCGCCGCTGCCGGGCGGGCCTGGAGGAGGTGAAGGGGGGGGGCGGGGGCGGGACGGCCCCGCGGGACACGCGTGGGGAGACACGGCGGGCACGCGTGGGGCGGGACGGCGAGACGGGCGCACGCGTGGAGGGGGGGGGGGGAGGCGGGACGGGGCGCACGGGGTCCGTCCGTGAGGGACAGGCGGCGACACGCGTGGGGTGTGTGGGGGGGCAGCAGAGGGGGACACGCGTGGGGCAGCCCCCGGGTAACTTACCGGGCCGTGCGCTCGGCGGCGGCGGGGTGCCGGGCCCGGCGGGCGCTGTGCGCGCCCCGGCCGCCGCTCCAGGGTTTTCTTGGGAGATTTCCCCGTCTCCTCCTGACGTCAGCCCCGTCCCAGGGTGCCGCAGACGGGGGAGGGCCGGGGGCAGGCCCGCCCGCACCGGGAGACCGGCGGCGCCGGCTGCCCCGCACCTCCGTCCTGCATCCCCGGACCCCCCCTCCCGCCGCCCCCTGGCCCCGGTCCGGCCGCTCCCGCCCGGCCGAGCCTCCCCGCGGCCGCCGGCGGCCCTCGGTGCGCGGCCCCGGGCTCCGGGCCGGCCCCCGGGGCGGTTTCGTGCTCCCGGTTACACGGCCCCTGCCCTCTTCATTTCCTCCCGCCCGGTGTTCTTGTCCGAGGGGGCAGGGACAAGGAAAGGCCACTTTTTTTTCCCTTCTTCCCCCCCCCCCCCCTTTTTCTTTCCTTCTTTTTTTCTCCTTCCTTTTTTTTTTTCCTTCTTTTTTTTTTTTTTTTGTCTTATTCCCCCTTCTTTCATTTTTTCCTTTTCTTTTTCCTTATTTTCCCCCCCTTCTTTTTTCCCTTTCCTTCTTACTTACTTTTTTTTTTTTTTTTTTTTTTTTTTTTTAATTTTCCTTCCCCTGAAATACACTCCTGGTTCAGGATTACAGCTCAGAGATGGGTGTGCAGCGCCGAGCACCTTGAGGGAAGCACCAACCAGCACCCAGGGCTGCCCGAGCTGCACCAGGGCTGGAAGAAGTCGTGCTCAGTGGGGATGAAGGGGATGCTTACATGGGTGATATGGTGCAGGCACACCGCACTGCCCAGCCAGCCAAACACCCATTCCCAGGCCCTTCATCCAGTTTAATTTTCCAGGGATGCTTCTGGAGTTTCAGACACTCCACTTCTCCTCTCTAACCCCCATGGAAGGTCTTCTCCCACGAGAAAAACACACAAGTCGTGCGGTGACTGAGCGAACGCCGCAGCGGGGATGTGCCTTAGGCTTTCCTAAATAGAGTGGGTCACACACAGAAACACACACACAGGGGCTATAGCTGCAGCTGAAAACCAAGGACAACGAATATGGAATGGATCAGAAAGATAAATAGCATAAAATCAGGAACAGTCCAGTCCCACACTTGCCATTTGTTATAGAGAGAAGAAGTAAATGGGATTCACATGTCGAGCATTAGCTGGTTGTTAGTCTGTAAGATAATATTAACTTTAGTGCTTGCTGGTTTACTCCAGTTTTCCAAAGGCAGTTCCAGGAGGCGCCCAGCCTGTAATTTTGGATGGCACATACTGTGTGAAAGAGGCTTTGGCACCGGGGCCTACCAGCACATCAAGGTGATATTAACATAATAAAACGTTTGGAGAGGCAGCAGGAGCTCATAAATTAATGCATTCTACTGTTTTAATGCTAGGAGCTAACAATGCGTTTCCTGTTCGGCTGATCGTCCCCGCTGCAGCCTAACAGCTGTTTTAAAGGTGCTGTGAAATTAAAGAGAGGGAAGATGATTGTCTTTAAATCAATGTTTAATGATGTGTTATTAGGAGAAAAGTCTTCCCCCGGCAGATGTTTACGTGCTGAGGATGGAGGGGAGCTTCTCAGGCTGCCTGCCTGCCTGAGGAGCCGGGGAGATGCCCCCAGGTCCCACCAGTCTCGTAGATGGCCCTGATGGCCCCAGCACTGGGGCACAACTTGCTCAGCACCCGGCCTGGCTGAGGGCTGGCACTGGGAGAGGCTTTGCCCAGGTCTTCGGGTGGGTGCTGAGGAAATTCCTCCAGGATGTTGAAATGCTGCGAGGTTTTCCAGTAGTTTGAGTCGTGCCTATGAGCAGGTGAATATGTTGAGAACATCCTGCATAGGTCATGGTTGCCAGGATCCTTCCCCCATAAAGATCAGATATAGATGCAGGAATATCCCCTGACGCAGGAGTCTGCTTCTGGAGGGACAAGCTCTGAGCGATCTCCTTTTTCACACGGGATCAGAAGAGCTCTGGAGGAACTGGTCAAAGACCAGTTGAAGACCACCCTGCAAAGGACCGGGGCTGGGGCTGGCCCATGGGCCTTTGGGCTACAAGAACAGGTTTTGTACAGACTCAAGCCCACCTAGCCCAGTCGATGATGCTTGATGAACAGGAATTATGGGCTGGAAGTCTGTCTGAGCTCTTCACTCATATGGGCCAGTTGGACTGAGACACCTCTGGCCAGGCACTAACAGCAAGCGCCAGGTACTAAGAAAATAAATGCAGCTTTGAGGCAAGATGTAGGAGTGAACTTGGAGATCTGGTGCCTAAAATAAGGTGGAAATGGAAGCTGCAACTGTAAATCTTTCTGTAGGTGCCTATGTCTTGTTATTTTCTTTGCACTTGATCCAAAGACGGGTTCATTAATCTCAGCATCTGTGCTTCAGCTTCCAGTTCAGAAGATGGCCATCGTAAAGCTTCTCCCTCAGAGAAGACATCAGATGGATTCAGGTGTCAACAACACACCGGGGCTTGTGCCCAGCCTTGCTGGGGGGCGGGAGAGAAGGGCACCTCATCGCCAGATGACCCTCCTGCTGCCAACCAAACCATCATCAAATCATCATCTCCAACCCAACCCAGTTTCCAAAAGTATTGTTTCCACAGCCAAGCTCATATTCTGCATGACAGTGGCACAAATTGTTCCTACACAAACAGAAGAACCCTTTGTAACTGCTTTTTTTAAAATCATCACAAACACTCTTTAAAAGAAAGTCTCTCTGTACTTCCAAATATAGCAAAGAAATGACTCTCCAAGCTCACTCCTTCCTTTATTTGCAGCCTTCCCTGTTAGTGCATCCTTGGAATAGTGTCTAAGAGGCCACACTGCATCTTTGGGAGAAACTGGGATGTTTGGAACATGACTGGATTGTAACATTTCTAAACTTCCCAGAAGAGGCAAATTGTAAAGGAATAAGCTTCTTTCTGTGCACGCACATTTGTTTTGGAGCCAAATGGAAAGGAGAGCTCAGAAAAAAAAAAAAAAATTATTTGGAAAATATTGTCCTTCCCAAGACAGATCTAACCATACGGGGGGAAGGGAGTCAATACTGAAATTTTTCCTTTATATTTGAGTCCAGCAGCCCTCCCATTCACTCCGCTGGGAGGTTTGTGTGAGTCAGACCTGCAAGATCATCCATTCAGGGTAATATTTCCAGCACTTCAGTCCCCTCCCTGCTTCACTCCTATTCTCCACTGAAAGAAGTCCCCTTCCCCTTCAGATTTATGGTAAGAGCAGCAGGATGGGACCCAGAGATGTCCCTGTCCCTCCTAACCTCATCCCCGGCCTGGCATCACTGAAGATGAACTACAGTGCAGAAAAAGGCAGAGCAGCTCCGTCACTTAGAAAACATGTCTGTGAGCTTGTGCAGATCATTGCAAAAAGTAAAAAAAAAAAACAAAACCAAACACCACGCTGGAGCAAGGAAAATTAAGTATGAGGATGGGGAGAAGTCCTCTTTCCAGCCCTGCCCAGCCTCCTGGTGTGACTCCAGCAAATCGTATGAGGTTTATGTGCCTGCAACCCACTACCCCGAGCTCCCCCCAGGGCGTGGGCAGGTTAAGGCAGGAAAAGGTGTTAGGCAAATGGAAGAAGCTATAAAAGAGCAGAGTTTATTGGCATTTTGATCGTGCTTGTGAAAGGCTGCTGTAGCTGCACTGAATCGATAATGCTAGACCTGATTTCTCTGCGGACAAAGTGAGGGGTGCGTTGCTGTCTTGGCGATGGAAACAGAGAAGGTACTTGTTGTGGTAAGGAAATCCCTCCTTTTAAATCCCTGAACTCATCATGATTTTAAGTAATAAACATCATCAATAAATATCATCAACTTGAAGCAATAAAAAGAAGTGATATTTATGCATCCCCTACTGCCGGTGGTGACGTTTATGCAACAACAAGAAGAAGCTGCAGCAATTGTGGACACCTGCAATTTGCAGCATGCAGCCGGGGCAAGATGCTTTGAAAGGAGATGTTGGGAAAGAGGTTTCTTTTGTGTGTGTGGCTGTGTTTATTCCCCGGTGACATGCTGTTAACAAGCTGCAAACCAAGGATCACCCACAACAAACAAAAACAAACAAACAAAGTTTAGTAGAGGGTGGTAATACTTAGTTTAATTCTCTTAGGCTTTTAAAAATAATTATAGCCCTGTTTGTGACAACTGGAAAGGCCACATTTACTCCAATAAAACTGCTTGTTATTCTTCAGGAATGACACTTGGAGATGTTTCCTTATGTAGGACATTAATGGGAGTAGAATGTCAATCAGTGAAGTATTGATGTATTTCTCATCTTTGCGCTAGGAGGATTTTTGATTCTTCAGCTTGTGGTCAGCTGTTTACTTGCCAGTTAAATCGCAACACATTTAACGACTTTCTAGAGATCTGTCTGAGGATTTAGAGCCAAAGAACTGGATCCTGGGGATTTGGGCATTAGTGAAAAGTTACTTAAGGTCTAGACATTGACCCAAGTATCTCTACTGCAGTTTATTCCATGCGTTATAGATTTTGGGGGAAAGTGATAAATGGCACGTATACCTTCAAACTAACACAACCGCTTCCTAGTTCTGGTGCGGTAGTTGTTACAGCTGACTCCAAGGACCCTGCTGGGATTAGTATTATTCATCTGTGCTCTGACAGCACAGCAGTGTCCCAGCCCATGCACTGTCTGAATGTCACACTGGACCTTAATGTGCCATCTATTAGACTTGGGCATCTACTTAAACCAGACTCTTAGGCCTTGGTGGAAAAAAACCCCAAACATAGAGATACAATATAGATACAGATACTCAAGTCTACGGTCAGTTGAGAAGCTTTTAACTTTGGGCTTAGCAGGGGTCAGGGATATATTTGAGTGCAAATTTGTGCTCATTCATGAAGAGACGGCTGAGGGCAGAGATGTGCAGTACCTGCCACTGGCTATGTCCTTCATTCCTCCCTCTTCCCCAGGGATTGGCTTTGGGCTGTGGTGAAAGGCAGGAGAGGGGACTTTGGCCCAGTCACTTCATTCCTGATGTTAGACAGTGCCGTGGAGCAAGACTTGCTGCGAGTCAGGCCTGCCTTCTCTCCAGCCCGGTGAGACCTTCTCCGTCTTGTATTATTATTGCTGTATCTATTAAGATTAATGACTTCCAAAGCTGTTCTAAAATTATTTAAGTGCCCGATGATCCATCTGAAACTCATCTCCATTCTGTGCACAGGTCCCAAGCGTTAAGCTTTATAGGTGACCATGCTGGCCTGCGAGTGGAAATGAGGTAAACGCACATTATTTGGCAGGAGCTATATATCGGACAGCGCTTTCTGGCAGCATACACAGGGCCTCATACAAATGAAAACTGATGGCTTAATATTTTGTTACATTTTTCCCACCAGAGTTATTACCTCCTAATTGCAGGGATGGATTAAACGGAAGAGAGTGTGCTCGTTCAGGGAGAGGCTGCCATGGGTTAGCCTGGAGTTGTTACCTGGGAAGAGGGGGCTGGGGGTTCCCCTCCTGCTCCCACTTTCTGCCCTGGCCATGCTCGGCACCAGCACGTCCCACCACCAGTAGGTGAAGTTGGGCTTAAACACAGGCTGGTCTTGCACTGATGGTGGCATTTCCAAGGGAATTCACACTTTCTGTGAGGTTCCAGGGACGTGGGAGGATGCAACCAACTCCGCGCTTATTTCTCAATATGCATCTCATTACTCATGTATCTACCATACTAAGCTGTATTTAGATAATCTCTTTAATTGCCAAACCTATCCCTGAGGACTGCTGAATTCAGTGAGGCAGAAAGGAGAGACGGCTTCCAGAGGGAGACTGAGAGCAGTTGGTGAAGCCGACGTGACAAAACATCGTTTTATACGCCTTTTGAGTGTTTTACAGCAGAGCTAGGCGCCGGGCTGAGGATGCTCAAGGTGGATTTGGTAGTTGCACGTGTAAAAACCTGCTGGATCTTGTTATTCCCAAAAGTTTTGCATCTCATGAGCTTCCCTGAAGAGCTCTCCTATGCACCCACAGTGCTCCTCCTGCCATCCCGCCCCGGCTCTTCTCATGGGCCAGAGGACATCGTCTTGCCAAAGATGCCCAGACCACCACACTTCTGCTCTCCTGAGACATCTCCATGTTTTAGGCTGCTGTTTCAAAGCTGGATCGCCAGCTTTCTGGCCCATTGAGGATGTGTTTTTGGTGTCTCCACCTCTGATTTACCACGATCAGCAGCAAAAGTTCAGAGGCACGTACTTCTGAAGACAAAGCAGCAGAGAACAAGAATTTTCACCATCACCCCTCTGCCTGCTTTTAAAATCAGCAGGGCATTTTGGTGAAAGAGAGAGATGCTTTTTGTGCCTGTTTTAACAGTGCAGACAAAATGATGATAGACCCTTTATAGAGACCATCTGTCCCCAAGGCACAGGCAAGTTTTTATTCTCTGTTTGCACAGGACAAAGCCGGAGGGTTCCCGGAGTGGGGCTGGTACCATCCCAGGCTGGAAACCATTCCAGGGTCAGGAGAGGGAAGGCATTTCTGGCCACTGAAAATATAGAACATAATGTAAATACATTTTCTCCAAAAGCATGAAAGGGCTGAGATCTCTCCTGCTGAAACACGACTACACTAAACCAAAGATGCTCATAGCAATGAAAGAGCAAGAAAATGTATGAGTTTGGGTGCAAATATTTGGCATTTAGAAAGCAGATGAATTGTCCATGTGTGTATATTAAAAACACCTATAGCATTTTTGCTCTCCCAAAGGGAACATCTACAGAAGAAGACTAACCTGGAGCTCTCCCAATGACTGGGCTGACCACAATGTAATCACCAAAACTAAGTATAAGGTTAAAATTAAACACCTGCATGGAAAGCGTTTGCAGAAGAGAAGTCCTCATTTGCCTGTGAGCAAGAGAATTAAAGGCATTCATCCAGCTCCATGAAATACCGTGAGATCTATGAGTGGGAAGTGCTAAGCATTGCAATTATTATTTACTATATATTAATATTTGTTATTCAGGAGGATTTGTGTGTGGAGAGAACTTGGAGGATCTGGTCTGGCTTTGTGTGCTGGGACTCTTGAGGGATTTTTTAGTGTCTACCACAATTATAGATGAGGACTGAGTGAAAGCTTGTGGTTTTACTCTACAAAACATTAAATTCAGCAACTGCCCATGTTTTCAGGGGAAAAAAAAAAAAAAAAGAAAAACATCTTTCAGAATGTATTTGAACAGTATTTCAACGGTGTGGCTGGACCAGAATATTTTTAAAAAAAGGATCACACATGGCTGTGAGGGAAAACTGTAGGCTCCTGGTCATAAAATTGAGCACTATGCATGAGGGTGTCAGGTATTTTAATCCTCCTCTGTGTCACTCAGCCTGCAGAGATAATCCACCTGCACGTCCTGCACACAGAGGTGTTTTCGTCTCTGCGTTGTTCGTAGTGGTTGATATTTTGTGTGAAGATGTACCTGGCTGGGGCTTTTCTTGCTTCACCTTTTGGCACCTGCAGAGGAGAAGAGCAGAACACTTCCCCATTGACTTGAGGAAGTTGGATTTTCCTGTTTTGAAAGATGACACGCCTTTCTGGGTGAACTGCAAAAATTGCCAAAAACCATTTAAGGTGTGTTTGTATAATTGCTTACTGTACATCTCCGGATTAGCGAGTGCATTTAGATGTTTAGTTTTAGGGACCAGAGTTTATTCTGCTTCATGCTTAAGTAAACACTGGAAGTTTGGATCCTCCATACCGGATAAGACCTCTGGTTCATCAGGTCTGGTATCCTGCCTCTGGCAGTGACTCACAGCTGATAGTGGGAGAAGCTGCCGCGCCGGAGCGCAGCGGTGCCACCGGGATGTGTGTGCCGGGATGTGGGGACCGGTTGGGCACCTGCCCAGCCCTGAGCAGCAGGCCCTTTGGTTTCACACCCTTACATCTTCATTAGTTTTAAAACATCTTGAAACGTTAGATACGCTTTTTCAAAAGAGCCTCATCGTCTTCGTCGCTAGCGCCTGCAGGACTGCTGCTGCTTGGTCTTTTCTGAATCGGGGCCGTACCGGCACGCTGCCATGAGAAACCTCCTGTGGTTTCTGCTCTTGCATACCAGCATGTCCCTGCATAGCTCCTCCCTGGTGTGCTGGGGTCCTCGGTCACGGCTCACACATATAGAAATTACTTGTATTAAAGCCTGCAGGTGGGAAAAGTATTCCCCAGGTTTACTTCACTGTTTATAAGCACTCCTCCCATTGCTATGGCGCATCTGAGCCAAGCTGTGGTTTGGTTTTTTTAAACTTCAACCCTTACGTGACATATAATAACTCTAAACTGCATTACAAGCCAAGATTACAAGGTATAACATGAGGTGAAACACTGTATGGGAAATAAAGATTCATGAAAGATTTTGTACAAAGGAAGTAACCCACTGTATATGAACGGGGTAGTTGCCCGGGGCAAACCTTTAGGATTTGATGGATTATTATCCCTGGGATCCAGTGTTAAGGAGTGTTTATTTATTTATTATAGCTTCCTAGCCCTCCTCCCACCGTGTCCCAGCCTTGGGGCTCCAAAAGCCTCAGCAAGGCCACTGCCTCGTCACAGATCCTCATCATTTGGGGATCTCCATTTAAGGCTGGAGCTCAGACCTGTACGGCTCTCCTGCTGTCCACTGTAAATAAACAGGGGAAACATGGTACAACTGTGAAGATTTAGCACTCCTGCCCTCAGGAAAGGCGTGTGTGGTTGTTCTGTCCTCTCGTCCCCTGTGCCCACGCGTTCCAGCCCTGCCACCCCGCTGCTGCACCTGATGCTTTTCGCAAGAGCTATGAAAGGTGATATCATTCCAGTTTTGTTACCACCTAATGCTGAGCATTTCCAATCCCTTAATTACAAATGCAAATGCAGTGAGTCCGATCCAGATGGATGGCTCTTCCCAGATGCCTTCCTCGTTGCTGGATGACTAACTCTTCCTGATCAAGGCTGGATGGAAACTCTCCTATGAAAATGACTGGAAATCCTGGTTTCTGGAGGGGTACAGCTTTTGTGGGGCACAAAAGATTCCTAGATTTGACTGAAGGAGTACTTTGATGCTGAATTGAGGTCAATTCAGGTCCCTTTCATGACAAAAAAAGGCAGCAAAAGAACAAGGATATTACCTGTGAGCTTGTAATGCTCTCATTCCCTTTTTCCAGTGCTTCATTTGGATCAGTTTCTTTTACATTTCTCCATTTCATGCTATTTAACTGCAAATTTGAAAACAGTGCAAAATTATCCAACTCAACACTTTTTTTTTTTTTTTTTAAGATGCAGGTTGTATTTGTTTTGGTTGGAATTTGGGAGAAGTGACTGTGCCCTAAAGGCAAGAGGTGTGACCCACAGAGCAGGGTACATCCCTAATCCACTGACTGCAGTGACACTCCTGGCAGGGCTGGGAACTGGGAGTCTCTTTTGTCTCTGACAAAAGGAGCATCATGTTAGAAGCATGTATTACTTGATAAGATATTCCTCCTGTAGAGACAGAAAGGAAATAACCTTGGAGGCCAGAGACAGAAATTACATTATCCATTACGCCTGGCAGCACATAGCCCAGGGTTTAGTCATGGGTAGTTGTAGCCATCTAAACTGCAGTGCTCCCATGGCTCCCCGGGAAGGATTATTCAGCAGCCTAACACATTTCATCATTGGGAAATATTTCCTGATATTCAGCCTCAACCCTTCCTTTCTTAATCTCATCCCATTGCTCTGAGTTATGCCCCATGTATAACTGTAATTTATTCCTCTCCATCTTTGAGTTTTGCAGCCTCCAAATACTTGTAGGCTGTTATCACGTCCCTTTAGTCGTCTCCTAGCTGAGCTATAGGTATTTGGCTCTTTTAATCTCTTCCTAGAACTCAGCTCCCACTCTCCATCACAGCTGCCTTACCGTGGGCCTCTGCTTTTCTCCATCCCCTTTTCCCAGCCCCTTCCCCGCTGCTGTTGTGCCAAGAGGGGCTCTGGCCGGGGTGCAGCCTGCCCCCCAGAGCCCCCACGGAGCTGGCTGGGCAGGGCTGTCCCCACGGCGTGTCCTTTGGGACACACACTGATCCCCATGCCCTGGACAGGCTGTCACCCTCCCACATCTCCTGGCGCTCCTTTCCCATCTCCTGCACCTTATTAAATGGAGCCAAGCCTGGCTCAAATTATGTTTTCAACCTCTTTTGCCTTTCTTCTTCTGGATCCTCATCCCAGGGAAAAGGGGGTCAGGAGCCATCTCTTTCCCTCTTCCCTGGGCAGCAGGACTTGCTGAGCAGCTGCAGTGATCCCGTCTTGCCACGCCTTTTGTTTCCTTGAGACTTTTTCTTACCAAGAGGAGAAGTTAAACCCCACAGGCTATTTGTAGGATTATTAGTGTCAAAGCTGGTGGCTGGAGAAGAGTCCCAGGATGTCTGCACGTCGAGAAGCACCTGCCCAGCACCGTCCTCGAGGGAGCTCCTCCGTAGGTTGCCCACGGGCTCAGCAGCCGTGGGAGGATGCTCTGAGGTGCGGGGTCCCTCTTCCCCAGCACTCGGCTCCCATCACCCAGCGGCAGCCGTGAAACCTGAAACGTCTCCTTCCAGCCCAGGGCAGGCTGGCTGCTAATTCCTCCCGGTGTAAATTTACACCCGGAGCTGTTTTCTGACAGCGGGCGGCGGGCAGGCCGGGAGAGAGCTGCCGGGCCGCTACAAATTAGAGCGCTGAGTGGCAGCTCTCGCAGGGATGCTGTTCCCTTCTCCTGACACGTCGTGCTGCCTCAGGCTGCAGGCTCTTGATGCTCATTGCAGTCATGATGGTATTTTCCCCTTGGTGTACCACTGTTAATTATTTCTGTGTTGGGTTGCAGCTATCATCTTCCCCTGACCCGCCGCGCCTGCGGCAATGACAAGAGCAAGAGCAAGCAGGTGACCGGGAGCTCTGTGCGGTGGGAGCAGGGCAGCTGTTTTTGGGGAAGCCCTTTCCCTCCGGGATTGCTGTGCCAACGCTGGGCTCTAAGTCTTGGCAGTGGGATTTTTGCCTTCCTTCAGCACATGAGGAGGATCCAGACTCACCTTGTCAGCAGCAGGAGGAATGTGTTGGGGTAAGTAGAGGCTCAAGGGCAAGGTCACGTCTTGTATCACCTACGGATGATGCTCTTTGCCCTCCAGCAAGTGACTCTGGAGGTCAGACTGTTGTGCCTTGCATAAATCCAGTGGGGAGCTGGGCTGGGAGGGGAGATGGAGCCCTGGCTCAGAGTGGCAGTGGCCAGCTCACACTCAGCATCACGCTGGTGATGGCCACAGGGCACTGATCTTCCTCCTGAAGGCAGAAACCCAGCAGGACCAGGCCATGTTGGAGTCCTCTGGCCCAACCAGGCCAGTGGGGACCTGGCAGGATTCCCTGCAAGCCACCACCTGTACACCACTAAGGGATGGCTAATGTCTGTGGCCAGTGTGCCGGAGAGGAGCCTTCCTCCAGAGAATCCATCCCTCGGGCCAGCTCCTCCTTTTGAGGCAGGTGGCTACAAATACATAGCTACTTTGCCAAGGCTCTGTGAAATGGAGTGGCCAACCTTCCAGACAGCTCTCATTTTGGTAGTGGTGGCATAAGGGAGGGCTCGTTGCGTTGAATGTCTGTGTGAACCCCAGACAAGTCGTGCCCCATTTCACTGCTTTCCATCGCTGACCCCTCGAGGAAAGGCAGGAGCTCCCTGCAAGCCTGTTCGCACCCAAACCCCCGCCAAGGGCTGTGTACAGCATCAGGGAGAGGGCAGTGCCAGGGGCATGAGGTGGGCACAGCTTCATGGCCTGGGTCCTGCGTGGTATGGGTGGTGGAAGAGGAGCTCTGCAGCTGGACAGGGAGCATTCCTCCCTCCCGTGACGCAGAAACGCTCAGCATCACACGCACAGCTCCGCACGGAGCGGGCAATGCTGCAGGCGGGTCGGCTGTCAGGCCAGAAAGAGTTTTACCCTCCTAAGTGTGCTTTGAATAGCACAAAATTGCCACCTCCTTATAATTATGAAGTTGGGGAGTCATGTTGACAGTGTGAGTCATGCTGCCCCATGCTTTGTGAAGTCAGTTGCCCGTGTTATGTACACACGCACTCAAACACACGCCTGGTGTGAAAGGCTGCTGTCACGCTTTCTTTTTCCTGATTTTAGCAAATTAATATTATTAGAAATGCACACAAAGTTAATCGTGAGTGATTCACTTCTTTGGGAAGTGTAACTTTATACACTTCTGTCTAAATTTACTGTGAGCCAGCATATTTTAGCAAACATCATGCTGTAATTTTTTTTTTTTCTTTTTTCAGGCTCATAGTTTGCAGCCAAATAAATCAACAGCTATTGACAGCTATTGACTCCCTCTCTTTTATGCATCTGGACCTGACTAAATTTGGGATTTAATTTGCATTTTTCTCCTTTGCAAGAAAATATTTCGATTTATTGTGAACAATTTTATTGATGCCAGGTAGTTTTGTGCAGAAAAAGGTTTGCAGTTGCATGTGTCCTATTTTTCCAAAGGTTTTGCTCAGCTGCATGTTTGTACAGTAGAATATTTTCTGCTGTTCTTCCTTGTACCTATTCTTTCAATAAATACCATTTCACTGTGATCTGACAAGCTCATACTGCTCCAGTGCAACAACTTGCCCATACATATTGTGGTGTATTAAAGAGCTCCCTCATTATTTTGGTGCAGTGTGTATCATCTCCAGCATTTGTCAAGGCTTGTTTGATTCAAAAGTGTTTGTCTTATCGGAGGGGAAAAAACCCAACCAACCCTTTAGAACTGTCACTGAGGACAATTAATAACGTTAAAAAAAAAAAAAAACCAAACCAGAAAAGAAGAATAGCATACCATAAGGAATGCCTCCCTGTTATGGCATCAATGAGGAAATAAGGTATTGGAGCCAATTTGGAAGTGAGCTCTGTGTCCCAGGCTGAATGCATGCCCAAAATGGGGAGTGTCATGTCAGGAGAGGGGTGATGGCTAGAAGGAAGCACCAGGGATGCAAAAATTCCCAGGCGCCCTCCCTCAGGGACTGACCCTGGTCCAGGCAGGGCTGGGGTCAGCGTCCAGGCGAGCGGATGGCTGAGAAATGTGCTCTCCTCCTCCTTAGTGCTGTTTCAGTGTAATGAAAGTATTTCATGAATGTTTAAGTCATTTGCCAGGAAAACTTAAAATCCTAGTGAAAAACCTCCCACGGTATTAAAAAAATTCCCAAGTGCCACCAGCTCTATGACTATTTGGAAGACTTACATTAAACATCTAATAGATACAGTTTTCCTTACTCAAAATTCACACTTTTAGCCAAAAGTAGCTAAAAAGCTGAATTTATACTTCTTGACCATTTTGCTTTTCATGCCTGCAGGTGGAACAGAGACAAGAATTTCAAGCCCTTTACCTACAAGGCTTAACTCTTATATCACTAATTTGATACTGACATAGTCTCATTCCTATCACTGATGCCATAGAAATAACACGGGTGTCAGCTTTGCTCTAGAAAACTTCCATGGGTCTCTGGTAAGGTGAGGAGGATGTGTCAATCTTCTGTGGTGGTTTTACACCTGCAAAGCCCCCAGATTCGGTTGCTCTCCAGGGTGAGTGCGAACTGTCACTTCTTGCCTTTTTTTTTTTTTTTTTTGCCTCGGGAACCCATCAGTAAAATGTATGTCACCGTATCCCATTTCAAAACGCTCTGTGGTAGCTGCTGCTGGTGTTACAAGAGTATTCCCAGGCATCTCTCGTACCGGAGTCATTTCATTTTTAGATGATAAAAGCATACAGGTTTGAATTTCTCAGGATATACTTTAGTTTCTTACTGTTTTATGCAAAAACCTTCCATGACCCAAATCTGAGCTGTCTCAGTGAAGAATATCAGCTCTAACCTCAGAGGATTCAAATATGTGTGCAGTGCAATCTGAAGAGCAGAAGGTAAGTGAGATGACTTTACCGTTGTTAGAAAAAAGCGGGTCTCTGGCTTTTGTTTAGCACTTGCTTTGATCTTGCCATCATGCAGGGCAAAACCAGGAGCTCCCCTTCCATATGAATTCGAAGCTACTCGGTGCAACACACTATGTTTTGGATCTGCTCTGAGAAACAGAAAAAACAAACTTTACCCTTGCTTAAATCAGAAGATTTATGACATCGATAAAGCTTGGTTAGCACGACTCGTTGAGTGTTTGGAAGGGCAGAGTGTGGTTGAATGCCCTTGACTTGCAATGTCTTTGGTGCTTTTTACCTCCTGACCTCTGTGGAAATTCTTGCACTGTTCTGTGCTGTGAGGGAGCTTGTGGGGTCCCTCTGAAGACAAAAGGTCCCTTTGTTTTCAAGACAGAGAGTCAACAAGAAGAAAAAAGATGATCAGCCCATAAGCATCATCCTGCCTAGTTCATGAAGGACAGATTGAAATGGCTTGAACCAGATATTGCCATAGCTTGGGGCCTTTTGAGCCTCTCTTTCTTTTCCTTCCTTGGCCTGCAGAGATTCCTGGCAGCGGGATGCAGGGCTGTTCGTACTACTGATGTGGTGCTCTTCTACTCTTACTAAATGGAGCAGAGCAATTCCCATTGCTCTCAACCTGGATTGTGTTGCCAGCGCTCCGTTCACTTGGAAAGCTTTGGTCTGATCGCACACATTCAGCACACGCTCTTTCAAGTGGCTTCCAGCACTCTCCATAGAAAGAAGGGGAAAGGATAATGATCCTGTGGAGATTTTGGAAAGAACTGAGCATAACCCTGGTGTCCAGGCTATGTGCTTTGCTGCTCTTTTGTACTGCTCCAAGGCAATGGACCAAGGCAAAGATAATCTAAGGTAGTTAAAGTCCTCGTTTCCAAGTACATCTCCACATACAGGCCCATCTTGTCAGAGATAATTTGCTTATTGCCCTCAGTGCGTGCACAGATTGGCATAAAAGCAACACCTGTTTTTTCTCCTTTTCTACCATTTCGTTCCATTAGATACATTCTTTGCTGAAATGCTCCGTGACTGCATGATTCCAAACCTTGACACACTTGGATTTTACTGGGTTCTTTGCACATGTCCCTGGCAATGATCTGCAATCCTTAATTATGACCGTTAGCAGAGGTTCAGTACAACTGAGCTCAAAACTTGAGCCCCAGAGCTGGTCTTCCTGCTTGAAACCATGATTTCATGACTTTGAAGTAGGCATGGCTGCCAGGGAAGAGGGTCTGTGCTTCTCTAAGGTGAGGCAGCTCCCCACTTCCCCATGACCACCCCCTTGGTGCTCTGGTGAGCCACCAAGACTACATGACCCAGACTAGGTTAAACCAAATGAAGCATGAGAAAAAATGGGAGTTCCCTGATATTTTTTCCCAGGAGTCTTGGACACGACCTGGAAAAAAGGTGCCAGGGAGGTTGAGCATCCCTATTGCAGGGATGTGGCAGAGCCCAGGGCACATTGACTGGGACCAGTTCCCACCTTGCAGCGTTAGGGGCCAGTACTGGGTTACTCAACCCACCCTTTTTTTCACCAACCAGAAAATTTTCCACTGTGCCCCATATGTACTGCAGCCCTTGTAGGGAGCACGGTGACGGTGACTATTGCATCAGAGCTCACTAAATCTTTCAGGAGTTCTGGGTATTTGGGTTCATGCCCTGAGGAACATTTCCGTCCCTGCTGCTGTTGCTGCTCTTTGGTCCTGCAGTGGCTCTGCTGAATCCTTTTTCCAGTTCAGGTCCCCATTCCCTGAGGAAACAATTGCCTCTTGCTTCCTCTCAATAGTCCCCTTGTACGAGCTTTGAACTTTGTAGGAAACATGCACAACTGTCATAAAATCTCAATCTCCTTTGACCCTGGATATCATCATGTATACTGCAAATTGTACATCCTAGATTTTGCATCTCTGAAGCTGTAACAGGATTTGTGCCTTCTCTTCCTAGACCTCAAGATCAGCTCTACCTTCCTTGGGAGGTTTCAATAGCTCTCGTTGTGGAGGATGGCCCAGGTTTTGAAGGTGCTGTTCTCAAGTTCAACAGAGCCTCAGGCCAGGCTCTGCTTTGGAGACTTAATTCTCTTTCCCTCTAGACCATCTGATTGTGAATAACCATGACTGGATGTTGTATGTCGAAATCCATAATCCCCTGCAAATTGTTTAAAGTCTTGCACATTGAACTGCAGACCATTATCAGACATAACAATTTATGGGATTCCATGTCTGGCAAATGCAAATATAATGTGTGCTGTGACATGTTTTGGTGTCAGATTCTCTGTATTATTGGATAATATTATGTAGTTCCAGGCTCATGTGAATAATAACCCCAATTAAAATGTGATCTTTGCCAAAAAGTATAAATAAATCTATTTTAGACAGCTCAAGTATTTCCTTGTCAAGCTATTTTATTTTTAAGTTTCCATTTTTATTTTACAAGTTACTCTTCTCTACACTGATCTGTGAGCAGCACACTGCATCACAGGCTCTCTTTTCATTTTGGTCTAAGCAGTAAATGGGGAATAACACTTCCATGTCCAAAAATCCTTGCCCATGCTTGTGCTGGATGACTTTGCTCCAAAATTGTACAGTTGCACCGTGTTGGAAAGAGATTTTCAGATCTTTTTTTCCTCTTTACTAAGGTTAACATGGCTCATCTAGTCTGTGCAAAGGGTTGTGGTGCAGATATCCTCAAGCAAGACCTACACATGCTAACGGTGAGTCAAACACAGAAGAGATGGACAACTTGTTGTTGCTCCAAATGAGTTATGCTGGGCTCAGTGTTGCATCAACAGAGCCATCGTGCTTTTGATACCCGAACAACAGGCTTTGGGCAATGTGAGATATTTTGCAGAGGCACCAGCTTGCTTGGAGCAAACTCACAGATCTCAGACGAAGTACCTAATTTTTCAGTGGAGACGTGCTAAGGTGCTTAAAATAGTGTTTGCAGCCATTGGGTTGTACTCAAAAGCAGTGCAGATCTTGGGGGCTTACTTGGCAGGGGATTGTGCTAAGTAGAAGGATTTATTGCGTGCTTTGCACTTGGATGCTATGTTTTATTCTACCAGTAAATAATGAGGGCAGCAGAATTGCAATTTAAATTCTTAGAGAAATTTGGTTCTTAACCTATTACTGAATGGTTGGTCTTGGAAGAACAACTTATTCCCTTGCTCAGGTAGCTAAAAATTGCACAACAAATGAACATCTCTAGTAATTTCTGCTTGAAGAGATAGCGTACATAAACATTTCCACGAACCTCATTCTCACCCGGAGAAAAACACAACTAGAAGGTGAAAACGAAAAAGAAAAACGGGGTCAAACGTGCTGCAAGTGTAAACCAGGGTAATGCTGTAATGTGACATTGAGCAGCTCTGCTTCAACGTGAGAAAAACTGGAGTGAGTTAAAATGTGTGGTGTGCCAGCGAGGTTGTGCGTGGGGGAAAGATGCGAAGTCCCGCAGGATTGGGGCTCCACAGGGAAATCCCACCACCGCAGAGATGGGATCACTTTCCTCTCCTTGATACCCAAAACCATTTTGGTCCTTCAGGGCCTGGTTATGACTTCTTTTTGCTTGCTGTGGACTCGAGTAACACTTAGCTCTCCGTTTGGGTTCCTGCTGGCTGGGGAGGGAGTATTTTTAAACAGCGCTAGTGGAAATTTTGATTCAGGGCTTTCTGAAATCCCTGGAACTGAAAGCTTGAAGTTCAGGCTGTTGCATGGTTTCCCTGGACACGTCTTCTTTTTCTGCCTGGAAATTTTATACCAGTGGAATTAGGGGATTTTACATATTTATCCAGGATTTCCAGCATCTGGTGCCTGGCTGGAGCAGTAGCTGACATGGGCTCCTGGTGTTCCTGGGCAGCCCAGTCTCTCCGGCATCGCTGGATGGGCTGTGTGTGCCCTGTTGTCCCAACGCTTGCCCGGAGCATGGGCTACAAAGCCCACGGTTCCCTTCGGGCAGCCCTGCAGAGATACTGCAGACAAATCACCACTGGATCGCAGCTTGAGCTCCGCTGTGCCGGTGAAAATCAAGAGTGATGCCGCTCTGAGGGATGTAGTTTACCCGTGGGAAAGTAAGATGAGCATCAGCCATGGAACCGCGTCATGCAGTGGAGTGACTGAGAGCGTTAATGACATGGGAACGGCCAGGTCTTTTATTCTGTAACTCATCTTTTTTTGTAACAACCCGTGAAGTGCTTTATCCTCAGGTAAATTCTCAAAGAGAAGCGGTTTCCCCTTTTGCCTGTGGACAGTAGCTCAGTCTGAGGAAGCTAAACTGAATCAATCAATTAGGGATAAGAGGAAAACCAGTTTCAAGAGAACCGATGATAAATTTTCTCTGGACTTGGCAGAAGCCTGCGATGCTGGATCCAAACAGAATTGGCTCTGTGGGTGCCAAGACATGGAGCTTTCTCAGCTCTTTGGCTCTGTCCTCATGAACCAATTTCAGCTTCAGTTCAAGAAGACTCTGAGGATTTCCAGTGCCTCCCCCGTCCCCCTCCAGCTCCTCCCAGCACCCATCCCTTCGTCCTGCTGGCATTTCATGGCATGTGACAGAGGAGGTGCTGTGAGCACTGGTGGGTTGGAAAAGTCAAACCTGTTTGTGCGAAGGATGAGCTGAAGTCTTCTATTTCTGAAGAATTTTTAAAAAAATTTTTTTTCCCCTTGTTTGTCAGATTTCTTTCATGAATTTTGTTTGACGCATATCCAAGTTCTTGCAGTAGTGTGAGAAAAATGTTATTTAAATGGATCTAGACATTTTATTCTATCAAAACTGTTCACTTCGTGAATTTGACAACCAGTTCAATAAATTTTTCATAATATTTTGAAAACAGGAATAGAGAAAAATGAAGCTTTTATTCCAATATAAATATGTCCAATACAATGAGCAGATTGTCCTTATAGGTTTTTCTGGATAAAGAGCCATTGCTCAATAAGGAATATTTACTTTTTTTTTTTTTTCTCCTAGACCTGACTTCTGTGGAGAATGGTGTTGGGTAAACCCGATGGCTTTACTAACTCATAACCAAGGAGTAAGGCAGAATCATCAAGTAATAGAAACCAGCCACGGTCCAACCACCAGCTTTATAAATGTGATGGCTTACTCTCTTCTGTTTAAATAGCAAACTGGAATCGTGCTGTCAGAGCTGAATGCCTACAGTTCATTGATATCACTTTTTATTTGGAGCCTTATTGCAAGTTTTAGGCACTTCCTTGCTGAGAAGCTGCCTAAAGCAGGGGGTTAAAAGCAGAAATCTCTTTTGAGAGCCCTCCATTTCTGTTTCCCTTTCCTCCAGGTCCAGCATGGGAACTCTTTCATTTGTATCTTACATTTTAAAATTTGAACAAACTAGAACAACCAAGGCTTACCTTTTTTTTCCTCAAAGTAATGCTGAAAATTATTTGAAGGGGCAGTAAAAAATTGTGATTTAAGATGATTTATGCTTTGGTTAAGGAAAAGTAAGAAATGAGGTAGTTTTTATGTAATTTCAACTTCCAGCAGAGCTTTCTGTGTAACAAATTTATCCTGTTCCCATGGTTCCATGAAGGGCCATTCATTAACCTTTCATGGGAGACGAACAAAATTCAGAGAGCTTTGCTAAATATGGGAACCGAAAACTAACACACTGTTTAAGAGAGACAATAGAAATCTATTTAATGAGGTAAATCTGACCAGAGATTAACTTTGTTCAGGATATTTTCTAATAGAAAAGAAGCTGTGGGGTCATCCAGATCCCTTTGAAAATTTATTGCTGTGCTCAGGAATTCCTTGTACATACCAGGACTGGGAATCTGAGTAGCAGGCTGTTGTGGCAAGTAAAAAAATAAATGGTGTTATCTTGATAGCCAGATAACACAGTATCTGCTCACATAAAGTCATTTGGAGAATATTGTTTGTGAAAACCTCTTTGCTTTGGATCCATTCCTTCTCCTTTCCGTTTTCTGATAAAAAAATCCTAAACACCAAGCAGTTAAAGGCTGCCATAAAACTGAGAAGAAACACTGACACTGGTGCTTTATCATGCTCCATCTGGGAGGCGAGCCAGCTCTTCCTACTTCAAGTTTATTTCTCCTACTCTGCTTTACCTCAGATAATGTCTCATAAACAGTTAAGAGGGTCATTTATAAACGTCTCGGAATGGTTATTGCTCTCATCATAGGCTTTGGATCTTCGTGCTTTCAGCTAGTGAACATCAAGGTAAAAACCAAAACAAATTCCCAAGCCCGGGGCACTGACTATTTGGGAACGCCTTCTGCTCACGGGACAGAAAAGTTGCTATTTTTCTCCACCTTGTTTTTTAAAATTGTATTCTTCATGTCTCAGATTAAGTGAGACTTGCTAGTTTTCCAAGCTTGGCATACAACTGGAGTTCTGCTAAACCAAGGACCTGGTTCAATACCTAAACCAAAACAAATACCTAAACCAAGAGCTTAACTGAAGCAATTTAACAGAATATGGCCCAAAAGCAAGCGGGTTACTTGTCAGCAAAGTCTCTGGGGGTCAGACCACTAATTTCAACCAGGTTTAGATGTATTCTACACGAGGTTTTGTCCCAACTTTGTTAAATAAATTAAAATCACTAGCAGCCAGCGACAACAGCGTGTGTTGGGAGAGCATGGAGGACTGCTTTCTCCTCCTCCTCATTTGTCTTGCTCATAGGTGCTCCTTTTTTTTTGGGATAAGACAGACCTCTGCCTGTAGGTATTACCTGGCTGCTTGCAAAACCCAGGTGCCTGTTCCCAGATCAGCAGGCATATGATATATCTTAATATCCCCCCAAAATGTTGCGTATTTATCCCCTCACTCATTCGGTCAGCACACGGTACCCGCAGCTGGGAATGCCAGAGGTGCTCCATAAGCCAGGCTTTGCGGTCCCCAAGCCTTGGGGAGCAGGGCAGTGGCACACAGAAAGGAGCTGGTACAACACAACCACAGTCAAATTTATGATGAGCAAAAATATCATCCCTCTGCCCTATTTTGAGCGGAGGCAGCAAAATAAGGGCTCCTTCCCCACACTCCTGTGTGAGTCAGGCCACTTTGTGAAAAATCAACGTCAGGCTAATTTCTTGTGACTGTGTTTGAAGAGGCAGGCTGCATAAAAAGACATTTACAATAATCTTTCATGTTCTCCAAAGGAAAAGAATCCACCTGTGTAATCTTTTAAGTTAAGCTTCCCTCAGGTCTTGTTTAACATTATGAAAATGGCAGCTCATATAATTTTATTACCTGAGCTAAATATGATTTTTTTCTCTGTCTTCCAGCTATTTCTCCTAATCCATATCAATAAAACTACTAGGGTATAATGATTTTATAGGCTGTTGCTTCTTCGTCTTCTTTCTTTTATTACTCCAAAAATATTCTCTTCAAATAAACTAATTAATCTCACAATTAGAAACCCAAAGATACATTACGCAATGCATGCAGCTACATCAGTCAGGAATGTAGAAGCAGAGATGACCAGATATTTACTCATGACACCCCAGCTCTGAAAGGATTCTTTGGAAAACAGCAAAGAAGAGAAGAACCTGCTGAACTGGGAGAGGAAGCTGGGGACTCCTGGGATGTTTGATTTGGATTGTTTGAGGATGGGCTATTTGGAGACGTTCTGCTCTGAGCATCTCTGCTTTTCTTTGGCTGTGGCAGGAGGAAAGGTAAAATATTCCCCGGATTCATTTTGCACAGAGAGGGTGGTGGGTTGCTGGTCTGAAGCTCTGGAGAAGGTTGCATGCGATCAGAGAAATCAAACTTCAGGAGGCACAATAAACTAGAAATTTTTATTCAGTGCAAATACCAAGGAAAACCTAACTGCTTTGAATAATGAGATGTGAGGCTGGGGCTTGTAGACACTAACCTCATCTCTGATGCTGGCCTTGAGCAAATTTGGTATCATCTTCTGTGTCTTGACCCTCCATAAGATAAGAGTGATGAGAGATACCTGTTTCAAGCAACATTAGAGATTCCAGGTGATGTTTTTTAATGCAGCCTGCAGCAATCACTAAGTAATTATTATGCCCTTTTTTTTTTTTTTTTTTTTCAGCCCAAGCCTGTAGTCCCTGCTCACTAAGGCGTAGTTTTTGGCTGTTGCAGTCAGTGTGGTATCACTGCTAAAGTTGGCATGAGTGGAGTATCATGGTCTGAGCTTTAGTGAGTCAAAATCCCTTCTCGTGCAACACAATATATGTCATTGTAGGCAGGGCGTATTAGTTATCCTTACATACATGGAAAATAAATGACCGTAAAGCTTGCTAAGTCACATTGTCTGTATTGATTGTCAGTGTCTACAGAGATTCCAATACTGGATCTCAGTGATTTAAAAACAAAATTAAATGCTCCACCTAATTATAGTTCTGTGCACGTATAGTTGCCTGTGAGTATTTGCAGCTGTCAGGTTCAAATATTTCTAATAACTGTGGCTGTGACATTTGTTCAACAGATGAGGTAAGAATAAAAGATAAAGGGGCAACAGCCTGGTTTGAGGAATGGAAAGAAGATCGGATACATAACTGGATGCCATGGAGCATTGTAACATAAGGTTGAAGGTGGACTCAAATGTACCAGATTTTGCAACTAAAATAAAATAGCAGGTGGTATGGTAGCAACACCAAAAAACAACGTGGAAAAAACACCACGTGGAGGAAACGTCTGAGAAATACATGTTACTCCAAGCCCAGACCTGAGAAGTCTGAATGTCAAGGTTTCTCTTCGGAAGGGTTTAAGGTCCTTGAGTAGCTTGTGCGATTTCTGTCGTGTTTTCCCATGGAAGGAGGGCAGCAGGGTGCAGATGCCTGTTTTGCTCTACAGTATGTGAGCACCAAACCCTCTGTGCAGATACATTCACCTCCAGGCTTCCCTGCAGAAGGACCTGGTGCTTGTATCCACTTTACCCTCCACCATCTATGTGTTTCCTTTCCTTTTTCTGCACAGGGGTTCACTCTTTCCAAGCTGCGCTGAGGTTTCAGGCTTGGAACACCCTGACTGTGTCTCGCATAGCTGACTTTTCTCTCTCTTTTTTTTTTTTTTCCCTTGCAAATAATTTTTTACACATTTCTGTCCTCAGCTGCTGTAATACACCGTGTGTAAGCCACAAGGTAATGACAGAAATATAGTTTTGCAAAGACTACCATTGAGAATTCCCATCATGACATTGCTGACAGGAGATACCTTAAAAAGAAAGCACTGTAAGGAAAAACACATGTTTGGGTTTTTTTTTTTTTTTGGTGGGGGGGAGTTGAGGGAGGAAAGATTAGTAGACTATTCTCAATGCGTTCGTCTTAGATCTATGATCTTTGCTGCAGAATCCAACTGTGCAGATCTATCAAGTTCAGCCACGCTGGAGTATGCCACACAGGTGGATGGTTTAATCTTGACAGTTGAGCTTCCAAGTGAAAGGAGACAGAAAGAATGAGATGAAAAAACATGCTAAAACCTGTTCAGCTCCCAGTCGGGCTTCGGAGCTGTGCTGCTGGATAACACTGCTGCTTGTAAAACAAAGCATAGCGATGGGTGGCTCTTTCGGTCGTAGATACCCTATTGGTTTTCCTAAAGCAATTGCAAAATAGCAAGGACCCTCCCACCTCACAAAATAAAGGAGATGGGGTGCAGCTCTGCTCTGATGAGGAAGAAACAAAAATGCAGATATGCCCTTGGAGAAATTAAGACTGAATGCAGCTGAGATCCTTGAGCAGAGAGTGTGTTTCAGAGGAGGACGACGTGATATCCAAAAGCTGTACATTTAGGGATGGATCTTCAAAGCTGCCCAGGTTGAGCTTCCACAGAGTCCCCGTTTCGTTCAAACAGGACAAAACATTCAATTCTCAGCAGAAATATTTGGGAGCTGCCTTGCTCACCTGCAGCTTCACACCCTGCCGCCTCTGAAATGCAGGAGGTTTGGATGCAGGTTGCATTTCTGCTGCAATTTTCTAACCGCATGCATAGAGTAAGCACGGCTTGGGTTAACATTAAAAAAGGGAAATGTTAATGAAATGCTTAAGCACATACCTATGACACAATCTGAAACAGGTGGATGTGGAGCGATTGAAGGCCTCACGCTTCACTCAAACCATATGTGAAACTCCTATTGCCATCCTAGGAGCAATGATCAAGGGCAGGAGATGGCTGTTAGTGAGCATGATTTAAAACTGACTTTGGAAAGAGTAATTTATGCTTTGGAGCCTCCTCAGATGTGTACCCAGTAGGAAATTCTGTAGCTACACCTGTTTACACATCTTTTGGCTCACCGAGATGCTAATGAGAAAGCCAGCCCTCATAGGCACAGTGAGAAACTGTAACAATTACTGAACTCTAGAAAGAAAATGGGTTTCAGTGACTGATTTATCAGCAGCCTTTCCTGTAGCACAGATAATTCACACCAGGAGTTTCAAGGGGCCACTGGGCTGCACTCAGATTTTGAGGTGCAAAGCGAGAGACTGCATGCAGCAGTCCTAGTAAACACCCAGTGCTCCAGAGCTGGGCACTGTCGAAGCCAAAGCTCCCTTCCATCTCTCTTTCTTTTTACTTGCATCCGTATTTTTAAATCTCTGGCTGCCCCTCACAATTCTGACTTGACGGGGTTTCATATTGCTTCACTCTTTCTGTTGAGATGTATTCTTCTTTCATTTGTTCTTGATACCATGTGCAGTCGAGGGCCTCACACTGCACCACAGTTCACTGGGGGCTCAGCGTCTGTTTAACAACCGCCCGCCCTGAGCCCTGCCATTAGTGCTACTTGTTAGGTAGAGAAAAACCAGTGACCTTAGACTTGGGATGCATGCAAGAGGGAGCTACCAGCTCATCACACTCAGTCCCTGATGGTCACCCTCCAGCTGCAAACTGATGGAACATCCTCCAACAGCGTGTTGGCTCTCTGGAAAGGTCTCTGTGTACCACCTGCAGAGAGAACCTTAAGAAGGGGCCTTCCTTTGGCAGAAGTGAGCCATGGTGCACCCTCTCAGAAACCACAGGGAGGTGGCAACTACTTCTCCAAAGGACAGAAATAAGGCTTGGTGTTAGAGGACCTGGGTTCTCTTCCTCAAATCCCTGTGAACTTCTTCCTCCAAAACCTCACCATCGCCCCAGCAAGCTTCCCCAGGCAACTGCTGGGTCTAACAACAGAGACCCACTTTGACGGGCTGGTGAAAACCTTCTGCAGATGTACAGAGACCCTTCCATTAGAGATGCCCAAAACTTGGGCCGAATCACAGGGCAGCACCAGCATCCCTCTGCACTGCAGTAAGTGCCTGCACCTCTTCATGCATTGGGATTTTGGGCTGGGAGTGGTGGGAGTGAGGAAAACGCTCCGGGAGATTGCAGGATCAAATGGGTTGCTTAAGTACAAGTCATTATAATTTTGTTTGTGAATCATCTTTTTACTTTGATAAATACAAACACGGTGAAAGAAGAATAAGGCTCTGTGTAAATGGCCTTGCATGTTTAAGAAACTGCTCCTGCAGTTTTTTGGATGTGATTACGCGATGCGAATATGCTCGCATCAAAGCCACTTTGAGAGTCCAACCCCAAACTCATCATTCTCCTTCCTAAAATCAGATTGCAAATGAGCAACAAGACTTCTGCTTAATTATAGCCCGAGGAGCGATGTTTGGGCTGTGAATCACGTTAGATTTCACACTGATAGACGCGGAGTACATGAGCTGATAGCATCTGCAGATTGGGCACAGTTCATGGCGGTGCAGCTCGCAGAAGTGCACACCGTGGGGAGGAGATGTTCTGCTACGGTTCATGCCTGGCAGGTCCCCTGGTCTCAGTGGGAGCCATGCTGGGTCCAGCAAACACATTCATTTTTTGTGCAAAGTGCAGTTTTCCTACTGTGCAGCTTCGCTGCTCGCCCTTCCTCTCGTCTCTGAAAGCCTTGGGAATTGGAAGACTCCTTTTTCTCTTTGCATAAGCAGGACATAAATTCAAAGGGTTCTGCTGAATATTTGTTAAGATGCATATTTACGCGCAAAACCCTCCCTACCCCTCAGAAACCATTTAGTTAAAAGAGGATAAGGATGATTTACTTATGCCTTAGGGCTGTTGCTATTTAAACACTGCACATTTATGTCTATTTACTCTGGTATTTACTAAAAAAGCATAGTTAAATTAGCAGTCGTTGCCTCTCCTAAGCCATTTCTGAAGGTTCTTACAACACTTTAAGGGAACAAACTCAGGGGTGAACAAACCACGTCAGTCTGGCTGTAAGACGGTGAAAGCAAACACCCTTTTCCAGTGGCCATAGGGAAAGAAAATGATGTCCAGGGATTCCTCGGTTTGGCAAACTGCTTATTTTAGTGAAAATCCCAGCTTTGCAAATTGTGTTTTTGCTGCATGATGCATGCAGCATCGCTGAGATGATTTCCTCTGTCACCCAGATTTACGTGCAGGTTCTTGATATCCCATGAGATCCATAAAGGGGATGGAAGGGGTAAAATCCCTCTGAGCTTGACAAGGGTTTTTTTTTCTGCCCGGGGATATTAGCAGTAATGACACTGGTGCGGTCGATAACTGGCTGGCTGCACTTAATGACCCGAGGCACGTCAGCTCCTCTCAGCTGGCTCCCAATCCCCAGGAAATGCACCCTGGCTTGATTACTGTCGCCTAAAGACTCACACATGTATGCTGGGAACCTTCTTTTCATTAACTTAACCTGTGCGCAAAGAGCTGCTGCAGAAACATATTTTTTCAATCAGATAATGCATTTTCAATTAAATGACTTGGTTTCTACCCATTTTCTCTTCCTTCCCTGCTGTACAGGAGCTATCTGCGTTTAATGTTGTAATGGGATCTTACCATAAAGTTGGCTGTGTTCTTCTGAAGTGATGGCAATGGTAATTAAGACGTGTTATTGTTTTCCACTGGGCGTATTTGTACCATATGGATGTGCAACGTGACTCAGAGCAAAAAGCGGTCCTGAAAATTCGAGACAAAGATGCGACGGATGAGACCTTGTAGAGAAAAGTCACGGAAGAAACTCCACACCGACAGGAAGCTACGTATCCCTGTACCTGCCTGCCTGGAGTTCCCCTGCAGATGACTTTGGCAGTGGTTTAACAAACAAGCACACACATTTGTTACAGGCATTATGAATGATATATGGCAAATGTTTGCAAAGCAACTGAGAAGAAAAGCTGCTGGGGCAGGGCTTTGGGTTTTCAGACTGAAACAGTGCACTAAGGAGTGTGACCTGAAGATAATATGGCTTTGGGGAGTGCCAGTGGAGTTGAATTAAACATGAATCAGAAATCTTTGTTAAATAGCGAGGTAAGAAATGGGGGAGTATTTCCATTCCAGAAACCACCTTCTTCTACCCCTAAAGGAGAATTTCCCAGAGCTGTTAAACCCCAGCTGTTCCGTGTTCCAGACTTGCCTTTGGGAAACTACATGTGCTCCTTGCCCCAAAATCAACAAGAAGAACAGAACTGTTCCCTTCCAGACAGAAAAAAAGCCATAAGCACCCAGAAATAGGCTGGGGTGGCCCCAAGGACCAGCCTTCCTCCTGTGCAGCTGTGCTGGGAGGGTGGTGGTGCTGCCCCACTCCAGGTGCCATCCCCTGCGTCTCTTGGGTTGGTGGTGAGGATGGGAATAGAATTTCACAGGTGAGGCAAAAATGTACCCCGCAGTCTTGGTACCCAACTGCACTTGGTGAAACTGCTGTTGGTTTTCTCCTCCCCAGACCCTGTCCCAAACTTTGCAGCTTGTCACACTTGGCCTTGCAATATGGGAATGACTCACCAAGACCAAAGACATCTGGAAGTGGCAGTTTCAGGCTGTGCTTAAAAATTTATTTATTTATTTATTTTCTGAGCAAGCACTGTGGAGTACTTTGGGCTGAAATTCTAGCTTTGTTTCGCTGTGGTTGGAGGATAGGAAGGCAAATAAGTAAGATGCATTTCCAGGAAGGGCAGCATGCAGGCTGGGCAGCCTGGATGCCAGGGGCTCCTATACGGCTCCTTTGCCCACACGTGGGGCGAGAGAAAGAGTATGGGTCAATTTATTCTGTTTTCATTTTAGTATCACCTAAGAGTTAGAGAAGATCCTTCATTCTGAAAATGGTTTTTGTTTTGCTAATATGAATTCAACAGTCTTCTGAAGAAAGTGGTACAAAAGAAATAATGTTTGAAGCAATTTCCTGTGTATAACAAGTTAAATAGCTCTGCAATGAAACGTGAAGTAAATAACTTTGAAGCATAGTTATTCTTTGTTCTTGGTTTCAGTGGTGAATTTCTTAGAGCTCGCATGGCAAGGAGGGGATCTTTTTTCAGGAAAAAAAAAGGAAAAAAAAAAAACCCCAACCCTTGGCATGTTTAATGGAAATCAATCTGTATTGGAATTTCAACTGTTAGTAAATCAATGCCATCCCCACACTCTCTGTGAATACTTGCCCGTTCCTTAAAGATGATGCTCATATTTATTTAAAAAAAAAAGGCTGGACTGTGTTTGGTACACAGTGCACTGGACACCAACAGTGCTTTAAAGCAATCACAAAGGAGTGTGAGCTCCTGCAACCCATCTTTGAAAGAACAACCCTTGCTTCTGGCAAGGCTTCTGGCTGCTCATGGCCTCCCTCTTACAAGGTCACGCTGTGGCGATGCACCCGTGTCGCTGCTGGTGGTTGCTCTGGGCAGAGGCGTAGGTGGGGAAGGTCTCCATAGATCGTGCGTTTCCCAGAAAATACTTTTTGTGTGGCCTGAGACTCCTGGAATCAAACTGCAAGTGGCCCATGCTGCGTGCTGGGGCTCCACCTTTCCCGCAGTGGAGCTTGGCGAGCTGGGCAGGTTGCCATTAGCTCTCCGTCCTGGGAGGTTGTCACTCATCCCTCGCAGCAGCCTCTGCTTGAAGCCATCCATCACCATGTCAGCAGCAAGCCCTTACTTGTTCCTTTCTGGGGATCAGAAGCAAAAGAAAGACACATCCAGGGAAGGGAGGAGCAGATCTATGTGTCTTGGTGTCATACTCTCAGAAGTGGGTTTTCTTCAGGGTGCATGACCCATGGTGAGCAACCACCCCACCCACACCGTGTGGGGACAGGGCTGGCACCGCACCAGCCTCACTGAGCACAGAGCACAGAGCACAGACAGGTCCCTCCAGCTGTTTGTACCTTCCCTGGTACCACCAGGTACCAGCGGCATGCCAAGGCCCTTGCCAGGTAGCGAAAACTTCATACAGTCAATCCACCATCCAAAAGTTACCTGCTGGTTTGCATGCTTAGGTTGCCTGACTGTCTCTTGTTGCTGTTTATTGCTTTTATAACTCATTTTCCACATCCCACAATGTGACAGCTCTTAGACATGAGCAGGATAGATGGATGGCCATACTCTAGGAAATAGGCACCAACCCTGGGGATTCAGAATCGGAATGTCCTTGAAGATACCAACTTTTGCCCAATCTCACATAGTTTGGAGGATTAGCCAGAGACTTCTTAAAAGCACCGTGGAAAGAGGGATGCTGTGGGATCCAATGCTTTCCTTGAGTGTTTTTCCTGCTGGAAACATGCAAGAAAAGGACATTTCTGGGCCCTTTGTGCATATTCACAGGTCCTGAGTGTGCAATGGGCGTCCCTTCATGCTCGCACTACAACCCCTTACCTAGTTAACTGCAATTTTCCCCTGTGGCAGCCTTCCCATCCTTGCAGATAGCACAAGCTGGAGGAGGCTGTGGGATGAAATGGTCTGTCCCCCGTCTCTGCTCCTGGAAGAGAGGCAGAAGGACTGCATGCACAGTTAACACTTGCATTATCTGCCCCATATGCAGCCATCTGGTTCTGCTGAAGTTTTTGATCTCTCAGCCGGGTTTGATTTATGTGGCAAGAGCAGCAGCATTCCCATCGTAGAAGTCGAGCACGATGGTTAACGTTGCCACTGCTTAAGGGTAAAGCCAGATCCCACCAAAGCTGAGTTTTATGTTGCCCCTTATTGGACACATCTGGTGAGGGAAAGGCTCTCTTCTCGCTGCTGGCCCACTCTGCCTGGGTTTGGGCCAGGCAACGCGAAACCCCTTTGCATTTTGCAATGCCTAATGTCTTGGTTTGCGGGAATGCTGTTTTCCTGATGATCGACGTGCGGGAAAACGATACTGAAGGGTATTTTTGCACTACAAAAAAATCAAAGCAGGGATTTTTATCTTGGTAGAAGGAGGTTTCTGTCCCCTGTTGTGAGTGTGACAGCATCAGGTTTGGTGTCTATATGACGAAGAGCCTCAGTGAAATGTTTCGGGAGGGCAGTGTTCCTGGGAGCAAATTGGCATCAAAAGTTTGCGCGTGGGGAATATAACAGTGCTGCACATTGCTCATCTTATGTCCTGGGTCATCCTCATGGACATTCATGGTCTTTCTCCCTTTCCTTCATCTCACTGAGGTGTAAAATACCATATTCAGTTGTTGCAACTTGAAACTTGTCTTTGTGTTTATTTTCTTTCAGATCTAGGTCACTAACGACATGTAGTATGACATATTATGATGTATTATCATTGCTTTTTACAGTATTTCCTTTATTACATGACATTTTTCAAAGTTCGTGAATGAACAGTCATTAGTTCCAGCTAAGAGACCTGATTGCTGAAGGGATCGTTCCTGCCTAGGAGGCTTCCCAAAGAAAACTGAGATATGAAATTAGTCTGATACAGAGCTCTTTATCTTCACTTCCTAGTGAAATCCAGCTGACTCTGGGTGAGAGACATCGATTTTCATTAAAAGAGCATTGTATTGGCACACAGTATTTTAAGATGGGAATTGAGGAGAGACAGCTTCAATTGAAATGTCATAGGAAAGTCAGGAAGACAAAATATACTGACCCAACCTGGAGTGAGTGCAGTCTTCTGCAGCAGGCAGGGCTGGTAAGCCCTGCAAAAAGTGATTTGTTAAGGTTTGGGTGAGTTTCTGTGATGTAGATACTGGAAGGAATTTTTATGGGATCTGGCCCTGGAATCGAGAGGATTAAATAGCAAAGGAAAAACCAATGTGCTATTCGTAACTGATAGCGCACAGAAATGATAGTTCTTGTAGCAACTGGAATTTGAGTCACAGTTGCCTGTAGCCAGCCATTTCCAACCATCTGTGCACAGAGGCAGCCTGGGAGGCAGGGGCTGAAGAAATAAGCTGCAGTGGTCCTGGATTTCTTCATGGCTTCAGGAAGGATGTCCCATGGTGGGAAAAGGGACACAGCCCCTGGAGTTTTTTTGAAGCCATTAGTCCCTGTAGCAAAATTTACTCCATGTGGCAAAAATAATCCACGTGTACTGAGTTGGAGGTGCCGAAGCGAAGGTCCGCAGCGCAGTGTCAAACCCAGCCGGAAAATGCACAAGGCAGGAAACAAATCATAAAAATCTCTCTGCAGCGATGCAGCCCACGCTCCTGCCCCAAGTGCAGCAGCACGCTGTGTATCATGTGCTGCCATGTAACGCTGATCTGTGTTTCATCAGCAGGGTTTGAGACGCTTCTTGCACTTTTTGCTATTGGAATTAAACCAAAATAGAGCAATGTTGTGGTCAGACTTCCAGGAGAGAATAAAGGAGATAATACAGTCTGAGGGTTTGAGCACAGGACTTGAAATCCGCTCGGGGTCCAGTCCCGTATCCTGGTGTTTTCTGGGCTCAGCCCGTAATTTGACTGTGCTCTCGTGCTGTCCTCTGTCATCATGCTCTTGGAGCAGGATGGTACTCAGCTAATTTACAGGTGTTTGGAGGAACGCCTGCGGTCTGAGATGGAAGGTGGTGCAGAATGATCGCAGTTTGCATGTGCCCTGAGACTGAGCTTGAATTTTGCTACCAAAATAGAGCCTTGAACTGCTGTATGGTGCTGTCTCCAGGTCCCACCTACATAAAGAAACCAGAGTGTCCGAAGGAGAGGGAGAATCAGGGACCAGTCCCACCACATCTCCTACCGGTTCTGTGCTTGGGCACTAGAAGATTTCACCCAGTGAGATGAAGTTCACCTAAGCCAGAAATAGTGGGATTTGTAAAGGCAATTGGCTGCTGCCGAGCCTCTGGGAATTGTAAAGGTGCTTCCAATATTTTCTGACTGGTCTAAGGATCTTAAATGACTCAGCAAGAGACATGCAGCTTTCCAGAATGCCGAGAGCCCTGCGTCCACCTCCGCAGGGACCAGTGGTCCATGTCCTCGGAGCCCTCTGGGATGGAGCGATGCTGCGGGTGATGCAGCTGAGGGATGCTGAGATGGCAGCGTTGGTCCCTGCTAAGCCTGGGCTGCTCTCCTCTCCCAGACCCCGCGCAGCAGCAGGGCAGGGAGCAGCAAACGTGCAGGATGCCTTTTGTTAGATATCTTGCATTTTGAGTCGGGCCATTGCCCCCGCTGCAGAAGGTGGTGGGGAGGAGGGAAGGAACGCCAGGCCTGCAAATTAGCATCAAAGGCTTGGTGCGAGGTTTATGGGGACATTTACTAGTGTTGTTTTCATTATTTACACCAGCCTTGATTCTAGGAGTTCTCATTAAAAGCGTAATAAATGTAAAAATATTTTACAGGCCAATAAAAGTTCCAAAACAAAAATAACTTTATATAGTGTGATATTTTTTTTCTTTTACAAAATACTGTGTGGTATCATCTTGAACCTGCTGATTACTGATGGGATGAGAGAAGCCCCTCCATTCTGGTGCAGTGTAAGGGGACAGACTGAGGCTCAGGACTGCTTTCCAGCCAACTGATCGGTCAGGTAATGGGTCTTACGGTCACTGACTTTGATGAGAGCATATTAGCAAAATACAACTCTTTTTTTAAATTCTTTTTTTTTTTTTTTTTCCCCCCCCTGGGAAAAAAGAGAGAAAACCAGATCATTTATATTATTTTTTTCTTCTTCTTCTGGTTTAAAAACCTTGAAATGTATCCAGAAAGGCACTGGAAAATAGGGACTGACAAAGGGAAAATACATTAATGTTTTCAAGTTCTTCTATAAAATATGTTTGCATAAACACACTGTGTGTAGTCAGGACTAGCCTATAGTTTCTGGAAGTATGTTAAACAAGAAGAGTGATATTTGCCAAATCCTCTGTTATGGTTTTGGGATGTGCAGTCCTCTGCAGAAGGACAGAACTAAAACGAGGAAACACTTTGGAATGAACTCAGCTTGGAGGTAATCCAAAAATCCTGTGGAATGGGTGGAGATGAAAAAAACCCCAAATTTAACCATTAAATCATCCAGCAACTTGGCATCTGCAGCATTTATCTTCTTGTCCCAAAGATAATAATGTTCCAAAGTCATAATGACATCTAAACATCTTTGATCACAGAGGAGACAAATTGGTCCAAAAATGCCAAATTTGGCTGTCTCACCCGGGTTATCCTAATAAATACTGAGTCAGCTTTGCAAACGGAGTGGTTTTCAGAAGTGTGGAATGAATGTAGATGTGCTTGACCTAAAAGAAGCTGGAGGTGTTAGTTGCAGCAGCCAGTGGACCTCCACTTGCTTGAAAGCAAATTTATGATTCCTGGTTTTTGGGTTCTGGAATCTGTAAATGCTGTGAATATTTTTTTTTTTTTTTTCAGACTGGGTCTAAAAGCTGCCTTCATAATTTTGCATGAACAATGACTTCTGATCGTGCATGGGTTTAGTCCCAGTTTTTAGTGTTTTGAAAAGCTAAGCCTGTGTTTGGGGACAGGGAATGGGCATGAAACTGGTTCCTTCTAGGAGAAGCCTTTGCCTTTATCCCTGCCCGCTTACCGAGCTGTTGCCAGGATTAGAAGAGTATTAGCTAACAAGCACCAGAGATGTGCCGTCATCACAGAGACCACTAATGGCACAACCAGCCCAACGCCATTTTTGAAATCCAGTTCAAGAACTGAGTGAAGGCAGGAAAAAAGGCTGAAGCATTTGCATCCCATCCAGCAGGTACGAGCTGAAAGCTCAGGAAGATGGTGCAATTGCACTACAGATTAATTTGGGCTTTCGACCTGAATATTCCACTGCTGGATTTTTTTGTGTATGTCTGAGACCAGAATAGAGAGTTTCTCTGTGAGGCTACTCAAAGGGGAGACACAAGCCAGCCAGAAGTCATGCACCATTTTCTTAGCAGGAAATAAATTTAGATCCTTGCAGGGCTTTTTTTTTTTTTTTTTTTTTTTCCCTAAAATATTGGAAGGAAATGTGGAGCTCGGAATGGGATGATCACTGCAAGAAAACATGGCTGGTTTTACTGCCCTTGCTATTGTGCCCCAAGGCCACAATTAGGTCTGGAATCCCATTGTGCTGGGCATTGTCCAAACACAGAGGAAGGAACAATCCTTGACTTGGAGGTCTGCAGTATTGATTAATCTTTATTTGTTTGTGCAATTACTAGTTTATTATTAAACACTGTTACTCGCTTTAGAAGGGAAATGTTCTCAATTTGGAAATAATGAGTCCAGGTATCAGTCATTAGCATAAGCCATACATCGCATAGAGGCAACATGGGAATGTTTTTCTTGTTTTCACTGAAGTTTCAGGTTTTCAGACAATTCTGTGGCATTATACTCATGAAAGCCCGTGTGACCAGGACACGGAATTCGTGGCGGCCCCTTGGGAACCTGAATCAATCCTAAAATGACAACATGCCCCTAAGCCCACATGAGACAGCAGCAGAGCTAGGACTGATAGTATTCTGTATCCCAAGCTGGTTCTCTTGAAATAATATCTCATGTTTCTGCAAAAATGGATATTCTGTGAATATGCCTCTACAAACCATTTTACTGCAAAGTACACTTGATTTAACTTCCAAGACACTGGTAATCTATATGTCCCTCCTTTGGCTGCTGGCTAAAATACCATTTTCTTGTCCATACATTGATTTTGGCTTTCCCATTGCAATGCTGTTATGTCTCTTGCTATCTCATAATTTACAGGAAATTCAAAACTGGATGCAATCACAACTCATAATTTGAAATGCTAATCCGTGGCCTGTCACTCCAGCTGTAACACATACAGCCTGCTCTATTAAACTTTAATGTCTACCCTAATAGCCATGTGAGGCTAGAAATCCAGGGATTAGCTTTGATTCCAGTTTAACTACTGATAGGCGCCTCAAGTATTATAAAGGACTCTTTCTCTTCTGAGGAGAGCCGAGCATCTTTGCTTTGGTTTGTTTATAAGCTACTGAAAGTTGGTCTAACATAGATTTTCTCCAGAAAGGACTATTATAAACTCGGTTTAATCTAGCTGAAGTGTGGTGCACTCAGAGCACCAATGACTTGTTTTCTCACTCCGTGTGTATTGCAAACTGCCCGATGTAAATATGCTGTCTGCTAGGGAAAGAGGTGAATTTTCTTTAACAAGTGACATTCAGGACCATACGGATTCTGCGAGTGGGTGGAAGATTGGGTATGAAGCAACGGGATTGCGTAAGATGTGTAAAAACTTGTTCTTGTTGAAACCAAGGGTGACATTTCCACTGACTTCAGTAAGGCCAAGATCACCCACGATATTTTGGATCGGGCTAATGGCATTTGCATTGTCCAAATAGATGCTGGCAAGGGAGGTAAGTATTGGTTTTGGTCGTGTCTTTCAGTCATGTGAATGTTTTCTCCATGCTGTGTTTGGTGGGAAGGCAAAGGAAGGTGTAAGAGCAGAGGTCTGGTGGTGTTCTCCTGTGTCAAAAGTAGATAAAATTCATAGGCATGTAGTCTTCTGCACAATTAGTACTCTGGATTTAAATGCTGGAAATCATAGAATCATTTAGGTTGGAAAAGACCTTTAAGATCACTGAGTCCAACCGTAAACCAAACACTGCTCAGTCCACCACTAAACCATGTCCCTAAGCTCCACGTCTACAAATAGGATGCTTCTATAATTGTTAGCTTCTGTGAATACAACAAGACCTATTCTGAATGTGGATTGGGAACTCTCTTGGCGAAAATGTCTTATTTCTTTTGCAGAGAAAGATCTGGTCACTGCCCTGAAGGATGAGGTTGCAACCTGTTCTTCAGCGGGGAGATCTGACCACCATAGTGCATGCCTCTGGCTCCTCCAGGGTTTATCACTGCAATCCGGCCGTGCGTGCAGCTCCTCCCAAAGACCACCAAGGACCAGTGAGGCAGGAGAAACTGCTCCTGCAGATACTTTCAAGCATGTGTGTGAGCAGAAGAGGACTGCGGAGGCTCAGCAGATCCCCAGTGTGACTGGAGGTCCATCTCTGGAAGCAGCTCGCAGAGGTTGCATTTCTGTATATGGTCTGTAAAACCTCTACAGCTGGTTGGGAATGGGTTTTGATTAGGATGTTTTAAAATTTGGAACACAGCAATGAGTTGAACCAGGAAGTTTTTGTTTGTTTGGGTTTTTTCTTTCTTCAGAAATGTGTTGGCTTTTTTTTT
This sequence comes from Athene noctua, assembly GCF_965140245.1. Classification (NCBI taxonomy): domain Eukaryota; kingdom Metazoa; phylum Chordata; class Aves; order Strigiformes; family Strigidae; genus Athene; species Athene noctua. Next base: position 20,921,077 of record NC_134048.1, on the reverse strand, counting down.
TATTTTTTTTTTTTTTGTGCAGCTTGCACTGGGAAAGATCTCTTGGGACCAGAATAACCTCTCTTCTAAAGCATACAAAGCCCAGAAAACTAAACAGCTGGAAAGGGGTGGCACTTCTCTGCCAAACCTCCCTGTTCATAGACTTGCTCTGTGTGGCCTGAGGAGGAAACAAGTATGGCCTGGTACTGTAGCTTTGGGCTGGAGATACTCTGAATGAGGCCGAGTTTCCTGCAGCGCATCATTCTTTCCTCACAGTTGTGCAGGGAAAGATTTTAGTTTTGCCTTGATTTGGAACAAGACCCATTACTGAAGCTTGAGATTTTTTTTTTTTCAAAACTGAATTCTCGTTTTTCAGCCAATCTTCACTCTCTTGAGGCTATGGCAATCCCTGGTTAGCTCCAGGTCTTAATTTTCATACAGATCTACCTTTTAGGATCTGGCTGCTCTTCTCTGAGTGAACACCTTGTCCATTGTACTACATGGCAGACGGTGAGTTCTGATGGGACTTTTGGGATAACTCACCAATTTTTTCCAATCCCTGATAGATTTTGAGGATGGCCTTTGGCTGTGAAAAATGCTCACCCCTCTGAATCCAGGATTATTGGCTTCCTGAGTATTTTATAAGGATTCACTGATACTCTTCCTTGGGATTATGTTGAATGGGTACCTGAGTTGCTGGTATGGATAGGTGGAAATTTTTAATGACTGCTGTGTGTGGTTTATAGCTATTTTTGTGCATATTTTCAATAGCCACAGTGGTTACACCCATAAGCTGAAAAAAAAAGAAATCTCTTTCCCGTCTGCTGGCTTTTCTTGCAGCTCATGTATATTCTTGTTTATTCTGCCGGGCTTCCAAGATGGAAGTTTGTACAAACATTTTAAAGTTTTGAGAAACAACAATCAGAGGCAGAAGGAGAAAAAGGAAAACAAGGAGCAGGGCGATCAGCTCTCAAGTGGGTCTGGCATCCTTTGCTTTATCGTCTGGAGCTTCAAGCTGGCATTGATTTTTATAACTCTTGGATGATGCAGAAGCTCCTATTTGCTGCTCTGTCAATGAGCATAACATGTTGTTTCTTTCATGTATATTCTTTGGAATCCATCCCCTGGCTGCGTAGCTCCATGCTTCCTGCAGATTATGTACATATGAGGGAAATAATCACAATAGATGCAACCCAAATACCTGCGGGTGATCAGATAACCCAACCCGCTCTATGGCTTTCAGAAATCCTGAGTCAGGTGTTTGCTATCCAAAGATGTTTCCTGAAAAAATATATTTCTGGGGTTTGCACACCCAAAATTGTTTCATCTCCTCTTGTAGCTTTTTCTGCAGAGAGGTGAGCCATCTCCAGAGACACAAGGAGAAGAGGTTAAGAGGAGGGAGACAGGTAAGTCAAAAGCACTCTCTAGCTGGCACTAATGTCTGGGAGCCCTGTGAAGAGATGAATTTTATACAGAAAGGAAAAGCAAGTGGAGCTTGTTCATCTGGTTTGCCACCTGTGGCTGATCTAGCAGTATCTGCAGTGCTCATCATAAGTACAGTTAATGCTATTTTGTATAATTCATTGATTTCCATAAGATCTCCACTGGCCGTGTTACCTACGCAGGGAGCCAAGTGTGCCAACTACTTTTTTGATATTAACAGTAAGTTGAAAAAAATAGAGAGTGTCTGATTTTCACACTGAATCACCCCAGCTGCAAGTAGATGCTGGCATTAGTCAAGGATGCTGGCTTGGTTATGGTCCGCAGAAGCTCGCTCAGGTTTTAGGGGACACTTCCCATCTTCCCTGGGTTTCATGCAGAGGGAAGCATGACTCGCTCTGGTTGCAGCACTGTGGAGGCCAGGATCTGTCCCAGCCTACCTCGCTGGGCACAGAGGAGCACCCACCACCCGTGTGCTGGCGGCTGAGCTTGTAGCTGGTGTCGAGGGCACCGACAGACCCGAGCCGCCGAAACGGTGCAAACAAAATAGCTGTGTGGAGGAGAGCTACGTCCGATGGGTTGCAGCTGTCCTGCTGCCTCCCGGCCGCCCCCGCCCTGCTCCAAATGTAAATCATCACCCTTTTCCCTTTTAACATAACAGTTGTGTCATTTAAAAGCTCAAAGAGCTGAGAAAAAAGTCTACTTGTTTAGAGAAACCATTAAAACAAATTATGAGCATTTAATAAATGGGGAAAACTGTCTGTTTGTCATAACACAGAATTTTTCCTTTAAATATCCAAACAACCACCCAAAAGGTTACTTGTAGATGGGCGTGTTGGGGGGATATTTCCAGGGTCAGTGTGCACTGGCGTCCTTTTGGGAGCCTTTGGCCCAAATCCTGGCCTTAGAGAGCACAGAAGGGTGAAGTACAAGGCTGTGCTGAGCTCCCTCTGGGGCTGGCGATGGAGCACGGCAGCTTTCCCCGGCCTCGTGGTACCCAGCCGGGCTGGCACACGTTGCCTCCACCCTGGCAGAGGAGGGATGGGAGCACAGTGCCCGTGTACCACATTGTGCTTGGCTCTATGGACCGCGCTTGGCTGCTCTGCGGAGAAGTGGGTCTGCCTTGCATGCAAATGGCATTTTTGGAAAGCGTTGACGCATCTCTTGAATAAACAGTAGCTTGGTGACTGCCTCTGGAGAGCAGTTCAGTGTTTTTCTCACTTCACATGGGATATTTCTTTTTTCAAAACCCGAGCTCCTTCCTCAAGGTTGTGGGAACATTCAGGTTCGGATCTGCAGTGTGTGGGCTGGCCTCTTTCCAGTTGTTTAACAGATGATTGCTTTGAATAGGATTATCTTGGACAGGCAGAGAATCATCTCCACAGTGCCGGGGCCGCCTTAGCCCTGGGAGGGGGGAGTGACCAGACCTTGCTGCGAGATTCTCCACTCGCCTTGCCGGCAAGTGTCTCCTCCAGACAGCGTAGCCAGGCTCTGGAGCTGTGATCTGATTTTTAAGAGCTATTAAGTCCTTGGCCCTTAAGAATGATTGATTACCAACTAAACCTCCTTGTAATGAGCCTCTTTACCTTTAGGACCTACCAAAGTTTGGGAGAAAACCTGTTACGTGTCTTGTTGCTTGGTGACTCAGGAGCCTGGAGGTAAAAAAGTCCTTAGCTTTTAAGTGCACAACATATGACTGTATCACAGAATTGCAGCTTCATTGGTCTGAAACCCGCCTGCTGGCTCTCGTCTGGCTGCTGCAGGCATGGAGAGCCACGGAGTGCCTGCAGTCATGTTGTGGACCAGGTCCTGAGGACAGCAGCCAGTCTGAGCCAACCCCTCTACAAACTGTGAGCTTCAGTGTTGTAGGCTGCTAGGGAAAGGCAAAATCAGATGGGCTCCAACAAACATAATGCTGACAAGCTCCTCGTTGTTGCCAGGCTGGCTGTTGCATCCCTGCCGCTCTCCATCCTGCTCTGATGGTGCTAAGGGTGACCTGCTGAGCACTTGGGGCACTCGTGTCATATGCCCTGTGTGGAGGCTGGCCAGCTCGCAGGAGGTACCTCAGCTTGTGGCTGGCATCCCTACGGAGAGCTTCCACAGTTTTCCTGAAGTGCTCGGTGCTGACAGTTTTTACAAGGCAGTTGGCCAACAAGGGGACCGCATTTTGTGCTGCTGTCATGCTGGAACAGGGCAAAGCAGAGGGAAAAAGAGAAAGATCTTCTTGGGTCTGTCTCCACTTTGGCTGTGGGTTCCAGCAACTCAGCAGGGTGGGAGCTTGGTGCAGCTTGTTGGAAGAGGGCAAGCAAGGCTTTGCTGAATCTGTGTAGACACATGAATTTGAAGACGGTGATTTTTAAGGGTCCATTTTAAGAATTCTCAGAGGTGTTCATGGGGAACAAATCCTCTGAAGACGAGGGTGAGAAACCATCACTGACCCAAGAGGGCACTACTGTAGCGTCAACGGCGATGCTGTCAGTGGACCTGGCACTGGTTAATCAGATCAGTCAGGAAGAGTGGGTATGAGAAAAGCCAAATAACTTGGGTTTATGATGAGAGAGGTGGCAAAAGATATGGCCTGAACTGGACTTTGGGCTGTGCTAACAGAGGGAGGAAAGGAAAGAATGGGAGAAATGCCATAAGGACAAAACAAAAAGGTTTTGAAACAGCCTCAGTGTGTGGGCAAGGGAGAGATGTTAATCAGTTAACTGCTCAATTACAGGCTTTGTCACAGGCAGATGGAGCGGAGGTGGCTCCACTCCGCAGAGGTGACAGCCGAGGTGGGGACTGCCAACAGCCCAAAGGTCTCGTCCCAAAATACAGAATAAAACATTTTTCTTTTTCACATCACCCTCCTGTGAGCTGAGCTGGTGCTAGACCAGCCTTCCATATCCAGACAGCTCGAACCTGGAATTTGGAATAAAGGAAAATCTGGAGACAAATAAACTCTGAAGGAGCTCACCTAAAAATAAAAGCACAGTTGAGAGATGGTGATTCAAGGGGACGTTGCTCTTTGGGTGTACTCTTTCCCCAGTGTGAATATTAACTCTTTTAATGAGAGAGGTGATGTGTCAGACTTTCCATTTTAGCTTGATAATATTTTATTACCTCCCTATCATTAAAAAAAGAAGAAAATTATTTTCTTTTAGCCTCTTCAGTTCTTTAATCTGAGTCCTCCTCTGTCAGATGTATGGAGACTTTTCTTTATGAATCAGGAGCAAATTCTCCAGCTTCTCTCCCACAGCTTTTAATCCCTTCTTTTGTTTCACCATGTGGTTGTGTAAGCTGTTCCCTTGAGAACAGGGCTCCAGGAATATATAATTAAATAGAAAGTTTGGCATAATAAGTGATCTTATCACTTTGTTGGGCTTTTTTCAGGTCTTTGTGTGATATTCCTAGGCCGCTCATTTGAAGTTATTTAATTACAAGGCCCCCACAATAGAGCCAAGGCCTTGGATGGTTTTTTTAATGGCATATTATATCATGTGTTGTGATGCTTTGTGTACCAGGTGACCTAGGAGGGGCTGACAACCCTTCAGGACTGTCACTGACAAAGCTGACTCCGCAGAGATTGTTTTTGCTATGAGTAATTACTGGGGGGAAACTCCTCTTCAAGCCCTAACAAATCAAGTAGTTGAACCCCAGAAAGCTGTTGTCACAGTCAAGGTGGGTGCTGGACCCCCCTCGGGACTGCACTCTGCTAGGGGCAAGAATAAAGGAGAAAGCCAAATCCTGTGAAAACTCCCATTCCCAGTGAGCTTTCCCGTGTCTCGTGCTGATCGGAGTGCTGTGCCTTCTGACATCCGCGGGCGGTGGAGGCGTGTGGCTGCTGTGACCTCCATGGGGTGGGATGGTTGCCCAACGCAGGTTTCTCCATGGGTTGAACCTCTCCATTGTTCAGCTCCGAGCACGATGAGGTATCAGGGTTCAGGCCTCGCCCTTGAGAAGCCTCAGGGCCTAAATTGACTAGGTGTGAAATGCTTAAGTACTTCAAGATGAAGATAAGATATGGAGATTTAAAAAAAACCCCAACCCTATTAGAAACCTGACATCTATTGAAGTGTATTCTAGGTAATGGGATGTGTGTGCTTAGGATGGAGCTAAAATTGATAGGAAACCAGTGATTGTAAAAGTCCTTCCTCTAGATTGCTCTTGGATTACCCAATCACCTCTCTGCATCTTTTGGCGCGGAAATAATTTTGACAACTGACCTGCATCTCCTCTCCAAAGAATGCACAAAGCGACTGAGGATGATGTGAGACGTGAATGCAGTAACACAAAGGAAGACACTGGCGTGGTGCGGTGGTATGATTGCACGGTGGCATGGCAGGATGTGCAACATGGTGCTTTCAAAACCCCAAAGCATTTTTTTGTGGGGTTTTTTTTTTTTTTGGTGTGTTGTTTTTTTTTTTTTTTTTTAAAAGAAGAATATTCTTCCAATCCTCATCTCCATTCTAGCTGCTGGTCCATCCACAGCCACCATCAGCAGCGTGAGGAGGTGGATGGTGAGCTTTCAACCTCGGGTAAGACCAGAAGGGGCCACCAGCCAGGTGGAGGCAGGAGTTGGGCTTCAACCATGATTCCCCCTGCTGGCTAAAATTTTCTTAAATGCAGACAAGCTGTATTTTCCCCTTTTATTACTTTTTGCCTGTAAAATGTCAGCGAGACCTCTCCATATCTGAAGTTTTAGGCCTTCAAACATTACACAACCAGCAATGGAAATGGGCTTTTAAACTGACCTGTTTGCTTGAAAAACTTCAGTCTCTCAGCAAAAACTGCCTGCAGGAAACCCTTCCCCCTCTTTAAACAGCAAATTTGTTTCGAGAGCTTCAGCAATGCCAGCACCATCTCTGGGCACGACAGTCGGAGGAAACTGCTCTGCTTTCCGTTGGCCATGTGACTTGGGGTAAGACCTCTGCGTTGTTTTAATCCATCAACGGAGAACCCGCTGATTGATGCCCCGCAACTGCCCTGGCGCGGTTTGCTGCGCACCTGAGCCCGGAGCTGATTTTGGAGCTCCATCCCCTTTCTACGCTCAGGCAGAAAGCCCTCGATCTGAAAGTCAGGTGCTAATGAAATAATAACTGAGCAGAGATTAACATACCCTTGCAGTGTCTTTTTCAGGCCTCATTTTCTTGTTTTTCTTGGAATGCTGCTCCATTTGCTAACTTATTTGCTTTGCTTCCAGCTTGCTTACCCATCATCGCTAATTACAGAACAAACAATTGCAGTAATACAGTAATGAATAGCAACCTTTTTTTTTTTTTTTTTTTTTTTTTTTTGTGTAGGTGCACCTGGTTCAAACATTTAAGATAAATGGGAGTGACTTTCCAACTCTCCTCTCCTTTGCCTAGCAGCAGAATTTCTATCAATCCATTCTGGGATGGTATGAGCGGGCGGCAGGAGGTTTTGCCAGGTAGGCAGAAGGAAAGGGTGTTCTGATACCTCCCATAAATGCAGGGTTCAAGGGTTGCTGCTGAGGACCATCCACTTCCATTTTTAATTTCAACTCCCCCCTTGACTTTTTGCTGGCATTACTGCGAGCAATTCTCTCTGATCCTGGTGACACCGACTTTGGCTGAGCTGAAACTCCCTACAGCAAGACTTAGTGTGACCCCATATTCACAATTTCACCATTCATTCAGAAAAAGGAGAAATTCAAAACAGAGACTAAAACCTTTCCTGTACCCCTGTCCTTGGGTTAAGCACAGGCACAACTTCACTGGTTCTGCTGCTGCTCTGTGTAAACTTATGCATCTACGTAAGAGTATCTCTTCGATCTGGATTTGGGATTACAATGGAACAAAAAGCAAAGTAAATCCACTAGTAAGTACATCAACAAAAACATCTCACAAATGAAGCTTAAATAACCCTCAACATGTACCTGGAAGTAGGAAATTACCTATTGTAAGTGAAATAGATGTTGATATAAAGCATTTAATCAAAATGGAATTAGTGTTTCAGTTAATCTTTCCGTATTTCCTTTCACTGGTGTGTGCGGTTGGGCAGAGACAAGTCTTTGCCTGGGCTGGGAATGGCTCTGACTGCGGACTGGCTTCCACCTTGTATCTACACAGCCTTTCTGACCTCTTTTGTATTTTGTCCAATGTGATATGATTCAGGAGAACAGTTTGCTTTCAGTGAGTTATCAAATTTTTTTTTTTTTTTTTTTAAAATCCTCTTCTACTCTAACGTTACCCAGGGCCTCCAACCTCTGGAGCTACTAGCATTTCTGAAAAGCAGGTGTACAATTCTACTACAAATATACTTACAGGGAGATATGATCTGCTTAACCTGAGTCACCCCCTGAACTGGTTTGATGTTATTTTGGTGTAGTGCTCACTAGTTGTGCACTACGATAAATCAAGAGTCACTTTTTGAGGATGCAAGCGCACACCATTTGCAAGACTGAAATGAATCACCCTCTCTGCCTGTTCAAATGGACCATTACAATCATTGCCAGCTCTAGAAATAATAAAAGCATTTGAATCAACCCTCAGAAAATTGTGAATTTGGCTCAGAGGTCTTGAGTCTCTCCTCCAGTAGCGGGAGGAAGGTGTTTATACCTTGTCTTTTTGTTCCAAAACCTTCATGTTAGAAGTAGAGTGGCTTTTTCTACAGCTGGTTTGGGTAGAAATATGCCTTTGGAGAAAGGAAGGTTGAGCTGCTCGCCTCCCCATGCAGCTGAGGATTTAAGAAAAATGCCAAATATAGGTGTCAATGCATAGATGCACGGTAGCAGCTTAGAGCAGTGGAAAGGATTGGGAATGGGCGAATGCAATGGTGCATCTTGCAGATTAACAGCTATCAGAGAAATGGGATCATCTACCCCAGAATTGTAGGGAGTAGGTAGGGTGAGATGCAACTGCAATGTCCCCTTGGGCTCCTCCTTGTAGAGTCCGTCTGTCTGGGCCCCTTGTGCACCCTTTACCTCTGTCCCAGGACTCCCCTCTTGCTCTCCCAAGTCAAGTTGCGAGCAAACACCAGAGCAAAGTCACTAAGGAAGAAGGTTTCTGCTGCTTTCAATGTCCCAAGAGAGGGTGAAATGCTCTGTGAGCGCCAGCTCTCAGTGCTGGGCTGTGGGGATGCCCCCTCCTTGCAAAGTGGGTGTCTGGCGTCTGGACACTAAATTGTGTCATGAAAGCAAATGTGGATTCTGGGAAGATTCATGGGGAAAGGTGGGGGTGTGTGATGTTCAAAGTGTGATAGCAGCCCTTTAGATCTTTCCTTGGTGCAGTGTCCCAGTGGGACAGGGGCTGATCTGGGGTGCTCATCCTTTTGCGTCAGACTCTCCCTTTGGTTTGCTGTACCCATGCTGATTCCCTGTGTCCGTGATGTGCAACTGAAGGAGCACATCTGAATCAGATATAACAAGGCCTCTGTGACTGACTTTACCCCTTTGCATGTCCTGGTTTTGTGTCTGTATTTTGACTGATATAAAGCACCATGAAACTCTAGTCCTGCTGCCCCTGGAGCCATGGAGCAGTGCAGTAACTACCTGCATCCCGTGCTTGCATGATCCAGGGTGAAATGCTGGGCTGCAGCAAGGAAAAACCCAGGATGAGGTGGTATCCTGAGCCTGACAAGGGCATGCTGAGGCCAGGCAGGAGGAAAGCCTTGGCGAGTGGAGAAGGAAGGACGCGCTCTCCTTGGCGGCCGTTCACTTGCACACCAGGAGCGGGAAACGCGTGTCTTCCTCAAGTCACGGCTCCACCTTGCAGGAACAGCTTTCAACACCTGGCCCCAGTGTTTCCCCAAGATCTGAAAACATCGACCTGCTGGGACGTGTCCTCAGCCTCTAGAGGTGAAGGAAAGACCAGGGCTGGGGTGGAGCCACCCGCACCCCTGCCACTGCAGTGTTACACAGGGCACGGCACCGACGAGGGCTCCTCGTCCCTGCACTGGTTGCTTGTGCTGCCGGAGGAGGGTGCACAGGCTGTGTGCGGTGCGGGTGGTCCCCTGCACCCGTCCTGGGTGCTGCAAGAGCTGCCCTGGTGTCCAGCCTTCCCCGGTGCCACTGACCTCCGGCGATGAGATATCACGCCTGGTGATGGTGGACACACATGGTGCACAAGGAGGGGGTCCTCTGCACTCAGAGAAGGTGGTCTGCATGTACAGCTCCTAAACTTCAGCTGGGTTTGGGGATGGATCTCTGGGTGCTCCTCTCCCACATGAGGGTGCCTGCCAGGCTGAGGGCTGCAGGAGCGATGGGTGAAGAAACCTCTGCAGATGTCAACACGGTTTACGTGTGAGATAAGCCCCAAGCTGCACTGCACAGAGAGGAGCAGGGAACTTCTGGGAATTTTAGACATCTGGAGAACTTTAATGTAGAAAACACAGATGTTTATAGATGCTTGCTGCAAGGTCAGGGAGGTTTGAAGATCATAATTTCGTGCTTGGGCATCTAAGTCCTTTTGCAGATTTCTTGGCTCCACCCTTCGCTTCTGCAATGGCAGAGGAATGATTTGAATTACAGCAGCATACAAGCTGCTCAGGATAAATGAGCTTGCTACATCCACATGGAACAAATCTCTCTGTGTCTCACTTTCCTCTTAATTAAAATGAACATATTAATAATTACAGAGGTGTTGGGAGGATCATTGGTGAGTGGCCAAAGTCTCAGACACGTGCAAAGTTGCATAGGTGTTCAAAGTACTGTTACTATCAGTTTATTACTCATCACGTTAATCCAATTAATTCATGATTTGTTTAAATGCCGACTGGCAGGTATTCTGTGTCTAATATTAAATAAAACAGGTTATGTTTATAGCCACAGTGCTGCTCTTACTATGTTGCGTGAGAGCCGTTCTCACCATTTGGTCATCACTAAGACAAATAATATATAATGGGGATATTTCAACAAAAGGCATCCAGTGCAACTTCCTTGACCTGGATAAATTGCACTGGGCAAAAAAACCCTCCGACAGCTCCAGCAAGTGCTGGGGATAGACACAAACTGGTTCCAAATGGGAGCTTGGAGCTAACGCTATCCCTTTGCCATTTAGCTACAATACCTCCTGTTGCTTTAAAATAAGACTTAGATAGGATATGTTCAAAATACTACCTATTAATTAGGTAAAAAAGCTAAGCCCTCCTTTCCTCCCCAGATCCAGGGGAGCTGAGGGCACCAGCCTCCCCGGCACACAGTGAGAGGTGATTTACTGTAGCCCCAGCACAACGAGCATTTTCTGGGGCCGCAGCACATAGACATGCCATTGATAATTCTGCCTTTGTTTTGATTGCTTCCAACTGCAGAATGAGTGAGACTTAATTGGCAGAAATGACCTCATTCCTGGCTGATTAAGGTCTCCATATGTGTTTTATAAATAAAGTAGTCTTTTCAACTGTTTTATCACTTGGAGGTTTTAGCAGACTAAATATGATTTATGGTGTCTTGCCTATTTCCCCGAACGGTGACTATTTCTGATCATCCACCCTCCCTGCAGCCAAGGACACTGGCACATCAAGAGCTGATGGGAGCATCGCCTGGTGCTCATTGGTGCTGCTGTGGTGGCTCTGGAGGTGGCCGGGCACCATCCAGCCCCTCTCTGGGCCGTTCGCCCAGCAGAGAGTGTGGCTGGGCAGAGGTTTTCCATGGAGCTTGTGTTGGGCGTGTGGCATGACCGGACGGGCTGTGTGCTGCTGTCTGCAACGGGCTCCTTCATGGCATGGCCAGGGCTTGCCCCGACAGTGCTCACAGGTGATGGTTGCATTGGCTGCTGGCCAAATTCCCCCATTCCCTTTCTTATTATATTATAATAAAGGAATCAAGAAAATATATGCATTAAATCAGGCTTTCTCTAATTATTTGGGCTGCAGTGTGTGGCCTCCTGCAGCACTGGGAAAGGCTCTTCGAGGGGAGCCCCAATGGGCACCTCCATTCCAGCAAGCTGCTGGATCATCCCACTCCATGCCCGAGGGCAGGGGCTGAAGATGGGCGTCAGCACAGGACCTGCCATCTGCTTCATCCTCCCAAATCCACCCAACATGAAGTCAGAGTCAGAGGTGGAAAGATGAAGAGTGGTCGGATGATGCCAGCCAGGTGCTAAGCTGTGAAACCTGGAATAGTGCTTTTGAAAGAGATTGTTAGACAAACAGCAAAAGAAAAAAAAAAAAAAGAATGAATAGAAATAAAATCAAGATCTTGTATGTCAAATGCACTGCTCACTCCACTCTATGTCATTTCAAGTCTCTTTGTTTTCATGTAGCTGTATTGCTTAATCCAAGCTTTTGGAAATCACGAGCGTGGCTTAAAATTAGAGCTGAGAAATGTTTCATACCAGGTTCTTTTATTTGTTCTCTGAAGGTTGAGCATTTTACACTAGTGTGCCTTTCAGGAAGGCTGGAAATGCTTTAAAGAAAAAAAATGAAAGCTTAAATTGTTAGGTTAAAAACTGATCCGAGCTCTAAATCACCAGTAAATACAGATGACTCAAAATAAAATGGTGAGAACCGAAAGTACCATTAGACATTTACAGAGATAAAGAGAAGAGGTATATTTAGTGGGATTCTTGTGTCTTAGTGTTTGGTATTCTGAACTGTCTAGAGAGAAACATGCTGATTTCCTTGGATTACTTGATCATGGTTCACTGAGTTCAAGTTTTCCTTCCTTTTTTATTTTGCTGCTAATTCAGCAACAGTGAATATTCTTGTGAATGAATTCAGGGAGCTAAAGCACATTTTTTGAGAGAAAGAATACCTTTTCTAACAAAGATCATTTCCTAGCTGAAACGCAGGTGAAAGAAAAAAGGAAAAGAAAGAAGTTGGTTTTATGTAATATTTATTTAATCTGAATTTTTAAAAAAACAAGCAAAATAAGAAAACTGGCTTGAAACAACTGGATGTGAAATTCCAAACAACAAAATTTGGGATTTTGTGCCAGACTGGATGCAGCTTGAAGGCAAAGCAGCTATCGAGAGCCGGCGTAGGAAGCAGCTAGGGAGGCCGAGGGAGGATTCAGATGGGGTGCAGGATGCTTCTGCTTTACACCCCCAGGGTTGCTCCAAATATTACTCCTGAAAAATGAGGTCTGCATCCTGTAATCAGGTCTGCTGTGGAAGGTGCTTCTCCCATCACAACTCAAACTGAATTTCTTTTGGAAATGAGGGATCCATAACAAGGATTAATGGCACCACAAGGGCTTTGTCATACCCGGAGGGACAGCAGAGGTGGTTTAACACCATTCCTCCTTGGGGAAACTCACTGGGGCAGGACAGCCCGACAGGCTTCTGCTCAGGTTCATCTTGAGGAGTGTTAAGGCAACGCTGCCCCATATGAGACATTACTGTGTGCGGTGTCTGCAGTGAACTCTAAATGTGGTGTTTCCCCTAATGGAAGAAAGGCAGAGACACTACAGTCAGGTTTTCCACGTGCTTCTCGCCACAAGGCATGCAGGAGGGAGCCCGCTGACGTTGAATGAAATCCTTCCTTTGTGGCTGGCAGGGAGAGAGGTTCTGTGTTATTTCTGTGCTGACGGCGTATCTCCAGGAAGGTTATTTTGGTTTTGGCTTCCCTTACCTTAAAGGAATGGCACTACATGAAAACCCAAGGTCCATTCCTGACCAGAAGGGTTTTGGTTGGAGATGAAACGAAGCATGCTCCTGCCCTGCTGAGGTGGGAAGAGAAAAATATCTAAGAGAAACCTCTGCTTTTGCCTCTTTTGGAAGTTACAACAGCAGCTTCCCAGCAAATGGCAAACGTTTTAAGGCAACACTTGAGATGTGTGCTCGCCTGGAGCAGAATACCAGACACCACCAAAGACTCCCAGCTGGATTTTTGTCTCTGTGTAGCAGGGGCTGGTGCCAGGGTGAGTAAGGGAGCTCTTCTCCTGAAAACCACCATGAACACAGATCTTCACAGATGTTCTTTCACTGAGAGCTGAAGCAATCTGTTGTTGTTTCCAAACAGGCTTTTCTGTGCTCTCCTGGACGCTCAGCCCAGGGAAACACTGGTCCTCCTGCGCCAGGGCAGAGGGGTGTTTGCAGCATATGATGGGGACATGTCCTCGGGTGGGGGACAACATGGCCAAGTGACAAACTCCCTAAAAGTGCCACTCCTCAGCAGGGCAGGGAGGCAAGGGGCTCCGTCATGAAGGACACGAGCGCTCGGCTCCAGCTGCCCTGGAGCTCCTGTACCCTCTGCCCTTCCCCAGCCTGCAAAAATACTTACCGTCCTCCTCCGTTTGGCAAAGGTTAACTGCTGGGGAAATGCAAGGACTATTGATTAAGGTTTGCTGGACATTTCGCATGCTTGTCCCACGGGGCTAGGAGAAATATTCTACCTCTCTCCAGCCCTTCGTATTGGAGCCACTCTTTATTCAGCCGATTTCTCGGGAGAAATCTGGGGAGGGGGAGTGTGCCTGCCAGAGATGTGAGCTGAATAACAATTGTTAAATCCCCCTCTTGCATCAACTTCTGCTTCTGCTCCTGCTGTTCCATATTCTCTGTGGCAGAAACATTGGAAACAGATTTTCTGGGTGCAGAAAAAAGAAAAATTGAACGGCCGTCAAGATGCCAAATGACAGAACATATTTTCCTCACACAGATAACATTTCTGATTTTGTTAACGAACACCCAGGTTTCCCTGAAACCTCTAACCATCACAGAGTTTTTATAATAATGTTTGCATTAGGCTTCTGGTGGGTTCAGGCTTTTGGAATTATATTTGAGCTTCCTTAGCTTTCAGCACCATTAAGCATATTTTAAAAACACATTAAAAGGAATATGTCAACTCAGTTTAGGCTGAAACTTATGTTGGGAAAGGAAAAGAAAAGTGGTCAAAAGAAAGAATTTTACAAAATACAAATGAAGCAGGAATGTTTTCATTAAAGGAAAAAATAAAGAAAATATGTTATTCCAAAATAACTTCCTTTCTCGTTTTTTTACCTTTTTTTTTTTTTTTTTTTTTTTTTTTTTTGACCGTGCAACTCAAACACATTAACTTTGTTCTCATGAATGACGAAAACTAAGTGACCAGAACCCAAACTGCTCCAGGTGATGTGAAACAAAACTTCTTGGTTTTGGGAAACAAAACGAAACAGGAACACCAAATGTAAAAATATCACCAGAAGCACCTGCAAGTTTAAATAGAAATATTTAAGTGAGACACGGTTTGTTTCCTTGGTAAAAAATGTAGGCAATTTGCCTTTTATTTTAACATTTCCATCAATTAAAAGACCCAGGGTCGTCCCAGACTCCAGCCCATAGTCTTCCACCTCCAGGGGCCATTAGTAAGAAGCCCAAATTGTCAGTTTTTGCTCTGAAAAAAAGATTACTAAAACAAGGCTCCACTCCTTCCACTGCCTTTTGTTTCTCTGAAGAATAGTACGTGCATTGTTTCAAAGCAAAAGGGGGAAGCAGGGCTGAATGACGCAGCGTAGAGGTGGAGGGGGAAGCCCAGGAGCCCGACGCATCCCGCAGGACAGCCCCTGTCCCCATCCCAAGCCTGGGCTGGGCACCACGACCCCAGGGGGGGTGAGCTGGAGTGTTGCAGCTCCGTGAGTGGAAAAGAAGGAGGGACATGAGGGGTGGGAGACCTTGGTAGCTTCGCAGCTCTTGGGGCAGGCAGATGTCTTGGGTGGTTGTGTCTGGGGTTGTCCTCCCATCAGGCGCCTGTCTCACGCTCGGAGAAGACCCGTGTTCTTCACCGTTGATTTCTCGTCTCTCAGGAAATTATTTTTCAAAAGCCCATGTATTTTTGATGGCTCCTAATCATAACAGTCAGTCTTGCTAGAAGAAGGACAACGTTAATGACATATTAATAATGGCACAAAGCCTCCAAGAAGGCATCTAGAAGCCTTGCTGCATAATGAGCCCACGGCCTCCAAAATGCAAAGCCTCCTTGAAAAGCTTGATGGACCTTTGTGTGGCTGCCCTTTACATGAGATTTCAATTAAATCTAGCAACAACTGATGTCATCATTGATAAAAATACGCAGTGTTGCTTCTTCTCTGCGTAACGCCAGTGTTTTTCTGTTGATTTCAACACTAGCCAGGTCTTCCTTCTGGGCTGATGTGAAAAGAGGAGAGGCAAGATGTAACTGTCTAACCCCACCATGGCTTTTCATCCGCCTCTGATTTTTCTAATGGGCATAGTCAACAGCTCCCTGTTTGCTACCCTTGTATATGGCTTAATATGGAAAACACGACACAGTCTGCCAAGCTCTGTGTGCTACCATGTATGGTGAAAAGGAGTGATTTCCCTAAAGCAGAGGCATAAATTCTGCTTTCTACATATATGAAGAATAAAAAAGATAATATGAATCTCTGGCCCTCTCCTTGTTTAGGTCAGCAGTATAGGAATGCCCAGTTATAAATAGGAGAAAATGTGCTTTCAGGCAGATAAGGCAAGCAGCAGTTTACACTGATTTAGGGGAATAGCAGCTTTTTCCATGCAGAAAAGTCTGCAGCTGGAAAATCACTTTGAATGCATTAGAAAGGCAAGAATGAAATAATGGCAAAGAAGATGACATTTTTAAAGTCCCTAAATAGGTATTTCTCTAATAATAAAATTCAAGTTAAGTTTTTATATTTTATTATTATTAATTTAATAATATAAACAATGTACCCAGCATATAATTATGTAATACTTATATATTCTATATGGTTTTATATAATACCATACCACATTATTAATATATAATGAATATATACTTATTATATGTTATTAACGTATGACTAATTAGTAATATACATGCTGATGCTGCTGAGAAAAAAATTAATGCTGGGAAAAAAAAAGATAATAATGATGGAAGATAACTCAGAATTAGCACAAAATGTCTTTGCGTTAGTTCCGTTTAGAAATCTGGCACGATCAGAACATACATCTTAAATGACCAGGTTGGGAATAGCTGAGGGTGGGAAGACTGATTATGGTCTTGCTAGTTCGGATTTCGATGTGTGTCCTTCCTGAATCACCAGGGAGAGGGACCCAAGGCGGGTGGGGACCCTGATGACTGCATTGGATGGACGGATCAACGCGGATGTGTCAACATGCTGCTGTTATTCCCCAGTTGGCTTTCAAACTGTGAGGAAATGTCCTGTCCTGTTTATTGAGGCTGTGCTTGTAGGAAAAAGCTGAGAAGGAAAGAGAACTCTTCCCAAGGGCACAGAGAATGCCCTCCCCAGCCTGGCAGGGGCTGGGCACAGAGAGGGCAGCTGTGGGTCCAGAAGCACTGCCCAAGTGCCCAAGAACTGCAATATTTTTAAAAAGCTGAGGTTATTTTCTCAGGGATGAGCAAATCAGGTATCTCCACAGATATGATCTTCTTGAAATTTTCTTTTAGTAGTTTAAATAGCTTGATCTGAAGTTTTATCTGAGTTTCAGCCAAAAAAAAAAAAAAAAAATTTCTCCTGGTATATGAATTTACCTGCCAAACTGCAGCCAGGGGGAGGGATTTTGTATTAAGCTATAGCATTAGAAACCTTCTTCCTTGGGGTAAAGAAGAAGAACTTAAGAAATATTCATTCCCATGTGTTTACACAACAGACCCTAACAGCTCCAAGGGGGCCTTTAGGATTAATTGGGAGAGTGCTCTCTGCTGTAAAAGGTCCCTAAATACGTGTTTACCTAATCCAGGCTTTGAGCACCGCTCAGATCTTTGCCTGTAACAGCTCTGGGGCTGCAAGCACCATGGTGTGTCCTGAGAGTGGATCTGTCCCCTCCTGTTGGCACCCTGTGGGGTTGATGTCCCCAAGAGCGCTGTGGCCATGCTGGACCTGGCTATTGCAGCATCCTTTCTGCATCCAAACCAGGGGCTTCACCAGCCAAACAGGCTTGGAGGCTTTTTGCCCATTTCCACGTGTAAGTTCACTAGCGATGGTTTTACTGCTGAAGGATTCCCAGGTTCATCTCCAGAAAAATTTCTCCCCAGCCTTCAGAAGTAGCTTTCTTAGGTAAACCTCAGCATCTTTAAGGAGAAGTGGGGTAATTTCCTACTCCAGGTTTTCACTCTGAAGTGTCCCAGGTGACCCTTACTGGTTGGATCTGGACAGCAGCCGTCAAATCAGCAGTATTAGGTTTTGCAGCCTGATTATGTGGGTGTAAAGGGTGCAAAGTGTGAGGATAGGGGTGAATTCAGCCCCTTGTCCACACAGCGGCAAGGAGGCTCCTTGTTTGTGTTCATGGTCTCTTTGAGTGAAGGGGATGGGCAGCATCGTGTGGGTCGCTGGGGCAGATGTTGCCTGAACCAAGATGACAAACTTTGCTGAAGTGACAGGGTGAACGTCCACCTGTATTACATATGAGTATTATACACATCCACAAGATACAGAAATTATTTCACAACTTTGGGCCAGACTTGTCCTGCATAAATAAAATCCAAACTGAGTTAAAGCCATGCGACAGAATCTCTAATCTTTGGTATGACCTTTATTGAGGACGCTGTTCTCTGGAAAAAAAAAAAAAAAATGTATTTGGCAACAAAGTGGTTAAATCAAAATAACAAGAACGATTTATCTAGTAGCTTTCCCTGGCTATACTCAAGGGGGGTATATCTACCTATTTGTCAAGTCATTGACAATAGCCTATTTCTTTCTTCCTACCCATATGCTTTATTAAAGAAACACTTGACCTACCTGTCATATCAAACTGCTTCCTTTATCCAAAACAGAATAATATAGACATTTCCCTTAAGGGAATCCTGATGCAAATATATAAGGACAGGTTGCCAATTTGTTGAGCGTATTAGGGTACAGAAAACTGTCAAGGGAAACAGCTGTAATACAGACTGTTCTAACAAGCTCATTTTTCTTTTTTTTCGGTGGTACTTTTGGTCTCTCTTTAGTTTATATTATACGATTTGTACGTTACGATTTTTATGGACAGCTGTCAGCTGCAACCCATCTTTTTCACTCTGAAAAAAAGGAAACCTTCAGATTCCTGGCCATTGCTCTGTTCTATTGTTCAGTCTTTGACAATAACTGTCACAAACCCTTCAGCTGCACATAGCTGTGAGGAAAGTTATGGGATAGGGGAAGGAAAAAGCAGCAAAGCTTGTGATGGAGAAGTCTCTGACTGCGATTTAAAAGGCATGTATTTTCTCGTGAAGCCACTTAAACACATGGTGACACTTCCCATTTTCACCTGTCTGCTTCTGTTGAAGAAAGCACTTGCTGTCTTGCACTGGAAGAGTGGTTTGGGCAATAAGTCACTTTTGAAATGATGCAGAAAGGTCCAAATGTGGCACGTTGCACAACCAAGCTTTGCCGCAGCTGAGGGCTATAAATGGGAGTCAAGCTGGGGGAATTCAGGTTTCCCAGTGGCATGGTGGTTAATCCTGAGCCACTCAGTCCCCGGCACTGGTTTTGGTGCACAGGTCCAAAACGTCACCAGCTTTCCAGCAAGGCGTTTTGGTGATGTTGTACAGACCCTCATCAATTTCCAAGTGAAATCCATAATTTTCAGCAACTGGAATCTCCTGAGACCAGAAAAGATTAAGAGGCAAATCCATATAATTAGAGGTCTACTTTGACTCGTGGACAAGGCAAAGGCTGTGCTAAAGGAACAAAGAGTAGATTAAAGATGTTAGTCCTGTTTCACTTTGGCTGCTGCTCCACTGAAATCAGTGGGGTTACCCCAGAGATTAATTAGTCAATTTATGCTTGTTTGTATAAAGGATGACATAGATCATCAGCTGAATGAAGAAAAGTTCAGGCAGTGCAAGTCAGGCCAAGAGGGGAGAGAATTAACTGTGTCTGGACCGAGGTCACAGCTCAGGCTGATCTGGTTGCTGTGCCAGAGCATCGTGCCCACTGTGTGTCCCTATCGAGTGACCTGAGATGAGAGGTGACCACAGGCTTCTGCATATCTAATAAAAGTCAGGTCACCCTAAGAAAATTTCTTTAAAGGGTCATACAAATATTTGGGTAGAGAAGAAGAGGAGCACCAGGATGACCACGTGAAAAGGTGCACATCACATCAATTGTCTGATATTTCCCCTTGGTGTGAAATTCTGCTTTTAACAACCCAGCAACGTGTCCGTGGACCCATCATTGGGCTCCTCTTCTAAACAGTGTGAAAAAGTGATTCTCAATCTTTTTTTTTTTTTTTTTTTTTTAATGTGGAAGCATCCAAATGAAGATAGAGCAGTAGGCATCCTGGTCCTGTTGGACTCCCCGGGGAGTTTTCTTGTGCCCCTTTTCAGGGCCAGGAACTCACCCATCTGTTAAATATTGGCACCATGGAAGGAGGGAGGTCTGGTGGGCTGGTGTCTCTGCCTTGGGCCAGACTGCCAGGGCCTTCAGGGACATTTTGCTGGCACGTGGCATATGAAGGAAAGCAGTCAGATAGGGCCCTGTGTAATTGCGGGGTATATCCAGAGACAACGAGAAGAGGATCCTGAAAATGTATTTGTAGCACTGATTCTGCCTTTGGAAAAGGACGGGATAGTTTGAAGCCATTAATAGAATTTTTATAGCCATTAATAGACTTTCTATAGCAGACACTACCCAAGCCAGAAATGAAAGATTACCACCAAAGATTAACAAAGTGGAGATGGCAAAAAAATAGCTGCTTGTTCCTTCGGGATTCTGCAGAGTTAAGGGAGAGGGGCTCTCAGACACCACTCTTCCATTCTGGTTTTGTAAATACACATACCCAGTATATGCTCACCAGCAGATGAGCATTTTCTGACCGAAGTGAAAACATAGCCTCCTTTTTGTACATGTTTTGGATCTGCAATGCATTTTCTGGGGCCAAACTGTAGCTCAGACACAGTGAGAAATGTATATATATCGCTGGGACTGGAGTGGAGCCAAAAGCTTCTCCTCTTTCACCCTGCCACTGACACACATGATGACACTTAATGATCTCTTGTCTAAATAACGATGCACTGGAAAAAAGCCTGGAATACCCAGGGGAGTGGCGTGGAGGCGTTAATGGTCACGGTGTATTTGGTAAATCCAAACCTCTCGGTGCAGTCTGGTGTCTGCAGAGATGTTCCAAAAATGGGGGGCAGTGGGACAAGTTGGAGCAATCCCAGTGAAGGATTGGGGGGGGGCTGCAGCACAGCCTCCCAAGGACCAGAAACGGCAGCAGCAATTAAACGTTGATCAAATATTGTCCTAGGAGCTGCCTGCCCAAGTCATGTGAGATACCCAGTGGGCCAGATCCCCTGGAACAAAGCCAGTTATGTTCCAGAGAGGATCTGAGTCACGGGTCCTGGGGAATAACCGTTAATGAGCATTAGACAACTGTTTCCTGGGGGAAGCTTGAAAAACAAGTATGTCTCAATCTTGCTTTTGAAAAGTCACATCTTGCCCACGGAGGGGATTTTTAGCACTTTTTTTTTTAACCTGGGCTTCCAGGTATGAGTTCTGAAATGTTCAGGCAACATTGATGTAACAGATTGATTTGGGGGTTTTGTATTATGGAGAGAAATAGTTCAAATATTGCAGCATCCTCAGCAAAATCACACCAGACGCTGCTTACATTGAAAAGTAGCTCATTTGGTTTTAATTCATCTTGTACCATGAGGTTACAGGCTGTTTTAGTTCCTGCTTGCTTTCTAGCTGCTTTCTGTTACTTTTTTTTTTTTTTTCTTTTTTTTCCTTTTTTTTTTTTTCCTGGAGCTTGTGAATTGCAAGGTCAAGCTAAAGTCAAACTTTACCATTTCGGTGATGAAATGCAAGCAGATGTGGCTGTTCCATGTGACACCGCGCCCGCCCCGCCGTGCTGGGGTCCGTGGGTGGTGCCTGGCACCCTGGACCACGTCCACTCCCTCGCAGCTCCGCGTCGCCAGTTCTCCGATTCGGATTTCAAAGCAGATGCCAGGCTGGTCGCTGCTCATCCCAGGAAGGTGACCAGGGAAATTGCTTTAAATTGCAGTGCCTGCACGGACCGTGGTGCCCACAGCTGCTGTTTGCTTGGCCTTAGGAAGGAGAGTAGGCAGGTGACCGACGGTTTGTGATGGTGTTTTCCTTCATAATATTTTGTTGCATCAGAGTGATTTCCTCGGGGACGTCAAGCTCTGCCTGCTGGCAGGGAGCTACGTGGTACCGAACTGCCAATTATGCAGAGTTTCCCCTGGCTCCACCACTTTCTGCAGATCTATTCATTTCCTCTCTGTGTCTCTCGTATGGTTTGCAAATGACAATCACTTAGCCTTGAGTAGGGTGGACTCTCCTACCTGAAATAAAACTAAATTAACTCACCCAGCCCCAGGCTGCTGTTGAAGCCAATGACACTTTTTCATGGAGGTGACTGCGCTGCTCGCTGCTGAAATTTCTCGTGTCCATTTGTCTCTTCCTACCGCTAAAATAAAGCACTGATTCCCATGAATTTAGGCGTATGGCTCAGAGCAAAGAGCTCAGGCATGCTAGAAGGGTGGCATTAGCCATTTCTCCTGGGACTCCTGCCCTCTCCTCCAGCCATCTCTTGCTCTGGGCATTACCCTGCATTTGATGGTCATTGATGGATTTAACTGCCATCCCAAATCTACTCCTAGGTTTGCCTCTAGATATAGAAATAAAAGCACAACCTGCTTACAAAAGACAAGATGGGTTTGGCAGAGAGGATTGCCCTTACTCGGCACATCCTGCACCACAGGTCTGGGCTGCTCGGTGCTTTTCATTCATAGGTTTGAAAAACTCATTAAATTATTCTGAATGAGACCGGTAAAGAATTGAATCTTACCGGTTTATGCTCATGACCCCGTGGTGTGTAGTGAAACCGCAGTCATGTGAAATATTTCGCTCGGTTGTCTTGCTGAGGTTATTCATCCTCGAGGCAGAAAACATACATAAAGTTGCTCTCTTTTGTGGCGATGGTGAGAAATACAAGGTTAGCAGCATCGCTGAGGATTAATGAATTTCTTAAGAAATTTGAGGATGAGCCCTGGGAATTTTTCATCTCTTGGTTTGTGTACACATGGCTCTGTTGCCTCTTTGCAGAATGGGATGTAGAGCTTTGTATCAATGAAAGCTATCCAAGTAACGCAGCGCAGCCACAGCGAAATCACGACCAGATAATATTTTATACCTACTGTCAGCTTTACATTTTTCTAGGTCTGGGTCAAATCGTGCTTCTTTTTTTTTTTTTTAATGTTAGTTACAAGACACATTCCTAGAAAAATGACAAACCCTGAAATCCTTCTGAAAATTCAAAGTAATCTCTAAATAGAGAGAAAAGGGGCCGGCGGCTCGAGCCCTCTGCCTCGGTCAGCGGGGATGCTGTGAAGCCAGCCTGCTCCCCTTGCCGCAGCGCTTTCCCTGATGTTTCTCTCCAAGGCCTTTACTTGATGTTGTTCTGTTTCTATTAGGATTAGCATGACCCACTTAGTGGTCTCGGAGGAAAGGCTGTTTAAGTCTGAGGGATGGCTGCGTATACAGGGCAGGAAAGATGGTGTCCCACGTTTCAGGAACATCGCGGTTTTCTCGCCGAGATGCGTGGAGCTGGAGCCGCTTCCAGACATGTGTTTGTAATTTCTTGTTTGGTCTGCCTCAGTTCTGAGAAACGGTGCATTTTTTGATTTGCCTGCTGAAAGAGTTTCACACTTTCGGATACTGGCGTTTGATTAGTTTTGATGATAACCACAGTAGTACAATTCTGACTTCCAGATTGCTTTCCAGCATGACACTAAGCAGCCACCCATCTCCAAGGCTGAAGAAATTCACACGTGCATTTGATTTTTTCTTTTTATGAAGATGCAAACAGTGTAAATGCTTGCCACCAAAAAAAATTCTTAAAAAAATCACATTTCCTTCCATTTAGGGTGATGTCTGCGTGAGCCTTTTCTAGGAAATAGGATGGGCTCTATCAAGAACGGAGTAGCTCTAATTCCTTCTTTTATCATCTCCATACATTAATTATCTGCCTGAGCAATTTTTACAAACTTTGTTCAATGAAGAGCTGTATTTGTCAAGTGCGTGTGATTTAAAAGAGAGTTACTGAACTTCGGAAGGAAAATTACTGGGAATTCTTGTTCAGAGATAACATAATATGAAGATGACAGAGAAGAGCAGGCTAGCATTTCTATCACCCTTTTTCCCTGCCTACTAATGGTTTTGATTCTCATTATTTCTCAAATGCCAAGAGTAAAAACCCTCCAGGGTACCAATTAACTGTGCCCAGTCTGGATACGACTGCTCTCATCCAGGACATATCTCGAGATGCTGAAGCTCTCTTTGGGAAAAGGCAATTTGTGTGCAGCTATGTTTGGTATTTTTCAAGGATTTAATCTTGCTGGGAAATAGAGAAGGATTCAAGCTTAATTTAATTGAAACCAAAGATTTTTATTAATTGACTTTAAATATAACCAATTACCATAAATGGGAACCTGGGATCTTTGTTTGCGGATCATTTTTATCTGCATCACTTATATTTTATTAAGGGTTATACTTTCTTCAAACAAGATTAAGTGGCACTTTGAATGTAGTTCTGAATGAGCTTCTTGCCTTCTCTACAATCTTTTCCATCTGCTTTTGCATTCTTTGAAATTTAGACAATCGAGCAATGACTGTGACAGAATTTATGACAGCGTACAACTATATTTTAAATTTTGTTTGCTTAAGCACACTGTATATTTAAGGCACATTTTTCTGATTTCAAACAGCAGACATAGATAGTTTAATGGTTAAAATAATACCATTATGGCTTGCAGCTCACGGCTGATTCTGGTCAGGATGTCTGTGGTATCAGTGGCACTGTGCTTGGTTAACAGGCACTGATAGAGGGACGTTCGCATCGCTGGGGCTCAGCCTTGCCCCTGCATTAATTACTGCCGGCAGCCCTCTCCCGAGGTAGTGCTCTCCCTGCTTTGGAGATTAGGAAGCAGATCTGCTAAGACCAACGCTTTACTCACATGAATAGCTCCATTGAGTCTAACATGGCTATTAAGTGAGTTAAGTTCAATAATATATTAAATCTTTGCAGGGCCTAAGGCAACTTGGAGAAGGTTATTTCAGAAGTCTGCCCTAGCCTTTGGCTGCAGTCACAAAACCATCCTTGTCAGAGCCCGCTGCTTTCCCACCCCTTCATGGCTTGTGCGGCATTTTGCCCCATTTGTCTTGCAGACAGGGCACCTCTGGTGAGCCTCCTGCCCCTTTCTGTCACTCCCTCCCTTCCCTGAGCGCAGCCTTCCCTCCATATCCCTTTGCATCTCTCCAACCCACCTGTGTGCCCTGGAATTTTATTTTTCAATACTTTAATGGGAGAAAAAAACCCCCCAAACCAACAAACCCCACAAACAAAACAGAGGAGCAGCTTCCACTGCCCCTCTACAGCCAAAATAACTCCAGTTTTTATAAAATTGCAATACTGGCAAAAGCAATAGAGGGAGCTGCTGCCGGTGGCTGGGGTCCAGCAAAGCACTACGAGCTGTACTCGCCTAATCCCCGGCAGCGATTTCTCCCACAGCTCTATCATTTAGGATTCCTAGAAATGGATAAAAAAGAAAAAAAAAAAAAAAGAAAGAAAGAGAAGCAACAGCCTCAATCAGATTTCTTTGGATCAATATTTAAAGTGCTGGAAAAATTGAGAGAGAAAGATATTTGTAAAATTCCAAAATATTTTCTTAGCCTTAGTGTAAATATTTGTAGAGAAAGCAATTATTGTGCGTAAGAATTTTCTGCTGTGCCTGTTTTGGTTCTTTCAGTGAAATGATTGCTTTTTTGGCCTACCCCTGAATAACTAAGTAGAGGTGATTAAAAACCTTCAAGTCCTTCAAATTGATTGTATTGTAACTATTTTTGAAAGCAGATTTAATATCAGTATGCTATTTATATTACCCGAGAGCTAACATTTCAGAGACTATACCGATATATCAATGCCTGATGCAAAGCAGATTGCACTGAAGATGTGCAAATGTATACAAGAAGAAAACTGCTTATGTTCAATAAAGAACTGAGATATAAACATATTTTAATACAGTGGCAGAAATGGCTTTGAAATCGGCTGGTTCCTACTGGTTTACTCCATCTACCTCCCTGAAGTTTCTCTTCTGCATCCCCGAAGCTCAGTTACCCTGTGGGGATGGCAGATGCAGGGCTGATGTTTCCCTGAGCTATGTGATGGGCCACTTTTTTCTGTGCATATCAGGCTTATTTTTATCCCCAAATGCACTTTTTCTCCCATGTTCCTGCTGCCCGTCCCAGGGCTGCCCGCTGCCCTGGTGCTGCCTCTCTACTCCTGCCTTCCCCTAAGGTCTCCCCTTGCCCCGGGCACCTCCTCTCTGTCCTGGGATTGCTCGAGGGGACCTCACAGGCTCTCAAAATGCCATCCTTGAGCTTTTCTTGCTCACGGACACCTGCCTGGGCACTTGCTGGAGTATCAGGTGTGGATGAAGGTCTGGCTGCCCCGTGCAGTGCCAGGCTCTGGCGGGTGGAGTGGGAAGGGCTGTCTGTGAGCAGTCCCAAACCCAGCACCCAAAAACTTCTCTGAGGTTGAAGGGACGAGCAGACAGGTAGCAAAGACATGTCAGGGAGGCAGAGAGGTCCCTTCAGGCAGCTGTCAGCTGCCCAGCACTGGGGAGGTTCCTACCTCCAGGCTCATTTCTGGGCTCTGAAGGGACTGGTTACCTTCATGGTAGAGAGTAGGAAATGTTCCCTTTTTATACAAATATTTAATTCCATTTAGTCTGTACAGAAAACAGTGTCTGTAGGGGTTTAGGGCAACTAAATCCAGCCTGGCCATGCTCCTCATGGATGTCCCCAGTGCCACATTTCATGTCCGTGTCACAGCAGAAGGGTGAGACCAGGTTAAAACCTCTCTGCTGAGCTTTTGCCTCTTCTGCATCTCACTGCTGCACTCCTGCTGCCTCTGCCCTGTGGTTTCATACTCAGCTGCCTCTATCCGAGGTAACCAAAGATGTAGAAACCTTCTGGACTCCCTGTTGAAACCTTCCACGCTCAGCCCATGGCAAGGGCCAGAGCCTGCAGAGCCAAGCCTAGCTGAGCTTAGCTGAGCCAAGTCGGGGCTAGGCAGCCCAGCAGCTGGCTGCAGCTGGCTCCCCACGGTGCAGCCCCCATGGCCTAGCTCGGGACATGTATGTTTTCACTCCTGTCCTCACCCCTCTTTCCAGGGAAGTCCACCCACTCCTCCCCTTCCTCTCTGCCTTTGATAGTTCATCTATATTTTGCGACCAACAGCAGCCTCCTGCTCTTCCCAGAAACCTTCTCCCCTCTATTAGCTGCCCCCTCCTGCCAAGTCTAACGACAGCAGTGCCTTCTGGCCTCAGGAAGATTTCACAATTCCCTCTCCTTTGGCCACGAATATTCTGTTTGTATCAACTCCCTCCTTATTTCTCACATTGCTCCATCTTTGAGTGGCCAAGCAGTGAATCAGCCATCACTGCCACCATCTCTTCACCCCCCCTTCCATGGGTGTCCTGCCATGACCATCGCCTCCTTGCCCCCAACACCCCGGCTGTGCCCAGAAGAGCAGTGGAGACCTCCAGAGCCTCCACCACCAGCCCATCCAAAGCCAATCCTTTCTGCAAGCCCATGTACATGATGTTCAGCCACAGCTTGGAGGGGACAAGCACAAATGTCCCAAACCTGCATGGCCAATGCCACCTCTCCCAGGACAGGCGGTTTTCACCCGGGGAGCAGCATGGATGCTGGTGGGACCCTCCATCCCTCACCATCTCCTGCGGTGAAGATATTATTAGAGGCATTAATATTTCAGCTGGTTTCCAGCGGGGATTCCCTTCGTGCCACCTGGTGGACAAAGGGGACATTTTCCCCTTTTTATTTCACGGAAGATGAAGGAGCACCTGGGAAAGTTCATTATGGATGGGGAATCTGGCCGAGCATCACTCCATTTAAATTTTGTGCCATGAGAAATGTGATCCTGCGATATCACATACCCCAGGGTAAGCCCCAAAGCACCCTGGCTCTTATCAAATATCTATTTCTTGCCCATTGCTGATGTATATGCATGATATTGCTTTTTAACTGTGAGTAGAAGCTGTTCAATAAAACTCAGTTCCTACAGTCACCTTAACAAGTAAGTAACTTTTCCCCTCCCTGAGATGCAGACAAATTCATCTTTTATTTAGGTTTGAGCAACTGCTTTCTGCTATTTTAAGAACTGTGCAGTTTGAATCCCTCCTGTGGCCAGTCACAGGCAGGCTGTGAGGGATAGAAATGCGGGTAAAAAGTCCGTGGAATAGAAAAATATAAGTAAATAATATTGGATGTTGTTGTCAAATGTTTTTTGGGTTGGTTTGTTGGTTTGTTTGGGTTTGTTTTTTTCAATTTATGAACACAAACATTGCATGAGAAACTCAGTTCCGAGAGATATTTTTGTTCCAGGATTAGAAGTAAATCCCTGAATTGAGGTGCTTAATGAAATGAACCAAAATGGCTTTTGCTCTCAAATCCCTGCAAGAAGAAGTGCCCAAACTGAGCTGTGAAATAGCTTCAAATCATGAATAAATAGCGAGAAAACTGCAATGTGCTCAGAACACATTGCAGAACAGCACAAGATGTTGATAGCCGGTCAGAAAGTCATCGTCCAGAATTTTCTCCCACTATTAACAGTTTTACATCCCTCTGCTTTAATCTTCTGGGAGAAATCCTGCCTTTAGTGAAGTCCATGTAAATTTTAGCAGTGATTTGACGCGGGCCAGGATTTTGCCCCAAATCTTTTCATAAACTCAACAAAAAAACAACACAAAAATATACAGCGTGGACAGAAATCACAGCCAGCAGCTGTTGGTAGCTAATGCAGGGGATAACATGGGGCAGCGTGAAACAACACTATAGAAAATGAAGAATTTCTTTGTGTACATAGCCTGAAATCTCTGCGGGCAGAATGAAACTGAAATTTGGCTACAACCCTCTAACTGATATCCCGACTGCTGCAAAAAGACTACCATAAAATCCCTCTGCCTACAAATAGCCTGCACCATGATTTTATATCTCACTTGAAAGACGACGTCTTCATAATATCCCACGTAATCTTTCGGGGCAGTAACTCTTCTTCCCCAGGACATTCAGTTGAGCCACCTAAAGCCCTGGCTTTGTTTTTCTAAAAAGAAGGGAAAAATGAGCACAAATTAAAAATATTTTGACTTCAGAATGAGGAAAAATCGTATGTTTTACTTGGAAAAAAAACCTGAATTGCTTTTATTTTCTTCTGTGGCAAAAACTGTATAACTTAGACCGTCCAGAAATGGAAAGTTTTTCATTTTCTAGGGAAACAACCTCCGTCCCTCTCAAAGATTCAATTTTCACTGACTCAGAGTAACTTAACCCGACTGATATTAAATGAAATGTTTTACTTTATCTCAGACTATTTAAAACTGTTTGCGATAGTTTTTTAAAAAATTCTGGCTAATCAAAACTAATAAAAAAATGAAACACGGACACATTTCACCTAAAAGCTGCAGAAACAAAGACTGTAGGCTTTCCTCACCCTCATTAATTTGTTCTCCCCCACCTGAAAATTTTTGTTTAGTAAAACATTTGCTCCAAAAGCTGTCAGAAGACTTTGCTCTGGGGCAGGAGCTGCTCTGTGGGGAAGCAGCGGGTGCCCTCCAGTCTGGCACTGGTGTCTGCTGGTGGCTGTGGGGGTACAACTGGGGACAAGAGCCACCTTCATCCTTGGGCATTATCAGCCCGGTGTGCCCGGCCGGGGACATGGCTGCCTGGGGAGCCGCAGATGGAGGGGATCCAGGCAGTGAGCTGCGATGGGACGTGGGAGGTGGCAGAGGGAGAGGGTCAGGAGTGACAGGAGACATTTTTGGGGTGGGGGAACACAAGCGGCTTAAGCCAGCTTTATCAGCGTGTTATAAAGCGGCAATCAGCAGGGCTGAGATTTGGCAATCAGTCAATACCGGCTCAAAAACAACTTGAAGAAATGAACCTGGGACCCACTTAAGGTGACCTTTGGAAGGAAGAAAAACAAGTTTAAAAGAAAACAAATGTTTCACAGCGGTGTTTGAAACAGCTTGGTTTAACTGAGGGTGTGTAAGGACATTTTTCCCTCTGTGTGTGGGAACTCTTTGTGTGCCTGGAGCTTTGTGGTGACACGACACGCTTGTGGCCCTGGGCTGGCCACGGATGCCCCACCTGCCTACACAAGGGACCCGTCGGCTCCTGGGAGCTCCCTGATGCCTCCAGTCCAGTCCGGCAAAGCTGGGCAAAGCTGATTCACCCTTTTCTGGGATGAGCCAGGGGCACGTGCTAACAAAGAGATGGCTGTCAGTCTCCCCTATTTATTCTCTTCTCCAGTGAAAGCAGCAGTTGCAAGTAGCCTGTAACACAGGTCGATATTCAGAGGTGGTTGAAATCCCAACCAAGTTTAGTCTTGGGTTTGCATTCCAGTTTGAGATCAGCTTGCAGCCGTTGCACAATGCAGCTCAGGAGCAGAGGCTGATTTTCACTGCTTTGAATCGCCCATTCTGCTGCCCTGGGACTGAATTCCCCACAAAAGCCCGATTCCTCCCCCTGCCAGCTCTCAGCCAGCAGATGCCTATTTCTTTCCCCCTAAACTGGCCTACTAGCAAAAACTCAACAGTTTGGAATCAACTGCCCTTCAAATGCCGGATATGAAGCCTGACTTCTGCCCAGACTCTCCCTAAAAACCTAACGAGGAATATGTGAAATGTTTGAAGAAGCTGAAATCGCCCAGCCGCGGATGGCGTGTAGCAGCCCCATGGAGATATCTGGTTTCTGTTATGTGTTTCTTTTCCTTGCATTATCTGTATTAGAACTTATAAAATGGATGATTTGTATCAGCTGTCCTGCTTTGTTGTTATTGCCATGTTCAGCTAAAATGATAACCAACCACTTGTCCCAAATCTTCCTCTCCCACAAAATATCCCAGCTATGTGAAATAAAAAATGCCATTTTATTACAAGGCTGAACAAAACTCTGTAAGAGGAAAAACGTAGGGCCTGTGAGGGGCACGGCTCCAGGGAAGTGAAGGAAAAGTTGGTGGAGATGACGGTCACAGGGAGCGGGAAAAGCAAAAACAATTATCAGCTGGGAAATTATTATAATGTCATTTTGCAACCACGGTTGGGAGCCTCATACCTTCCTTGCATAGTCTGGGACACGTGGATGTGAGAGGATGATTCTCTGTTTTCATACAGGATTTCACACTAAGGTGTTTTTGGAAGAACCTAGAATTTGTTCTGTGAATCTTGAAGCATCTGGTTTACCTAGATTTCCAGGCACTGGGTAAAATTAATGCTCAAATATATCTAATTCCATGAGGACATGAAGAGCTGGATATTTTGGATCTGCTCACCCAAATGGATGTTCCTGATCCTTCCATGGAGAGCCTTGGCCAAGCCACGTGCATGACCAGACAGCTGCCATCGTTCATTTCTATACAGTAATTCCCTCACTTATGAACTGGGAATTTTCTTCTGGTGATGAGGTTTTTCAGGAGAAAGACAGCAGAGTGCCTTTTGTGCATCTGTGAGCTGAAAACCCTCCCTGTGGGTGATTCATTAGATCAACAGCCACGTTTTCCCGGCCGCAGGAGCCCCTGTGCAAACACAGGCTGTCGTGGATCACATCCTGCTTTCAATGAAAACGGGCCCTCAAATCATGTGACTTTGGTCGGGTTCCTCCACCAAACTTTTATGGTGTCCTCCTCTTCAGTGACCACAGTTTCCCTCAAAATATTTAAGGTGTTTATATCCCTTCCTCACTTTTTATTTCTTCTTTCCACCATTTGTCTTGTGAGGTTGGTGCAAGCAAATATAATCTGAATTTTACAGGCTATAAAAAGAAGGCAGAGCTAAAGTGATTTAAAGGAACTGAGGTCAGACCCAGACCTACAGTTCTGGAGAAGCTGTGATTGCTGCTCCTTTGCCCAAACTATTGAGCTGGACCCTTCTTAGCTTTGGTAGTCCCATTGCAGGACCACTTTTGGAAAGTACTTATCTTTGGAGTTGCAAATACCATGACATTTCAGATGAAATCTTATCGAGCAAGTCTACTTTTCAGAGGAAATATTAAGGAACTTAACAACTTAACACTTCAACAGTGATAAAAACATATTTGTCTTTTATACAGAAAAGGGCTGACAGCCAAAGTCTGTAACTGAGAATACTTCCTTAAATATAGAACACTGAATGAGCAGCAAAAGGGTCAATTCATATTTTTATGAAAACAAGCAAAAGTGACTGTTCTGTTTATATTATATATGCCTGGAGCGTGGGCATCCCGTCTCATTCCTGTCTTTGGAGGCGATGTGAACTGTCACAGAAGTTAGAGAAAAAGCTGGAATGTCTGGGTGGAAAGAATATACAGAAACTGATTTCAAGACAACAAAAGTAATAATTTACCATCAGAAGAAGTGCCGGGATCAGAACTTTCATCAACACTTCAGTGGGGCTACACCAAATCGCACTGGTGGGAGAGAGGGTATTAGTGAGTATTACTTTAAGTGGTCTGGCTAAAGAATGTCTCTTTGCATGGCTTTGCAGTGGATTATTAATTATTATTTAAAAACTCAGTAAAGCTTTAGTTTCTCTATCTTTCTGTTCTCAGCAAAAAGGTACCTTATTATAGACCTATTATGGCCCTTCTGCAAACAGAAGGCAATACGTTTCCACTTTAATCAGACATTTTCATTTGCATCTGACTTCCTGTTGAACGTTACTGACTTCAAAGGATTAAAATTCCTAATTCTGGTCCAACAAGAAAATTGTTTGGTTTTTTTTTTTTTTTTCAGATGATTAGAAAGAGAATAAAAACTTTCTCTTTTTGCCTCCTCCCTCCCCCTTTTCTGCATATTTAAAAAAGCCTTGCTTTGCAGATAATTTGGAAACTCTTGTCACAATCTCATTAGGAGAGTCAAGTGCTAGATGCCCCAATAGAATAAAAACCTAAAAGAGGCATGGTGTGTCACTATTCATTTTTGCGGCTGTTGGATAAAATCCATACACGTTTATGGTGATTCTTTCTTTGCTGATGACATCCATTTCTCTTCCCCAAATGTCAATGTTCCTAAGCGGTTGTAAGTGTGACTCCTTCTATCTCATTTCAGGGAAGTCAAGACCAAATCTTCCATTCAAGAAAATTGGGAATTTTTCTCTTGCAGCCATGCTGCTGCCTAGCTGCTGAACTGCTGGTCCAAAATGTCCTGGTTTTCCTTGCTAGGCAGAGGAACATTGCAAGGAGTTGGTGGAATTTGAAACGAAAACTGCTTGCGGGTCAGCTGGGAATTGCTCTGCAAATTTGTCTTCAGTTGTTGACAGACTCCCTGGATTACAAAGACAGAGGCAGAGAGGAGAAACCCTGCTTAATCCCAAACACAAAGCACAGGTGGAAACTATCCAATGAAATAGGGTTTGGGGGGGGGAGGTTGGTTGGAAAATTCTGTTTCATCAAATTGCAATTGTTTTTGCATGAACATGTTCATTTTGAAAAAAAAAAAAAAAAGTATATTGCTAGGAAGGTTTTTCAAATCCAGGATGTAGATTCCTGCCAAGGCTAGAAAAGGCAAGGACTGTCATTTATCCTGCACAAGAGCCCATCCAAATCACCAGCCAATGTAATTTCTCAAAGATAAGGGGACTTAGACTTCAGAATTTTCCTCTGCCCCTATTTCTCCCTTGAAAAAGCGCCAACCAAACTTGGCATCTTTTTGGGTTGGAACCAAAGGTCAAGCCCTGATTTCCATCAAGAAATGCAGTTGCTTTGCAGCCAACCCAGTCTGAAGCGGTGCATCGAACAACGGGGTTTAAAGTTTCATGCCAGATCATATGGTTCAAAATAAAGAAGGTTCAGTTATTTCCCTTTGCTCTTCCCAGCAAGAATGCCTCCCAGCAAAGTACCCTGCGTTTGAATTTTAGATCAAAACGGTTGCTGTGCATCCAAAGCCTGCCTCAAGCGTGGTGGCTCAGCCATGCTTGCAAACAGAAAGGAGGCCAAAGGAGAAAACTCTTTAAGACACAAGTTGGAGCGGGGAGGGAATAAAAGCTACTGCTTGAAAATCCATTCCAGAGGATGGGATTTGACATCCCGCAGCTGCCAAGCAGACTGTATGTGTGGCAATGGGTATTGTCTCCCACGCTGAGCGAGAAGCAGGAGAACATGTGGCTGTGAAGGCTTGCCAAAGGCGGGGGAGAGCTCTCTGCAAAGATGCTCGTGCATTGACTTGCTCCTCCACCAGCTCTGTCACTTCGAAACAGAACAGTGCTGCCTTGCAGAGAAGCTGTTCCATACCCAAAAGCCTGGTCAAGCCCTTCATGCCACCCAGGACCTGTGTCCGTGTGCGGGAGACGTGCAGGACAGGCACTTTTGGGAAGCAGTAGAAATGAGCTGTGTGCTTCAACACAACGACAGGGATGGAGGGAAGTAGCTGCTGTTACCTAGGGTCAGGCTGGCCAACAGCTTTCATGCACTTTACAGGAAAATAGTAGCACCAGGTAATTTATTTGGTCTTCCGGGTGACAACAAAAGGAGAGGTGGTACTGGTCCTGTACGGGGAGAGATGGTCACTGCTGAACTCTCTGGGTTTAATCACTGTCTAGATCTCCCCCTTGCACCCCTCTAAGCTGTCCTGCTGCTCTCTCTGCCTCCCATTTCCTCGCAGAGGTTTTCTTGAAGTGTTGCTCACTGTAAGCCTTGCCTTCGCAAGGGCACCGTGTATGATGTTTTGATTGGGTAATGAGCTAGGAAAAAAAATGTTCTCAGTAGGGATTTTTCCCTTGGGTGCTTAAAGGGAGTCAAATTATCAGATAAAGTTGTAACACGGTATGTGAACATCACTTCATATTCAGAGCTGCTGCTGAATCCTTCGCCGTTGCTGTTTGAACATCCATGTCTCGCTCCGGAGGTGTCTGTAGACTTTCTAGAGCTGCTGCAGGATGAATCAGGGCAAGAATAAACTTGCTCCTGTGATGAGAAGCTCCTGCCAAAATCGTGTCTGGCCACCAGGTATTTGAATAGACAAAGCTGGACATTTGGTGCCCTGAAGTCTATTCCAGGTAGTACACTACAAATTGTTATATGAAGATTTATCAATTTTCAAGACATTGGATGCATGGCAGCTGTCCAGTTAGGAAAATAGAAAATAGAAATAAAGAAATAACTAAGAAACTGCGGGTACAATGTGCCCAGAGACATCTGGCAAACACTTGTCCCTAGTGTCCAAACTTCTTAGCACGTTGCTCACATCCAGTTGTCAACTCAACCACTCTCAACAAATTTGTCCTCTGCAATCCCCTCTGAGCTTTTCTTTTGTTCACTTTTTTAAAAAGGAGCATTTTCTGCATCGTCGTTGACATGGCTTTTTTTTGGTTATCTTTATTGTGGCCATCAAGCCTGCTGAGAGGAGGTTTGCCCCAGATTAGATGCAACAGCCCATGCAGGTCTTTTGCCCTCCAAACGCCACTGCAGCTTCCTGGACAACACATATACCCCACTCCTAGTTATAACAGAAATTAAAAAACCAACAAGGATCTTTGGGATCCTACCTCAGGAAATGACAAGTAACAATAATGTTCAGAGACCTGTTGGGAGGAGCATTATCCACAACCTATTCAGATTTCAAAAGTAAGTTGAAATGCTGCAAGCCACTCTGTGCTTTCTCCTTGTTTTGGCAGTAGAATTATGGCCACATCCAGTTTTCCTGCAGTGTTTCTATTTCCCATCACCATCATGCATGCATGGTAATGACCGAACATTTTAAAAGCAAAAAAATAAAATCCCCCAGCACTTACCAAAGAAAAGATGTTTAACAAATGTTTGGGGTCCAACGAAGTGGGGACAACAACGGCACAGGCATGTCCCAGCCCAGCCTGCCTTTCCAGGAATGCAGGTTTCCTGCAAAATGGCCCTCCCTGCCTCAGGGCAACACCCCCAGCACCTCTCCTCCTGCCCTGCTCTGTGGTTTTTTTGTGCACAGATGAATAGCACAGACCCGTGCGCTGGGATGTTATTGCTGGATAAAGCTAATAAAACATTTGACTCACTGCGAGGAAGCTTTCCCATCCCACTACACGCCTGATCGTCAGGGTTACCCGCGTTTGCCTCCTCACCTTTGCATTGTATGATGTTATTCTAACCTCTTTCATCTTTGGCTTTTGGCAGTCTTTTCTGCTTTAAGTATGTAGTTATCTTAAGTTGAGCAAGATGTTTCAGGCTACAATAACTGGCTGATGTTTTAAATTGAAATCTCCTAATATGCATTCAATTTACATGTACTAAGGCTCTCATTCAATCTGAAATACCAACCAAGTATAAAATAATAGTGACACTTGACATTTTCACAGAGATTTACAACTTCAAAGGGCTCTACAGTATAAACAAACTCTCTCTGTACTTATGAGATGGGTAAGCAAATACTATTAAGACGGAAAATGGACGAGGAGGGACTGCAGAGCTTGCTCAAGGCCAGAAAAGGAGTTGGTGTCAGGGCTGGGGTCCTGGCTCCCTCTCATATACCCAAACCACTAGACAGCTGTTAACTTTAAAAGCTGCATAACCAACCCGGACAAGTCACGTAGGTCTACATCCTAACCAGATGTATGAGAAATTTAGGCACTGGAATTGAATGTTGTCATCCAACAAAACACTCCCAATCTCGGCTGAGCCATGGGAGCTCCTGGGAATCGTGGATGCTGCGGTGCCTGATTTCTGGGGTGCCCCCACACTGGTGATGTGGCTGTAGCACCCATATTGAGGGCAGGGTGGAACGATGGCCACGGGGCAGATCCTGCTTGTGCAGACCTGCCCTCCGGCACCGCCGCGGTCCTACGCTGCAGGCGGAATGTGAAACGGGTAGGAAGTCCTATGGACTGCCAGCCTTTAGTGACAGCTTGGGCCCCTGTCTATGAAAGTGGTTTCAGCCTATTTTCTCATTTCCAAACGCAGGCCGGGTCCCTCCCTTGCGACACTCCTTCTTTTCAGGGGGAGGAGATGGCTTTTGAGCGCCTGCTCCAGTAGCCTGAATTAGAAACCTGCACGCTGCTTGATGGGTGCTGCTATTGTTAACGCAAATAAGCGGGTGGATGTTTCATTAATCACAGCCCATAAACCATTTTGACTAACCGAAAAAATATTTCCTCTTTCTTATTCAAGCAATAGTTTCTCTGAGCCTTTTAGCCCATTTGTACGGGCTGGAGAATGAGTTGCTACCCGTTATACAGCATGTCCTGCCCTTCCCTTTCTTTGTAAACATGAGCAGCTCAATTCCATGATGTGTTTTGATGAACTGCCAAGAGCCAGCTAATGTACTGTTTGCTGACAAGTATTTGTTATTAATCCAAAAGCACTGAGCTTGTGGGTTGGGATTTTTTTTTTTTTTTCCTTAAGAAATATAAAAACTAAATTAAACAAGGGTGTGGAGATTCCTCAAATGTAGCTACTGTTCCTTCCGTGATGCAGTTGCAAATATGCAGCTCCTCCAATTCCAGGGAATTATTAAGTCATTCTGCTCCTTTATCACATTTATCTTCCTGCAGAAATCACAAAAGCTTAACGGGGTGTCCTCGTCTGACAATCATTTTCACTAAAGAGCTATAATTTTAAAGCAAATGAAGGGGAATAGACCTGTGGTAACACTTCCTCGTACACATCTTGCTGCTTCATGGGGCTCCCTGGGACCAGACGGCAACAACAGGGTGGCAGCTGCTCATCACCAGCTGAGAACCCCCAAACTCAACATCAGTGTGACCACCAGAGATGTTGCACATCACCTAATAGTTGGGTTTTTTTTTAATATTTTTTGACAAGACCCCACCTTATAGCCTCCATGGCTTTTTTGGGATGTGCTCAGGACTCCAGCGTAGAGCCTGGGATGTTTGTTACCCGGAGGAACCCTTCTGCAGGGAGCAGCCCGTTAACTCGTTGCAGAGGGATTTACAGGACTGACCACAGCTGGGACCATCCCCATCCCATCTCCAGAAAGAGCTCATGGGAGGGATGTGTGTGGAGGAGGAGGAGGAGGAGGTGGGGGAAGACATGCTTGGAAAGCATTCCCAAGCCAAGCCCACTGGAGGTGAGCGTCTCCCTACCAGCCAGCACGGCACGTCAGGCTGCAACGCTCGCTGCACCAACAGGTTTGTGCAACGGGACCCCCCACAACACAGAGCAGAAAGTGCCCCGAGGGCAGATCAATTTTAAGCTTGATGTAAAAAGATGACAACTATATATGAGCCGAGCAGGCAGAAAACACAGGGGCTTTCATTTTCATGTGCAGGGGCACCATTTGCCTTCCAAATTCAACTGACAGCTTTTGAGGCAGTTCTTTCAGGTGACAAATGGTAATAAAGCTCCTATTTACACTGGTTGTTGACTCATCTTAGGTGGAATTATGTACCGAAATAAGTAAATAGCTTCCTATTCAATGTGATCCATATACAGCTATGGGCCATGGTACAATGCAAAGCTCCTGTATAGACAAGACTCTTGTTTGTTGTGTGCTTTTCTAGGTCACTTGGCACTTTGCTTCATAAACGTGCTTTTTAGGAGTGAGACTCCTGGTGTGAATGGTCTTTCCCTTGTACAGAGTAATTCACCCTTAAAAGCTAGCAAAGCTATGATTGCTTTTTAATTTGCATTGTAAACACATTAAAGGCGAGCTGAGCAAAGCAGGACAATTTAGGATGCCTTTTTACATACCTGAATATGAGGGTTTGTGCAGGTTATTTTGTTAGTATCTCCATTTATCTCATAAGTTTGGGGACTGTTAGCAAAAACATCTTGAAAAAAGGTTCTCAAGATAATTACATTTCAGATGGTGCGATTGCTGGACCTCACATGTGCACACAGCATTTTCATAGCTCTGGTTCATGTCAGTCAAGCTGGTAGAAGGGGACAGAGCTTATTTTTTTGTTAGGGTAGTATTTTTCTGGGGCCTTGGAAGTAATTTTGGGGATATTTAATCCTGTTGAAAATGTGTGATTAAAAATCTCTTAACTAAACAAAACAAAATCAAAGAGCAACAGTCAGCAACATCGAAAAAAAAAAAAAGGATAATTGTTTTCTCTTAAAATTTAGCAAAACCATTTTTGAACTGGACTCCCCTCTGTCATCCTGCTCAGGGACCTCTGAACTGCTGCCACCTCGCAAGGTAGAAATCAGAAAAAAGTAAAGGGACATGAGATGAGGCAACTTGATGTCTGTTATGGATATCTCAGGGAACACGACATTCTTGTGAGCATCTGTTCCACTGATTTAAAGGCTCTGTGGCACATTTCAGTCCAATTCTTGCTGAATTTCCTTTGGCTGAAGCTATCTTTCTCTTTTGACTCTAGAAGCACTGTGGAAAAAAAATGTCCTACCTTATCTGACAAACTATCTGGGGTATTTCTGGCCACTTACCCTGTAAGGTCGCCTATGTAAAATCCTGGTTGGTTATTAATTATTTCTAGATGCTGCAAGAGATGTAATATTGTGGTTTTCCATATACATAGATAAGCTTTTGTATCTTGGGTCGGAAAAATTTACTTTCCAATATCAATACGCACCTACAAATGTAAAAAAGAATGTGATTCCCCGTGGCCTCAGTCCTCTTGTAATAGAGGCTGATTCATCAAGACAGTATAAAAATGAATGAAACAAAACCAAAAGTTTCCCAAAACTGTCCTCACCTACCAAATGATGTTCCTGTTCTCAGAATTTTCTAAACCAGCCAGTCTTGAACTTATTTTCCTTTAATCAATGATAGGGGCCTTGAAACGATTAGAGAAGACAGATGAATTGTGGCAAATAGAAGTTGCATCAAAGATGGTGGAAAAAAAATGCTGTTTCTTACTTCTTGGCACTGGAACTTGAAATAGTGTAGGGAACTGTATCTGTTTCTAAAGATTTAAAAATGTGACACAATTTTCAACCTCCATTAGGTTCTTTCAAGAGTAATAACTCACCCAATGTGTTCAGATTAAGTCATTGTCCAGTTAGCACCCAGCCAAAGGGGCATGACTGTGAGCTCTTAGTTCTGTTTCCTTGATGATTCCGGACTTGACTTGAAAGTTCCCAGCATCTCCAGGCTGCTTGGAGGTTTTAGCACCTGGGGAAGAGAAACGATTGACCAAACTGAGTTGCAAGGGAGTTATGAGGAGGCTTGTCCCGATGAAGTGCACAGGGACAGGCAGCATCTCATGTTCCCTGGAAAACCTAAGTCATGTGCTGCAGTTGAAATGACTTTCCTCTTACCTCTTCTTAACTCTTATTACTAGTGTTCATATTTAACTCTTCAATCTCTTCTTCAAAGCAACCCCAGTGGAAAAGCATATAATAATGAAAACAAATGTTATTTCACTTCCATCTCCATCAATTTATTTTTCTTGTATTTCTCTAGTCAATGCTGAAATTCCTGCTTTGCAAAAATCACTATCCAGTGAAGAAGCCAGGGATTGGTGTCATTTTGTGAGTCTTTTTCTGAGACCTAAGGTCTATGTGAAGCAGAGGAATCCAGGTCTTCCAACACTGTTGCAGGATCATGTCCCACCATCACCACTAAGAAGGCGGCTTTCCATCGCAGAAATTTGTGTTTCTCTGCAGAGAAGATCCTGCCTACGTGTCTGACGCATAGACGAACGCACATGCACCTCTGCTGGAAGACAATAAGCATTGTCTTCTATTGCTGGGGAGTAAAAGGGAAGTAGGAAAAGGTGTTGCAGTTCTCCAGAGTGTAAAGTGACCTACAGCCCCTCAGTGGGAGGCATGAAGTTATGTAGCTCATTAAACCTTAAAAAAGCA
The DNA here is from genome assembly GCF_965140245.1 of Athene noctua. Lineage (NCBI taxonomy): Eukaryota > Metazoa > Chordata > Aves > Strigiformes > Strigidae > Athene > Athene noctua. Next base: position 20,881,050 of record NC_134048.1, on the reverse strand, counting down.
AGGAGAGAAGCTGCTTCCAATTATCAGGATGAAAATTAATGAAATAAAAACTACAGACAGGCTGCAGAATTATGCAATAAAAAGGGCTTTGCTGGCATTAACAAGGCGGTGTGTAATATTTGTGTGGTTCTAGCTCAGCCTTGGCTTGAACACATGGTGATTCTGCACATAAAATGTATCCAAATTAATGAATTAAAAATCCTTGATAATCCCACACAATTTTCTGTTCATAGTTCAGTATTATTAGTTGGGAAATCTCCTTAGAAAGGGAAAAAGGTTGTGATCTGTTGTCTGAGAAAATAACCTCTTTGTTAGTACCAAGAGAGTCGTGTGCTGGAATGGTTGGCCAGATTCATGGAAACGCCCAGCTGCTGTCTCGCTGTAGGGAACGCAGGTCCAGTGTAGCAGTAACTGCATGTAACAGGGTCCAGAAGAGACCTACAGCCTGGGGGGACATGGGACCGAAGCAAAGTGAGAGTGGCAGTGAATATGCATGAGAAAAAGTGCCTTTACATAGAGGAGCAGTCTTATTAAAAGTCTTCACATCACCCACAAAGAACGTCTTCCACCGTGGTAGCTCTGCCTTGGGATCCAAACAGTGTTGCCATATTATTCCACATCTAAAAACAATCTAGTGCACTCTGCTATAATCAGAGGTCGTAGCCTTCAGCAGCTTCCATGCAAAATTCAATAGACTCTGTGAGCTTGATGCAAAAAATACAGCTTTTTCCTCTAAAAGCCTGGCTCACCCCTTCCTTTTCGTTTTTCCTTCTCCCAGTTCCTATGAAGGGGCACAACTGCCTTTCTAGGCAGCTCAGTGAAAAAGTGTTCCTTTGCTTTGCAAACTCCATAAATGTAACCTCTGTTTTTGTCGTATTGATGTTTGTCTAGCATGGGGTATATGTACGATCCAGAAAGTGTTCACCAAGGACTGAAGAGCCCGCTGACCTGGGGAGCAAGGTACAGTGAAAGTAGTATACATGAAAATGTGTCAGTGAGATTGCTGTTCCCGTGAATGTAGATACAGAATCTCCAGAGAAGGGAGAACGTTGCAATCTAAACATTTATATTATGAAAAAAAAAAAGGGAAATAATTTGCTTAGTCATAAATTAGTCCCTATAAGACAGATTTATAGCGCCATGGAATGTTTTAATGAGAAGAGGAGGTTCTACGATCGTAGGATACATTTTGCATTGAAATGTTTGACATATAAATGACATTTGGGTGAAATTTTCAGCTCCGCGATGTTTAGCACTTAACTGGGGATTTGGAAGGAATTTAAGGAAGAGGGATGTGTAAATTGGTTTTTCAGCTGAATTCTGAGCGCTCTGAAGTCTGACGTCAGGTTTACGCACGGGAGCCGTGCTGGGATGCCTGCCGCGGGGCAGGGGAGAGGTGAGAGCCGAGCTCTGAAAGCCTCACAGAAGTGATGTTTGGAGAGAGCAGCTTTCCCTCTCTCCCTCCTCCATGCAAAGCCCTTTCTATGCCTGGTTCTGGGGATAAGAGAGATGAAAGGAGCACAGCTTCAGAAATATAATTTCTTTTTTACCCCCTGCTAACCCACGTTTCACCTCAAGGCCTGTATTTCACATACTTCTAAACTATTTGGTTTGATGGCAATTATTCTTGGTATAGGAATCGACTCTAGGCTCCCTGAATGAATCTGAAAAAGGAGGTGCAATTCGAAGCTGATCAGTCCCTCGCTCCGTGGTGGTGTCAGAGAGTTGGAAACAAGTGATTCCAAACAGGCAAAGAGTAGGATTTTTCCTATTTCATATGGCTATAAGCAATGAGTTTAACATCCTCTGTAAGAAAATGCCAACGTGTATTCAAAGTCATGAGCTGCGTACTCAGCTGAGAACATCTTATTTCGAGTTTGCATTTCTGCCAGGAACAACTTATTTTTTTTTCTTGTTGACTTGTGCTTGAAAGATGACAACAGCCACCCCCAGAACTCTTCCTCCTGGTCTGATTTGGTGAAATGCACCTGAATAGGAAAAGGTGGGGAAAAACGAGGAAGAATTATGATGTCATTATGTCTTTCTGATTGGTCATTCATCAAGAAATTATAAATATGTCAGAATAGCAAGGGATTTGAATTCAGATTGTAACAACCCAGATTTTGACACTTGTGACAATGGATGTTTTGTGGACCTTCTCTGAATAAATGCAGACAAATGAGCTGTGGATTTATGGGCTTGAGCTGGTTTTCACACCAAGTACAACTGCAGAGGGGGATGCTGAGCGCTGGCATCAGGGAGACCCTTTGACTGGGACCGATGGCTGAATATTTCAGATCAGAAAACATATTTTTAAGGTCTGAGTATCTTTTTCCTCCCCTGAGAACCTCAGAACTCAGCAGAGGTTTGGGTGGTGATTCCACAGGTGGCTTCCACAGGTATTGCCAGTTCTGCCCGAAGATCTCAGAGGAGTTATTACCCTTCAGCTCCCAAGGTCGGTGCTGTGATTTCTGTCCTGTTTTTCAGCTGATTTTGCTGGTGTAAGGCCCTGAGCACCTGCTGAGGACATGGCCTTTTTTTTATTCAAAGAAAAACACTCTAGAAGACACGATCCCAGGACAGTTTGTGCTGAAATCAGTGGGATGCTGTTTCTAGTGGAGGCAGTGGGATGAGCAGGAGATCATTGCTGCTCCCTCTGCTCTCAGCTGATTTCCTAGGCTCTTTCCCGGAGAAAACATTCCCACTCCTCCAGGACGAGGAAAAGGAAAAACACTGGCAGAGTGAAAGCTGGAAATTGAAGGTTTTTAGGTATTTAGTGGCCAAAACCAAGTGAAGAGATGGAAAAAAACCTGGGACATTGCTAGGACAAGTACTCAAACCATGTGCTTGCCACACTGGCTCTGAAGAATATGAATTATTCTTTTTTGGGTGTGTAATTTAAGTATTCTCTCTAGGATGCTCAAAAAAACCGTAATGGTCATTTTGTGTTTCCAAAGCTACAGTGAAGATGAAAGCATGTACATAAAGATTATTTTATGAACGACGATTGTTAAGAAACATAGTGCTAGATCAGGTTGGGGAAATGGTCGTGCAGTGTCCCCAAAAAATACTTTAAGCTCAACCACAGCAATCCTCTGAGTTATCTTGCACATAAAGTTTGCTTATTTTCTCAATGCTCAGAACAAAACAATGTATTTCAGGATTGTTATTCAGTATGAATAATAATAATAAAAGAAGTAGACCGTCTCTCATACGTATACGAAGGAATTACTACAGATAAAAACATGAGCGTTTTATCCAACAGCAGTATCTTCAACAGCGCAGTATTTGAAGGAAAATTGCAGTGTTTAGTTTTGATGTATATAAATTAGGGGGAGGGGGAGCAAAGTATCCTCTTACCTGTGTTGATATTTTTTAGCAGTTTGGGGCAGAGCAAGGAATATTGAAGTTTGACCTTGAATTTGTTGTGGTTTTCCACAAGAAAAGGTCATGTTTAAACAGCATAAATGTCTCATCTTTCTAGGAAAAGCTGTTTTCACCTAATTCATAACATGTTTGCAGTTCTTATGTTGGTAATGAACTGCACTGATTTTGCTGTGTAAGTAATAAATTCACTGACTGAATTTTGCAAAAATAGCAACCCTGGCCAAATTTGCAACATCTTGGGAAAGTCATGAAAACCATCAATCTTGGCATTCAAAAGTTTACAAAGCGAAACTTTGTTTTACACAAGCGCCGTTACAATAATTTATACATTTCACTTAACATTTCTTTTGCTTAATAAGTATATAATTCATACAGGACACAAATTAAATTGTACAACACTTGGTTTCAATTTTGTAGTTCCTATTAGGGGATTTTAGTGCTCTCCTATTATTGCCGCAGAGTTTTTTCACTGCTATTGGTCCATATCATCCGTGTGTTGATCAGCTTAGATGAACAGCCACATTGCCTACGCTAAACCTTAATGGTAATGCCACCAAATTAATCAATTCCTACTTTCTGACTTCTGAACTTACCCTAAGGTGAAGGAAACACTATCCACTGAGGATCATCTTGCAATTAAAACAATTCTCTATGAATCAGCATGACAATGCAGGTGCTAAGCAAGCATCTGTTCAATTAAGTTGGTTTAGTAGTTTTGGGGCAAGTCTATTTTGCTTTTTTTCACATCATTAAGCTTACACTTAATGCTGGAAGCAAACAATGGCTCATTAGTGGATTAGGGGTAATTACCAACAGCATTCATTATTCCTAAGGCTTAATGGGCCAATTTGCTGCTGTAATAGTACCCCAGTATTGTGGTGCTCCAGCAGAAAAGCCAGGGGTGCTGGAATGAGCCATTGCCTTGAAGGCCCTGAAAATGGCTGAGCAACCCCACCCCTCCCCAGGACACCCCACCATGGCTTGGATGGGGCCTTGCTGCCAGCTGGGGGGGTCCCATCAGCTCCCAAGCTTGTATTGTGGGAGCCGGGTTCAAGCTGAAGGGCATCCACTTGGGGACAGCTGCCTGTCCCCAAAGCTGCGGGGATAGCTGTCTGTAGAAAGTCCCGTAAGGAAAGGGGGGACACCAGAAGGGTGCCCGCAGGTCCGTCTGGCACTGTCCCGCCTGGAGCCTCTCCCCAGGGCTGCACAGGGACGTTTTGAACATTTTTGTGTTCTCACGCGGACCAGAGACTGAGAACCAATATCTGGACACTGCTCAGGTATGAAATATTTTATGAAGCTCTGTAAGGGGTAACAGCTTAGCTAAACAGCTGATGGGCTGGAGGAATATTTACGAATTAAACGAATTCATTACAAATTAAACGAATATTTATATAAAAAGTTAAGGACATGAGCTGTCCAGGATGGCACATGTCTGCAGAGTTACGGTAAGGAATTCGATTCACTTGCTGTTGTACCACCTTCCAGTTGCATTCAAAGACCACAATGAAGAACAAGTGGCAAAAAATGTTCCTGAGCTGGAAACCTTGTATTGTAGGAATAAGGATGAATGACTCCACTCCATCTTCAGATTTCCCAGGCAGCCTGGGCTGCCTGCAGGTCTCAGCATCTCCATCCTCTGCACGGTCCGTGGGCAGGGGTTGAGCAGAGAAGCCAGGGATCTGAGCGCAGAGGACTGAAAAGACCATTAAAAACGTCAAAGTATGCATAATTGTAGTCCTGTTTGCAAGCAGAGTAAAATGATATTGACAGCTATGTTTTTATTTTTAGCATTATATTTTCAGTCACTCATTTCAACCTAGAGTGCCATATCGTTTTTCTGCTTTTAGGAAGGGGATTAAGGAAGAAAAAAAAGACATAATGCTATAGTGGAGTTAAGTGCCACTTCTTCAGGCTCCTGTCAAATCTTGTAATTTGGAATAATTACCAGTGTCAGGTTTGGGGAAGGAGTTTGATGTAAATTACCTTGATTCGTACTCATACTGTGAGAAAAGAAATACAGTGTGTTAGATGGTAGAGGACTGCACAGGCATCACCGGGAAAATAATTGTTTAAGCAACCTCACTTTAATATACATGACTATATGTTATCTCCTTTTTTCTTCATGTCGTTCATATCTGGGCAAATTCTGCTCATAGTGAAACCAATGGTGATCTCTTATTTATTTTAATAGCCTAACCTATGGGCTCCTGCTTAGTCTTGCAGGTTGCTAAGCACTGTATTCATTACTGTACATAATCCTTTAAAAAGCAGAGAAAACCAGATTTACTTGCAGCTCCATGCAGGGGAAAGACCAACCATCTTCTGCCAACATCTTCAAAAGAGGTTTGGGGGAATCCATCTGGATTAGGTCCAGCCCTGCAGTCCAGATTTTGTGTCCTCACAAGCCTTAGCAGTGTGTTTTCTGGGTAATATAAGCGAGAACCATGGCAGTTTTGTGAGGAGATATGTCAACTTCAGAGGCCTCTAGCTGATGAGGAGCAAGAGGAGATGCTCAGGCTGGAGCAGGGAAAGGAGACATTCTAGCTTTGGCCTGCTATCATCTCCCATCCAGTTACTTTCTTGCATCTGCAACTCATCTAAATTTTTAATTTAGAAATTTTTTTTGATGGGGGAAAAAAAATGTCATTCTCAAAAGTATTTGTATACTTTTAGTGAACAGAATCCAAAACCCAAACCCCATAAAAACTTGAAAATAATCAACCCACTCTTTTGGAACACGTCTCAGAAAACAGAGCATTTTTTATTTCTTTCCATTTTGTGTGCATAAAAAAACATGCCTCGTTTTTCCCTCTTGGCAATTTCTTTTGAGTTATGGGAGCATTTTCTGTCCATGTATTGAAATAAATCACCACCATAAATATCACAGCGTATTGCCTTCTCCACTTCTTGGAAAACAGCCTTCAGAGCCTGGTACCATCAGGCATGCCATGATAGGAGCCTAAGTAGATGCTTTTGAGCCAGGAGTTTTTTGCAAACATGTCAAAAAATTGCTGTCCTGTTGTCATCCCTAAATCCTGGGAGACATCAGATGGCATTAGTGATCCCGTGGGTTCCCATCATTCACGTGCTACATGGGGATGGGAGGGTGGGAGGCCTGATCCTGATCCGTTCCCAGCTGAGCACCACTGCCAATGTGCCCAAGGACGATGGTGCTTCACTGCTGATGCCCACCACAGCCGCCTCAGCGTGACCTGATGATCTATGGAAATGTCATCTTCAGCTGACATTGTCTTTATCGTGCGGTCACTAATACACCGGGTTGGCTGAGCCACGCACTGAACCAACAGCTGAAACACTGCTGGACGTCCATAACCATCGACTGGATTTTGAGACGAGACTGCTTGCAGCAGGCAGCTCTGAGCATCTGTCGAAAGGTGGGTCTGAGCAACCTGTGAGTCACCGCAGCAGGTTTCCATGTGCAGATGATGAATGACCTCACCAGTCACGGGGAAAAGTGTTCCAAACTCCGTGAGATCGGTTGCTTTGAGAGGTTCCTAGATCTCAGCATGGTTTTGTGATGAGGTAGAATTGATGGCTAGTTGGAGTCATGAAGCAGGGTGTGCTTTCGGCAGCAGCTCTCATAATCATCTTCTGCTCTATTGCCAGTACCCAGTTCTCAGCTCAACACTAAATCCTAATGACTGATGAGGAGGCCGAACAAGTAACGAGTCCTTCAAGTGACTGGATACTCCATGAGAGTTACAGAGACACGCTAAGAATAATCAGATGCCAAATGTTCTTTTTTACTTTGCGAGGCACAACCCTTTTTTAGGGTGATGGTGGCACTGGAGAGAGCCTGTGGTCATAACAATTCCCATCTCAATATTTCTCATGCCTGACCTCTCTCTGGTCATCTCCGCTCTTGCCAAAACATCTTGCCAGGTCAGGAAAGCGGAGGCATGAAGATGTGGAAAGGAAAGGAAGAACCTACAGCGGTTTCTTTGAAATGAGTTGGATTCCTGCGTGTAGGTGTGAGGGCCAGGTTTGCCAAGGATCTAGGAGGACTTTGCACTCGTGCTCCAGGCTGTGATGCCCCAAAGGTCTGTCGCACTGTGGCTGAGCCCCAAATGCACCGGACACCCCGTACAAAGCACACAACCCAGCAAGAGCAGAGATGTATGGGAAGGAGAGACAAGTGCACAGCGTGGGGCTGCTCTAACATCTTGTGGAATTTGGTAGGCAATAAAATCAGGTCTGACAGAAAATATATTTACAGATTATTTAATTGCATCATATTACAATTCTTATAAGTCGTATTACAGCAACAGTGAAGCCCTGCTGTGCGTGCATTGCATAAATATATCAGGAGAGGTTGTTTCTGCTCTACAGTTAGTAATCTAAATTGAAAAAAGTTACAATGGGTATCTTAGGCTCAGAGAAATCAAGCAATTGACCCAAAGCTATAGGAAATTAATAGGAAATCTTGGGAATCCAAGCCAGACCTATGGGGTTCCAGTTTATAGATGTGCTGCTCCGTTAATCTCCATCTATGAGCCTCTTCAAAGCTGTGAATAGGCAGCTCTGATCTTCTGTTCAATGCTATAGAAATGTTCAGTCAGAGAACATGAAGAGAACAAAATTTCTCAGTTACTGCATAATTTTCTTCTAAAACACAGCAACCCTGATGGTCCATATTGATTGAAAATATTGGCTAGTAACGTTTGACTTGCCAAATGCTAATAACCACGTGCCTACATGAAGGAAGATAAAATTAATACAGAAAAGATAATACTGAGCTCACTTTGGAAGCTCTGTACTGAAGTGACTCAAATCAAGCCCCAAGGTCGAGCAGCTGATGCCGTGTTCCCGTTTGTTTACCCTGTGTTAGCTCTTCACTATAAGCATGCCCTACAGTTTACCAAATCATGCAACACTCTTGGTGGTGTTATGTGGGTTGCTCATCTAAATACTCCCTTGTTACAACTTGGGTTAGGCAACAGATAACCTAATACTATCATAATATATGGTTAAAGCGTAAAGGCAGTCAAAATAACAGTTATCTGTATCAAATGTGACTGGTGAGAACAGGAATCCTGCCAAGCAACAGCCCAGCAGTCGCCCATCGTGAGGTTGCGAGCGTATGGTTAAGGAGCTCGACAGTGGCTAATCCTGTTGTCATCTGAATTAACTTTCAAATAGGGGAAAAAAAACCACCAGCAGTTGCATAATAAGAGGCTTAAGGTCTTGAGCTGGGGAGTAATGTGTATTTTGTTCATGCCTGCTTAGCAGTAGCACCATGAATATCATTTTGCTGTAAGAGGATCGTTTTCCTGGGTAAAACGGGTGATGCTCTTCAGCTTGCTCCAGCCACAAGCTGAGTGTGTGTGTGCTGAGAGCCTACGATGACAGCTAAGGATCCCACAAGCACTGGCCAGCACTAGATACCTCAGGGAATGATTTTGGTGAGACAGATACTCCTCCTTCTCGGAGCCGGTGCTTCCCAAAGGGAACCTTGGCAGAGATCTTACCTGCATGCACTCATCACAGGCTGGAGCTGCCTGATAGCGTTTGGCAGGATATTTCAGGTATGTTTTCAGACAAAATAAACAACACATCATGCACTTATTTACCTGGCTCTTCCAAAGCTCTCATGGTCCTTTCCAGTGGAAAGGGTACCGGGTTGCTCAGGCAGCTTGTAACCATGTCAACAGGGGCTCTCACACATGGAGCTGCAATTGCAGCTTTTGGAGATATCTTTCCATCAACATTTAATTTTCTCTAGAATAAATCATTACCGATATATGAAAATAAAACAGACAACATCAGAGCTCACAGGGGAGGAAGTTAATTGCTTATGGTAAACTCACCTTGTAATAAAACCAGTTTAAGAAGCATGAAGGAAAATGCAGCTGGGGACAGTGTTCCTGTTGCTAGACATTTGCTGCTTGGACTGGACTTTTATTTTCTTAGAGACAAAAGAGAGAAATGAGTTGGGGTTCAGCACTGAAGATGACTGTTTATTGGGGCAAGATGGCATCATGTTCATGAAAGTGTTTTTGCTTTGGGATCTGCTTGGCTGTCACTGTCGAGGGGAATGTTCTCGCTGGTGTTGTGCTCAGCCACGTGTGAAGAGAGTTCTGGGCTCACAGCGTGCGTGTTCGCAGGAGGCAAAGGAGAGACACTGCCATTCAGATGAACCTGAAGTCTCATCATCCTTGAGGGGAGACTTTTTTCCCAGGACTTGGGTGTCAGGTGAGGCACTGCTGTCTTTCCTAAGGGCTGATGTGCAATACTTGGCCAAGTTAAGGGTTCAGAACAGCGTGTTGCCCAAGGGTCACCTCATTTGGTGATTCATGCTGCGGGTGGCTCCTGGTGCAATCAGAGTGTCCCCACAGAGATCTCATGCAGGGGCCAAGAAAAAAGCCTGCAGCTGAGCCATGTCCTCGGCTCTTGCTGCCATGGGGAAGGCAGGGAGTGATGGAGAGCCCACAGCTTGGCTGCTCTGCAAAGGGGCAGAGAGTCTGCAGAAAATGCTCGCTAGCTTTTCACTTTTTTATTTCTACAAACAGATGACAGAGCTGAGGCCTAAGGGTGAGGGCTGCAGCCCAGCGGCCGATCGCAGGACGGGGCTGCAGCCGCTGCTCGGCTGACGGCTTTGTGGGCACGCCAGCCATTTCAGAGGTTTGTCAATATTTAAAGCATGCATTGTTCTGCTTTAAACTTGTGAAGGCAGTTTTTTAGGAAAGCTTCGTCTGAGGATAAATGCCAAAAAAGCCCAGCCTACAGCAAGAGCATCTGCAGCAATATCTGCAGGAGCAGCTGTTTGCTTTGCAGCAACACTTCTTCGCTGCCCACGTCCCGGTGCAGGACCTGGAGAGCACGTTCCTGAGAGAGAGTGATTGAGGGAGCTGCTTCTTTCTCAGCTGGACAGGGAGATGTTTCTGCTGATCTATTTTACAGGTCAGAAATGGAGAGATTTTGCTAATAACTATTATCGGTCCGGCTCTTCCACCCCCTCTGCTGGCTGCTGAGCGTGTGAGTTCTGAGGCTGAAGCTCTGGAGAGCCATGGTGGGCCCTCAACCAGTAGAATGGGCCGCGTGTCCCCACCTGCCTTCATCCCCTGTGCCATGAAAAGAGGCTGTTGGTAAGGGATGGAGGAGGAACAAAGGTAGCCCTTGACCAAAAGTCACTGCTCGCTTCCCTTGGGTCTCCCATCCCTTGTGTCTCTGCTCCAAAGGTGAGCAGTTGTGGTCTTCAACAACAAATAGTTCAGGGGACGATGAGGCTTTTGAGGTCAGTTTTTTCCTCTCTTTGTTGCATTGTTTTGTATCTAATGCTAAATGTTCCTTTTTTTTTTTTTTTTTTTTTTCCCCACCAGTTGAGATATTCATTAATCCCTCATGCAGATATCTTGGTGTTTTAAAACATAACTGGGCTCACACTTCAGTCTCTGCTCATAGTGTGAAGTCTCTTATGCCTATTCTTGCAGAATTTGTGGGAACTCAGCATCTGTGAGACCTCTACAGCTTTGTCCCATTTGGCTGACTGGGACCACAGGTTTGATACCAGCAAAAACCAAATGAGAAATGAGTTGGCTGATGGGAGGGCTGGTGGCTTCCACCACAGTGGCAAGGCTGAGTATTGGGGGAAGAAAGACAGAACCCAAATCAGCTGTCCCGAACAAAACCAAACAAACAAGAGAGACGTATCTTCTCAATTTCTTGGGAAGGATCATGTTTCCCAGGGACTCAATTTAAATTTGCTGCAGCTTTTTTTTTTTTTTTTTTTTTTTAAGAGGTCTGGTTATTTGCTTCCCAGCTCTGCTACTGTTGTCTCTTGCAGCTGTGGGCAAGACGCTTTTTATTCTCTAATATCTGTAAAACAGAGAGTGATGGTTTCTTTTACTAAATACTTTAAAACTTATTTATCTAGTAAGTGTGGAAAATTTTTCTTTTTCAGTCTGTGCAATGAATATTTCAGAAAAAGGAGGGTCCTTGACCAGGGGCACTATTTGAGAGTCCCAATTTTCTCCTGCAGATTCAGGACACTTTGCTTCCATTTGTGTCAATCTTTACATTTGCAAATGGGAGCAAGTCCTAATCCCTCCAGAAGCTCTTCTCGCTATGGGGAATCATGGAGGAAGGCTTTGCTGGCCTTTTAGCAACAGGATGGGGACCGAGTCCCTGGGTTTGGAAAGGGGAGGTGGAGCTATGCGCTTCCAGAGTTGATGGTCATTTCGTGATAAAGTGATAATGCTAATAATCCCTAGGTCCTTTTTTTTTTTTTTTTTTCCCTTTGAACTGAACACTTTGCCTGTCTCAACTGTGGTTGCCTTTTTGAACTGTCAGTTTGGGAGGATTAGATGCATGTTTAGGCTGGGTGAACTCATGAATGAAAATATTTTCCTTGGCAGTTTTCAAAATGCTTCCCCCCTTTAAGAGCTGAACCCTTTGGCAACAATCTGCTTTTTGCCCAGATTACCACTGTCATTTTGGGAGGTCTTTTCCTGCAGAACAAACAATGGAATTTTAATAACACAGTGAAATAGATTCAAGCCTGCTTTATTTATATTTTCTTTATTTATGCTTGAATACTTAGTATGCAGCTCCAGCAAAGGCAAATTTAAGCTTTGTATTACTTCAAAATGATGAATTAAGCTCTGGGAGATTTACTTCCCCAGGAAAGGATATTTTGATTCGCTGCTTTGAACACGTCTCATAAGAACAATAAATATCATAGAAATTAAAAATAAAATAAAAAAAACCCTCAGTAAAAATTGCAGATGCAGAGTAGAGCAGACACAGCACTGCTCCTTCTGCAAGGGGGTCTGACAGCACCCAGCTCCCTGCTTAAGTGAAAGTTTGCCTCAACAGCTCAGTGAGCAAATGCAACGATCACCATTACAATGAGGCTGAATTCATTCTGACCATTTATTTTATGTTATTTTATGGATCTGTGTGTGGAAGTGCTCAAACCAACACCAACTTTTGCTACCTGAGCAAGCAGGTGCTGGTTAAGCTCCCAGTGCCATCGCCTCCAGGGATCTGCTTGCAGAGCATCCTTCAGAATTATCTAACTTCGTATAGGGGTGAAGAAATCACACAGGCATGCAAAGTGAATTGGGAATAATCTGAAGGGAAGCATAAAATAGCATCTATTAAGGCTTACAGCTGAGTTTATTACCAAACTGAAATAAAGCAGTTTGTGTCTTGTACAAACTCTTAGAAACTCTCGTAGGTTTGAACATCAGCTTTTTCTATGACTAGGGTTGCACTGATTGTGGTGGTAAATATTATTGTTTTTGATGAGTAATCCCTAAAAATTGCTTATTTATTTTTTTCCCCTCAAGAGAATTCTCTGCTATTTTATTTCCTTTATTTCCCCTGCACATCTTCATCATTCCTGATGAACTTCCCAAGGCTGAGCAAGGAGCCAAGGGATGGAGATATTCACAGATCACGTATAACAGATCCGTTCCAGGGCTTTCAGTGTTAAATAGCTCTCTGTCAGATAAGCCATTGATACACTGCTGTATTCAATTAAGATAGATGGCATATGGTATAGATGGAAAGCAGCCAAAAGTGCAGTGCTTTGAGTCTGGAGAGGGACTAGATGGAGAGAGACAGAACTGCGCTGGAAGGAAGGGCTGTACTGTGGGAGCTGTGGAGAAAGGGAAGGAATCAGGGTGTTTTGAAGGATGCCCTGGGTGTTCTTTGTGCCTTATTTCTCTGCTTTTAGCACTGCTGGTTATATCCTGCTTCACTGAACTCACTTCAGGTAATTTTAGCAGATACAGAGCACTGCGTGCAGCTCGTTGCTGCAGCCCGACAGGGATCTGAAAAAGCTGGTGAGCAGAGCTGGAGCAAAGCAGGTCGCTGAAACGCCCTTTGCTGAATGGAACTGTGCTTTTTCAACTCAGACCTTGTCAGCACTTGACATTCGATACAAACTGGAGTGACATAGGCACTGGTCCTCTCATGGAGTGCAACCTGCCATTTGCTCCCCCGTGCTGCCCAAGGGGGTCCTGGAAAGCCCCGTGCGTGGCTGCGTGGTGTGTGCTCCTGCATCCCCTCGGCCGACATCGTGCGGGAGGAAACATCGGCCAGACCCTGTGAGACTTTTGTTTGGCTGCTGCCAGAGAAAAAGCGAAGGGGTTCAGCCATCTCACCGCTGAGATACTATAATTACTGAGCTACTGTAAAACAGTATCTGCCAAGGATATTACAGCTGCTTTTCCATTTCCCTCCTCTTGTAAAATCAAGGGTGAAGAAGCTGCAGGAACATGGCTTGCATCCAGGAATGTGATAAAGATGCAAAGAAAAGCAATGATTCATGGGGGAATTAACCTCCTTGGCAACTTGCTATAGCTCTGCTAGCCTGGATCAAAGATGCAGCTGCACCTGCGCTGCAGAGTTGTAGAAGATGCTCTTGCCCACTGCCTGGATCAATGGGAGCTGGTTATTGCTTATTCAAGACAGTCTGTTTAAAGCCGAGCAGCAGTTTGTAGATAAGAAAAAAATGCTACTGGTGACTGCAGAATTTTGGTCAAGATTTTAACATATCCCCCAGGCTAAGGTATTGGTCTTCATGGCTTGCAGGCCAGAGTAGCTAAATCTGGTGGTGGAGCTTGCAGCAAGGAGGAGAGCTTGTCTGCTCTCCCAAAAGGCTGCTCCATTTCTGCCTTTCCATCAAACACTGGTTTGGAGGCAGAGTGTGGAGAGTGTAGAAAGGCAGAGCTCTGTGGTCTCAGCCTTGGGAGGGGGCAGAGAAAAGAGAAGAAGGAAGGTGAAAGCTGGGAGAGCTGTCAGCTCTGCTGCTCTCCTGGGATCCACACATCACTCTTCGTCTGCAGCTGGCGGGAAGCAATATAATTGGCAAAGTATGCACACAACAAGTGCTGCAATTAGGGTGGTGAGTGGCTTCAAGAGCAAAACATACAAGGAACAAGAAATCAGAGAGCTTTCAGACATCAAGCTCTGTGGCACGCCAGTGCAGACTTGGCTGCTTCCAGACCCACCTTACCCAGTGGAGGGGGTGTTTAATCTCTTCCTGGAGCAGAGGCACCACCAACTCACGGCCTGCTGTGTCATGGAGCTGTCAGGGATGGGCCAGACAGCAGCGTGGGACAGCAAAGAGCACCTGAATTTTGGTGGCTAAATGCTGGTGCTGAGCGCTCCACGCTCTTCCTGGCTGCAGTGGCTCTGGAAAGGCTGGAGAAAGGTGTGGGATGGGCTGGGGCTCCAGGAAAGCACAGGATTTGGGAGCAAAGGAGAGAAATGGGGATGTGCAGAGATGAATGCAATAGCTGAGTAGTGCTGAAGCTGCAGGCTGCATCCTCTAAGGTCATGAGAGAGCATCCCTGGGCCAGAGTGCTGGGGTGTCAGTCGTGTGCAGGGTTTTCCAAGGATCCCAGCCACCCTCTGAACTCTAAAAGTCTAATCAGAAGAGCAAAATCTAACCAGAAGAGCAGGGCAAATGAGCATGCAAAAATATCCTGCATCTTTACATTTTGCCAAGACACTTTTATTTAGATTGATCTTTCACTACACGCTAATGCTCATTTAAAACAAGAGAAAATTATATTTTAAAAGGGTTCTGTATTGGCACAGCATCCAAGACGGCTGAACACAAGCCAGAACTTCATTAGACTGGAAGCAGACAGAAAGGACGGAGAATCATGCCATACGTGCACATATTAATTTCCCATATTGTCACAAGTGCCTCACAGGTATTTAGTAAAAAGACAAAAGGAGAAAATGCACAAGTTATTAAGTAAGGTGCCTGAATAATAAACTGTGAAGTCCTGAGTGGAGGAACAACACTTAATGAATCATTTGCAGCAGCCAAGATGGTCAGTTTAAAAGTTCCACCAGTGTTGTAGGTCCTGGTCCTGTAACCCCTCAAACAAGGAACCTCATGGTCATGCAAACAGTTCCCACGGGAGTGAGTCAATGAGCCTACGTATGAGAGTAGAGCTCCAAAAGTTCCTGATATCTGCAGCTCTGTTGGTTTCAACAGAGCAGTGAATTCCACCTACCCATCATTTCATGAAGCAGATGCATGTTTCTTCCCTTAATGATAAACGTATGAAAAGAAAATTTGTCAAAATCACTGTGCCTCCATGCTAAGAGGGAAGAGGAGGGTGTGTTGCCATTACTAAACCCTCCCCTTGGTGATCTGCCATGTTCTTTCATCAGCAGAGCTGAGGACTGGACAGAAAAAGGAGGGAAAAGCGTTTCCCTCCTGGAAGCGTGGCTGGAGGCGTGGGCACAGCTCAACAGACACGTCCGGGATTCTCCTTATCTATGGCAATACCCAAACCTGCTGGGCAATTTCAAGAGAAACCAAGAACACCCAAATGAAACAGAAAGTGTTCTTTTGAATTTATTTAAGCATCTATCATCTAATTTTATCAGTAATTTTAATTAGTCGAGCCAATAGCTTTAATTTGGATAATAGTTTGATTTTTTTTTTTTAAATTTCTGGTCAGCGTGGTCAATAAAAACACTTAATTTTTTTAAACTAATGCAAAATGCGAAGTCAGGGCTTTGTTTTCCTCCCAGCATGCTGTACCTGCCTTCCATGGAGTCTCAGATATCAGAGTGTAATCAATATTAAATCATCTTCATAGTCTAAGTGTTTACTTATGTGTTTTGAATAGTCGCTCGCATCAAGAACAGCGGTGATGCCTCTAATCTGCTTTCACTGGGCTCCCCCATACCCTAATTATGTCATTTAGAGAAGGACATTTCCTGGCAGCAGTTCCTCAATTCACTGCAACAGCCACTATTGGAATATGGACAAAAACAAGACTGTAATAGCTAGCACATGTGAGCGATGGCTACAGGGACAATTAACCTTCGTTTAACAGTGAGCACAAGCCCATTCTGTTTTAATATTTCCAAATGATGGTACTTTCCAACAAGCAGAAGTAACACTGCATGCCAAGCTCCAGTATTTACCTCTCTAGCATTACTCTCGAGTGTATCGTTACCTTATGGCAAGCTGTAGCAAAGAGATTCTGTAGCTACCCAGAAATGCCGGGCATGGCCAAGATCCCGGGCGGATCCTTCGTGTGCATGAAATTGTGCCATGGCAAATAGTGTCTTTGCAGGTACGAGCTTAAGGCAAGAACAAGCTGTGGGTATTTGTGATTGCAGTGTAATTAATATGTTCAAATGTGCTATATTTCTGTGCCTAAACCTGATTCTTGCAGGGTTAGAGCAAAGGATGAAGATTTTAGCCTACACAAGAGCCTAGGATGACGTAGTGGCGGAAGACACACATTTGCACTAGAAAAATAGATCCTGTCTGGGTGTTTGTTTTAGTTAATTCTCAAGACAGTTGTTCCTGCCTGCAAAACTTGGCTTAGGAGTACTGAAACTGTGGGCACCCATGAAGAGGGTGGGAATAAAACCACAGCTAACCTAAGACCACTCCACACACCATCTATCCATTTACTGACCCAAGTGGGCTTTGTACTGCTGTGGGAAGTCCAAGGGACTGTTTTATATGCTTAAAATTTTTTAAAAATTACATTTTTTCCTCCACAGTTATGTGCTCTCTCTGCCTTTCTTGCCAGCGTATTTCTACAACAGTATCTTTCTGCTGGGAAAATGTGGAGCTCACAAGCAGAATAATAAAACAAATCATCCCCCCCAAATGTTTTAGCTTATTCCTCCTCATTTCTGCATTCACCTGAAAAGCCATGATTTATGGGAAACAAAATAAATAAAAAATTTATTTGTCAGTCCTAATAAATAACCTTAATAGAGACTTTCATGGCTGCCTACAGAGTACAAACACTGAACATCTTTTAAAGGCAAAAGGCTTCCAGGTGCTGTGACAGTCAATATTTCAGAAGGGGCCAGGTCAAGCAGGTCCCTGCACTGGTGCCCGCAGTGTCACTGCCATGAGTTCCTCAAATCCGGCTCTTTCTTCTATCAGACCTTCTATTAGGTCTTTTTTATGCCCACAAATTTCAAGGTAGAAAAACTGATCAAGAATTACAGGTGACGGATGGTTCTGGCAAAGCCAGTCTGGTCCCTGCCGCAGAGCTGCCGGAGGAGGAAGGGCTGCGCCAGGAGCTGCTGTCAGCTAAGGGGAGCTGACGTAAAACTTCCCAATAGCTGGGATTGCATGTGCTGTGGGCAGGGAAACCGGGGAAAAAAAGAGAAAAGAAAGAAGGAAAAATAGCCAGAGAAATAACGACAGTATAAAAACGAGGGGTAATTTTCGCTGATTCATTGCACCTAATTGACTTTTCCTTTCCTCTTCTGTTGAGCCAGCTTGGCAAAGCAGAGGTGCAGCTCTGCTGAGATGTGCAGTTCCTTTGAGCAGCTTTGTTTGTCTCTGACGCATCAAACGTGGCCATGAATTATTGATAAAATTGTGTGAGACCATAACCTCAACCAACAGCTTCCCCAGAGTCAATATCAAGGTGTTGCTACTCCTCCTGTTAGTGCTTACTAAATAAATCACCTTATTAGTAAGGGTTGTAAAAGCCTGATAAGGTGCTTCTAATAAGCAAAATATCAGAGGTAAGGATTTATGTTAAATGTAACAGAGACAATGAGAAATAAAGTTGATATAGTTTGTGCGCTGATAAAAAAAAAAATCCTCATCTGTTTTGCATTCACATATGGAACATATTCCCAGGGGAGAGCGAGTGACATATTTTTAGGACACTATTTCATCTTAGAAAATCAATGTACAGGCTATTAAAACTTCATTTTTCCATGAATGATAAGTGTAATTACATCTCTCTTGCAATAAAAACTAGTGCTTATTAAATGTAAATATTTAACAATGATTAAAATACATTTGAAGGAAACTTTATAGCTTTATTTTATATGTTCCCATCTGGGTTGCCTTTCCTAAACCACTATACTTTTTGGAGAGTTATTAAATTATTATTTTGAGAAGGACTAACACTCTGCGTGTCCCTTGCTTCAATTTTAATTTCATACACTTTCAGAATTTATTGAAGTCTGGTGAGTTTTAAGATTCAATCAATGCACTATTGTATTTGTAGAGCTGCATCGAGGGGAAAGTGGCTTCATGAGGTAGGAAATGCCACACTGACATGTCTTTTGTGCGTCCAATTTTGATGGCCAGATATAGTTTCCTGACTCCACATGCTCCAGCTCTCATTTGTTTCCAAAGGAAGCAAGTTGGTTCCTTAAACGGGTTTCTTCGGTTTTATGTACGATCCTTCTGGGGCCGTTTTAAGAGTAAGCTTCAATAAAAGATCCAGTCTTATAAATTGCAGATATGTATAAGGAGCATGATGTGTGCAAGTAGCTGACCCTGGGCACAATTCAAGGCTATACATGCAGGACTGACCCTTCACAAAACAATGAAACAGGATTACTTGAGAAAAGAATTCATGGGTAACCAAGGGTCTGTCAAATCCAATAAATAAACCCCGTCTCCAGAGAAAATCTTCCCTATAGAAGGTCCTTTCAAATGCCCAGGGAAGCATCCCTGTCGATTTTAAGAGAGTTGAAGTCAGTTTTCTATAAAATCCTGCAGTTGATTTAAAAAATTGCATTGCAGGGATATAAACTATCACACTGCTGTGGAACAGCTTAAATACTTCCAGAAAGGACACCACTCCCTGTTAAATTTTATAAGTTCTTGATATAATTTGTGCTCAGATGTGCTGATTTCACCCCTATTCACTTTTACAAGGGCTGCACTCTTCCAGCGGGCCCTAATTCTCTCTTATTGTTGCTTTTTTAAGGAAAAGCATGCAAAGTTCAGCTTCATACTCAAGATTATTCCAAAGGGCTGGAGTTAATTTTTAATTTGACTAATAATTTCAGTCATGTAATATCACCAAAGTCAGTTACTTACTTGAGAGAGTGTTAACGGGATCAGGCTGCTGAGAGCTCATTAAAACTCCTGATCCTGAAAAGAAGTAGGAGCTCAAACCACTGCAGAGTTTCTCAGAGTCACCAGGTGCCTCTTATTGCAAAAACCAAGCTGAAAAAGTCACTGCTTCTATCACTAAAAAAACAACCAAACAAAAAGAGAGAAAAACTCAGTAGCCTTGTCCAACATGTTTAAAAATAACAAATAACTGCCCCAAATTTCTCATTTGGGAGTAAGCTTGCCATGCAAAACCTGGCGAGGGTGCACATTTAAAGCATCTTTAGTTTTACACCCTCCTCCTTTCAGGTTATTAAACTCCTTTAGCCACTCCAAGATGCTGCGATAGACAAAAGACTCAATGTGTGTGTGTGGCTTTTCAAACTGTTTTCTCTGAGGAGGAGAATTTATCTTTAAATAAATCTCCCTCCTCTATTGAAACTGGTACTTAAAAAAAAGAAAAAAAGCAAGGAAGAGGCTATGGAGGCTATTTATTTCTGAAATAACCCACAAGACATTGTTGTACAACAGTATATTCAGTGGTTTAAGTTACATCTGATGAAAGGAAAATTAATTTAAGGCAGAGATTTTCCATAAGATAAACCTTTGGAAAATAAAATTTTCTTTTAGAGAAAAATAAATAGTAGTCACACAAAAGGGCTTGGCAGCGGGGGCATCTTTAATTGCTTGTTTAATTAAACCTCTCCACCAAATTTTAATTTATTTACTTTTTACATATTTTTGGTGGTAAAAAATTTTGGTTAAAGTTAGAACATATGTTTGTTGGTTTTAATTACAGAGGTATTTTTTTTCCTACGGAGCAAACAGCACCTCTTGCATACAAGAACGACAGAATAACACAGGCAACCTTTCCTGGTCACTTTTGTAACACAAGACAAATATTTGTGTATTTTTGGCTGTTCCTGTTGCCATTGAAGTCAACGGGGGCATGAACCCCGATGGGAGCAAGTGCTTTCTGATACAGACGTGATGAAATAATTGAAGGCAATTGGTTTTCTAGTGCTTCTGAGCTGTTTTCACACAAGGATTAAACAGAAGTCAGATATGCATAGGTGCGTGCACACGAGCTTTAAGTTAAAATCTGCCAAATATGTTACAATGCCTCAAATAATATCAGGTACTCGTGGAAAATTATGTGTGCCTTAATAATCAGCCTTATCTGTGTATTTTACCTACGCAAGTAATTTCATTGAAGTCCTCGTGTCAGCTAGCCAGGGTGAGTTAAGAAGGATTGGCTCAAATCATGTACCGCTGTTTTGATCTTGGATACCTGGGTTCATTACACACAGTCTTCATCAGTTTTAACATCTCAACACATGTTGAAAATGCAATGTGCACTGACAAATCTAGTTTGCCTTTAGGAAAATAACCTTTTTTCTTTTTTTTCTTTTTTTTCTTTTTTTTTTTTCCTTTTTTTTTTCTTTTTTTTTTCTTTTTTTCCTTTGTTCTTTTTTTTAAATTTTTTTTTTTATTTTTAAATTTTTTTTAAAAGAGAGTTTTGTTTTTAGGTACATTATCCCTCTCTCCTGCCTTACAAACCAGCCTCCTGGAGGTGCCTTAAATTTTAAGTACAAAATAAAAGCGTGCCTATATTCTGCATGTATACACTGGAAATAAAAAGAGTGAGGCTGTTTTCACAAGCATTAAAAAGGGGAAATCATTGCCTTCACTTCTGTCCTTTGTTCCCACAACGGTTTCTTGAATTGAAAATTACAATACAATGGCTTTAACCTGTACGCTTCACTCTGACCGAAGCTGCTTCCGTCTGTTTCCTGACAAAAATTAAATATCAGCCTGTCAGCATTACCAGGTATTTTCAGGGCAGCTGCTAAGTGCCCTTTCTATAATTCTATAATGGCAGATTTAGTACTGAATAATTACACTTTATAGAGGATAGCAACTGCCTAGAGAAAAAAAGGACCTGATCCAAGCCCTCTGAAACTGTGACTATTTTTTTTTCTGAACGTCACATTTTCTGAAGGTCAGATAACCGTAGAGCTGACCCAAAGCACATCAGTGAGCTGGTTCTGTGCTGTGCCGATGTTCATCCAAATGTGAGCCTCGGGACATGGGCTGTGCTTCCAGGTGTAAGGGCTGAAAATCACCCTCTGCATTTTCTTATTTCATCAGACACAGGTAAGGGTAAATGTGTTTGATTTAGGTGGAAAACTTGCTGGAGAAAATAGCTAACCTGTATTCTCTGTGCTGCTTTCTGCGTGGGGGTCAAATTCCTGACTAAATACAGGATTCAGAACCGAATTTGCATTTTTGTTGAATAAATCATTTGCAACCAAAACATTCCCATCTCAACGCTGTTCGCAGTGGCTGACAGCAAAGCTGAGGTGACCAAAACAGATTTACCAACAAACCAGGGAATTCCACAGGACTAATAAAAACCCTCTCTTTCTAATGAATTATTTCATCACTTATCTGTCTACCGGTTTCTTGTTGCACTTCACAGCAACTGAGCGATTTAATCCGTGCTTTCCTCTAGCAGTGACCTTGATGTTTAGACTTTTCTGTAGTGCCTTTCTACACTTCAGTTCACTCTGCAGCAGCCCTAGCATGCAATATCTGCAACAAGGCTTGGTCTCAGGGCTGGGGAGAGAGCCTGAAGCTCAGGCTGTGAAGCCCTGGGCTGTAACGCTGGGCTGTACTCCTTTTTCCTGAGGGTTTTTAGCCTCTCGCTCAGCAGCTGCCAGGCTGGTGTAGCACTTTAGGGGGTGCAAATGGGGAATGTAGTGAGCGCTGACATCAAATCTGTCTCTCGCCTCAATTGGTTATGGAAAAACAGGGAATGCCTTTCAATGCATTGAGATTTTTCACTTCATGGGAAAACATTAAAAGACCGATGCTTTAATCTTGCTGTATAGCCCCAAGTTTAGGGCTGAAAGCTGAAAGCTTGCAGTTCCAGCTCCTGCTCTTTTTGTAGAGATTCCTGACAGGACATAATGCAGCTCACAGCAGTATTAATCCCCTCTCCAGCCTCTCTAACAGTGACACCTCCCCATACCACCCAGGCTCGGTGGTCCCAAGGCTTGCGGCAGGCAGAGATAAGACAGCCCTTGCTCCTCCAAGCAAGCGGAGCCCCTAATTGCTCTCATTTATTGCCGTTAGGAAATTTGGGAGAGGGCCTAGCCCAGGTCTTTCCTGTGTTTTGCTGCAAGACAAGACCCACCAATTTCAGCGGCCGCAGGATCAGCCCCGAATTTCCCCTTCAAATCCAAAGGAGCTCCACGCCTAGGGAGGGAGATTTAGGAATCCAGGTTTATACCGCTGCAATTAACTGCAAAATTTGGCCCTAAAAATCCCACTGATGTAAACAGCAGGGCTGCAGGTCAGCACCAAGCACACAGCCTGGGATTAACAGCAGCTCACTTCTGGAGCAATTATCTTCTGGCAAAGCCAAAAAACTCCCTTGTTAAGCAACCTTGGGGCTCTCGGTACTCTCCCTTACACCTGTAAAATGCCGGATAAGGCCACCAAACCGGAGTATTTTTTTTCTAGAGTTTCATTGAGAGAGCAACTTAGTGAGCAGTATGTTCTTAGTATTATTTGAAAAATAAATCTTACCAGGCTCTGAAGAAGAGTCGAGACTGAGCGGAGTGGCTGGACCTGATGTTTACCAGGAGAGTTAACAAGCCGAGCAATAAAACCCTGGGTAGTGATGGCTCTGAAGAGTTACATTTGCTTTGGAATTTACTTTTATAAAAGCACGAAATTTTATGCAGAAACAAGAACTATAACCACCTATATAAACGTAGGGGGTTTTAGTACCTCTGAGAATAATGCTACTGCAGGACAGATCTCGTATTAGGACCGTAGGATCAGAGCTCAGTGGGTAATTCAATAGTGGTTATTTCATAAGCTTTGTCTTTAGTGAGCATAAAATACGATTTTCTTGAATAAATTTATTATATGATATTTCTTTTATGCCAGTCTCCCCTGACAGATTTATTTTTAGCATTTACTGTTGGAAATTCAAGCTGGTTTGGTTTCTTTGTGCTAATATGATTTCAGAAATTATTTTCTTTTTTTTTTTTTTTTTTTCCCATAGTGTTTGCATACAGTTCCTTGGTTTTGTGACAGTGTCAGTCAGCAAGGAGTCTAAGGTACAGGAGAGGTGAGTTCACAAATTAACTTGTTGTAAACTTGCAATAGAGATGGAGGAATGTTTTTGTGGAGTTGGCCCAACTTTATAATATACATCCAGCTTAATCCTCAGACTCTTCACAGAGAAATGAGGCTTTTTCCTCAAATACCTCTCCCCACTTCTCACTCTGCTGCATGCCACAATTTAACAAAAGCTCAGATTTTACCACTGTATCCAGGCAAAATTCCTCTTATCAGAGAGATAATATTTACCTGAGTAAACCTACAAATATTGGGGATAACAGTTCTCTTCAAACCCGGAATGAAAAGTGCAATTAATGATGCAGGGTAAAACTCCAAATTAACTTAAATCAGGGCAGGATTGGGAGGGAATACAGGAATTGACTTATCTCCTCAGGCAAAAGCCCAGCTTTCCTGCAAAGAGCAGTCACAGGAACTAATGGGATCAATTCTAATTTTTCAACCCCCTCCCATGTCGCTGGGATTTCCAGCTGCACCAGAGGAGCGAAGCGGGGTGGCTGCTGCTCCCTCCCGCTGCCCGGCAGCATCCACCCAGGTCTCAGGGCTGCAGCATAGGGGCTGCTTTTCCATTTTATTTTTTCCCCTCCCTATTCTTTTTTTTCCCAAGCTTCAGATGCTGGTGGGATGTTTCCCACAAGCCGCCCGTCCTTCCTTGCGGACAAGAACCGCACGTACGCGTAGGCGTGTCACTTAACGTATATATATCGGTGTGTTTACGCGAGACATCGCAATATTCTTGTTACTATAGGAGCAAAATACATGTAAATATTTAGGTAGATTCCTTCCAAGTGCAAGGGGCAGCTCTGACAGCACTCGGTGCCCTGTGCCAGGGCATGGTTTAACACACGTGGAAACCTCGGGCAGGTGAGCAGCCCCCCTGGATTTCCCGCAGGCCGTGCGAATGCCAAGATGTGCAATGCTGGATGCATACCAAAGTGTCGGTGGGACTGATGGCTGACTGCTTAGGGGAATAATCCCACCAAAGCCCCGTAATAAATGTTTGCAGGATCAGGCCTGGAATGATTCGGGAGAAAGTTTCCCTGGTTTCTTTTGTTTCTTTTCAGTCTCCCGGTGACAGATGAAGTGTAGGCGTCAGTCCCTAAAGATCCTATGCAATACAGACAGACAACAGCCATAAAATTGTCCCTTGCCTACTGGTTTCCAAGCTTTGCTTCTTCTGCAAGGCCTGATTTCTTGTTTATGATGGTTGGAGAGAAGCTGTAGGAGGGTTGAAAAAGCCCTTCCCGTAACTTTACTGTGTAAAGAAATATTTTTTGGAACAACTGCTTAACTGTTAAACTGTTATTAGACAGAAGAGGACATTCTAAGTCAGGAAAAATGCAACAAAACAAAAACCCTAAAGCTGCATTAGTTATAAAAGAAACCTATGGAAAGAGACTGGATTTACATCCCTGCTCCAATGGATAACAATGCTAAAATGTATTCTGAGTGGTTGTAAACATAAATTAAATGGCTTTTTATTGTCTTTCTCTACTTTTTAACTGGAGATAAATTGCTTTAAGTAATTTAGAGCACAGGGGTTTTTATCTGACATTAGTGTACGGAGTGGCCAGTTGTCTCTGTGCCGTGGTTTATTCATTGTTTTCTGGAGAAAAGTAACAAATACTGGCTACCCACCAATAATTGTTTGAGAAAAGCAGATATGTGCTGCAGATCTTGGCTACGTTGCTAGTCCTTATATAAGCAAAATGGGTTGTTTCTAAAACACTGCGCTCATCTGAACCAAACGTACAGATGGTATTTGTACTAATCAAGCAAATTCTGCCCTCCACAACATCCGTGCAAAGGCCCCTGCCAAGTTTGCAGCCGGACAGTGCAAATTTGTCCCACTTGGGAAGTGTGTGGAAGGAGGAATTTTTGGTCACTGGCAAGGTACACCAGTATGGGTAGAGACCCTAATTTCCATCCTCTTCCCCCCAAAATTTCCCATTAGGGAACAGAAAGGAAACCCTATAAATCCTCCAGTGGCACACACCATCGCTGAGCCCTCAGCTCCAAAACCTTTTACAAATCCCTCCAGCCCTCCCGACTGAGCCATGCTATGCACCCACTCACCAATGGTCTCCCCTTTTTCATGGGGATTCCTACACGGGATGAGTGTCCTCAGGGTTTCCTACAGGCTGTAACCGGTACAATACCCTGCACCCACAGCAATCATCGTAACCACGGCTGATGTACTGGCATGGCCCAAAACTCCCCACAGCCAGCTTCAGGGAGAAAACCAACAATGGTGCACTGTATTTAATACTGTGTGCTGTGGGAAATGGAGAGAAGACAAATGGACTTTATTTTACAACATAAAGAATGTTACACCCTTTGGTAATACGTAACTAATAACTTAAATCCATTAAAAAACTCTGTTCTCTACTATACCGCTCACGAATGGAGCCAAAGCTGTAAAAATTCATGAAGGAGTCAGTAGCAGGCTGGCTGGGGTTACAAAATCTACAAAACCTGCTAGAAGTCACAGTTTTCTCCATGAAAGTCATGGCCATAACAAATATACCACACAGCTCGCTCTCTAATCCATTCCCAGGAAGCTGCATTGTGTGAGGCTGAGAGGATCTGAATCTCCAGCAAGGTCGGGAGGCAGCAAGGGACAGAGAGGAGGGTGTGAGGGGAGCAGACGGATGTGGGGACCCACTGGGTGTGGGTTGCCAGGGCAGGAAGGGACCCCAAAATATGCCTGACACTCTAGACCTGGGTTTGCCCTGTGCCGGATGATGCAGAGCTGGTAGTTGACGGATCACACTGGGAAACAAAAGCTGTGCCTGGAAGAAAAGGGTTCCTTTTCATTTCTGTTCCCTGTGTCAGGCAAAAATTAATGACTAAATGCACCTTTCTCTGATGTTGTCCATCATGCAAATACTGGTGGGCAGGAGTCAATATGAACTTTAAACACACCTGACACAGGTGGCTCTTGCCTTTCAATGCTAAATGGCCACTGGCCAACAATTCACAGCGCAGCATAAAGGAATCCTTGTGGCGAGCAGCCTTCCCTCTGTTTATATTTGTTATTCCAGAATGAAGCTATTCATCGGGGCTGAGATGAAACTGCCCAGGTGAATAGCTTCCTGAAACCCATAGCTCCTGCAGGAGTGCGACCAAAATCAACTGCAAAATGAATGTGGTGTGTGAGTTTGAACGTCGGGGAGAAAGTACAGGAATTAGAGAGTCAGTGGAGGGCAGGACGCGTCTGGCAGGAGATGCTCAGTTGTCCAGGACCCGCTGCCCCAACATCCTTATCCTGGTGGCTCTCCTGAGCACTGGTCAAGCTGAATCATTGCCCTGGGGATTTTCATCTAGCCAGTGGGTCTTCTTCTTGTCCTCTGGGTCACGCCCTTCTGCCAGTGGACCAACACTCACACAGCACGGATGGAAAAAAAAATAAATCAGTGAATGGTATTATGTTTCCTGATTTTAGCAGTCAGTCTGTGAGTTTTTCCAAAAACAGCAATCTGAAATAAAATTCAGGCTGTTCTCAGACGGGGTTCAACGGCACTGCTTTTTTCTTATGAAGCAGTTGCGGCTTATCTCCAGGAAAAGACATAACCCCCATCGGTTGTACTTCATACTTCCGCAATTTCAGTGCAAGCCTGTGCGTAATTTTTTCTTTTTCTTTTGGATGAAGCATATCCTATTCTAATATCATTTAATCAGAATAAAAAATAGATTGCATTGTATCCAAAAAAGATACACAGACTAAATATTTTGGTGTGTAGTCACCAAAATAACTGTAAAGGGGATTTTGTAAGCAGTTTGGGAAGTTTTCTTTTGGCTTATGCATAGAGAAGTCTTTACATACTATCAGAGTCGGGATTAATTTATCACCAAGCTCAGGAACTGTTCCCAATCGGAATTAGCCACACTAATGTCTGGAGCTGACAAGCACAGCTGCAGCAAGCTCACTCATGTTTATTATTGTAGTTTTTCTTGTCTTTTAACAGTTTGTACACTAATGGAAGAGCAGGAGCTAGAACTGCTCATCTTTGCGCTATTATTGCAATGAGTTCATTAAGACAATAAAGCACCTTAAAGGCTGGTTTTTAAGCTCCTGATGGGATCAGTAGTAGGCACAGAAAATAGCTGCATGCTCTTAAGTCTTTTCTGACTGTTCTTTTAGAAAATCTCTGAAAGTTGAGTACAGAAGATTGCATTCAGTCTCTCTGTGTGGCTTGATTGTTGTTTTAAAGCCTGCTTTGGTAAATAGTGGTCTGTAGCAAAGGACTGGAGATATAAGTCTTTGCTGAATGGAGAACACAGGTGAAGATCAAAAAAAAGGAAGCTTGAATTTAGCTAGTATATATATATATTTCAAATATTGTGAGTAGTAGAAGTGTATCAACAGAGGCAGCTGGTAGAGATGGGGTATTATGGCAAAAACCAATGTTTTATTTTCCTTGATGTTTGTGCAGGATGGAAGTCATACTGCCTCTGAAAAGGAAATGTACCGAAAGCATGAAAACCTTATTTATTCAGTAAGAAATTGTCATAGATCAAACTGACAGGTTATCAGCTGGTATGTATTAAAACTTCCATGCAATGTGCATGGTATAATCTAGACCTCAGGGGTTATGCTGGAGCTCCATCAGCTGTGGGCAAGTCTCTGCACTGGGACCTGTGGCCACATTAGTTCTTTAGGGCTTTGCCCTGTGCCCCCATTTTTTCCCCCCATGGAAACATGGGAGCAGGGCAAGAAAGCAGATTTGGCATCTGTCTCACCTGCTATGGGAATTGGGAGACAGCCAGGGCAGGCATCTGGACCAGGGACTTGGAAGCAATTCCAAGTCCTGTATTTTAGGCATCATAATAGGTCAGAAATTTATTTCTATCCACAAGTTCGTTTCGAGCATCACATGTACACTAATTCAGCTGGAATACATCCAGATTATCTATCCATTTATACAAGAAAACAGCCAGAGGCAGACCAGCCGAAGAACAGACAGTGCTGGAGACTGCCAGATGTTGCCTATCGAGCAGGATCCACATCTGGCTGATGGCCCCATCCTGCCTGGTTGGGCCCAGGCACCTCTGCCAGACACGAGCCGCCGTACCTGCCCGCTCAGCAGCGGGCTGGGGGCCCCCTCTGCTCCCCACCGCCCTGCCTGGCCCTGCTCTCTGCAGGGTTTTGGGGAGCTGTGGGAGGGCAGAGCAGTGAAGAGAGGAATAGACTGGAGAGGGACAGAAGAGGAGGGAGAGAAATGGGGACCTCTCCCGGTGCTTGCATCCTCCGGATGCTCATCGTAACCCCAAGGGTATTTATTTACCCTGTCCTACCCGTCCCTACCGCTCAGGGAGGAAGGACCTGTGCTGTCAGTTTGGCAGCCTGGCTTTGAATCTCTGCTGCTCCCCCAGGTGGGAAAAACCAGAATTAACTCAGGAGCAGCTGGCAGAGGTAACACACTTGCCCAGCAAGCTAAGAACTGAGAAAACACCTCCCCGCCTGGTCCTTCTGACAAATCCATCTTACAGGGCTGGCTGTATGTGTGTGTGATCTGCTGAATCAGATCAGTGCTACATTTGCTCACCATTTTCCATCATGTATAACTACATACTCCCCTCAATGCCTCAGGTTATCACCCATGAGGTTTAGGATACTCCAGGGATATTGTTAATTAGTTTATGGCACCTTATACCTGCAACTCACCAGCAGTCCAGCTCAGTAAAGCTTAAAGGTTGTTGATTTGTATTTATAGAAGAAGGAATGGCAGAAGGTATCAGTTCAAACAGGGAATCGGTTGGGAGGGGAGCAGATTTTAAAACTTCTTTTGGTTGATGTTTTTGCAGGAAAGCTGAAAAAGTGAGGGAAGAGGCATGAAGTACTCCAGCAGAGCAAGAAAAAGGAAAATAACTACACGAGACTCCTTGTCAGGGAGATGGGGAAGAAAATGAATTGCTGTATCACCTTTGCTTCTTTTCTCCCACCCTTCGCTATTCCACTTTAACTCTGACAGGTCATTGCAAATGTATCAGTAAGGTCATGCAGAGGCAGACATGCTGGTTCTCAGTCCCCGGGGTAGCTGCAGGATTCGGGTGGCTGTTCTGTGCTCAGATGGGCAAACCTGCTGCGCCTGGAGGCCCCGGGCTTTGCTGCTTTGGTTTTTCTTACTTGTCAGTGCCAAAAGCAAAGAACAAACCGATGAGCAAATGAGCCAGGGGTTTGGGTTCCTGCATTCCTGTCGACCAGCGTCACTAAACCTTGGAGTGGACTTGCCAGCATCCCCCTGTGCTTCTCCGGTAACAAGCGAACACCTTGGGCTGCCTTTTCCTCCGTGTCCGTTGGAGGACAAGCCATCGGGATGGCACGCTGTGCTGAGACAGGAGCTGGGGTACACGCGGAACGGGTGATCTGAGCATCTCCCTGTTACGCTGCCCAGGAGGAGATGGTATCATGCCAATTACAGCAAAGTCCTGGTGCTGTTTTGCTGCACAGACAGCAGAGGAAGGCTGTGTCCCTTCCTTTTGCCTCCACCGCTGTGCTGCTTTTCCATAGTTATTTTCATTTTAGCTGAATGCCAAGTTTAAGGCTTCAAGGATTTTTCTGCACTGACCTCTAAATCCCTTCACTGGTCAATATGATGCATCACCATTCAGTATAATATCCTTCTGTCTGGTTTGCTGGCCTCAGACTTATTATTTTATGTTTCTGTACATTAAACTGCATTTTCCATTCACTGGCCCAGGCAACCAGTGGATTCAAATCCCTTGTTCCTCGTTATTTGTTCCCTCTCCAATTTTGTGCCCTCCAGAAACTTTGATAGTTTGTGGAGGTATTTTCATTCAAGTCATTTGCAGGTATTATAAATGAGGGAAGTCCCTTGGTGTTCTCATTTGTTGAGCCTTTACAATACAGGATTACCTTTTCAAAGGAGGATGTAAGGGTTTAGCAGCAGACTAGTGGATATTAATAGGTACCTCTTGATACAGATCCTCTGAAAGACACTGCTGCTGTCACAGTGGCTTCCTTACCTTTGCACAGATGAAGGCTGTAAATCAGAGCAAGGGCTCATGTCTTTTGCTAAAATTGCTCTGGAGTGTAGGGTCTGCGAGAAATGGAGGAAGAAAAAGGGAAAGAGAGTAAAGCATTAGGAATAGCAGATGATTAGGGAGTGGGAGCTATCATGGGAAAACAGGAATTTGAGGCACCTGAGTTAGTGCTCTGAGGTGCAAAGGGGAACTTGGGTGTGAAATATGGACAAGACTGGAAAGGAAACATTTTCCCTCTATTGATGCATTTATTTGACCCCGTCGTGTGCCTCACCACTGCTATCAGCTTTTAGCCCTGCTACCTGTCTTTGGTCCTCTGGCAGGTATTTCCTCACGTTGCAGTTGAAAAAACTGAATCGCAAATCAAAAAAGCTGCAAAATTAACTGGAGCCCTGAGCCTGGTGTCCTGACCCCAACCTGGTGGTGCTGGGGGCACAAGCCACAGCACAGCCCGGCCACCGCACCGTAGTGACGGTGCAAACTAGGTTCAAACCCAGATTCCTTATGGATATTTGCAGCCACCTCGGCACCACAAAAGGAAACAAAAATGTCTCCTCGTGAACCGTGCAGGTTTTATTAAACATGTGTTTTGGTTCGAAGCCAAACTGCGCTCGGTTGTTTTATCACTGTTTATTCCTGTCTTTCACAGCCTTTATCAGTTATCCACATCAGACCTGTGAGCACTGTGAGGGCTGAGTCACACAAATAGTACTTTTATCTGCAGTCAAATCTATAATCAGGCAACAAAACTCCCTCATCTCGCTTCTATTTAGTCCCAACTCAGGCTCTTAAAGAAAAAGGGACTTCACAAAGGAATCTCAGCAATTATCCTCTCCCCTCCATCCCCCAGATGTTGTTTTGTATGATATAGGTACCTGTGGATACTTGAAAAGAACTCTCAGAGCTGCCGTCTCTTTAATGGAAGACTTTTAGGAAAGTGAACTTTAACTTTTAAACTTCCCTATGAAAAACAGATTCATGTTAAGTTTGATACCATTTGCCTCAGGATGATCTCAGCTCTTAAAATATGATGGTTTTAGTTGGATTAAGAGCCTATATTGTTGCTGAAGAGAAAGAAGGGTGCCTCTTTAATTGCAGCTCAAATCTACCTAACAATTGCCACATGTTGAACAAGATTTAAGAGTTATTAAATATGAAAGCCACTATTGCTCCTCCACCATGAGCAGCCTTTGTTTTTTAAACCTGGAAAGCACTAAGTAAAAGAGGGAGGAAAATATAAAAAAAACAAACCAAAAAAACCCGCTGAAAAACTGAAATCTGAAGAGTTATGTTTACTTTCTGTGAAGGATGAGGTTAGTGCGTTGCATTTCTCCCTGCAGCTTGCATCTGTTGCATTAACTGAAACAAACTCCTGGCAGGTCTGGGAATCTTCTTGCTAGGAAAACTCAAATCCGCCCCAGTTGTTGGTTTGTTGCCATCTGTTATCTGAGGTTATTTACAAGCAATCGGTTGATAACTTGACCAGAGCTGTGCTAAGCAAAGTCTCCTCTGACTCTGGTGTTGGGTGTAGCAGCCAAGGCTTGTGATCTGCCGCTCTCGGTTCATGGCAGAAGGGCTCCCGTGCAGCTTTGCTTTTGCCCGGCAAAGACACCAAGAACCTCCGTCTGTGAAAACTTCCTTAAATCTCTCCTGCTCTTTGGCCTCTCAGAGATAAAAAAGTCCCCTATTTTTTCTTTTTCTTTTTTCTTTTTTTTTTTTTTTTAATTAAATCTATTTGTATGATGAAGGAGCAGCCTGAAAACTGAACTACTACTATTGCAGCATTTTGACTTTGCATTGTAACTCTGTCTGGCTGAGTAGATCTGAAATACCTTGAGACCTTGCTTGCAGTCTACCCTGGGGAGAAAGCCCTCAGCCAGCGAGTGTCTGAAGCCTCTTGTCCTTAGGGCCACGAGTCCCTTGGTGCAGCACGGCAGCAGTAAGGCCCAAGGAGCAGGGGTGCTGCTCGCACTGGGATAGCGTGTGCCGTGCTGCTGTTGTGCTCACTCAGTTCCCTCAGTGTCCATACTGCCCATGTCTTGGCTGTCCCCTTGTCTCCCTGGAGCAAGCCCGCTGGCTCACCTGGCAGTAAAGCCCTGGCAGGGGAGTTAGATTAGCTCGCTGTTGATGCTACTTGTTTGGGTCCCTTGGCTTTGCACACCTGAGCCCAGACCTAAGCCCAGGTACCAAGCCCAGGGCAGGCAGGAGCCAGCAGGCAGGGCAGAGCCTGCACCCTCTTGGCCACTGGGGAGGAGTTTTAAGTATTGGGATGCTCAGGGTCCTCCCTGTGCCTAAGAGCTTCTGCAGGAATGTGGTTGTTTTGGAGAGCTCTTTACTAACTTTGCATCCCCCTGTGCTGCAAATTATTCTTTGCTGTTTAGGACACTGATCCCTGTGGTAGCTCAGCTGGGTGAATACCAGAGCTCTGACACTGGTCTGGAAGGATCTTCAAAGTGGAGCGCTCTCTCCTTCCCCAGCTGTGTTCAGAACAGCCTGGGTCCTTCAAAGGACTTCTACTCATTGCTCATCCGTGTGAATTTTCCACTGAGTCTGCCACCTTTTTTTTTTTTTTCATGTTAGGGATGCATCCACCGTGGACAGAAGCTCTGCTGCGCTGTGGCACCTCTCTGGGAATGGCCTGTGTGACTTGAGCTGTCAACTCCAGTCCCAAAGTAACAAGCCAGCACATCTACTCAACTAACTGAGACCAGAAGATACAACTGTGTAGGAGGTGAGAGCAGACATAAAATAGGTCAAGGCAATCAGGGGTGTTTTTATAAATCATTTGTTGTAATTTGTAGAAAGTTAATGTTGGGTCAGATGGAGAGTTACAACTACTGTATCTGAAAAAAAAAAAAAAAAAAAAAAGATAAACCATGATTTCCAGAGGTCAATGATTAAATTCCTTTTCAGATGTTAGCTCTCTACTATTGTGCTTGATAGTATTTCAGAGAGATCTTCAGTCTCTAGCAGCAGGATTTTGAAGTTATGGTAATATAGTTTTCGTACAATACATTATTCATTTTCCTAGGTCTCCATTTAGCAATCCTGGCAGCTAAGTAGGATGGTATAGTCTAGGGCAGGGGCCACTGCAGATCTTTGCACTCTGGCAAGAGAACTTAGCTAAGCCTCTCAGGTTACAAAGGGAAAGCAATTTTCATTTTCCCTCCTGCTCAGCAAAGTAAAACCCAGCTCCTAATTTTCAGTGAAGAAATCACAATGGTTGGATTTTTTTTGTCTGATCTCAGACACACCCCTGTAAATCTGGAGATGCTTACAGACCTGGGAACCCGGTTCCCTCTTTGGCTAGGTGTGGGAAAGGGGAAAGCAGTTGGTTTTCTACCATGTTTTTAAGCTTCCCTTTTCTATAGGGCTAACAGAAGCCATTTATTCCTCCCAAGCATCTTGTACCAGCTCAGCATTGCCCCCCGAGGTATCTGCTGGGGAATGCTCCTGCAGCATATTCTCCAGCTCGTTTCCAACCCGTCCTTGCCATGGCTTGATGTCAGCCTCTTCCCTCTCGCCCAGATCTCCTCTTGCAGATCTGCCTTCCCCTTTGTGCCAAACATCAGACCAGCTGCTCATGGGGCTCGGTCCTAGCTGAGGGGACAGAAATTTCAAAGAGGGTGGTATTGATGCAAACCTGTTCCACAGCCTAAAATCTCCCCAGCAAATTAAAAATTGTGCTTGCAAGGCAAAATTAATCCCCTTCGTTCTTACAGTAGGTGGAAGCATTGTTTAGAGTATGGCATTGTAGTCAGGACTGCCAGGTTCTGCTTTTGTCCATTCTGCTGTGTTTCCCAGACATGATCATGACGTTTTGGAAATTTCTTTGACCAACAGGACCAACTTTCAGAACAAAACTAAACCTTTGTCCTCTTAACCATCCTCATGATAGAACTACAAAGCTGGAAGAAAGATATCTTGACTAATCACCTCGGGAAAGGTAAGAACTGGGGCATTCAGCGATCAAACCAGCTTTCCTGAACTTTCACTCTTTGGCTTCACCCTTTCCCCCAACAATAAAACAGATCTTCAGTTGTTGTGCTAACAATTGTGTGGACAGCAAATTGGCATTGTTTCATCTTTTTCTTCTTCTTAATTATATTTTTTAACTTTTAAACTTTTCTTTATTATAAAATTCCAACTTCCAGCTGACCCTTGAGTAATTGGTTTTGTTGCAAGGGTTATTTGAGGTCTAAATGAGCCCAATGACATCTGTTTAATTTTAGATGCCTGGAAAATGTTCTAAAATTAATGAAATCCAAATGTATGACAAACTAATAGAACAATTTTATTTATTAAAAAGACGGTTAAAAATAATTCTAAACATTTCAAGAAAACAAAAGAGGTGAATGGGATTTGTCATTGTTTAAATTGTACTTATTATATTACATTTCAGTGAAATGACCTCTTGACCTTCCACAGTTTGCTCGATTTCCTCGTCAAGCTCCTTCCAGCTAATTTGCTTTGACATAAACAAAAAGAAAAGAACTCAAGAATCAAATGCAGTCATCCAATATTTGGGGTCTCGGTGCTGATTATAGCCAGATACAAATAAGAATGAATGGAACTTGCTAAAAGCGGGACCATGTTATTAATTCTTCATGAATATTTGGATGGTCATGGGAAATGTATGAAGCCACACAAATCTCAAACGTGTCACAAAATGTAGCTTGAGCGCTCATTCCTTTTAAAAATGTGTAGCTGAAATGCATAATTTGACGTTTTCCCCTTCTGTAAGTTTTAGTCCACCTCTCTGGGCTGCAGAAACGTTAGGTGGCTTAAGCGAGCAATCACAAATCACGAGTGAGGAAAGGTGATTTATCCGTTTTATGCACTTGATTTGCTACATGTATTCTTTTGAAAGGAATGCTTAGCCAGAGGAATTACGCAGACATCCTGGATCATCCAGGAGACAATTTCTCCTAACATTTGTAATATTCTCAGTGCAACTGGTGCTGGGATTCTCTTTAACTATTGCCTCTTGTGTGGCTTAAAACCCTCCAAAACAAACACAAATTACAGTTTGTGGGAATATATATGCACACATATAATCTATGTCTTTTTATAGGAAATAAAATAAAACAGACCAACATGGGTTTTTATGGTACTTTTGTACACTACGGTATTGTAAAGCACGTGATAAATAGCAGTTGGGAAGAACGAGTGACTCTGCAGGTAAACACGATATCGTCAATGAACGAAGTGATAATTCTCACACACCTCTACCTTTCAAAAGGAAATGAAACTTAATACTGTGGATACAGTCCTGCTTAGCCTAATGGCACAAGTCAGGAATATTTAAAATAGATCGTTTAGGAAAGGTTTTGTTTTACTACATAGAAACAGAATGTCCCCAGTATAGACTGTGTGTTTGTGTTTCATTTACAGCTTAACCAGAAATTACAGCGACCGTGACCCAGTATGGTACCTGGGCGGTAGAGTACGGAGTATCTGAATGCAATGAACTTTTTAACATGCCCTCTCTTTCTGGGAGCCTACCTAGACTCCTAGGTCACCTCTGAAATTGAATTTCAGCTCTACTTCTGGAATACAGAGGTTTGAAAAGCTAACACTAGGGCTAGGTATCTGGGAGCCTCTTAAAAATTATGGGGTGCAGAACTGCTCAAAAAGGGGATCAGTCTAGATAGCCACCCTTTTTCTGAGCAAAGAAAAATAAAAATCTTGCTGAAGATAAAATTATTAATGATCTTGAAGAGTCGTTTGTGTTGTTAAAAAACCTTGCATGGAGGTGATTTAGTTCACGCATGTAGTTTGCTGTTCTTCTGGTCTACAGATTAGATTTATACCCTTCCTGTTTAGAAAAAGCCAACGAAAAATCAAGACTGTGAATGTCTTCTGACACCAGCCATGTCTCCAGTAATCGCGTCTGACGTCTTCCATTTTGGGAGGCTTTTTCTGGTTGGTCTTTACAGTATTTTTTTTTGTGTTTATTTCTCTTGACTCCTTGGTTGAAATTGCAAAGGTATTCATTGTACCGGTGTGCTTTTGTACTCTGGAATTGTTGTTGAAGGTTACCTTGCTTTCTAGGTAAAGGTTACCCTTAAATGGTAACTAGTTGCTGTCACTTACAAGTCAAAAGCTGTCTAACCTGTTCCCAAATTCTCTGAATTCTGTTGTCAGCTAGTTTGGTACTTTCTCAAATAGTTGTGGATATTTGAAAAGAATACCCTACCTTGCATAGAAACTGCAGGCAATTTTTCAGGAAATTCCAAGATTTCGGGAGGGGTAGGCAGAATCCACTCTGGTGCCTGTGAAATCTCTCAAGTTCTTGAGAATCAGTGATTGACTGTTAGCAGTAAATTAGGCTAAAGCTGACAAATACATAAAAGATTGGTGGAATCAGAGTGATCAACATCATTCTGGAAGCTGGTTGTATTTGCTGTACTTATATCTGATAACAAAGTAAAACTATTTAACCATAGTTTATTGGACATTTCTCTGTAGTACAGGTGCTGAGCTCCAGATAACTGCGTTACGTGGCTCAGTGCTTAACCTTATCATTCAGTCATTTTTAGCTCAGTTGACAGAAGGATCACTGGTGTAGCTGTAATTGGAGTTTACAATGTTTGCAAGTATTAGGTGACTTGTAGCTTAATGCCATAACTATAGGGACAATAAATTACATGGTCATTAGAGGGCTTTAGCTATTCATATAGTATTAAGCATAAGAAGGACAGTAACATTTCTCTAATAACACATAAAATGTATATTCCAATTAAAACCATAATAGGATAGACTTGGCATTATATTACAGCCTCTCATGAATTTCACTGCTTAGAAATTATTACCGTTAAAATCATGGTTTCAAAGACTTGCACACAGGGATAATAAATTCTCACAAGCAGGTTTAGACAGAAGCATTGCGCCCCCATGGAGGCAGACTGTGTTTTAAAACTGAAAATTCAGCAGAAGTTTGAGAAGTTGGGTTTCTTGCTTTCCTTTTTGTTCTCCACATTTGGCTGGCTCCCCAGACCAAGTGAGGCTTAATTAAAAGCAATTGAGTAAACAAAAGCAGTCAAAAATCATATTTAGAGGCTTTTATCTTCTTTTAGAAGCAGTTCTGCCCCTATATGTTACTGTGTGTTTTGCTGTGTTCTTGGGACACTTATTTAAAGGGATGTTGAAACCATCTTATTTTTAAATCCCTATCTGTTTTCTGTCCTTGATATGTGCAGGCTTTCTTTTACCAAAAGGCAGGCCCAAAGAGAGTAGTCAGAGCTAGGCTTTGTCTAAGGAACATTTTAATGCAATATATTCTCCAGTGTTCAAAGTTTTCACCTCTCTTTTCACTCACCATTGACGTCCCCAAGGACAGCACACAGCTGCTATGTGTGTGTCAGACATCAGAGCTTGGTATATTCATTATCCCAAGGGTATGTTTCATTTATGTTTGAAGGTGTTGAACCCTGTAAAACTGAAGCATCTATCTCACTGCAAAGAAACAAGTGCTTACATGACCTTCCAGAAGAAGGCTGCTGCTCAGAACTGGACGCCCTTTCTTATTTGAGATTAGGCCTCCTTGTTTGTTCACCAGTCACTTCATCCTTGTAAAGCTGCAAGAGATACGGAGATGTTTGGAAGACAAACTGAACTGTGCTTCCTTGGTCAGTTCTTCACCCCTCTCTCCCTGCCCATCCTGCAATAACCTCCTTAAGGCTCGGTTGTTAAAATGGTTATAAACTCGCTTTGGGAGATTATGGGTTTGCATCACAGTTACACAAAGATTATTTGAAGTGTGGTTAACATGGACTAGGAGTTATCTCCCAAAGCTGTTTCACAACAAGCAGAACTACTAAAGGCCTCATTCCAGATTGTTAGGGGATTAGAAAGGAAAGTTAAATGGGTCCCCAGGGGGGAAAAATTAAACACCTTTTAGAAAACAAGACTGTTCCTTGAAACACAGTTGCAAGAATGGTTAAGAGATAAATTGACTGTTTTTTTTTTTTTTCCTCAGGAATCTTCAGCACCAGACAGAAAACAAGAACAAATAAGCAAGGCTGAAGACACTACCAAGATGAAGAGTAGCAGAACCCTGTATTGGACTGGAAACCGGTCCTTTCCCTAGGGTAGTAGTAGACCACAAAACTAGATGATGAAAAGGACAGAGCAA
The DNA here is from genome assembly GCF_965140245.1 of Athene noctua. Classification (NCBI taxonomy): domain Eukaryota; kingdom Metazoa; phylum Chordata; class Aves; order Strigiformes; family Strigidae; genus Athene; species Athene noctua. The sequence goes on along the minus strand of NC_134048.1, from coordinate 20,842,525 downwards.
AAAGAGTCACTCTGCAGCTCCTTTCCTAGCGCTGCTATATTCCCATCCTTTTTCTCCAGACTGAGGTCTATTTCTCAAAATAAACCATTTGATGGGTTTGCTGCAGCCTTCCCCCATCCACAATCTCCTGTGGGAACCTCCAACAGCAAACCCAGCCCCAGGATCTGGGGATACCACCTCAGTTTCTGGTCTTCTTAGCCTGGACCACGCAGCATCGTGCTCCTAAGCTTTTGTGTGTAGGGAGGAAGAAGGCTTTGCTCTTTCTCACTCCCCGAACTCAGGGGATTCACATCCTAGCAGGTCTGGCTTTGATGCCCAACTTGCTGACATTGAGAACTTGTCTCCTTCATTTGAGAATGGAGACACATAGGGCAACTCGGCCTCAAATTTCTGTAAGCACAGGCCTGTGCTGTAAAAATTATCCTTGTACTGTTGAGGACTTGGATGAACAATGTAGATTGGACAATGTCAATCAGCTGTGAGTTACATCCCTCTACACATGCCTCCATAATGGACACCCCCAGACTTTAGGGGTTGAAGTGCAATATGCCCTGCTCTTCCGTACAAAAGTTTCTGGTATATAATAAAAATAAACAAAGAATAGTCTCCAGTGCACAGGCCAAAGATCTTACAGTTGCTGTAGGAAACATACACAAGTATCTTCCAATGGAAACAATGTGATGTCTTCTTGCATGTCCAGAAATTTTTCATTCTGTCATAACACTGTAGTCTCTCCACTCTTCTTCATAAGCCCTTCATCCTTCTTTGCTAATGGTTTACAATATAGAACAATTTAACTGTATATACTGATGTAAATCATGTCACCTTCTCTGTGAATTATATAAAATAATTCATGCTGGAGAACTCAGGGAAGGGTTTTTAAGGCTGCAATTCATCTTCTCTTTTCCATTACCCTGGGCAAGAATAAAAGCCAGATACAAATTTGGCTCTTTCCTTCTGAAAGGAAAAAATGTAGTTATTTAATATCTGAAACTAGTGGTTCTTCTATTCATAAATTGCACTGTACAAGCTCCAAGGAAGGTGTCTTAGTCCAGACTCTCTCCGCTGAAATCTGTGAAACTACGGACAGCAGACATCATAGTTTATATTTGTAAAGTGCCAGATAGCCAACAATACTAAAATAATTACAGATAAAACCACCTTCTCATGTATTTATTTTAACTTCCTACTGAGTCCCAGAATAATTTTCATACCAAGTCTAATCTATTGGTGCTTGTACACTTGGAAATTGCTATTGGATGGTTTGATGGGGAACCATCCCTTGTCCCATCCATCTGTGTATTAAAATCGGACATTAGTGAGGTTGCACCAGGCTGCATTTCACTCCTCGCCCCTGGCTGGCTAAGCTGTACAACAAACACAAGAAAACTTTGGATACCTAAGGCTCCATCCAACTTGTCACTGTGTACAGCTCTGGTGCCCTGGGGGTAGCTGTACAGAATGGTACCACTTTTCTTTCCAGAGTGCTGTAACAAGCCCCCATGAATTCACCCAGCAAGAGTCGGAGCAGGTATGAGTTGTAGAAGCTGCATTACCTTGGGAGTGGGGAGTCCTGTCCAGTGCTCACCCTCTGCTCACGGGGTGCATGGGGTTTGGGTTGCTATCATGGACTGGCAACCATTTCCCTCAACCAGTCACCATGGATATAACCAGGAATGACCCTGTAAGTGTCCCAGGATGAGAAGACACAATTTTGTAATCTTTACATTCCTGTAGTGATTTGGCAAGCTTCCAGACATCTTGTAAAGGAGTCATATTTTAGTCAACTTGTATTTTCCCAACCTCTGATTGCCAACACTAGCCCACAAGGGCTGGCTGATTGGCATATAAGATCTGATACTGAAATACAGGCACTTTAGCAAGTACTGGGCATTTAAATGGTCCAATTTAAGTATATGAAATAAGACTTTCATACATTCTTTTTTCAACCTCACCACCCAAAAGCGAGCTCCAGATATCCATTTAGGTGGCCACATCTGAGAAACTGGCACTCAAAACATATACAAGCTCATTAAGTATGCAATTATGGTCACCTAATTGTGGTATTCCACACAGGGGCAATTGCTTGGATTTCCTGTGGAGAAAAATGAACATATGTCCACTATGGAACAGGAGGATATTCAGACTGTATGCAGCTGTACTTGTATGCACAAAATGCACAGAAAATCCCTGATGTGAGGCATCTGTGTTAAAACCAGAAAAGGAGAGGCCCAGAAACACAGGTATTAGGAGTTAACATTATAATAGCACAACTTTTGAAATCCCTCCTTGTACTGTCACTTTAAATGTTTTATTGATTAAGGCCTAGATTACTTAACCTAAAGCCCTATATTTATATTTAGCCAAGGTAAGTTATGAGTCACGAGTAATCCTTTTGATCCAAAGGTTGCCATGGGTCACCAGAGAAATGAGTTGAGTTATAATATCCTAGCAAACGAGCTGTGTGTACAGAAGAATAAATTAAATAAACTCTCCTTTAGAAAGTCTCAGTGATTCCGTACTCTGTTTCTGTTTAACCAGAAAATGTTGTGTTTGTTTTCTTTTCTCCCCCCATCTAAAACCGAAATATATTTGTGATGACAGATGCAAATATAGTTGCTGATGTTTGTAGCCAGCTGAATTGTCTTTCCACTAAGGGTGTCAGCACTTCAGTCCTGAGCCTTGGCTGCTCCAGTTGAGAACTGGTCTTTAAAAACACATGTGAATAAATTTGACTCAGGTGACTTATCTGTGTTGAACTCCAACTTGAAGTGGCATTACCCAGGTGTGTTTGCATCTGTCTGATCAGGTCTGCTGTTTACTACTACAGCCAAACAAAGCTGATCTTCATAATCTTCAGAACCTGCAAGGTATGTGAAATACAAGCATGGGTCTAAGTATCCCCCTACGTATGCAACCCTAGTCTAGCTGCAATGCAGTAAGTCACTTCAGTTCTTAGGCAGGCCAAGTCTGCAGATCCTAATGAGAATAAGATTATTTTTTTTTTCCTTGCTTTTTATAGTTTGGACCCTGTTAAACAAGGTGGTGGGTACCCACAGCTCCCCTTCAAATCCTGCAGGCCTGTTTTTGCATTAGCATCTTTTCCTCCCAGGGGTTGTTGCCTGTGTCAGTCGTGGATGCAGAGAGCACCCTCAAGGACTGTGCTGAGCGTGTTAGGTGACTGTACACCCACGCCCTGTGCACACAGCTGGACCGTGCACACACAGCGCTGTGAGAGGATTGAGGTCTCTGCATACTCTGGAGAAGGAGGCAGAGTTCCTCCGTAGCCCTGCACAAAGCTGTGCTTGCACGTTCTCTCTTTGGACACACAGGAAATTTTGTCTAACGCTGGCCTGCTTGCAGACCTTGGGATTTAGTGCAGACATAGTCCAAGTCATAGGTCTGAATTCACTTTGAACTGAAATTGGTATCATAAACTAGCAGAGCTTTTTGATTGTTTGCTTTCTTTGGTGTGGTTTATTTTTAAAATGTATGCATATTCCCAAGAAGCATCTTGAAAATTTATTTTCATCGTGGAAATGGAATGCTTCCTGGCTTTTTTGAGTCTCTTCATGTAAAATTTATGCCCTAGATCAAGTTAGTATTAGCAGTTGCATACCAAAACCATGTAGAAGAGATTGAACAGATGTGATATCCCATCCATATCAGGTAGACCTTGCCCATAGGAAGCTGGATGACCAGAGACTAAGGAGGCTGTCCTCTGAGTTCTTCTGACATACTCTAGTAACCTACTGGGCAATACACTGAGATTTGCTGGGCTTGCTCAATATATGAGATACTTCATAGTCATCGGAAAACACATGATGAGTCCCAGATGTTCAACGCTCATGGATTACTAAGGAAAGCAAATAGAGGGAACAACTTTTAAGGATCTAAACAAAAAATGTCATGTCTGGTTTAGGTTCCTAACATGCTAAGTGGGTGAGTGTCTGTTCATGTCCAATAAGTGTGGGAGCCCTGGGGCTGTAAAATCAGTACATTAAAAACTCTCCGTGAACTGGGACTATAGATCACGTGCAAACGTGGCAGCTGGCTGTGTATTATTTCAGCCTCTGAGTCTTCTCTTAACAAGTGCTCCAACTTTACAGCAGAAAAAAAAAACCAGATTCATGAAAGAATCTTCATCCCAATAACTGGGGGAGACTGGGAAGTGTGCTAGTTTCAGGGCTTTGAAGTACATAATTGTCAAAAATTCCATTTGTTATTTGTTTGCTTTTCCACCCATATCAATATGTGCTTGTGTAATTTACTGGGCTTAGTTGCCCTTAATCTTTAAGTATAACTCAATGAAAGATTTGACTTCAAGAGATTTCCTATTTCATAAGTGGCCTGTTTCTGGAACAAGAGGATAATAAATGAAGGAGTATGCTACTATCCCAGTTCAACAAATGGTTCCACATTTATAGACTCCATTATCCAGTAATGGAATGTCCATTTGCTTCTTCTCTCCATACAGCACCAGCATTTTCTTGTTCAGCCCACAGGAATCTGGATATCCATTTTAACCAAAAGTAAAGTTTGTTTGCCAAAAGTGTCCTCAACTTTTTACCTTTGTGGATAGCTGAGGAGCCACCCTTTTTCTCTCAAGAACTTCTACTTTCTTTGACGTGACCTTATTTCCCCATATCTGGTGCTCAGTTATTGAGTATAAGATTAAAATGTAGAGGAAGGAATCAACAGATCTGCTCTGCAACTCACAAAACCTCCCTCTTACATACTTCAGTGAAGATTCCAGCCCAAAGCTGAATTCCTGTATTGCAATGTTCAGTTTTACAGGTTAATAGTTTGTCATTTGCTTGAACACACAGGAACTTGTTGGCAATTCATCATTCTGCCTTAGCTCCTTTTGTTGAATAGGCAGGTCCTGGTAAATCTGACCTTTGCACAGGTTTAACATTTCCCCTTCACACCTTCAAGGCTGAGGAGTTTGACTGACATCAATAATTAATTTTTGAACAAATACGGCACACCTTTTCCTACGGTTCCTCTCAAAGATACGAGTCTTTGTGCATCGCAACAACAGGCATGTTATAAAGGGGGGAGTCTAAAGGACACCGGTGGCGTTCAAAGTCTAAGATTCAGGCTGTCTTGGTGCAGTTGTTAATGTTGTGTCTCACCTCTGCTATGCTGTCATGTCTTTCTGGGTGCCATAGACTAGACAGAAAGGTAAGTGCATGCACTTCAAAGCTCAATGCATCCAGGACAGGTTGCGCCAGCTGCAACGACCAACTGTAAGTAGCTGCTTTGGGCACGTGCAATAACCATGACGGGTCGTTCTGGAAGCAGAGTCACTTCAGTTGACTGGGTATGACAGGGAATTTAAAAAAAGAGTTCCTCATATTCTGCCCAAGCAAAGGGTTCCCAGTGGAAAAATCCAGCAGATGGCTATGCTGCTTCTTTTACTTTTCTGGCCTAAATGGGGGGTGTTGGTTTGCAGGGCCATGCTAGCACCAGAACATCAGAGCAGGTCATCTTCCTTTTCTTACTTTCCAGGTGATGTAGATGAGAGATAAACCAAGTAAATGAAAGACGAATCTGTCTTCATTGACAGCCTGGTGGGAACTAAACACTCCCATAAAGTGACAGAGAAAAGGGGAGAAAAAGATTCATAAACCCAGAGTATTTAATTCTCCTTCATGGATGACCATTCAGTTCTAGTAATCTGAACTGGTCACCAGTATTGGCACAAATAGAGCTTTATACTCTTGGAGACTGAAAAAGTTATTAAGGGTGAGAGTGAATGATGTAAATTTTGAAAATACCTTTGTTAAGTCTGCCTTGTCAACTTTGCTAATGCACATCAATGTGTGCTCGCAACTAAGAAAAACAACAGTTAAAAAAAAGTCGTTACAGTGCACAGATAATCTGTCTCATCCTTTGTTTGTTGGGTAGTATTATGATTTATGTTCATATCAAGGACATACAGACTGGAGACCCAGGCTAGTTCTAGCCATTATTATTTGTCTTCACAATTTTTGACTTAAATTCCTCTATTCTTGTATATGAAGCATCTTCAAAATATTCCCTTGAAAATTTGTGTAAGCAACCATCCCCAATGTCTTCAGCTTGTAGAATCCTGTGACCCAAATCCTAAACCATGCTGGCCATGATTTGACCTTGAGGGAGACTGGTCTGGGGAGAAGGGAGGAATCTGGACAACAGGTGCTCTTGTCAGCATCCCTCGCCTTTGAGGGCAGCATAACTTACAGTGAAATTCGTATTGCAACATAAATCATGGCTGCCTCAAGCTCCACATAATTCCTCTGGTGCAGGGTCTGCAGTTCATGTGATATGGTGGGGGCTGAGAGCTGGTGGTACCACAGATGTTGGTGAAGAAACTAGGTGACAAGTGACACGGCGTTCATGGCCTCCAGTCTCCAAAAAGAAGTAACCAACAAGGGGCAGTTTTCTGATAGCGGCAACTCCTCAACAGAAGATAGGCAAAGGGTAATATCTGGGCAAGGTCTTGAGGCCCTTCAGTTAAGAAGGAGGTACACAGATGCTTTGGAACAGTCCATTCAGATTTCTATCTGCATCTTGACAAACTGGTAGAAATCTGAGTCAAAATAGAGGAAACCTGAGAAGAATGAGGTTAACCTTTTTCTTCCACAAGCAAGACGAAGGAGGATTTGCTTTGCTTTGGACATACAGCAATGTGGCCTTTCTGTTACATATAGAAAGGGAACATCAGTGTGCTTAGATTTGCAGGAGCATTTCTGAACATGCACCGTATAACCTTATAGGTTCTTCTGGGAGATGCTCAGCGAATCCTGTTGCAGGTGGCTATTCATTTCAGCCTCCACATGCAGGAAGTAAGAGAAGCTTTCTAGGTGGAGGGAGCCTGGGCTGAACAGACTCTGGAAGGAACTACAGCCAAGTCTGGTGAGGAGATCTGGGTGTTATGTCGTTATGAGATTCCATGCACATAAATCTGGATTGCAGCAGAGGGGTCCATATGACTGTGTAGTGTCGCTGCTTAGGAGTGGTGAAGGAAAGACATCTGCTTCTAAATGCTTCTTGTCAATGCATCTGTGTGAGTCTGTAGATGTTCGGCACCTGGGGAAATCCCATCATCTTCATTGTAAGGATGAACTGGAGCACTCTATCTACATCTAACTCCAAGGTGCCTGAGTCTTCTTGCACAGCAAACTCAGCATGAAGTCAGACCACACTGGTGGCTTACAAAGCCCCAGATCCCATTGTAAGAAATTCAACCATCTCCATTCTCTTCACTTGAGTATGACAATGCAGCTGTGCCACAAGACCATGCAATCAAGGATTTTGAGTAGAGGCAGAAAATCCCCCTGAATCTTGCCGTCATGGTATTTTGACCTCATTCTAGGTTAACTCTTGTATATGCTGCCTGAACATAATGTGCTGTAATGTCCAGACACCAAAAGAATGGCAAAGGTTGATATTTCATGGCCTTTGTAGGACAAACTCAAACATGTGGGCTATGGCTAGTTAACAATGACTACTGCTATTTTGTTTCTTAAGAATATAATTCCAGAGGGTTGGGGGAAAGCTAAGATGTAGCCACTACTCCTCTGGATGTGAGTGGATACTTGATCTGAAACAGCTGATAAAATAGTTGAGTGTTCTTATAAAATAAATCCTGGCTTCTGAAGAAGCTGCAGAAAATGGATTTTTCGCAGCTTCCATAGCCTTAGAGCAAGAATCCACATGATGGAGGTGGGACATGTTTCTCATCTAGTCATGCTCTTAAGTAATGTTCTTGCCACAAAACCCTCAAAAAATGGCAGTCACCTGGCACTGGAACAGATGTCATCATTCTTCAACCGAACTCCAAATCCTCTTTTTTTGTGTGTTTGAGACAGACTGTAACCAAAAAAGAGGAGGGAGAAGGAAGTCTGGGTGAAACTTAGACCTTTACTGCACATACTATGAAGAGGCACCACAGTGGGAAGCGCTGCTGAGCTTTGAGGAGCTGGCAGTCTTGGAAGCTTGTAGACAGGGTTGCAGGCAGCTTCCCCTTTTACTGGGACTTGGAAAACTCATTAGGTTTGAAAATTGCCAGACCTACTCTGAAGGGAAGGGAGAAGGGTCATGTAAAGTTTGGAGAAAATTCAAACTGGGTTTTTTTGGGGGTTTTTTTGAGTTTTTTTTAATTTGCAGATTGTGAAAAATTGACCTGAGCTTCCAATTGTAAAATTTTGTCTAATAATAAAGCTGGGTGGGGCTGACCCAACCAGGAGATACAGTGATGAAGTGTTGGGCCTGGGCAGTTTCCACTGGCAGAGATCTTCTGGAACCCAGACTGGATTTAAAGCTCCCCGCAGGAGCGAAGCTGGCCACCAGCGCTCATTCTGTTCTGCTTCTTCATCGGCACTAATCCACATGTGCAGCAGCACCCCAGTTATTTATAGTTGACCTATATTCAAAATTTGGTTATGATTATGCACCAGAAAGACTCAGAAGGCAACGTGAAGAATACCTAAGCCAGAGGGATGTTGTATCCAAAGGGGAAGGCAGGGGTAATAGTATGGGAGAGGTTGACAATGAGTTTTGAAAGCAGAGATTTGTCAGCCGCTGACTAACAAAATGAAAAATCAAGGTAGAGTGCAATTAGGAGGATTACTATGAGCTCATAACTCCTCCCCAGCTCCTGAGAGAGCGGTTTGTTAAACTGACCTTTTGCGGGGCTGGGCTGGAAAGATATATATTAGCTCATAATGCACGAATATTTTCATTTAATAAAACTGACCCCAAATTTGTTTGGAGTTCCCAGGCTTCTCAGGAGAAAAAGAAAGAGAGCTATTATGTTCTACAAAAACAATACTTTATCCTCTGTATTTACTCTTCCAATAGAAAATCTGCAGTAGGCCAAGGACCCTATCACAGCAACGCTTTGCACTTCTACCATGCATTTCACATGCTCTTATAAACAAACAAATATGCTCAGAGAAGCACTTCATTTCATCCACCAGTCAGTGCTTCACCTTCCCTGCAGTGCAACAGATTACCTAAAAGCCTTACTGACAAATAATCCCTCTTATCCTGAAGAGGGATGGGTTAAAAATAGATGGAGAGGAACAGAAAACCATTCAAAGACCTGCATGTGAAACCCAGGAGCTGCTGGAGCCACATCTCGGGCAGTCCCACGTGTGCACTGAAAGCAGGCAGGTGGGGCAGGACCGTTTAGTAGCCAGCAGCTGGTGGAGCCCAGGCACGTCTTTCCTGTGCCGGCTGCTTCCAACCTGAGCGTTACAGCAGGGCAGGTCCTGGCCAACAGCTCTGAAAGCTCAAGAGCAACTCATAAATGTTCATTTGGAAACGACAGCGGCATTCCTTGTGCAACGCTGCATGGATCAAACACCCCCTCTAGCAAATGGCGCGGGGAGGGCCACGGAAAAGCAGCACCGGGGCCGCGAGACCTGGGGCACTGTGAAGCGATCCCTCCTCTCTGCTTGCCTCAGCTCCTTTGAGCCAAGAAACACTCAGGGGTTTTGGGGCAGACACTGGCCGTGAAGCACGGCCCAGAACTCAGCCCATTGCTTTCTCAATGTCCCCAGTTTAAACCCTACATGGTGTTTCAGAGCCGCAGGTTCTGGCACAGTCAGGTGCATCCATCAATCCCCAGGTCATTTTGCAGAGCCTGAGAAGTGGGTAGCCACAATCTGAGGGGAAAGCATAAAAAATGAAGGGGCTATTTTCTACCCAAACAGGAAAGGCCAGTCCCTGGGCCAAGTTTCAGGCTCCGCCATTTCAGTGATCCCCTCTGGGTTGGGAGAAGCTATGAGCTGGCTGGGGTGTCCATATGGGGAGATGTTTTACCAGCTGTGTGACTGATGAGGGTATTGGTGCTAGATTTTGAGAGCAGGGTCAGACATGGGTGCTGAGACAGGCTTAGGGGGGCTCTGGGGCACCACAGGCCATGGCAACCATCGGCCGGCGAGGCCTGCGAGGGCCTGAGGCGAGTCTGCGACCTGCCTGCTTCCCTCAGGAGTCTGCCTTGTCCTGTGAAGGTTTAACATTTATTATCCACTTTGGCTGATTTTTTTGGGGGGTTATTTCTGCACTTCAGCATTTTCTCAGTGCCCTGTGGAGGAGAGGTTGCCACTGTTTCCCTTTTCCATGCCGTACTCTTCCCCAACATCATGTCCTGGGCTGTGAATGGGGAATGGCTGCCTTCACCGCAGGAAACACAGGAAAACTGAGGAGAAATGGGGCCATTGATAAGTCACTAAAATATCCACTTTCCTTTGAAAACCTCCCCGTGTGGTTTGCTCGAGTACCAAGCAACTTAACTGTTGGATGTATTTAAGTAATATTAAACTCTGCCTTTTTTTCTTCATGTTCAAAGGGAAAGAGCCTGTATCGGTACAATTCATTTTTAAAGCCTTTTAAAAGTTCTCTTTGGCAACACCTCTTTGAAGTCTAATCCAACCTGCAATATATGTCTTCCAAGTTAATCCCAATTTTTTCAGGAGAACCAGTAATATTACATAAAGGCCTTCCAAAGAATAACAGGAGTGCAAGGCACAATATAGTGAAATCTCCTGATAAGGGGGACAATTCTGCTGTTATTTACAACAGTATAAATCCCCAGTCACTCCATCAGTGGGCTGACCACACAGGACCAGCCCCCTAGAAACCCATTTACTTTTCAGCTTTGCTGGGTTTATTCTGTCTTTGCCACTTGAACTGAGATTTAGGTTTAAAATGTTAATTTTTAATAAGGCATCAGTTTTAATTTAGAAACCTCCACGAACCAGTTCTGGTTTGTGTACACTGCAGAGCTTTGCAGCTTTCTCAGGATCTCTCTAGACATTCCATACGCATTTTCTAAGAACCTTTCTAGGCAGTTTGTTCTGTATTATGTTTGACCCCAAAGAGTGAAATGAGGGACTCCTTCTGACACAAAACATGACACTGGATAAAAAAGGGGTGGAAAGACCCTTAAGTGGAAGGGAAGATCCATAAGTGGAAATGAAATTCTGAGTTGCACTACCAGTCCTTAAATATCACAAATAAAAATCTGTTTAAGATTGGCAGACGAACCCCACTGGCTCAAAGCCAAAGATGGAAAAATCAACACCGGAACTAAGAGGTAAACTTTTAAACATGTTATAAGTTATTAATGGAACAGCTTCCCAAGGGACATTGGTAGAGTCTCCATCACTTGAAGTCTGGTCTTATTGCTTGTTCAGGGTTTTCCTCACATGACCCCCTTCTCCAGCTAACCCTCCAAAACTCCAGCTCTCTGTCCCACAGGGTTAAAAACTGCTCACCTTCCTCAGCTCCTCAGATGCCAATCACCCTTTTTGCTCAGACTAACAAAATTACACCAGGCAGAGAAGATTTTCTCAGCCTGTGTTTGGCTTGATGTTGACTGCTTCTACAAGGGCTTTTGTGCCCCAAACAGTTCCATTGCTTTCCAAGAATATTTGGTCTATGAAGAAACATTTCCTCTCCTCACAGACTGCGCTTCTTCAAATCATGTCTTCTGAAAAATATATCCAGCGGCTCAGCCACGTGTTGTTGAGCTTGGTGCAAGAATTATTGATGACTTGAGTGAAGGGCAACCCCCATTATTTCTGTGTTCTCTGGGACCTTCAGACTGTGTCTTTTCACTCAGTGCCGGTACCCATCTGCCAGACTGAGCTGAGGAAGTCTTTATAGGAAGGTTTCCCCCCAAATCACCTTAAACACTGAACTATGTTACTCGTTCTTTGTCCTGGGCAAAAGTGGTGTCCAGTCTGCGCTGTTTTGGGTTTGATTGTTGTGCTTTATGTTCCTGCATGGTGGATGCAGTGATATGTTATGCTCGCAAGCCAGCTTTTCTGAGCCATAACTGCTTTCCAGGATTTCCATTATGTGGTGCAGGTGTTCTGCATTATAACTCATTTTTCACTCACATGGCTGTAAGAAGATAGGGCACTCCTGCTTATTATTGTCTTCTTTTTTTTTTTTTTTTTTACAAATCATCTGTATTGGTGTTTGCTGTTCACTGATGGCTCATTTGTATCGTGAATGGTATGATATGTCTAGTAATATGACCCAGCAGATTTACTGCACAATTGGCAGCATTAGAGTACCCTGAGACATCAGCCAAAAACCTATGAGGTCCAGAATAGATTAGGCAGATTGCTATTGCAGATATAATATACTTCCACAACGTTGTTCTCAGGGTTCATTTGGATCTTGTCAAGTGCATTTGGCTATGAAACGTAAGTCTGTTTCCATCTGCATTTATTTACCTTGCAGCATGTAGATGTTATTTGTGTGTGCGTGTACATCTGCGTGTACACATGTGCCTGTGTGTTCATATATATGTTTATATGTATATATGTATGTATATACCACTGAAATATTTTTCAGTTCAAAAACCTCTCACATGTCATTCCATCTGTTGCCTTTTACTGATTTAAAAGACATGTCTACTGAAAATTTTCCCTTATTCTCCCTTACTCTCTTTCCTGAAGATGTGCTGTTGACCTGAAAGAGTAAAAGAGCGTAATAAGTAAAAGAGCGACTGTTTATATGGAGGAGTCATGAATCGAGAAATGTAGCACAGACTTTACAAATAGAAATCAGTGATGTGTGGAGCTGACAAAATATCGGGAAAGATTTTCCTGCAGAAAATGTGATGAAAACAAAGTTTGCATTAAGAGCAACTTGTTGGCAGGAACTAGTACATAATATTTGCATTTTTCAGCAGATATATTTCAGTGCCCAGTTTTTCTTTTTTTCCAGTGAAAAGACAGAGTTTTTACCAGAAGGAAAGCACTGTCCATGAATTTCTTTTAGTTGAAACAACAATTTTCCACAGAAAAAACAGATTTGAATTTTAAAATTTTGTTTTGTTTTGTTTTAAATAAGGACTAGCTGTGCAGTTTTCTGGCTTCAGACAGTAATTCCAGAACTGGCTTAAACTAATGTCTGGCTAGATGAACAAACCTCAGTTAGATTTAGGTCATATGTTGAACACTCATGTCCCAGATTATTGCCTTGTGGCCTGTATGACTTCATAATGTTTCACCAGCACAATCTGATCTCTTTGTCAGACTGATAAACAGCTCATTAGATCATGCCTTCATCTTCAGAGTGGGATGACCCCTTTTTCTGGTCAAAAAACTGTTCAACCCTCTTGTGATAAGGAGAGGATTCACTTCATTACTTAGTTATGGAAGTAATAAGTTTGTGCAGCCATAGCGGGTCTGGATGTAACCCCTACGTCAGCGGTTGCACAATAACATGGCACAGTTATAACATGATTATTGGTGCAGAAGTCCCATATTTGTGTCCTGGACTTGATTTTACCAAGTACATCCTGCAAGGAGACCTGTGCAAACCCAGCAGCTGCTCGGTCTTTTGGGCAGCCAGTGGCTGCTACAGCTCTGAAGAGACTATGTCAATGCATTTAAGTGGGACAAGTTGAAGTCAAAAAAAAAAGGATAAAAACAGTGACATCCCCTGTGGTAAATATTTGTATCATTGTCACTCCCTTCTCTGAACTTTACCTCACATGGAGGCTTTCCCAAAATCAAAATACCTATGGTTATGGGTTTCTTTTTTCCTGGCTGCAAAAGACCTGGCCTTATTCAAAGAGCAGTTTCGGCAAAAGTAATTGCTCTGCCTTTACCAGACTTATATTTCCAAGAATACAGTCCCCAAAGAAAAGGAAAAGCAACTTATTCTTTTAATTTTAAACTGAAAACTGAGATTCTACTTCACATTTCTAGGTCTCCTGTGCCAAGAAAAAAAAAAGTTAGAAAGGCCAGTGGCTTTGCAAACCTACAAAATTCACCCTGAGCTGTTCTGAAAATAAACAGCATCAAAACTAGATAATTTTGCTGAAATATAACCCTGCAGTAATAAAACAAATGACTAACACTTTCTATTGGTCTACGTAGCATAGTACATGAAACATACATGTAAGCAAGTCAAGATGGATGAGTCATCTTGACTTAATAAAGCTTACAAATACTTGCTAAATATTTGAGAAGTCACATGCCAGGAGCCTTCATCACTTGTTTTGTTAGACTCCTGCTTTGCCAAGTCAAAACAGTCAGAAATCATAAAAAATAATCCACACAATCTGTCTGAAAATGCAGTTTTCTAGCATTATTTTTCTTGGTTTACAGCAGCAAGTCCTTCATTCTGCCATCAAAATTTTGCAATAGAGAGCACGACTTCCTTTTCTCATAAGGTAAGCAAATGTTTTGCATTTATCAAGTTCCCAGAGTCTAAATAGAGATAGAGAGTCAGCAGACCTCACATGTTTATGTTTCTGTACTGGAAATGAGCCACGGGAAGTTGCAGTTAAAAGGCTGCTATGTCTCAGGGTTCAAGGGACACAATAGACTTCGATGACTTTAACATAGCCGAACATCTGAATCTCTGTTTGCCTTAAATATGAATTATAAATGCTCAGAACCTCTGTGAAGAGGGACAGAAATCAGAAGCCTACATTTATTCATGAAGCCCACTGTCAGTTCATGTTGGTTTACAACCTTGTTTTCCTGTTAAAAAATTCCTAGTTGTCCCCTCCCCACCAATCTAGATCCCATCCAGTCTAAAGCTACCCCTACATCTGGGTTTTCCTGGACACATTTTCCTTTTTCTCCTTGAAATTTTGTCTGAGTGTCATCTGGAGATTTTTATTTTTTTTAATTTTAGGGATGGATATCCAGATGTTTGGCAATCCAACTGGGTTATTGTGCCAGTTAAGCTGCTGGCCACCCTGAAATTTCAGCTCTGTCCGTTGCCTGTGATTAGATCAAAGCAATCACAAATGTGCAGTGAGATAAGTGCTTTGGGGATCGTCAGACCTACTGCTCAGGAGCTGCAGACGCAGTCTGCTCTGGTGATAAACATGACGTGTTCAAGACACGGTGAACTTACTGTACTGGTGCGTGTACAGAAGGAATGAGTCTGCCCAGAAATGTCAGACTTGTTAAATATGCTTAAAAGTGAAAACACTCCACTGGCATCCAGAAAGAAATCTTGCAAGATGACCCAGCAGTGCATGATCTGCACAGGCAACAAGAAAAACTTGTTACCTCGAACAAAAGCAGGGAATGCAATTGGACAGGTGGAAGGATTGAAGTTTCAGTTGTCAATTTCCTTTCAACTTACCGGTGCGGGTTGAACCTGTTACTCACTAAGTAGAAATATAATAACAACCAAACAGGCTGCTCTTCCCTTGCAACTGTGCTCCATAAATCAGAACTCAGGTGCGGCCCTTTGGCAGCAGAGATAAGTGATTGAATGTCAGTGGAACAAAACAAGTGATGGAAAGGGCTAAACATTATACATGGAGTTGCTGGGGAATTAAATTAGCTTAATTGTCCACAGAAAGATAAAATTTCTCTTGTTACCTGACAGTTGTGTTACATTTGCCATCTAAGGGCTTAACTCAGATTTAGCTTTCTGCTGTACGCGTGCTAGGTGCCTGGGAGGAGCTGGTGCACTGCTGAGACAGAGTTCTGCAGTTACAAACAGGAACAAATATAATTTGGCTTTTACTGTAGAATTTGTGTCCCATAGCCTTCCTCCTATCAGAGTTCATCATTTGTGTCTGACACAGAGGAAGATCTTCAGCATTACT
Source organism: Athene noctua (assembly GCF_965140245.1). NCBI lineage: Eukaryota > Metazoa > Chordata > Aves > Strigiformes > Strigidae > Athene > Athene noctua. The sequence goes on along the minus strand of NC_134048.1, from coordinate 20,826,930 downwards.
GGAAAAAGGACAAAAGTTGCTCCGTGTTGGAGACGGCCTCTCTCCAGTTTTGGCCCAGTTCAGACTGTGCCTTGTAACAGCAATTTACTGAACTCCAAGCCAGTTGTAACTATGAAAGTCAAATTTCCACCTGATTGATCAGCTTTCCCACAAATGAACCTAACAGTAATGTATTAATTACCTTTAATCAGGGAGGTTGTGCTTTGTCCCACATGACGCACCTTTAGCTACCTTCTCCAGTGAAGGTGGCGTGTACTCCCCAGACAACCTTGTGCAAAAAAATTAAGTGTATGAATATATATTATTTTGGAGGGGCTTGCCTGAGCAGTATAGAGGGCAGTACCGGAGCCCTGATAAGAAATACTACTACCCAAACCCTTATGCACAGAGAGCAGATAATATTTGTCGCTACATCTATTTGTTATTGAAGTGTTGCTGTGCTCAACATCTTCCGTCCATTTGTTTTGCATCGTAAAAGAGGCCACAGGTTGTGAATTAAAACTAATTCCCCATGTCCTGCTCTTCATCATGCACACACAGAGAAGATGGAGAAAATTAAGCAACCTGTAACTAGAAGAAAATGTATCCATCAACTGAACTGTTTTCCAAGGTTAAATGAGTAACATATCAGAGCCACATTTTCCTGTGGAGCTATAGGATCACTCTCACTGCTGTCCGTGACTGTTCTGATCCGCTTCACCTCTTCAAAGACTGTTTTCAAACATTTTTTTTTTTAAACGGTGACCGCTATACACGAGCCACTTCACTGGTTATGTTTTGGTATGTCTCAGGCCCTGAAGAAAGAACTATAAATTTGTGGGCTTTTTTTGTTTGTTTGTTTGGGGAGATTTTTTGGTCAAAAACCGGAATACTAGGGATGCAAAGAGGACAGCCCTTTCCAGATAGTCTTTGTCCATTGCATAATCCCAGTCTCCAGGACCTTCCTCCTTTCAGCACACACAGGGTTTTTAGTGCACAAATCAGGTTTTTATCGAGGAGCTGCTGACAGTCGTCTTTGGGGCAGATGGCTAATGATAGAGAGATCTCTGTTGGCCGCATCCATTCAAAAAAATTACTATATTGGAGGCATTTGTGTCTCATGTATCTGTGGATAACGCACAGTTTTTAACATAATTTTTGGCAAAGGAATGAAAATTACAATTATATCTTAAAAATCACCTTTGTATTAATTGGTGGTTGGCTCTTAAGCGAACTGTCTTCTTTTCCCTGAGCCCATTGCTAGTGTCTGAGTTATTGTTTCTGAAGTCTGTGACTGAGTTATTCCCAAATCCTCACCTCAGGTCCTTTAAAAATTCATGTTTCTGTATCAGGGGCTAGATGTTGTACCATCTCCTTTTAGTTGTAAAGTTTCATAGGTGGGAATGAAAAGAAAACGAAAATCTAGTAGTCAAACACTTTTGCCTCCTCCAGTGGAGGAAGTGCTTTAAACAATTGTGTATATGAAATCAAAACATCACAAAGCTCTTTTACAACCTATTAAAACTACTGAGTTTTCATTTTAATTAAAACAGATCTTGGGGAAGAGGGGAAATGAGCATCATTAAAACACCACTGTACTGTAAATATCTGTGGTGGCAACACTGGTTAATTTTTCACAAAGTTTGCATAAATTATTATTATGTAAAGGTTGCTTGTATATCAGTGGGCATTCACAAAGTGTCTAGAAGAGGAAGAGATTTCACCAGCTGTACAAAAAGTTCATATGAGCATTGAATAGGGATTTTAGCAAAAAGCATAGAAAAAAGGACGGATTTTGTAGAAGATCTGCCAGCTACCTGGGATCAGCTGGAACATGCATAGGGCACTGTTGGACCAGAAAGACATGCTGTTGTGTTATTTCTATTTGTCTTCAGGAAAATTTATATCTCCCAAGAAAATGGTACTGTTTATGCGAGGAAGGGGAAAAAACCCCATCGTCTTGGCCTCTTGGAAAGAAAAGAAAATGTGTTCTTACTTACTCTAGTCTCTGTTTTTCAACAGTTAGGGATACCAATTCTCCTAACTTTTTCAGTTACTTTAAAAAAGCTTATGTGGAGAATATGCAGACAGTTATTAAGTCATTTGTGTATTGCTACAGAAGATTAGGAAGGGTTTGATCTTTACTCATGTAAGGGCATTGTCTTTACTCATAAAAGCTTTCCTTTGAACGTGCAGGGGTTCCTAACCTGGGGCTGGATCGCACCCCCACCCCTCCCCTATTAAATCCTGGGAGAGTTTTTCCCTGTGGACTTTCCCATACATCATCCAGTCAAGAGGGCAGTAGTTGCTGCCCTCCTCTTCCCACCCCCTCCATCATTTTTTCTTCCCTCATGGACTGAGCTGAGGTTGACAAGCTCCAGGGACCCCCTGGGATCCAGAAAGGCCTGGCTGCTCCCACGGGAGACCTTTTTCTCCAGATCACCTCTAGAGCCTCGATGCTGCTCCTGCTGCCCGACGTTGGAGCTGACTGCCAGAGGCTGCTCCCTGGACCTCCTGGGGGTTTCCCTTCCCACCCTGGACATGGAAAGACAATAGAGGTGGTAAGGTGGAAAAGCAGCCCCCCTCTTGGGAATTTCTTCTGGGAATTTTTCAGGAATATGAAAAAAACTAACCAGTTGTGAAAAATAAACAGTGTAACCCCACAGCAAAATGAACTCAACACAGGGACTTATAAACATAGATTTTGGAATTCTTTTGTATTTGTTGGCTGCTTTCAAGGAAATCACTCAGTAATACATATCAGTGAGAATAACTTCACTGAATTTATTAAGTTTTTAACTACTGAAATTCAGTGGTCAAACCATGAAGAGTACGATTAACAGAATTAGTTATTTATTAGTGTCAGAATTTTAATGAATAGGTCTCTCTTTCCGTTACTGGAATACTGAAATGGAATGGTGTTTTCCCGTTTTGATTGCATCTGCCTTAGTGTCTCCTTCATTTCAGAAAGAGGGACATACCAAAGATTTTACACTTCTGTAAAATAGTCTGAATGCGTATATTACTGTACATCTTAATATCCTAATATACATTATTTTAATGTACAGTGCTCCTGTATGCCCGTTTTCCTATGATTTTCAGAATATTTTCAGAATACGGAACTTATTTTCATTTCTGAGTATCTTAAAGGACTTAGCATCCTTTCCTTTTTAGTAATCTTCTTTATGTTTGCTATGCACTATGTTCCTCCTAATAAAACAAAATATTCAGACTCCCATTTTACAAGCTTTTAAAAGAACACCAGACTCCGGTGACTTGGTAAAATCTCTTTTCTACCAAAAAAAAAAAAAAAAAAAAAGAGTAGATAACTTGGGAATGTGTGGCATTCTTATTTGCCTTGAAAGCCTTTGATTTGACAGTATTTGCAACCGCGTTTTGTACGCAGTTGTTCAAGACAAGCAGTAACTGGGTTTGCTTATCTTCAGTGGGAATAACCCTCTTTACATACAATCTGAGATATTTCTTTAGCAAAATGTGCCTTTGCTCCTATTGTTTAATTGCACTCAGAGAACTGAGTCACTGTCAGTTTTTATATAACAATGGCTGGAAAGGTGTATTTTAAATTAAATTTTAATGTTTTCATTGTGTTTGTTTGTGAGAAGGATCTTTAATTGGTCCTGAAGGGAGAACATTCTGTTGGTATAGCATTATTCTTTGTAATATCAGAGTTTCAGTTTTTTTTTACTTCAAATTCATTTAAGTCTAATCTACTTATAGCTTTGCAAGTCTTTAAAATGACCTCAGAGAATTCTGAATCAGGCCCTAAAATGATTCAAATTAACTGGAAACACAATATCAAGCAAAAAGAGACATAGCAGAAGGCTAGCCAGAAAATTCTACAAAATCTAATGACACTGAAAGTACATTTTGCATTTTAAAAAATCTGCTTAAGCCATTTCTAAAATCTTTGTTTTATTTTCCTCTTTGAGTGATTTCTACAAACTCAAATGACTAATTTCAAAATATGGGAGTTGCTGATTGTTTTCACAGAGAGATTTCCTCAAGCCCTGTGTTTCTTGTCAGTAAAAATTAAAAGATTGCGGTTAGCTGATTACATTTATTTTATTTATTCTGCACGTAGAACCCCCCTACAAGTAAATAAGCTTTATTTTTATAACAAAAAACTGGAAGGAGGTTTTGAGCTAAGGAATTGCTTTTTATACACATCAGCAGAAATAACAGAGAAACAGCTTAAATATCAGTGTTGGATCATAAGACCCTGATGTTAGTCTGCGCAGCTGAACGGTATGATAGCAGCTTGTTAGGCTATAGGTTTTTATTGAAATGCCTATTGAGTAAAACATAATTCATGCTGTTGTTCACCCTTAAAACAGGAAATAATATACCCATTTAACTTAATCACAATTTATATTACATGTGCATATTTCTAAACAAGTGCTGTAGATGGAGAGTTTGGTAGCAATAATATTTATGAATTACACTTTTAGTTAGCAAAGGAAAATGTGTGACCTCTTACATTTTGTTTGACATTTGAATTTGGTATCCCGTATATGTGACATGGGTGATGGATGCTTATTAGCACAGTGTATAAACAGGAAATGCTTCTAAGCTGACCATTTATTAGCACAGTATGTGTTCAAACTAAAATTTGAATTTTAGCTGCAGTATTTTTGTCTGACGACTGCAGAGCTGAAATAGAAGGCGGGTTTCTTCTTTTTTTTTTTTTTTTTTTTTTTTCCTTGCTTGCTTTCCTGTACAGAATGGATAGATTTAACAGGGAATAATTTTTATATCTAAATCAGTCTTCCATATGGAGCCTGAGTAAGCATGTGAACACCAAGGCTTTCCTATGAATTGTACAAAAATAGAGTCATAGGAAATGTATCCAGTGGAAGGATTTTATAGAATTCATAGTGAATTTTCCCGGATTAAATAAATAAATATATGTGCCCACATTCCCCTTCATGTCCTGACGTATGCAATGAGCAATATCTTCATCACTGCAAAAACGCAGGGAAGAAGTATCATTGACTTCACCAGAGCTTTGACAGCTGATCCACTTCTGATCTATCCTTTGCAGGACTGGAGACATAGTAATTTTTCATTCACACTTAATTGCTTTTTTTTAAAAAAAAACCCACTTAAATTCCTGACAGATATCTGAACAGCTTTTTCAGTGAAAGTTTCAACACTTCATCTTATCAAAGCAGAAGCTAAAAACTCCACATATTTAGAAGGATTCTTCCAGAACAAGAATATAGTTTTTCTAAAAAGCAACCCCTCTACAACTTTCCTGATGATTTACTGGGGAAAATACAGAATAATACAGAGAATCTGTTTCCCTTTCTGTATCACATTTAAAAGCAGCCCTCGGGAGAGAGAACATGAATCTATTTTTCCTAAGCACAGGCTTAATATTCCAAAGCATTTGGATAAAAATTATTTGTTTAACAAAAGAACTGTGATTACCCAGTAAAGTATCTGAAAGGGAAGATATTATTTTAAATATCTCCGTCCAAAGAGTTCTACTGTATTGTACAGTGTAGGTCAAGGAAATTATTCTCTATTTAAAAAGTCATTAGAGAACCTCCATCTAGCTATTATAAGTAGCAGGTATAAGACCATCTTGACTGTTACTATTAATATTAAATACCTTTACTAAATACACAGCTTTCCACATTTCAGGACCCAATCACAGGAAGGTTAGCAACCTGGAAATTGAAACTGGCAGATCTTTAATCTAACATTCTGCTTTTCAGTGGAAAAAAGTAACGTCTTTATAGATGAGAGTCAAAGGTTAAATTTAGTTTGTATCAAATTACAAAAATATGCTTTTGGTGAGGTTAGATTCTCATGCTCAGAGCAATTCGAACTGTAATGAAAGCAAACATTGAAAGAGATAATCCCATTAAAGATGAACTATTCACTTTAACCTCAAATATTTGGTAACTAAAATAAAACCATCCTAGTAGGAGGATGAAGTTCAGCTCTTAAGGGAAACTGCAACTCAATATTATACCTCAGATTGCATGAGAAAAATAATAGCACTCCCGTTTCTGAAAGAAAATCTTATTTTGGGGGAACAAATTAATTCATGTTCTCCTCCTGAGGTCTACACAAAACAGTGGTGACCCTTTGGATAGCGTGTGCTTGTACATTGCAGGGTAAATCGTGCTTTTCTCTAAACAGCAGCTCTTCCAGAAATAGTGAAACCTGCGCGGTGCTGTCGCACAGCGGGAAGTCAGGAGCAGGGGAATGAATGTCTGCAGCTGTGAGCTGGCTCAGACTCACGCGTGACATCCCATAGCAAAGGTCTGTGCTTGCTCTTCCTCCATGCCTTCCAACACCAGCAACATTAGGATGTCTTTCTTTCATGTCAGTCCCCTCAGTCATGCATCTGGTTTCTGAGAGGGAACTAATTCTGCGGAAAACCTCAAGCCTGCACTCAGAATAAAACGTCAAATATACTCGATTTCGGTTATCCCAGCCTGTCCCCTGTGCCACCTCAGCCTGGCAGTGTAGTAGGGATGGAGTGTATACTAGGACTACTCACCTGGGCTTGGTCAAGGTACTGAGTGTGGTTTGGAGGTCCTGGTAGTTTAAAATTATCCACTTTTCTGAACAAAAAGGGGAGCAAGCAATAATTTTAAAGCCCCATTGCTAAAGAATTGAGCTCTTTCATATAAAATGACAAAGCTTTTGGCTTTCAAGAAATACCAAAAAGTGTCTTTAATCCCTGAACTTCTGATACCCCAATGAAAACTCACCCCTAAATGCAGCCACAGCCAGAGTCTTTCTTCATTCCCAGAGGCCTGGATGCCGATTCAAAGAATTTGGGAAGAGTCTCATATTCTTCCCTTTTACAACTTAAAATAGACCGAGGAGATTTTTTCTTTAAAAAGCTTCAAAAAAAAAAACCCCAACAAAAAACCCAATCATAGACTGATATTTCTTTTTTATGCCAAGTTTCAGCCTGGAGAAAATTTTATGGCTGAGTTCTAATCCACCCCAAACCCTGGTTTATAACAGAAATGCTGACACAATGATAACTATAGCGTTACGAATGCTGGCGCTATGATATTTATTGCTCCCTAGTGCCAGCAGGGGTTAATCCTTATTAAATGCATTCATTTTCTGGCCTTGTGGAGAACAGATCATCTGGTGATCAAGCAGAGTATGGGTCCCTGGTAGCGTTAATGGAAGATATCACACAAGACATTGTAAGCGAGGAGTCTTTAAGGGGGCTACTGTAGGTGTTTCTGAGGATTAAGTGGCCTTCTCTGGGGGCTTGAGTTCAAATCCAGAGTGTCTATATCCAAGAAGTGTCTTTGCTGCAGCTGAACACCACACACTGAGAACTTTGCTCTTCTTTTAAGCTTTAAGGAAGAGTATGAAAGGAAACATGACATTATCATGTATTTCTACAATCAGCAGTGGAACAGATCCCACAGATTAGGAATTACCGATCTCTCTTACGCCTGGATATCTAAAATCCTCTTCTACATTGAACTCTCCTGTTTAACAGTGTTGGAAGGGTGGAGGAATAAAAAGATCCCTGTAAAATATCTGCCAGATGATCCTTTTATTATTTACCAGAAAAAGTGAAACGTACGGATTAATTGCATTCAAAAGTTTTTCACATCCCATCCTCATAAACATACTTTTAAGCAACAAGAGGAACTGAAAATCTCTCCAAAATTTCTGCATAAAGCTATGTGGGATGATACGTAGGGTTTTTTTTTTCCAGATATTTGCACACAGACATAGTGTTTGCTGTATTTGTATGATAAACTGGACAAACGTGAAGGAAAGTTGCAGATGTGGTTTAGGAGAGAGTAGGATACAGTGAGCTTTTTAGCATTTTGTTCTTGCTCTGGGGTCTCCCAGTACGAGCCTGTAACCACCTGCCAAGCTCTCAGCCTCAGAAGTCAGTCTGCAGACTTTAAGTGAGGGGGTTGCTTGCTATGAAAAAAAAAAAAAAAAATCAGTACAAAAGGAGTGAGCATGCGTGCAGAGTTCACGATAAGTTCAGTGAATGATCATATTTTCCCCACAATAATAAATACTTCTATAATTTATAAATGCCTCGAAAGGCAGAGATATGTGGGGGATGCAGAATCAAAGTGTCTTGACAGGAGAGAGACAAAGGAATGAGCCAGAGAGTGAACTGACTACTAAAATTCCTCATCTCTGATTTGTTTCTTTAAGAACTTGTCCCCAGAGAAAAAGCTGTACTTTCTAGAGAGGCTTAAAAAATAAAAAGAAATCCTCTGGGCTTGTGAACAGCCAAGGAGAGTTTAAAAAAATCTTCAATTTGAGCACAGAGCCAGAGAGCAATACTCAAGATTTTCTCTTCTATTTGATAATAGTTTTTAAAAATATGAGCTATAAGACAGAGAAAAAAGTAGGGGTTTTTATAAAAAGGTTAAAATCAGAGATATGTTTTCTGCCTTGCTACATGGAAGCTCTCTAGTAAAAGAGAAATGAAGTGATTTTCATCAAAACTACTTAAAAACAAGAGTGTTCAAGAGAACAGAAAGCCATGTCTTCAGCACTGGGAAAAAAAATGTTTTCATTAAAAAGTCATTTTGAAAGAAAAGGAGCTAATACACATTCCCTTGATATTCAGAGGAACTGGAAATGAAAATAAAAATAGCTTTATTTTTCTTTAAAACTTCCACAGGGCAAAATACAATGTCATAACCTCCTCTAACAGATAGGAAATAGAAGAATGCTCATGTGAGGAAAAGAGCCACTGGAACAGTCAGAAAGGTGCCTGTAACAAGGAGGCAGAAAAGATTTCCATTTCCGTTTGTCCTTCTGTCAGGTACAAAGGTTTTGCACTGAACCATGGACTCCAGGGAAGCAGGCCATACCGAGCACACGACTGATTTTTAGTGGGAGCCGAGGGGGGGGGGGGCAAGTGCATGGTAGAACTAGTTAGAATCAGCAGGATCGAGCTGTGGAAGGACAAACACAGTCAGACTTTGCTGCTTCACATCTGGCCTGTCCACAGCACCACCCAAAGGAAAAGATGCTTTGGGCAAAGATGGGCTCTATGCAGTTGGCTTGAGTTTGGTAGCCTGCTTGGAGGAGTTCACAAAACTTCTGGTACAGAGAAATTATTAAAAGGAGAGAAGAATTATTCTAAATCCCATTGAAATATTTGCAGGGATGCCAAGAGCTTTCGTGGCCTCTGCAGAATGGAGGGGAAAATTCAGAAGGTTTGTTCCTTACATCTAGACTTTTTTAGCCTTACTTGCCACTGATTTGTTCTCTGCCTTTATTTGAAGAAGGATTGAGCTCTACAACTGAAAGAAATGTTTTCTGCCCCATTAGCCATTTGACACAGAGATAGATTCTCACAGAAGTCAAGCACAGCCTCTGATTATCTGCCCCACCAGCATAGACTGGTCCAGCCCAGTTTTGTACATCTTTGAAGTTAGCAGCATAAGTGAGCCAGGTCTTTTTATAAGGTTGCATGTGAAATTGTCAGAATGAAACCATTTGCAGATGGTGGGGTGATAAAGATGGTACAGTATCTCACTTGTATTTGCCCCTCATTTCTTTGGGAAGAGAAGAAAAGAAAAAGGGGAGGAGGGGGGGAAAAAAAAAAAAGGCGGTGGAAGAAAAGAGAAACCTCAACAAATGAAATTCTTTTGACAACGCAGTGTTGAAGGAATAAGTGAGATTTCTGGCAAAATCACCAGGACTCTGAAGACAAGCTGACTGCTGCAATATTTATTACTTTGCTTTCATGAAACCTCTGACATCAAGGGCTCTCTTAGTGACTGATTTTTGTCAGGATAATGCTGCAGGAACTGGAAGTGACACATGATTTTTTTTGGACACGAAGCCTGTGCATAATGGCATGAGAAAGAGGACATAAAAAAGCCTGCCCTGAAGCAGCTTAATGTGGCCCTGGAGAACTGAGCTGTTATCACTGCTTACGGATGTAGCCACAGCAAAAGAAACTGTTACCAAAAAATGGACCCTGAAGTCAGACAGTTCCACACGGGGAAGATTTTCTGAGTTGTGCTCCCTTATTACAGCCTCATGGAGGCTGGGACTGACAGGAGGGAATCAGGCTGAGGAAAATACCTCCAGAAATGAAATCGAAATGAGCTTTATTGGGTCAGGTCTATCCCTGTATTGCAATACTGCAAGACCGCACGCAGCAACAATGAACGTGTTGAGCTTGACACACGTTGCTGGGGCTTGTGACAAGTGCTGGTGCAGAATGCAATATCCCTCTGCTTATTCTTCTGTATTTCTGAGAGGGCATGGAGGGTAAAAGGACACTGTGATGTGCCTACAGTGTGGTGACTGCAGCTCTTCACAAAAACACAAAACTAAAAAAAAAGTATTTCCAGACTGGCCATAGTAGTATATAACCCCGTGTGCAGCCAACTTTTCAAATAGTAGTTAGTACCTAATTACTACAGAGTGTCTAGGATTATGCGAATATAGAAAAGCTGGGGAATAAGTTAAGATGTAGTCTAGAGTAGTGCAGGATATTTTCAAAGTGTGTGATTGATTAAAACATTAACCATCCCTTTCTCAAATCCATAAGTAGCCTTGGAGAAGCCTGCAGATCAATCTTTGGCTTAGGGGAGACACCTGTTCTACTTTTCTTCCCATCAGAAGGTTCCAACTGCAAAGCAGAGGCGGAATTAGTGCTCTGCAGCAGAACTGCTGGTTTTAAACCTAGAGGCTGGTGTGGCAGCAAGATGCCACAATCTTCCCTGGCTATCTCAGTACATTTCTCTGTGTTGTACAAACACGCCTTTCTGCTTTGCACCTCACGCAGTGAAATCATGCTTGCTTTCAGTGGGAATATACTGAGGTATACAGTCGGTATTTATATATTTTGGTGGAAAAAAAGATGAGCTCTTTTCAGACCCCAAACTATGTATTTATTCAGATCAGATTTTGTTTTGACTTGCCTAATATTGGCTGTACATTGAGATGTGGGCTTTACTCAAGGCATAAATCTGCCTGAATAAAAAACCAGAACAAAATGCTTTATATATACTTATATTGTAAGTGTAGAATACCTTCCTCAATGATAAATACAACTTCTACTAGCATAGGGAAGTACTGTCGCTATTGGGCAATAGATTACTCTGGAATGTGCTGCAACTCCTTTTGTCTTTTTTGTTACATAGAAAAGGAAAAATAAGCAACTACTAACTCCTGAAACATTCGTATGTGTGAGGCCTTTAGTGGGAATTTATAATGCATACATTCTCAAAGAATGTGACAGGATTTCCAAGTACTGAAATGGCAGACACTTAGAGATGTGGTAAATTAACCTGCGCGTGAAACCGCTGACTCTGTCATTTCTGTTCATTGACTCATTTCAGTTGAATTGACAAGGCAGGATTTCTCCCTGGATCTTGATACATTACATACACCTGTCAAGCAGAAGCTTCAAGCCAGCCCTGGGGGAACATCTTTAAAAGACACTCCTGCAATACCAATGAACTCTCCATCCATTGCCAGTCTGTTTCTTTCAAAGGATCATCGATTTAAGAACACACTGACCAAACCATTGCCATTTTCACAGACCATACTCCAGGGCAGAGTATGATAATACCCGGGTTCGGACCTGCAGCTCTTCTTGCACACCCACAGGTAAGGGTAGATCTCAGCAGAAGTCAAAGGGCACTACCCAGTTGCAAAAAGTGTACGCAAAGAGGGCAAGGCCCCCTCGCCAGGCAGTGGCTGGTGTGTTTGTGGTGGTAAGCGTGCTTCTGAAGGAAGTCTGGCTTTCAGTTACATAAAGCTCCAAGTCACTAAGATTTGCAGCATGAGTGTTGCTGATATCTCCTAGACAATGTCACAGTATTCTGGCCCAACTGCTTGGCTAAGACCTAGGCATACAGAGCACAGGCACGAGCCCAGCTCCACGGGCTGCCGTGAACAGCCTCCAGGTTGTCCCAAGCACCTGGTCCCCTGACCTCTTTCTCCCAAAGAACCCTTTAGTGTCTGACAACATTTCAGATGAGGACTTGCCTAACCTACAGTAGGGAATACACCAGGGTTCCGGGAACTCCATTTACTAACTGCTGCTCTGAGTCAGGCCAGCTTCTTCTGGGCACGCGTGTGAGTAACAAGGGCACAGGGAGCTCATGCAAGAGTCTTGCGTGTTCAGCTGGGGCCAGGGGAGACCCCCTCCCCTCCTCCGGAGGTGTGGAGTCACTGGGTCTGCACATGCACCTCTCTAAATCCTGTCTGCCTGTTCAGGAATGTGGATACCAGCTCAGCCATGGGCTAATAAAGCAGACAAAGTGTTGCCTTGCGCTTCACAAAGAACATCTTAACCCCAACAGGACTTCACTGACCGCTTTTAAGCAAAACCTCTTGTTTATTTTGTACAAGATGGGAGGATTCAGCTGACAGTTTAAACCGGGCTAAAATGTGTCACTAACTTTTTTTCCTTTTTATTGTATTTTTGCAGTGTATGCTGGCTCATAAATTTACGAACTATTTTTAAAGGACTCCTTACAAAAATAAGCGTATTTGGGCGGTTTAAATTTGTTCTTAATAAGTGGAAAGATTTACTAAAACAGGCCTGATGTGATGACTTGGGAGGGATTATTCACTATTGATGCCAATATATTCCAGACAGCCTGAAGAATTAAGCACTCTGGGTGTTGAAAGCAACCTGAATATCACCTAAAACTTGTGCTGAACGGAGCTCTTGTCTGCAAGGGGTGAGAGTGTCAGGAATCCAGTGCAAGTCAGGGGACTACATGGTGGGTGAAGGCAGGCAAGACCTAACTTTGCGTTTTTATGTGAGCTTTTTAGATGGTGATGTAGCCAAGCTCTGCAAAGAAATCTGTCCAATAAAGCTGTGAGGCAAAGCACAGCTTTGATAAATGGTGCGCTTCACAACTGCATTCCTACCAAGTGCTGCTGTCACTCACGAAGCAAATTTATCGTATTTTATTCTAAACTGTGTTGGATTCCAGGTGTTAGGAATTTTCCCCTGACCTTCTTATCCTGCTTGTGGTTTCACTTTTCTTTAAGGAAACAGATTTAACCACTTATAATCAGAATTCGCTAACAGTTTTTAATGATGGTCTCTCAGATGGGAAAGGAATCCCAAGGAATTGCAGACGCTCCCAATGGATCACTACATGTAGGTAGCACTGGCATAGGTTGAAGCAGAGTCCTGGCAGGACAGCACATCCTGTGAGAAGGGCTTTCCAGTGAGATCATTCAGTCACTGATGTGTTAAGAAACAGTCAAAGGGAATGCCAGGAATTATTCCCCAGGATGAAGTACGACCAAAGCTAGCGTTGGTGTAGGAAGCTTTTTTTGTAAAACAGGCAGGGGCAAATCCATTTGATGTATCTGCCTGTGTAAGTCTGAGTACTCTGCAGAGGGCAGAGGCGTCAGTATATATCACATCCATGTCCTGTCTCAGAGTGAGTATTTTTCCAGATCACAGTCCATGGTCAGCTGGCAAGCAGTACGAAGCTTGTTGTCCAGTAGTGCTGGCTTTCTTCCTCATGCCCACCTGTTATAAAGTAATATAGACTGTTAAATACCTATTTAAAGGTGATCTTGATATATTACTCTTGCTGTAATAGCTACAAGGATGTTATATTCTTGTGAATGGAAAGAGAAAAGGCTCATTTCATTGCAAAGGAATAGACTCATCCAATGACAGAGCCCTGAAAATAATTTTTAGGCCTAGGGTGGATAATAATTTATTTTATTTATGTTGGAAATAATTCTGTACATACCCAATTATTTACGCATGAGCTTTTGTTTCCTGTTACTCTCTTTGGTCAAGTGGTGTTGCCATTCCAGACCACGTGTCACCCTCACCATCAGAACAAATGACACAAACTACACTGACCACTCAGGTCATGTGACTTATGCTAAGAACATTTTCAAAAATTACTGACATTTTGCTGGCAGCGTGAAGGTGCATGGATTCACTTCTTTTTACCACAGTCATTGGCATGGTTTACTAACGAGCAGGTGAAAGCCTACACTTCAGGAAGATATTGCAACTGCAGAAACCAGACTTGGAAGACTAAAATGTTTATCTCCCATTAAACGAGCGGGTCATAATAGAGGCAGAAAAGTAAGTTGGAGCATTACTTGGATTTGTGACTAAGGCCACTCCATCTAACTGCACCATGAACAAGCTACATGGCAAGGGTCAGATATCAAACATTTCCAAAAGTGCTGCTAGTGGCATTGCTTTTTTTTCAATTTTCTTAACCACAGATATCAGTAAGTCTGAAATGTGCCAGACTGAGGTCCAGATCTTTCTGTGATCTGTAGAAGGGTGTCTGCTAAGAAGACTGCAGAAAGTTCCACTTGGCCTGTCCTCTTGTATGACATAGCTAGCGATCAAAGCACAAATTCCAAATTGGGTTTAACATCTTTCCTTCCACAGTTATAAAAAGTGAGAACAGCATGAGGTGCTTGAGGTCTTACCCCAGGAAAAAAGTTCTTTACACCAAAATAATGGAATTTTTTTAGCTTTATTTTTTGTTGTTGTTGTTGCTAGCATGTTTGTGAGGAACAATTCAAAGATGTCTTGACTACAATGAATAAGAGCTAACTGCAAGATAAACACTTTGACATAAGTTGTTTTATTTCTATTTTTCTCTATCAGATAGTCACCTTTGAAACCAAGGCCTGGAAAGTTTCAGCTAGGGAAATGATGCCAATTCCAAGTCTGGACTCTCACTTCTCTTACACACACAGTTTCCCCTGTTCAAAGTTAGGGGCTTGCTTGGGCTTGCTGACAGCTAAACACTAGCCAGGAAAGTTGGGGTCCAGACGCCTGTTTGGATTACACACTATCATTTTCATCACTATAGAGCACACAAGGATGTCAAGATCCCATTCCCAGTGTTCCCCATTGGTGATACAGCCCCATGGTGCGTGGTGGAAGACAGGCTGCCGGGGTCAGGACCTTTGTGTTTAGGTGTGTAAGGACTCCTCCTTTGGGAACTAAACACTTCAGTGAGAGCTGGGTCTGGCCATAATCCTTGGATCTTCCTCTCTCCTTCTCTTGTGAACATAAAAAAAAATATTTATTAGATTTTCTTACCAGCCTAATTACTTTATTCTGTGCTGTTTCTTCATAAGAAGTTATTCCGGTTAGAAGATCTGATTCACATTTGTTCACTATGTAAAGCATCTCAAAAGGGAGGTAAATTGTACAGGTATTTTAAAGTCCTTGATGGTAAGAGACAATCAGCCTCTTCCCTCTGCCCCAGTCCTTAGCTCTTCCTGCAGCCACTTCACTGCAGGAAAAGGAATTGGCTAAATCCATATGAAGAAATTCTGAAACCACACTCAGCTGAAAGATACGTTTTAGCTTTTGGATATAGTTTCAACTTTCAAGATAACTATTCCTTTGAGTGGCTCTAACTATAAATCCCAAAGTACCCGCAAGCAGTTGGGTAGAAGCCAAAAATGCCAAGTCGAAGGAAAATAATTGTTTTCAAATGGTGACAAACCTGCAAGGTCGGCAGAGAACAGAGGAACTGTGTTGCTGAATGGAGATAGCCCTGTAACGCAGGACTGGGAGTTCTGTACACTAAACAGAGCCTAACATCTCCACAGGGTGTTCAGCTGCTGCAAATGCAGACGGGAACTGGTCTGCACTGGTCTAACTCACAGGGCAGAAATGATATTGAAAGAGAATCTAAAGACATCGGGTTTAGACAGAGTGTGTGCTGCTAATGCTTCGGCTTGTTCTGGTTTTGTTTCCCAGAGGTGAAGAAATGACAGGTTTTGCATTTTTAAAATTATTGCAATGAAAATAATTTGACAGCTTGGTCTGGAGATTTCTGTGTCATTATGAAATGATGTTTGAAATTGTGCAAGGCAATACAATAATTATACAGTCAAGTATGTCTAATGATACTTCAAGGGGAGGCTGAGTTTGCCACTGGTTTTGGTCTGGATTCCTTTGCGCCCTGGACAGATGCCTCCGTGCTGTGGCAGCACACTGCGAGCGGTGCCGAAGCTTCGGGAACAGCATTGCTTTTGAAACTGCAGTTGCAAGTCATGTGGAATCAGCTTGAGGGAGCCTGGTGATTACTTTCTAAGGATATCTACATATAAAAAAAGTATGCCTGGTGGTATAAATCAGCATAGCTCTGCTGACTGCAGCATAGCTGCATCCATCTACTCCAGCTGAGGATCTGGACAAATGTACTTTGGCAACACAGAGGGCTGAAAACTACCAGAACACCTTTAAAGCTAATGTGCCAGCAAGCAAGAGAGGCATTCCGCTGTGTGGAGTAGGCTTCTTTCATCTGTGGTAGTTAAAGCAGAAAAGTGAACTTTAGATTCTCACAATTTTACTGCATCTGTTAAAACAGTATTGGCTTTCAACAATGAAATGAGTATTCAGGCCAAGTGTCTCTGCAGAATTTCGGGCACTCCATGAACGGATAAAATTTCAATTGCAGAAACAAGAGAAAGTACCAGACACAAATGCACCACGTATTACATTTAAGGAAAGACAGTGAAGTGAGCAGGTTATACCGTGGGAATAGGCAGCAGCTGGTGGCTGACCCTGGTGTTATGACTAAGTCACCGACGAGGCCACAAAAAATTAAGAAAATTAGTAAGTAAAGGCAGCCTGCCTTTAAGAAATCCAGAAGGGCTGGTCTGTGGGCTAGCAGCAGGGAGCTGCTAAGATCTGGGCTTGGGCTCCAAGCCGGGTCCCCTGTTCCCAGGCAGACGGAGTTGGCAACAGCCTGTATCACTCTCTGGTGGCCCTTCGGGCCAGAAAGAGGAGGTATATTGGCAGCCCAGGAGGGAACGGCAGCCAGCTCCCCTTGCCAGACATCAGGTTGCTACATCGGCGGTGAGAAAAAGCCTAGAGCAGGGCCCCTTCCATTCCGCAGGCATGGGGCTTGCGAGGAGAGGCACGGAAAAGACCTGCGACCGTGCCGTTGGGATAGGCGGCTCGGAAAGCCCAGGCCAGGTGGGACTCACCGGTCAGACGCCTGCACCGTCCTTCAGCGAGCGGTCCGGGGCCCAGGCGCTGCCGGGCCATCCTTGCTGGCTGGCGTGCGGCAGAGCCAGGCGCTGGTGCGGCCTCGGAAGTGACTCACTCTCCCACCTGGCCAAAAGTCTTTGGGGCGCAGCGTGGAGATTTCCTGAAGACATCTGTGCTTCAGCGGCTCCTGCGTCTGGAACAGCCTGCAGCTCTGGTTTCCCCATGCGCAGGGCTCTCTGCATATGTCTTTTCTCTTTCCACTGCTGTTCTGGACAGGCCTCCTGCTCATCCTTTCACTTCATTAAAAGGGCCTCAGCCCCTCCTCCGGCATCTTAAAAGACAGTGCTGGGAAAGTCAGCAGTGACAGGAGTGACAGGCAGAACTGGAGTAACTACTGCACCCTTTTACTTAAAGCCCCTGCAATTACCTTCTTTTTAGGTGGGAATCTCTCTCAGTGATTATCTGGCTCTTCTGATTTTCATCAGCTGGAGAGCTGCATCTTTGGGATTATCCTCTCAGCATCCTTGTCTACCCCTTAATGTCACAGGCTTTGGCCAGTTAGTCCACTTAGAGCTTCTCTCAATTCCAGCCTCATCCTCCTGCAAGAGTAACTCACAAATAAAGCGAAGTGGGAGTTGCCATGTTAATGTGCTTTCCTTGAGCCCTCAGGGAAAGGTCCTGAACATGATTTCTTCCGCTTGGATGGAAAGAGGAATTTCTGTTAGAGCCTCCATGAAATTACAGTCGTCTTTTTTTATGAAATGTAAAACAAAGTAAATATTACCTTAGAGTCTCTTATTCGTGTGGCAATAAAATGAGACACTTCCTTGGAAATAACTTTTAAGACATGAGTCTTGTAATGTTCATATTTATTGGAGTGGAGTTCACAGCTGACCTGAGGTCTGGAGGGTTTGGAAGCAATAGTCTATGTGAACTTCCAATTTTTTCTCTCCTTCTCCAGCACATGAGGTGCAAAACTGGTCAGTTATTCAGAGACTTCCCCACCCTTCGTAAGCTCGTGTGCTCATATATCTCTCATGGTACATAAAGAATGACATATTGCAGTGAATCTGCTGAGAATAGCTTGTAAAATACATCATTATATGAATCAGCCTCATTAGAAGTCTCCTTCTCTCATGATTTAAAACAGACACAGCACTTGCAGGAGTGGAAACCAGTGAGATTTTTTTTTTTTTTCTCTCCTGCTGGTATGTTGTGCTCAACCAAATGTTGAAACAGAAGAAAATAATTCTCTGGACTCAAGGCCAGAAGTAGAAAGCAAGTACTGCATTACCCTGATGCCTTTCTGGCACAATTAAGGTCTTGGGTGTTTCCCCGGATATATGACTTTCCAGCTTCATTAATAAAATATTATGTTGCTCTTCTAAACAGCACAAAGTTGCATTCTTTGCATACTCCAAATCCCCCTGACTCAGGACCCTGTAACACCTCACATTCAGCATCCTTAGCCATTCCAGGCTTTTCTCCCACAGCTGCCGCTGTGTTTATGAAGGGGATTATACAACACGGTGCCTGTGATAGCAGGAGACAAGGCTCGGCAACCCAGGAGGCCTCTCTCAGTCCTATTTTATGCAAGGACCGGTGCACCAGGTGCCGTGGCTGCATGACTCAGACCTTGTTCAAATTGCTTCTATGCTGGTGCAACCACTTGCCAACGAACTCAATGAAGTTAGTGTTTTACCTTAGACAAGACTACAGCAGATGCAATCCAAATGACACACCGCGGATCGCAGCAGCTCTGGGTTAGTGGCCATGTCATGCAGGACAGACATATGGTAGAAAGGGCATGGCTCTTTGTTCCAAGGCAATGAAATAAACTCTTTCACTCCCACTTGCTCTTGGCATATTGTAGAGCTCACTAACAAACTGCAGGTATACAAGCAACTTTTTATTATTTCTCTCTTGTCACTTCAGCATTGGAGAATGTAGTATTTCTTGCTGTTCTTTCTTTTAAACCATGCCAACACACAGCCTCCACACCATGTTTTGGCTTATAAGCCTCTGGCTGCACTCTTCTGAATCACACTGATTTTTTAATTAACTGCAGCAGGTACAATTACTCAGCTATTGGTTGCTCTGGTCTCCTAATGCTTCCAGCCATGTAACCCACAATCTCTCCCTGGTTTGCTCTGCATTGTGGGCTTGTCATCAAAGACCCCTGTTGGCTAAACACTGTGGTACATTTCTGTCTCCCACTCAAGATTTTGGGCCATGGACATCACCAGGAGCCTTGTCACCATCAAGACATCATGCCTTTGCAGGCAAGTTTATCTAGAGCTTACTTGTTTACTAGCCTCTACTTTGACTTTTGCAGAAGTAGGTCAGAATGTGCAGTCTGGATGAATTTTACTCACAGAGGTGATAAGCAGCTTCTGCTTGGCTCACGTAGGCTCCCAGAAAGCCCCACAGGCTCTGCTTGTACCCACAGCTTCAGGCACTGCCCTTGTATCCTACAGCATCCTCAGGCTGCTCTTGAACCTGCAGTGGCTGAAATCACAGTCCCGTTAGTCCCCTCGGTGCATCTGTAGGCTGGCTTTCAATACCAGGTTTAGCTGAACGTAATGGGCCTGCTAGGATAGTCCGAGGCTGCACTAAATAAGCCACAGAGAGACTGGGCTTGGGAGTCCTGCAGCTGCACTAGGGAAGGAAGGTCTTTAGTCTCTCCTGTGCACTGGACATCTGCTGGTTTTCTGTTGGTAGCCAGTACAAATCCCTGATTTTCCTTCTGCTGTAGTTTGGCTGTTCTAGCTAGTGATCAGTGGATGGTGACAAGGATTCAGTGTAGTTTAAAGATGAGGCAGGGTTTGCAAAAGTCCACGTGCTCTTGTGCAACTGCACCTCGCTCAGGTGGTGGCATTTCAGGGCATAGAACAAGCAAATTTCCTCTCTATTTCTAGACTTGATCATCCTTTCCCACACATCTACCTCGTTTTTAATAATTTGCAGGCATTCTTTTTAACAGCAGTTCACATACCCTTTGTATCACTGCTGGTTTTGCCACTGACAGAAGCGGGTTTGCTTTTCTTTATCACTCACTTTGTTTATCAATAACTGTTTTACAAGACCTGTTGCATTTTAGTTGTGGTTTATGCCTCGGGACTGGGCACCCCTTGCAATGCAAGTCTTGCCTCCTGCCCCTTGGATTTGATGGGGAGGATCTGGTTCCCAAAGCTGGGATTTCACAGCTGTGGTCTGACTGGCTTCCTATCAGCACATACAAAAGAAGGGAGCACAGAGCAACAGCTAAATACCACTTCAAACTTCAGACTTCTCAGCTGGAACAACTGTTGTGGTTTGAAGTTGTTTTGTTAACTTCTTTGGCTAATTGATAACATCTGCATCTCACCACCCTTCCTTGAGTCTCAAGCTACTTCCAAATAGATCAGATAGATAATACTGTGGCAGATCTCAGTTTCTGTATTAGCGATATATCGTTACGCTTTCAGAAAATTGTCTGAGAACTGGGGGGTGTCTTCAAATAATGCCTCCTTTATAAAGGTTTCTTTCACACAGTTGCAGAAACAAGCCCAGAGACACTAACAAAACCTCACGCTATTTATTTGGTGTTTCTCTCATGATCATGTTCAGATAAAAGAACTTTTAATTTCACACTTTTTTCCTCTGTTTTTCCCTACCACACTTTCTAAGCTTGAAATTTACATTTGGGCTTTAAAATATTGGAATTAACTTTTACTTTTCATTAGTTTTCATTTTCCTTGTATTACAATAGATGGGTCAGGAACTGGTATACGTGATATTTTAGTAAATAAAATCCTTGTATTCAGGATCACTCTTGAAGTCTGGTAATACACAGTGACACCATATAGGTCCCAAGGAGACATTATGGTTGTAATGGAAATATCATATATCTCATATCCCAGGTCTGATATATCAGCTCAGCAATAAAAAGAAACAGGATATTTGCAACTATATTTTAACAGGGATTTTGCTGTTACCATGAGAACACGGATTACTTAGAAATTTTGGTGAGAAAACTGTTTAATGGTTTCATCAATGTCTAACCCCAGGAGATTTCAGCTCCTTCACTGCTATTGAAATAGCTATTAATGCAGTGAAAATCAGAAACGTATGAGTGTGTTTCACTGGTGTCTTACTGTACATCTCAGACTTAGATCTCAGTACAGGTCACATGGTCCCTTCTATCATATTTCAGGATTCCCAAGATCAGACCTGGGTTATGCCTAGAGACACGCACCCACTACGAACTCTCCACAGCTTGACATCTTTCCAGTCTGGGCTGGGGAGAGGTTCCCTCCTCCACCTCTTGCTGTTGCATGGTTGGGGCCGTTACTGAGCAAGGCCTAGAGACGTCCGCAGGCCCCGTGATGCGCGTGGAACTGACGTAAGCCAAGACTTGAAGGCTCGACATTGATCAGCCAGCCAGAAGAGCCTCATGAATTTCCTTGTAAAAGGAATTTCTTAGGATTCAGGGAGACTTGTGTTACATAATCCTTTGAAAACAATATTTGATACAGGATAGGGCTATCCGCTTTACGAAGTCCCCAACAGAACCTGCAAGATGCCATGAGCATTATTATTATTGCGAGTCTTTTATTTTGTGCCATTTCAGCATCTCTAGCATCTACAAAAGAGCAGATAAAACCCCAAAATACAGATCTCTCATAACTTCACCTAATGCAAGCTCAACACATTTGGTCTTAATCTGAGTGCCTGGACTGGGATGAGTTCTGCAGGGCTGTAATAAAATAAATATTTTCCTGCACTGAGAATGGCTCAGTGAAAGGTTCAGTGTCAGGTCAGCACAGCAAGCTCTTTAACCACATTTTGCTCGACATGGACCATGTCTTTACCTAAGAAATTGTCACAGCTCCATAGCAGCTGGTGGAGTGGAAGTGATTTAAACCATTCACCTCTTGCTCATTTTAAATGTTGGATTTGGTCAGCATTTGAGGAAAGCTGGGCAGTGGGTACAGCCCTAGCTTCCAGAAATAAAAATATATATCCACCAGGAAAAAAAAAAAAAAAAAAAAAAGGAACTTTCTGTAGAGCTTTCTTTCCAGCTCAAATTGGATTACTTACAGAAACAAAGGGAATCAGCAGCCTTGCTGCAGTAGACTAGTCCCAGGTGAGTAATTGTGAGCTACTTAACAATTAGCAATATAGTGAGAGCTCTTTTAATTGTTTTTTCAAACAAACTTGAACCACCTGTTCTGCCATTTTAATGTAGGAGCCAAAGGAACTGTGATTCACAGGTGTATTATAAAAGGGAAGGCAGAGATGTTGGAGAAGGAAACTTGCCTCTTTACTACAGCGTGAGATGGAGTGTGCAAATTCAGTGACTGATTATTTTGTGTCGTTGCACAATTGGGGCAGAACTAACCTAAACATGTGAAGAATTTGCTAAGGTCAGTAGTTTTTCATTCCTTTGTAATCATGCTATCTACTAATACATAATCGATGATAAAAAAACCCACCTTC
The DNA here is from genome assembly GCF_965140245.1 of Athene noctua. Taxonomy (NCBI): domain Eukaryota; kingdom Metazoa; phylum Chordata; class Aves; order Strigiformes; family Strigidae; genus Athene; species Athene noctua. The sequence goes on along the minus strand of NC_134048.1, from coordinate 20,804,495 downwards.
CTACCAGGTCCTTCCAAAAACCATTCCTAAAGAGAATGTTACTGTACTACAACTCTTGGCAACCGACTGCTTACTTCTTCCTCACATTTCTCATAGCTGAGTGATGCTGCAGGGTCAAGATAGTTCCTTTTCAGTTTAGTGGGAATGAATTATGAGCTCTAAAGATAAAATTCAGCTCTTTAGGTGGTGGTTCCTTAGATGAAACTGAGATATCCTGTAACTTTTCTAAAACTTGATACTTTCTTAGTTTGAGAAGCAGTTCATCTTCTACCTAACTATGCATGTTGTTATTGAATGTTAACTCTTTTGTGCCAGATAGAAGCATTTTTCTTATTTCCAAACTCATGCCAGCCCATACAAAGAACTCAAAGGTTTGACCAAGTTCATAAAGAGGACTGTAAGCAGAGCTGGAAAAGAATACAGGAGTTCTGGGTCTTATACCTTTGACTAATTAATTATTCACTGATGTGATTCAGTCTTCAGAAAGATCAGCTATACATGCCACCAATAATCTCAGCTCAAAGCCAAGGTATCAGATGCATACTTGCAAACCTAGGTCATCAAGAAAGCCAGCATGTGCTCATAACAGAAGGGGGTGATGCTCTACACCTGGGCTGAGAAGTCTTTCTACTCATTTAAATTCAGCAAATGCATTCAACGTAATCTCATATTTCTTGGTAGAACCTTGCTCTCATTGTTCAGTGAAACAGTTATGTACTGAGATCCTGCAGAGGCCACTCTAGGAAGAAAAGATGGCTCTTCTGGTTGGATTTACTGCAAAAATCTTCATTTGTGATGTATTTTTGGGAGAGGATTTTTAAGGAAAGATTGTCCCAAGTATGTATTGTTTGTTCTCTGGCTGCCAGTGGAGAGGTTGATGTGTCCTGTCCTTGCAGAAGCTGGCTAAGTGAAAGTATTTCTTTATGGCCATTGCCATTTATCCTTTCGTTTTGGAGCAGCACTAATCTCTCTCTCCTTTTAGGGTGTGTCAGTACATTTGCAGACTATGATAAGTTGCCTTGCATTGAAGGGTTTACAACCATATGTATATTTTTTTGATTTTTTTGGGACACATATAGATCATGTTAAAAACCAGAAGTCCATTGTTCAATCAATCAAGTTAATCCTGGTGCTCCTTGATAACTATAGCTATCGCATTTCAGAGTGATTTTACTGGATATTACTGGGATTACTTGTAGTAGCCACTCAGTCTAGACAGGGGTTTCTATTACAGTGAACACAGACAAAAGGGTAAGAAATATTAATGCCCAACATCCATTAACCATGCACAAACTGCATATCAGAGTGGATCCTGTTCACTTGGTTGTGGTTCCCCCTCCCTTTTGTTTATCTCTCAGGGGGGCACTGGCTTTCTTAATTAAAAAGAAACAGGTTGCCTTAATAAAGGGGGGAAAAGAGCTGCTTGGAAACTTTGCCATTTAGAGTTAAGGGGAGTTAGAGATCTTTTGATGCATGGAAAGGTCCAAGTATTTTGGCCCAAGAACTGCCTTCAGGATGGTTTTCTCTTGACCCTTCTGCAAGATGGAAGCAGCGTCATGGTGATCTTGCTGAAATGAACAGCTTATAATTGGATCTCAGAATCCTGTCGTTGTGAGAAATATGGTGAGGTGGATCTCGAGACTCTCATCAGGGCTGGATAAAATTACACTACCCTGTTGTTTCTGAAACAAAGCCATTTAGAATGACAAGCACTCCAGGAATGCTGCTCCTTGAATAAATGTAATGTGGCAGTGACATGTAGTTCCCACCATCCCCTAGAAGATAATTCTGCTAAATTAGGACAGTTGGCTGATTAAAATTAGGCCTGGTTAACAAGGCACTGAATGAGGTAATAAAGTTAAACTCTAAAGCATTTGAAATTCTCATTTTATGCTACTCCACATGTTCGAACTCATAACACGTGGGCAAACATTGTATTTGCTGCCTAGACTGTTCATTGTCACAGATTTTATTTTGGATATGGCATATTTCAGATTGTTGTCAAATTTCCCATCATAACTGAAGCTTCACCTGGTCTTCCAAAGCACATAACAGTAGGAACACTTAAACACTGTGCTTACATATGGCGTGCCACCCTGTGTTCATTCACCTAAAGACCCTGATATCCTTTTATTCTTGACATCTTTGGGAATCAAAAGCTAATTAGCCTGTTGTTGGGAAGGGTCTGCAGATCAGTGGAAACAGAAGCTTCCAAAACTTTTTTTTTTTTTTTTTGTGGGGAGGAAGGGGGTAGAGGGAAATTAAAAACATAATAATCCCCAGTTATATAAGAAGCTTTCAATTATTTCAAGATTCCCTTAATCCCTGGGTGATAAGGCCAATTCAGCACTATATAGATACATAAATCAAGTTTTTCCTGCAAAGCTTCATCTTGGTATAGAGTTGGAGAACATGCTCTGCATGCCAATGCTCTCAACCCCCTTTTATATCTGACGGCTGATTTTCAGTATGTTCGAACATGACATAGTAGGCACTGGGTGTCGGTGTTACTGTTGCTCTCAGTGTCTGTTGTTCAGTTTCTAAGACTCCTCCAATCTTCCACAGCAAATTTGCCCATGACTGGAAATCGTGTCTGTTGGTTGGCACAGCTCAGCAGGAGGTTTGGTGGCTCCCAGGTCTCCCTTCAGGCAGAGGGGAATAAGTAATGCGGTTGGTTTGGTTTTTGTTCTGTGAGGCAAGAGTTGTGTTTATATCTATATTTTACAAAACTGAAATGTTGCCATCATGGTCCAAGTGTATCAAACTATGTAAGTGCCTAATTATCTGGGCTAATTTAATCAGCAGTTATGATAATAAATTACTTTCATAAAACCTGTGGAGCAGAGAATGGAGTTGGGTTCCCTCAACCTTTAGGCTTACCAATGAACATTTTTTCTCTTGCTGTGTACATGTTTATCTTGATCCGGCAGCTGCAGGTGTGCCTGCCTTGATACACCTCCCCCCTTGAACTCTCATTTCATGGTAATAAAACAGGAGTTTCTAGGGTATTTCTCACTGCAGTGTCAGAAAGCAGAGGACAGCATAAATTTCTGCCCTCATTTCCAGGAAGATCATCATGGCTGGTGTGTTTTGCACCCTTATTTTGAAAGCAAAGCCTTTCAACTAAGACCGTAGGGATAGCCCTCTTCAAGCAGTCAATGGGTACGCAGAAACTATTGCTTGGAGACTAAACCCTATCCCTCCTTGGAATAAGTTTTCTTATTTTTTCACAGGTGTGTGGATGGGATGTGGCAATTCTTGCTGTCTTCTGGTGTAAGGAAGGTGTAGGGTGATCCAAAGAAAGCATGTGGTATGTTGTTAGAGTCCAAGAAGAACAAGATCAGAAAATCTCCGCTATGGAAACATTCATTGCCTTTGTCCAGGATGTTTTGCCAGGCAGCATAACCTGACTCTATTGGAGGAGTTGAATTATTGTTATATAGCTTTAAAAACATAGTATCAAACTGTACATATAATTTGAGGCTGGTTTTAATAAGCATTTTCTCTAGCCTGTGGTTCCCTCGGGTTTAAATGTTCTGAACTTTTTGGTCAAATAAATAACAGCCTAAAACAGTATTTTTAGGAAAAGATGATGCTTTGTGGCGACTGGGGATTCTGTGGCTTTCACCACCCTTCAGACGGCTTGGACTAATGTGTATACTTTTCAAGAAAACAAACAAACAAACAGAAAGAACAACTTGAAGGTTTTGGCTGAAATGCCATCCAAGAAAACTGACAACTTTTCCTTTGACTGTGCTAGCTGATGTGAAGGTTTATCTTTTTTTTTTTTTTTTTTCTGAATATAACAATTTTCTGAATCTCTGTACACCTCCCACTAGATCATTTATTTTTTCATACTTCACTTTATTGTTGTCTTCCTTGCTGCTCATTCATTCTCCCATTTATCTGTGTGTTCTTCCCACTTTTTTTTTTTTTTTTTTCATTTCTCTTCCCAGTTCTGCACTTCAAAATTACCTTGTCTTGAACTGTTCCAACCAGTCCTGGCAAAAGTCAGTTCTTGATCTAATGTTGGGATCACATCTCATCCCAAATGTGCCTAGATTAAAAGGAATGACATTATAGAAAGGCTGGAGAAGAGAAAGTGACAGGAAAACTTGGCAAAGTGTGCCATGGAAAGTCCCAGGACCCCTGCTTTAGTTCAGGGTCACTTCCACAGGGCTATCAACAACCAAGGGAGGATGATGTGTGAGTAGGAGCTGGAAGAAACCGTGTAGAAAAGCATGAAGTCTCAAATCTTCTAGAAACAGAACAAGAGTGTCTGTATGCTTTGAACTTGTCGGATGTACCAGCTCAAGGCCTGGATTTTATTATTTGAATTTTCTTAAAACATAGCTGGGGTGGGGAAGTGACTGGGCAGTACCAGAGAGGTTCTTACCAAGGAGTATCTGAAGGTTTTTGGCTGATTCCTACTGGCTTGTGGATGATGTCACTGTTCTGCTGAGGAAGCTGGAAACGGAGGAGCCTTCTTCCTTGTGCCAGATCCTCCGTGTTCCTTTCTCTCCTGCCTTCTGGACACCCCACAAAACCTGGTCTTGTGGTTTTGGTGGATGACAAGAGCCACCAGGAACTACTTGTAGCAATGTGGGATTAACTGTTGTGAAGGATGGCTAAAGTCCTGAGATTTCCTCTTTGCCTTTTCTGCCCAAATTACTCTTCTTGACAAATCCATCACTTGACTGCGCTGTCACCTCCCCTCAGTTCCCACTTCCTGGCTGCATAGATCAGCTCTGGATTTTTAGGAAGTAAAATGTTCTTCAGACACAAAGACAGTGAAGAACTGCATCGATTTATGTGGCCTGAGATAACGACCTCAGGCTGTCCTCTGAGCTTTTCCATATTTCTTTCATTACTTTCCAAATGCCACTCAGGTTCCTGCAAGCTGAGCAATCACTGGTACTATACCAATGTCATTAACTTCAGATTAAACCTTTTTTTTTTTTTTTTTCCCCTTAAACTTTGTCAGTGATGTGGACGTTTTGGAAGTTACAAACTATGAAGGAGGTAATTGTCTGTGGGAAAGGCTGGCTGATGCTGTTTCATCAACCATCTGGCTGGGAGATCCTGATTGTACTACTTCAGACAGTTTCTGAATGACTGTTGAAGATGTAGACATTTAAATGATAATTAATAACAGTATTCATCTCAGTGATTCTCTTGGCAAAACTGTTGCTTTAACATTAGTTTTCAATAAAGCTCTGCCATCTTAAACTTTCATTTTAAACAGAAAAATGCTTTTAAAGTTTCGGATTTAGAAGCTTTTACAGAGCTTAATAAAAGTTCACTTTTTGGGCAAAATGCAGTTGACAGCTGTATTTTTACTGATGGTTTCTATTTAAAAACATGTTCCTTTTGTTTGCTGCGTCATGCAGCTGCTGAGATTGTCCTGCTTCCTCTAGGTTTCTCTTACCATCTCATGCATCAGAGAGGGGGGCCAAGTGCCTTCAACACCACCAATGGAGAGAACTTGATTTTATTCTGTCGCATGACTCAGCTCTTTGTATTGCTGTGGGAAGGATCTGAACCAGTACCAGAGATGCTGGGGAGAAGAGGATGCTCTCTAATGCACACGGTGGATGGGATGGCCACATGCTCCACCGTGCTTTACAAACTATCATTAGATATGTAGGTGGCAGGATGGCCAAGTGCACCAGGCCTTCACGGAGGAGAAATATACCCATCATCCTCACCCCTGCTCGGTGACCAGCCTGCCAGGTAACTGGGCAAAGTACTCCAGTATAAACTTGCTGGGACAGATGTGCCTTGGTATTTTTAAGTTGCATATTTCCTTGAACAATAAAGTCCCACAGAGACAGTAATGACAGTGCTGTGGGAATCCTGCTAAATGCTGTTGGATTTGGACAGATAAGCAACAGCAAAACAGTAACTAGAGTGAGATGGATTATTCCAAGAGAATAATTTAGGGAAAAATATGCACGTATTAATTTAGTGGGTAAAACATCTGTCTGGAGAATCTGGGATCTGGCTCATCCTACTATCACATTCCTGGATGTCCCTTGCCTCTTGGAAGAAGTTAGAGTGAAGAAAAGGAAATAAAAAGTTAATCTCTTGCCTAACTAGTAGCTGTATCTCTTTAACCAGCTTAGCACTTCTGGGCCATATATCCATGTAGGAACCCCAGTTGTACTTCTTTTTATGTGTATTGACTTAGTGGAGTGCAAACATGTTAAAAAGTTCACTTTCTCCTTTATACGAGTCTATAAAAAAGCTCTTAAAATGGAGTCATAGGGTTTCAATGAGACAAATGAATGATCAGCCGAGACCTAACAGTCCTTTCCGATGGATTAGGTGCTTTAGTGTGAGAAATTTTAAGATGCTAATCAGCCTGGAGAGTTTTCATGCCTCCAGCACTATGTAATGACACAAAATATTGCGATGCCTCCAAGTTATAATGGAATGGGTGAGTAAGATGCAGTAATAGGTATCACTCATGATACTTGATTCCAGTTAAAACTACGTTTTCAAAAGTCTCTAGGCAGCAGAGTTTTCTTATGCATTTATGGGAATTTCAGTAAAACTAAACATATACACACTAGCTTGGAAATTTTTCTAGCAGCTATTTGGACACAGTAATGTACAGAAATAATTGTAAACACATGCACAAGTAGATCAGTGTGTGTTTTCAGTGCCTGCTTGTGTTAGAGAAAAAACACATTAACATATTTTCTGAATTCTTCAAATGTGCTGCAAAATTGCAGCTCAATAAACTTAACTTTATACGTTCTTCTAAACTGATGACACCAGTATAATATCAAAATGTTTTCCAGTTGGGATTTTGGAAGCTGTAAGACATGAATAGACAGTGTTCATAATAGGACATTTCAGCACAAATTTCAACTTGCACGGAGTTGATCCAAAAATCAGCTCTCCAGCAAGGAATATATCTGTTTACAACACTTACTGTGGAAGGGATCGATCCCACTGCCAGAGTAGTAAAACACACATTTGCTGCAATAGCACAGAAGCCGGTCACAGTTTACCAGAAGGAATAATTTACTGTATAAAGCTGTTGCATTTTATTTTTGGAAAATTTATGGAAATTTCGAGTTATGTCCTGTCACTTACAATTGCAGGCATGCAAGTGCTGTGTTTATATTCCATGTTGGTCACTGAGATCTCAAACATGATTAGTCACTGAGAAAAAGAAGAAAAAAAAAAAAAGCAGGATATTTTATCTGTGTATTCTTCTAGCAGTGGTATTTTTTTGGGAGATAAAAGAGCAAAACTGAAGTGTCTGAAAAGAGCCCTTAGGATAGCTTGTGCCCTACAGGCTTCACTGTAGAAGGATGCACCTGAGCGAGTGCTGATATTTGTGAAGGCTGCAGGCTGGAAGGGGTTAACGAATAGCACAGGGCTAGGAGATCAGAATCCATCCCTGGCACAACTGCTTCAGGAATGGTGCCAGGAATCAGTAGCTGCAAGCCTCACTAAAACAACAGGACGACACTATTAAATGCCTGGAGTCTTAAATGGTTGGTAGTTTGTCAAGGTGACACGCTTGTGGTCTTTATTGAAGTGCGAGCTGAGAGACATCTCTGTTATTTATAGAAATGTGTAACTGATGCAGTTTGTGAGCATTTATGTTGTCATTACAAGAACAAAAAGTTATCTGCATAATTACAAAGTTATAGTCTGATAGGGATTCTTATTTAAGCCTGTTACATGCTCCAGCAAAGCAGAAAATCCCTTACTGAGCACCGTTAATAATGGAGCATTAAGAATACACTGTTTTCTTTTCTTGCTTTATATACATCTATTTATTTTTAAAACAACTGTGTGTTGGTGCTTTCTAGGATTTCTCTCCCGGCTGCTGGAGAGATCTTTTTCCCTATAAGAAGGGATGTCTCTACAACCATTTCTGGTAATGTTCCCTGTGCCTTGCTGGGACCAGCCCTCGCCCTCCCACCGCAGGCTGCAGCAGGGCCTGGGACGGGGATTTAGGTGGGTGATGGAGTGAGGGGAGTTGATCAGCTCTAGGGAAAGTACATGGCCCAGGAGAGGCTGATAACGTCCAGAGATTTCTTTTTGTAAAGATTAAACTGAACTTTGCTGGGCATAAATCTGTGACATGATGTCAGAGGACTAAAATACCTCTCGTTTCCCCCCAGCAGTCTTATTAGTAGAGTCCAGTGAGATGGGCATGTCCTCAGGGGTGTCCCTGTGTGGGCTCACACCTAGGCAGTGCCTCCAGCCATGGTGGGGATGTCCTGGGAATCCTCCCCAGGGGAGGAGGGGGCTTTTCAGGCTGTGCTGATGTGTGGGGTCTTTGCAGCTGATGGCGAGCAGCTGCTTGAAGAGGCTTCTCCAGCAACATCTGATGGCCTTGGCCACCTGAGCTTGTGGAGCGCTGGGCTGCAGACCCAGCCCTGCCCTCCCCAAACCCAGGCAGTAAAGGTGCACAGACCTGCGAAGAGTTTGGGAAATAGGATGTAACGCTTTGGGAGGGGAAGGGAAGTAGTGTGAACCCCACATGAGGAAGTGGGTGAGAAGGAAGGCAGGAGGGAAGGGCAGATGGGGTAACTCCTGGCAATTAAAGCCTTCCTGAGGCAACCCCACTGAGGATCCAATTATTCCAAAATCTTCCCGCTGCTCCTTGGGCAGAACCTGCCTGCCTGCTCCTTCCACTGCTGCTGCTTGTCTACAACAGATGCATTGGCAGAACAAACAGCTAATGATGATAAAAGGTGGCCAGTACGGATCAGGCTTGGCTCGTTGAGCCACTGGGAATTTGTATCTGGAAAGGTGGTGGAACTGGTTCTCCGTTTAGTGCTGTGTCTGGCGGGGATATCATGGTCAGACAACTGAGAGGGGAGCAGTCGAGGAACCTGGGGTCCTACAGGGATCCCACACTGCCGAGTCCTGTAGCTGGAGGATAGTTTAGCAGGTGACCCTGTACCTACTCCACTTAGTGCAATTTGCTGTTTGGATCCAGGAATGCATCTCCCCATGCTGTGGGAAATGAGCTTGTCTCTTTAGCTTCATTAAGGCACAGCAGTAAATTAGGGAGTGGAAAAAGAACCCAGCATCAAACCCTTTCCTGGGCTGGGTGCTTGCAGAACTCCAAAGTGTAACATTAGCATTATGTGGCTTTATTGTGGACACGTGCACACTTGGATTTAAAGGCCAGTGGCTAGACTGAGCAAACATTTAGTGCAGATGGGAGGAGGGAAAACATCTATTTTCTTGTGCCAGTACAAAGGATGACTAATTACACCAGGAACAGCTGCAGTGCACTTGAAACTATAGAAGCCCAGCTGATTCCTGCCATGCTTCCCCAGCCAACTGGCAACACCTGAGACCTGCCAGGTAAAAACTCTGTGCTTTGTCCAAGTCATTAGAGCCCCACTTGGAAAGAAGTGAGCAAGGAGCAAGCTTTGCTTCACTGCTTAAAGAGTTACTCAAAAAGGGGAAAAAAAAAAAAAAAATACCTGGAAGAAATATTTCAGTCCAAAGTAATATTTACTTGGGTGCTTAAAACTTTGTAAAATGCCCTGAAGGTCACAAGCCATTCATCCTGCTGTGTATTTCTCTTTAAGAAGGTGCTTGTAAGTACTACTGGAACACATGTGTGATGAGGGGTTGCCATGGCAAACAGGTTTTGGCACTATTTAAGACAGAGTTTTATTGCGCAGCAGAATAAATAAGCATGTTAAAGCCACATACAGTAACTTGTTGGCACATACATTAATGCTCCCAAGGGCTGCAATAACTTAAGCACCCTCCCTTTAAACATTTTTTCAGCGTTTTTTCTTTTTTATTGACTACATGCATTTAGTATTAGGGCTAGGAATGTCCCATTTCCACCCCTTTTTGAAGTGAGTAATTGAGGCAAAAAAGGAGGACTGTCTAATAAATCATAAAGGGGCATTGTGCACAGACAAGAGGGGCAATTTTCCCTTTCCTAACATACGTGAGGATAAGCCAGCGTGAGACCTGGCTGTGTACTAAATCCTGACTTGCTCCCTCTAGACATAGGAGTAGATTGGCATGTTTATATTTCTGATGGAGCCTGAATAATCAGAAATCGTTTCACACCATTTTCTACAGTTTCTCTCTTGCTTTTTTTGCGCCAAGCCGGTCTTCTACCACATCACAACAGCAAGCTAGTTACTTCAGCTTTAGTCATTTTATGAACCACCTGTTCTGTTCCCAGTTTGGCTCCCAGTTCGCACCAGTGAGTCCTGTCAGGTCTGGAAACACTCCCAGCTTCGAGGAAGTGCTGCAGGGAGGCAAGAGGCAAATCTGTGCCTGTAAGAGGGCTCAGGTTTGTGGTGCTCTTAAAGGTGAACATAAATTACACTTTATAACGAAAGCTCTGGTTTAAGAAGAGTTATTAGTGTATTAGGCTGAGCTTTATTAGCTCAGAGGTTTCGGAGCCATGTGGGAGGTGTGACACTGGCTCCCTCTTCTGTGGGAAGCAGTAACTTTTCTGGTTTGGAGAACTTTGAAGCGGTCGAAAGCAGGCGAAGTCCACAAAATCTCCCCCATCCCCTCCCACCCCGGATACAGAAAGGCCCAATTAGTGCCGATGGGATCAGCTAACGCCCAGCTGTAAGGCAAGTGGCACAGTTGCCTCCTCCCCTGGGCAGTGAAGGATGGCCGAGGCGTTCAGCCAGAGCTGGCAGTAATTGTTTCTTGTTAAAAAACGGGGAATTGGTGAGTGCGATGGACCTAATTCTCTGTTTTGTCGGTAAGGAAGATACTGAGGAAGAGTGGCTGAAAGGTGCATCTTGTCCTCAAAGAAGAGTGCAGTTGGTGCTGGCTCACATTATACTCAGAAGAAAAATCTGTTTTAAATATTCCCTATGGTGTTAGGATGAAAGCTGTGATGTATTTTACTCTTAGGGGCCTTTTTGCCTCTTACCCCATTGCCAGGACATCCCCACAGCCTCCAGCAAGGCTTGAGCCCATCATCAGAGCTACTTGTTTCTCCCAAACGTTCCTGTACGCTCAGCTGAAGCATGCTCGGGCCTCATGAAATGGGGGAGGAAAGAAAGAGCTGATTGTTTTATAAAACATACGTGTTTGTAATTGTTGTGGTTTGGCCAATCTCGCATACTGATGGGTTCATTATGAATTACAGTTTGCTGAATAAGAGAATTCACGAGGGAGGGCTGGTGCATGGAGAGAAGAGAAAGCAAAAAGGAGGGAGGTGATTTTTATGCCTATAAAGGTGTCTCCTGGGCATAACTGGAGTTGAAGACCTACCATTTCCTTCTAGCTGTTTGGATTTGCTTGCAATTAAAGCCTAGTGGAGCTGTCAGGGGCTGTTGACAAATATATTATAACCAACTTAGGTTAAGCGAAACTTACTTAAAATTAATCCACCCCTGCACAATACTCCCGCTACAGAAGAATGTGCCAGGAGGAATACACACAATCCTGACCATGTTCGGAGAACCTCCTCAAGGTGGAAATTTGCAAATAGGGCTACTGTAGTATGTAATGAGAAGCTGCAGGGCTTTCAATTATCCCATATAGTCTGTCTCTTTGCAACTTGACTGACAGCTAATTATGCTGGTGCCATTTTTTTGGCAGTGGAATTTAATCTCCCAGATGGAAAGCAAATCAATCTGCCCATCGCTGCAGCTGAGGCATACTTTGGTTCAACTTTAATTTATTCTCCTAAGCCTAAGAAGGCTAGTCATTTCAAGGTACAAAAATATCAAATTTCTTCCGTTAACCAGGCTGGTGAAAAAGTGTGGAAGAGTTGGGATTTCGTAGGCTGTGCTGTGAAACGTTGTCGCTCCTTCCTTTGTATTAGGAAACAGCAGTATCATCTCCCCTTGATTCCTGCTCGTGGAATCTGACAAGGAAGAAGCATTTACGAGCGGGTTGCTAGTGATAATGGTTAAACATGAGTTGTGGAGGCATTAAGTAGGATTCTATGGAGGAATGAACTAAATCTCTGAAGAACTCGACACAAAAAGGAATCGGTGGCAATTTTCAAGCACTTTAGCCAGAGTGCAATAGCCTGGTTCCCATTGGGTTTCACGCCAGGGATATAAATACAATCCTTCTACTTACCTGCACTCTTCAGGCCTATCAATTATTCTGCTCCCTCCGAGTTGCTGTTACAACTTTAGGCATTACTGTCCTCTGTAAAACCATCGTAGAGCAGAGTATGTGACTAGTTGCCACAGGCTACAGACCTGATCTTCAAGTACCCAGGCACCTGCAGCTCCTGTCAGTGCTATTTTTCAGGTTAGAAACCCCAATTTTAGCTAGGATCAAGGGGAAGGGAGCTCACAAAAACTTGGTGTTAATGAAAGCTGGAAAACCAGAGCCTTATTTTTCTTTTGCCTCTTTTGCTCAAACTTTTGCCTCTTTGGCTATTGCTGTTTCAGCCTGCATACGGTACCTGCGTTTTGTCTGTGTGTTATTTTCCCTTTAGGGGTACTTTCTCTGAATTGTTAATCTCTCGGGTTATTGGATGTATGTACTCTGATTTTTTGGAGACTTTACAAATAGAAATGTTCCTAATTCCCTTTTTTACTGAAAAAAGCATTTCTAAAAGTGCTTTGCTCACACCTAGTGAGTCTGATTCTAGTCTTTCTTGCACCTGTACAAAACCACAGCCATTGTACTGACTCTTCCTTAGCACATTTGGAGGCTGAAAGATTACCAACTCTCCTATCTAGCTATCAATACCTATCTTTTTATATTTTTTTATTACGCTTATGATTATGTTGATGCTGCTCCTAATGAGCCCTTGAATGACATTTTATAATTATGATGAAATCTTGTACATGGGAGCATTTGTTCATGACAAATCTCTGGAGAACAGATGTTCTGATGCTGTCCCATCAGTGCATTCATTACCGTGCCACACGCTGTATTTCTGTGATGTGACAGTTAAGAGGGAGCCTATGCAGGGCCCTCTCATTTTGTAGCAGAGGAGAGAAATCATTGAATGATGATCAGAGTGCTAATTGGTCTGTGGGAAGAATGATCAATACCTGGGGAAAAAACAGCGCAGGAACAACTGAATGTGGGTTTGGAAAGTAATATCCTGTGTCTTGTAGCTGATGTTTGAGGTTATAATGGCACTTAAAGATACTAGCTGCAGGCATTTCTTTGAAAATGTACGTGTAGCAAATGGAAATCCAACATAATGTGGAAATAACTAGCTAAATGGAGCATTACGAGGAAACCCACCGCTCTCACCAGATGTCAGACCTCTCTGTGAAGTGCTCTAAAATATTGGCATGTCCTAACGGCCAGAAAATGGGAACCTCTCCCAGCGCGACCTCACCAGCAGGGCTTGCTTCACCCGGGGCATGACTTTCAGAGCTGGGTTGTAACGGTGAGGTGTGAAGGTGGAAACCACTTTTGGGGCAGGGATGTGGAGGAGCCAGCGAGGCTCTTGACTCTTTAGGTCAGAGAACTGGGTTGGACTCGGTACTCACCGGCAACCAGCACTGCCCCTAAGGGGAGAGAGTATTTAGTATGTAGGCAGCTGGTGAGTGGTTGGTTTCTGGACAGTTTAAGAGTTATTAATCTAAAAATTAGGTGTTATTTTAAAATAAATCCATAATTTATTAGTCTTAAACAATTAGAACAATTATTTGTTCTTAATTAATCTGGAAGTCTAAATGCTGATGATTAAAATGTGAGCTGAAGGCAAGGACCGCAGCGTGATCCTGCTTGGCTGAAAGCGGGGGGCAGTGGGGTCCCCAGGCTGTGAACTGGGATAGCAACGGGGGGAAATCTGCCCCAAATTTCCACACCTCCCATCAGGGCTGGTCCTTGCTTGGCCATCTTACCTTGACTGATGCCCCAGTCGCTGCTGCAGGGGGCTGCACCTCTGAATTTGCCAAAACGCTAAACCTAAACTTCCGAGAAGTTGACATCCAGAAAGGAGCTGAAGGAAACGCAGCAGCATTTATTTGTTACTGAATCTTAAATTATTTGTGAAGCATGGAGGGCTGACTTCAGTGGAATGTAACGTGAAACTGAAAGTTTAACCTGCCCATCAGCACATTAACCATCCAGAAGACGCATCCGTGTTACTGTTGGCAAATAATCTGTCCCTCCCAAACTGTTTTCAAAAAGTAAAGGTTACACAAATGTTGTTATCCATTGCTCTCATTTTTGGGGGGGTTTCAAAAAATGGATTTCAGGAAACAAGGATTCAAAAAGGCAGATGAGTGTGGTTATGAACTCTTCTTTAAGCAGGGAAAAATGACCCCAAACTTTAATTTTTGTTTCTTTCCTCTCTGGGGCAGAGTAACCTGTCAACAGCTAATTGCAGCTCCAACCCAGCCTGGCAACCTGGCCAGGAATGGGGCAGGGTAATTATACCAGCTCAACAAATCATGCGGGCTGACAACTTAGAATGAGGAAAGCTTCAGGAGGATGATAGGCTGTAAAATCAGAGGGAACTTCTAAAGTTACACAATTTGGCGCACCCTAAGGACAGTTTTACAATGAGTTTTCTACTGTGGAAGAAGTCAGTCGACTAGGAGTAGCAAAGCAAGTAGTGGGGAGCAGGACTTGAAATGGTGAATTAAAAATGCTATTGGCCACGAAATGCTTTTAACCTTTGAAACAGTTAAAGAGAGAATATCTATTTTAACCATTGTTTTCAGCTAAAAAAAACCCATAATGGACTTGCTTATAAGAGAACAAGCTGTAGAGGTGCTTTCACTGAGATTTTTCCATGCGTGGCCTTCCCAAAACGTGATTATTTTTATTGTTTTTTTTGCAAATGGAGCTTGCACGTTCAGCTCTAACAAGCAAAATGCTAGGGAGATTCCCAAAGTAATGCTGGCCTGGCCGCAGTGCACATGTTAACAGGAATTTCTTCTGTTTTTCTTGTTATGCGTGTAACTTGATATGTTACTTTTTAGGTTCTTGAATATAAGCCATAATCTACTCGGGCTGCCCCGTGTGGCCGAGTTCAAGGTTGTTCTGGGATCTCTGGCTTTTTTTTTTTTTTTTTTTTTTCCAGAGCCTGCTGGGGGAACGCTGGTGGAGAGGCATCGGGGGTTGGCTCCCTCCTCCTCCTCCTCCGGGCTGACCCCCTCGCTAGGAGCGGCGCTGTGCTTCGAGGTCACTCGCTGGGTCACGGAATCGGGAACACACGGAGAGTTTAGGGGCTGTTGAATGAATTCTGAGAAAAAAGAGGATGTGCTGGTATCGGAAGAGAAGGGAATACAGCGATGCCCCGGTGAGACCAGCTCCGACACCGCACACGGCCTGTGGGTCGGAGCTAGAATTAGAAGAGAATGTCTGAAAGCTCCTGGGCCCTCCCTGCATTTTCTGTGACCAAGGCAACGCAAAAAATCCTTGATAACTGGTTTTGGTTGCACTGGGACATGGTGCTGAGAGACTCTCATCAGGTGGGAGCCGTTGAGGGCACTTATTTTTTTATTTTAATTTTTATTTATTTTTTTTTTTTTTTTAGTAAAAGGACTTGAATTGGAACAAGGCACATTGCCAGCAGTCCTGAGGAAATCAGCAGAGCTCTTCCAGGGCTGGTGCCTAAGCAAGCAAGAGGGAGATGGGAGGCCAGAAGCAGCAAGTCTGTGTGATTCGAACTGCAGTATGGTTTGCTCTGAGATTTTTCTGAGATGGAAGTCAAAAGTTGACCCTCCCAGCACGGTGTAGCAGAGTAAAAGATTTATTAACTAACTGCCATGGGAGACTGTACTTTTATCCACTTAGAAAATACTTGTGGACAAACACATTTTTTTCTTTTTGCTAAAATTTTGATAAAAACCCAAGACTTTATATATTACAGTACATTCTACAGTACAAACAGACCAAGGAAGCTGTAATCAGGACACTCAGTTTGATGTGCATGTGCCTTCTGTGTTAAAAATTCCCTTCTCTGCTGAAAAAATTAAGTCCCTGCTTACACCAAGTGTCTCCTCCGGTACTTGCTCATTTGTGCTTTTTTCCTATTTTTCAATCCTTTTAGTGACACCTAGTGAAACTTGTGGAAAGTGCAGTTTCAATTTGCTTTACAAACACGCATTTCACAACGAAATGCCGAAGTACTGCATTTTATTTCATTTATTGCCCCTTGAACTGCTGTTTCTGGAGAATGACACCAGATGCATTTTGGCCATTTAAAAAAATTTTAATTTGAGCCTGTACTATGGTCAAACACGTTATGTGTTGCAGGCACGAAAATTAATTTACTCTTTTTAACTTTGGGTACGTGTTTAGAATTATTTTAAATTTTGTCTTCTATTGTTGCTGCTGTTGTTCCTCTACAGCAGTCCCCTCAAAAGCTCCAACTATCTAGAATTCTACACAAAAACCCAAACTCTTGCAGGAGCTTAAGCTACACATTTTGAATATTTGGTATTCAGAATAAATATACTGAGTATATTTATATTATATTTATATATTATCAAGAAGTCAGTCAGATTTGGTCCCCTTGTTGCTCTGGATCAATCCAGAGTGGCTGTAAAGCCCTGTTTTAGCAGAAACTGAAGTTTTCAACAGTGATGGGAAGCGTGTGCCTACTCTAGACGGTAGGCTAAAGACTTCAAAGGAAGAGCTTTCTCTTCAGAGAGCATTTGTATGCAACAGCTTTTAAACATGTAACCTCTTCTTCCTCAAAGTACAAACCCATAAAGGCTTATGTTGGTATGGATTTCAGCTGCAAATGATATGGCAACCCATACAAACCAGACTCATAAATTTCTGGAAAAAAATACAAAATGGCTTCAAACAGGCCAATATTAAATACTGGAACTAGTTCAAAAAAATCCTAGTCCTTATTGATCTAAAAGGCTTCAACCTCCCCAACTGAAGAGCCAGCTAAGCCAGATTCTGACCAGGAGGAGCTGAAGCACCAATTGGAAAGTCTGAAAACTCCCTGACTGTGAGGGGTGCTGGGCACACACCTGTCCAGGCCCCTGGTTCAGATCCTGTATTTTCTCATCCCTCTCGTAGCTCACTCTTCAGAATTTAGAAAATGAAGGTTTAAGGGAAAGATTAATTCAAGTACACCAACAGCAACAGTTCAAACATTTTACTAAATCAATTCACACAATTTCAAAATTGTAAATATAATTAAGGACAACAGGGTTTCTGTATTTTTTTTCTTCCAGATTTATCATTAAGACAATAAACAAACACAAATTAGGTTTATAGCATCTGTTCTTTTAAAAAATGAAAGGAACGCCACTCCATGTATTGATAAAGCACCACAACACAGTTACAAAATAGGGTCGGCCCGTTTCTTTCACAAGTAAAAGACTACATACTCCTACCAGCTTTCTGCTTTAATCCATACTTCATTAAAATAAAACTATAAAATCTCCTAGATTACACTAAATTCAGACGATGCCTGGTATACAGTGCATTAACAGCAGTAATGCCAACTATCAGTGCCAACATAAAACATTTTAGAAAGTAAAAACAAAACAAAAAACCTCAAAACAAAACAAAAATCAACAGGAAAAACAAAAAAAAATCCACCTTTATTCCCCTAGATGAGCAAAATTTAAAATAAGGGATGCTCTGCTTCACAATGAGTTGAGGACGATGGGTAGAAGGGGGGGCTGGTACTGTTGCTTTCTAGGCTTAGTTGGCATCTAGTTTGGCCATTTCCTGCACGTATATCCCTATACTCTCGCTGTCGAAGAGCACGAAGTACACCGTCTTGATTGAAGAGGACATTGTTGACACAAAATAGCTGGAGATGGCTTTCAGGATCAGCTGAGCAGCCGTTTGCTTTGGGAAGCCGTTTCTAGGAGGAGAGACAGAAAAAAAAAAAAGAAAATAAAGACTTGCTGAACGAGCTTTTGATGGTGTAACCTCGCAGGGAAGGCCCTGTCTTTTCTCTATTGCAGCATGGTAAATAAAGCTACAAAGCTGGTGTTTACAGTCTGAATTACAAAATTGTTTGTTTAGGCAAGACTAAAAATGTTCAGACAGGAAAAAAAAAAAAAGCATTCCCGAAATATGAATACAGAGCTCTCACACATTAATGGATTGAACCTTACAATCCCAATGGGTCAGTTATTTAACAGACAAGTAAACCAACAGCCTGGAGCGTTCAGGGAAGCAGCATGTACGTTAAGAGCTGAAGAGTCAAACCCGTCCCGAAAGCAAACCAACCATTCCAGAAACATAAAAAGGACCAGAGAACTTGATGTAGAAAATGAAGCATGAATAAACACAAAGTACAAAACAGTTCTACCACTATTAATGGTTAATACTACAACACAAAATTAAAGAAATTACTCGTACAGCCTTGCAGCAGACTGAAGAGAGAACAAGTTGTAGTAGTCTGGTGGTGAGAACCACCCCTGGCAACACCCTTGCCATTTCAAATGTGATCGGAAAAGGACACTGAGCAAGGCTGCTCTCCTGGGGCACAGTGAGCCTTGCCCAGATGGGCTCAGACTAACTTTACTGAGCTTGGGAAGCCAAGGTAGCTGTGTCAGGGCTGAGGACAGACTTAAGGGACTTGAAGGTTTTTCTAAAGCCAACCTCAGCATCACTTCCACCACTCCTTCCATCCTTTTTAATTCCAAGCTCACTCAAAGTAAGCACAGGCCTGAGGAAAGTATCTTGAAAGACATCTGCTTGGTATCGGCTGGAGAGATCTGAGCACCAGAGGCCTTTCTACTCCTCTAGCAATGACTAAAGATGAGGCTCCTGCCCCCTTCTTCTGGGGAAGCCAAGACAAACAGAACAACCCTTGCTGCTTTCTCAAATGACAAAACTGCATGACTGAATTTCAAAGCTCAGCGCCTAATCTGGGAACTCTTCTTACAAGCTTTTTTCACATTTTTATTTAGCAGCCCTTGTCTGAAAGTTTCATCTAATCTCAAAACAGGTCAAGCACAAGTAGAATGATCTGAACAAAGCCGTGACCTGAACTGTGAGTTTTAGAGGTCACGGAAAACTCCCAGCCTGGGGTTTCGCCCCGGCCGAAGCCTGAGCACGCTGCTACGAGTAGAACCCAGACAGAATTTGAAAGAGCCCATGGAACATCACCTGTTCCTTGACACGCATTTGCAGATGTACGATGGTCAAAACTCCCTGATATGTACTATTAATATTACTAAAAATTTACAGATTACACAGATGGCTGAGTCTCTCGGAGTTTCCTCAGCAGTTCGAAGAAGCTGGGCTAAATTCACCTCTGGCACTAACAGGTGCAGCATCACTTAGCACGTGCTCACTGAAGCACCAGACTCTGGTAATAAAACGCTGTTGTACTCTCCCTCTCGTTACATGCTGCAGGACACAAAATGAGAAAGGCAACTGCCTGTGTCATGGCCCGCTTACCGCACACTGCTTTACCATAAAATACACTCCGAGAGCAATTCTGTGGTAGTGCTGCCTGTAATGTGATATTATACATGCTGCCTGAAGATAATGCTTGTGATATTTCAAAAATGACGACATGAAAATAGCTCATGCTGTTTCTTTCTTTTCTGAAAATGCCCAATTTTTTTCTTTTACTTAAGAAGACAAAAAGGAAAAAGCATTGTGAGAAAACCTTGTACCCTTCCAAAGCCAACTGAGCTGGTCAGGGAGAATCAGCTGTGTGACAAGTTAATCAACTGAGAGCATAGTTTTGACATGAGTTACTTCCTACTGTTGGCTTACATAGAGAAAAAGACACAGACTCAGCAGGCCTCCACATCGGATCGCTTGCTAGTTACTTAGGAATGCTGCATCCTGGCATACATTGAGCAGATCTTTGAGGAATTTTGCTCCTCAGCAGGAATTGTCACGCAGGCCAGCATCAAAATCAGGGTATAGGCCTTTTCTGAATTGCTCACAGGCGACTCTGAAGCCCTACGACTTCCACTTTAGTTGTGTTCCAGCAACGCAGTCGCAATGGGGCAAAGGAAAGAAGAGCAGCCTGGTCAAAGGGAAGCTGACTAAAGGAAATTGTTTAGGACCACTGTCTCAAAAGAAAGGAAAGAGACAGAGCAGAAAAATCATCAGAAAGGTGCTGACCCAACGGCCATGTGTGGGCTGCAAGAAGAAACAGAAGCCTCTTGTGTTGATCTACCAGTTTGAGTTAAATTCTTGTGAAAAGGCAGTTGGAGACTTTAGCCAAGCTAGTGTCAATTCAGATCAAAGTCAGAGCCTCAGGATGAAATCCCTACTCCGAGGATGATTTTACGTTCAATCCTCAACTCTCCTTTCCCTGTTCTCCTGCTG
Organism: Athene noctua; assembly: GCF_965140245.1. Taxonomy (NCBI): domain Eukaryota; kingdom Metazoa; phylum Chordata; class Aves; order Strigiformes; family Strigidae; genus Athene; species Athene noctua. Next base: position 20,784,308 of record NC_134048.1, on the reverse strand, counting down.
GCCCTACCAGACTGAACTCCAGGCTACCTCTGTACAGCACCCAACTTGTGCTTTCCACAAGTTGGCTGTAGCTGAGCATCTGGCCCACTGAATCTACAAGTGTGCTATTTTATTTCCCGCCGTGATTTATTTGAACTGCCCTCATGTAATCCCATTCCTCAACTATAAAAGAGAATGAAACTGTTTATGTGGGTTTATTGGGTGATGTCTGCTTGACAGATGTCTGTACCAGAACAGCTGCATACATGTGGTGTCTTTGGCATTTGCTGTCTTTAAAAGCTTTACTTTTATTTTTTTTAACGCTTCTGACATCATAAAAACAAGTAAAGAGTATTGTCAGAATGTATTCTCTTCTCCCCAAAATTAATTTATGCTCGAATATCTCCAATTAAGAGAAAAAAGGGAAAATACACAACCTCATATATTTCTCAAAGCCTGTTGATCTCTCTCCACCTTTTTAAAGCACCACTTCAACTGGCTTGAGTGAGAACGATGTGCATATGCCAAGTGGAGAACTCGGCCACAGACCTTGCCTGTCAGTAACCACATTTCATAACAGGATGTGAATCTCATGATTATTCAAGGGTTTCATCATCTTCCAACACCAATCAACTGCTTCACAACCAGGGTTGGGAATGGTTCTTTGCTGGGAGCTATCCAGAAAAGAAAGGGCTCTGTGGAAGAGCCTTGACATGGTCTTGCTTTAGGCACCTACATAACCAATTCTACAGTCACTCCACAGTCCGTGGAGGAATTTGGTTCCTCCCAAAGAGCGGTTCAGAGCCGCTCTTTGTATGGACTAGCCCGTGAATCTGACGGCTAATTCAACAGCTCTCTATGAACCCTCCACTATATTTCTCTACCATTCCACAAAGTAGGCTCATGTTACCTCCTTAAAATGACACCCATGCAAACTACCCTTATTTGGAGCTTCGTCTGATGCAAGTCACTTAAACTTATTATTTTAGTGAAACTTCTATTTCTTTATTGTCTTTCAAACAGCACTTCCTGCCCTAACCCACAGAAAAGGCAGGAATTAATCTAGTGTTGCAACACGGCACAATGGGAAGAATATTCTTGCTGTACATCAGCCAACGTCTGGCAAATTCAAAAGGGGCAGTTGTTCAGGTTAAACAGAGAACTGTAAATTCAGCCTAGATTTGGCCCTCGGTCTTCATACCAAGCCATCATTATGGGCAAAGTGTTCCAAACCTCCCTCCCCACCCCAAACCCGAGAGCCTCAGATTAAAAGGTGTAGTCCACGTTCAGACTCTTCAGGACGTGATCCAACCTTCGAAGGCACTGAGCACCCTGTACGAAGCCAGAGGACCTTAACTTTAGACTTTGGCTTTCAAAGACCTTGGCAAAGTCTTCTGAGGCCTTTTGCCTCTGAGCGAGGCCCGTGATGTGAACTGCACTGAATTCGGCTTGAAGTGACTCTGCAAATCTTGGGAATCAGGGCACTTTGGGTTTGCTGCTTAAATGAACATTAGGCTATGACTTCTGGCCATCCTAAGACATAGATTGCAGTAAGTTTATCTATGCACTAAAATTAGGTAAAATCGACCCCGTTTCTTCATGTTCACCTCCACATCCCCAATTTATCTGAACAAATCGATAGTCTGAAAAAACTCTTTTAATATCCTATTTAAAAGTTCATTTTATGCTCTTTAACTTATTTGTATGCTTTAAGACTCTGCAGGGATCACAGCTACACCTGCCAAAGCTGAACTAGTATTCAGAATACTGCAGGCTCCGTGCACAGCTTGAACAGACCTAGAAGAAACTTTTCATTTAGGGAACTGATCTAAACGAACAAGAATAAAGTCAGCACTGTAGCAATGGGTTCTGTACATGAGAAGGGACTGGAACATATAATGCAGCCTTTAGAAAACGTGACCTGTTTGGCATCAGGTCTGTGTAACAGCCTTACCTGCCGCTGCCAATTGAAGGAAATGCAATTGATTTCAGCTTCTTTTCATCAGCCAGAGCCAAGCAGTTCTTCACTGTCTTTTCCAGCAGCTCCTCACATTTGTCTGAGCCCCAACCTGGGCTATTACAGTGGATCACAAATTTCGCAGGCAATCCATGGCCAGCACTGACAACAGCTAGTAAGAAACGAAAGTGAAACGTAATTGTTCTTTTCTCTTTAGGATTAAAAGAGTACATATGTGATTACAATAGCAAACAACTGACAGACATTCCTTTAGCCCCTGTGAATGTTTTAGATTACAAATCACAGAGCCTGAAAATATAACAACATGATTACAGAGACTTTGTATTTTCCATTTCCAGCTGCACTTTGCTATGGTAATTTATAAATCATAGCTATAATCGAGCTTATTTTAGAGAGAGCAAAAATTCATGGCTGACATCAAAGAAAACACATTTATATTGGGGATTGTGCAAACTTGTGTAATGTGTAAGGCAAAAGGCAGTACTCTGTCAGAACACAAACCCGTTCAAGGGATGACCTCGCTTTGGTTCAGCTTATTGCAGAGCTACAGTAAATATCAGGATGCTGGACAGTCGCACAGAGTTATAACCTGTGTGACCTTCAGCTACTCCTGCTAAATACAGTTTGTTTAGCTGGTTTCTGATCACACTGCAGAGCAGACTGGAGCCGTTCGGAGCTACTAGTGCTCTGCAAACTGGTCAGGAAGGCTGGAAAATAGGTGAATTTAGATTTTTGCTTTGTTTCTGGGTAACTGTAAAGAAGACATTTTGTGCGATTTTGAGTTTGGGCCTGGTCTTGTTAGAACTTTTTTGTGTATGGGTCATCCACGACCACTTAAAACTGGTTTTACTTTATCTCTTTCATCACGTTCTTGACAGATGGTTGGAGAGGATACATTTATAGATTTACAATGTTTAATTCACACTATTCATGTATCACAGGCAAGGCCTTGCATGTACAAAGAAATGAAGAAGAATTTTTACCATACTAATTGTATATTATCACCACAACACTACCCATGGACATGTGGGGACTAAGAGGATGCAGCAGAACCTGCCCACAAACTACTGACAGTCAGGGCTTCTCCAGACGAGAGGCCTCGTCTTAGCAGAACACATTCTGGGTTCGCCAGTTCCCATCCCAGAACAACAGACTCTGCTCAGCCTGCCAGAAAACAGGGTAAGAGGATCACTGCCATTTCTGAACTCACAGCTCTGTGGTTGCAATTAAAAACTTGTAACTGCGATTTGTTAAAAAAAACAAAAAAAAAAAAAAAAAAAAAAAGGAAGAAAAACACCCTAATCACAACCCGAGGGAGGAAAAACACCTAGTTGAAACCTCACAAGAGCATACACTGAACCTTCACAAAGAGTCAGCCCCCTAACACGCACACTTTGGGATATAATCATACATGGCCACAAAAGTGTAGGTATAAAATGGCAGCTTATGTCTTGAAAAACAATAATAAAAATACCAATAATTTGAAAAAATGTTGTTTTTTTTTTTTAAAATCAGGTGCTTAGAGGCCAGAAATCCTCTATTCCATTCTGGAATGTTTATAAGGCATTTTGTTATTTAACTATAGTAGAAATAACTCTTGGAGCACAATCGTCACATATGGATACTATCCTGTAGCTGCTGCAGGAAAGAGAAAATCGACTTTGCCATATGGCACTGTGACTGGAGGTTAATCAGAATAGTACATTTTGAAGGACAATGGAAGCACAACCATTTATGTTCTTAGGGGTTTGAAGATTCTCAACGTGTTGAATAGCCTCAGCGTTAGGCAACGTTAATTTGTCATAATGTGCAACTAAAATGTTGGCAGGTCCAGAATACATCATAAATCCAAGAAAAATCCATTAAAAGTAGCTGACAAATCTCTAGTCAGATGTGAAATGTGGATAATAACTTCATCCTGAAAGAATAAAACACTGTATTGTACACATCATCAACTTTAATATTTCTCAGGGAGTGTTTTCTAGGGTAATCATTAATTAACTCATTAGGATTCTGTTGAGGACAACTGTTAATTACCAAGAGTCCTTCAAATTTGAATTTACTTCAATTTACTTCAAATGCAAATGCTCCGAAAGGGGAAATAAATTATGGTTTTGTTGTAGAAACAAAGAGAATCACGGACACATTCTATGCTAGTGACAATTATATTCCAGGTAAGGATCCTGGTTATTGGTAGATTAAAAGGATACCCATATAACTGAGAAATCTGAACACTGGATATCCGTGTGATGCACACTGATCCTTCTCTAGAGTCCTCCACCAAGTCCCTGACAGCCAGTTTCTCCTGGTGTGGTGCAGCGCTCCCCACGGGGTAAGACTGCCCAGCTGCCCTCACATCTGAGGGATGCACTGATGGCTGAGGAAAAAAAAAAAATTTAAAAAAAAAAAAAAAATCTTTTCTCTCCAACTCACAAACTACCTGTGAGCAGTTTGGTCTGGGCCAATAAGCAATACTGTACAGAGTAAGAGGGAAAAAAAAAAAAAAATCGATTCTTCATATTTTTGCAGAACAAGAATTCCAAGAAAATCTTATTAAAAATTTTAAAAAGCAAGGGGAAAAAAAACCCCAACGTATTAAGCACTAGAAGTAAACAGTTGTAATTTTTCCTGTCAGAGCTGAAGTCTTACATCTCCCCTTCAGCTTTAGTTAGAATTCGTTTACAAAACCGCGCACACTGTATTTATTTTTATAGCATAAACACAGATGGCAGAATCAGCCTTCTATATGAACAACATGTATCAGCAATTTCACAGATGGTGTAAAATTATGTATCGCCATTACCAAACTTTATTACTCATATAGTAGATTTTTCTCAGATATTACATAAATTTTGATAACTAGGCATCAAAAAGTCGTAAGCTTTTACAGTGATGATTTTGGCACTGATTAAACAAAGTACCCAAGCAGATGCTTAACTTCAAGCACGTGCTTAAGTTCAGTGAGAGTCAGTGGCATTTCAGCAAAGCAGATGTTGAAAAGAGTTGGGCTCAACTCTTCTGAAAAATAAGCATCTCATTAATTGCTTTTCCGAACTGTGCCCTTAATAATCAGGGTTCGTTGTGTACGCGTGTACCTGTGAATAGCCTGCTTTTACTCGTAACATGACATCACCGCACCGTTTCCCAGATGCTTTGGTAAAAGTTACTTAAAACGCAACGTGCGTACTTGAACTCTGGAGAATACAAGTATCACGTAACCCATAAAAGTTGTCTGGAGAGAGCGCGAGCCCCCGCCTGGCACTGGAAGGAGCCTGGCTGGCTGAGGACACCCCGGGCAGCCCGAGGCCAGCGCCCGCCGCGCTTTGCTCGCAGGTTTCCGAAGCGCAGAACCTCACCTCCAGCTATGTCCAACGGCCCGTTCTTTTTGCGAAGCTCAATGACAGCTTCCACAAACTCCTTGCCGCCTTTCTTTTCCAAAGTGCTCCCTGAACAGAGAATTGTTATTTTACTCCTCTGATCCCAGGTTTCCACAGCAGACATGCGACTCATCATTTATTTTTTATTACATCACTCTAGAGTTTTCTGCCCAAACGTTTTTTTTGGGGACTGCAAAGTAAGATCTAAACCTTTTGGGACTTCAGAATTAGCTAGTCATTAAAAACAACAACAACAACAACAGAAAGAAAAAACCAAAAAAGACAACCCTAACAACCCAAAAACCTCACATCGGTATCCCTCGCTAACATTCTCAGACTCTGATTTTAATGTCAAAACATCTGACATGACATCCCTACCTCCTTCCTTATCATGAGCATCTCTTAGTGTGAAATGTTCCAGAAGAATGTGCTAGCTCAAGAGTGGTTGAAGGTTCATCATTCTTTCCCCTAAGATTCATTTCCCCTCTCTGTTACAAATTGTTTTAAAGAGCCATTTGCCACAATAAGAATTTGAAACTCACCTGATCTTGGTCCCTGACCCCAACAGGTGGCACCAGGAATGAAACAGTCTCGTGAGTGCAGCGGGCTGCTTTACTTGGTAACTGCCCAGCTTGTTGAGCCACCTTTAACCAAGAGGAAGAGCCTCAGAAATAAGGAGAATCTCTAAGGAACACATTCCTCCAATGAACTTCTCTAACTACAGCTAAGGAGCTGGACAAAGTCATTCTGGGAGGAGAAGAGCTGTGCAGTGTTTCAGGGCAACCAAAAGGTATGCTGTTTACAAAGGCAGTCCATCACTAAATGGTTTAGATCTTATTTTGCAGCTCTAGTTTTAAATATTAATATATTTAAAAAAAACAGCCCAAGAAAGCATTTTCCTAACTACATAAGCAACCCACGTAATTTTGCACTGTGCATATTAATTATAAAGGTAATAAGTAAAAAGCAGTGATATCATAAAGGCTCTGATTTATTACTTTGAAAACTGATTTCCAAAAATTCAGAACTATGATCTCTAAAGATCTAGACATTTATTTGGTGAAACCCCTTACTTTCACTGATGAAGAAAGAAAAAAATGCATTTTCTGATGGAAGTGCACATAATATATGCTTGAGGAAGCAGAGTCCCTCCTCCAAGATTCAGTTTACTAAATAGGATTATAGCCTTAAGAACTAAGAGGACTGCAAGATGCTTTTCTTTTGACACCATTGTTAAATTTCTTCCAAAATGAAGATTAAAAAAGTTGAAAACAATGCATTTGTTTGTTCATTCAAAAACTGACTCTGTGACCCTGCCTCTATTATGCTGTTGGCGGTTTATTGCTTTTGGGGTACAAAAGCTGAGGACAATTAAAAAAAATGTATGCTTTTTCTTTTGCTTTTTTTTTCATAACCAATTCACAATGGGTGTTTGCCAAAAGCAGGGCTACAAGGTCAGACTGTGTAGGTCAGAGCGTAATTCACTCTTTGTGCTCATTTAAGTTTTTTTAGATAAATACTTTGGTCTAGCTTTATTCAGACAAACTCCCGACTAAGAATTTTCAGAAACTCAAAGTTACCTATCCCTGTGCAATTGAGTGGAGGGCACCATCTTACAAATCTCCCGGAAAAAGACAGTAATGGCTTTATTTGTAGCAGCAAGGTGTCTTAGGAGAGTGTGCTAGGAAAGGAGATCCACCCCAGAACGGAGGTGCTGGGAAAGGCGCTGCCAGCACCCTGTGCTGCACCCGTGGCTGACACCAGGGTCTTAAAACATCTTATAACTCCGACAGAGGAGGGATGGGGAGGGAGAGAAACAGACTTCCATTCTAGTTAGAGTTGTCTTGTACGTATTTCCATATCAGTCCTATTTATATTTGTATATATTCCAGTTATATTCCCCTTGAGTCCATGAACTCAGATCAGTCCTAAAACCCATGACATTCATAATCCTTAATTTCTCTTGTTTCAAGGAGAAACGTAATTAAGCCTCGTGCAGAACCTAGGAACAGAAAAGATCTATTAAGTAGGTCATTTCTTTGCCATTGCAAAGCTGTTGTACATTTAATGGAATTTAGCCTAGTTTGGTTTAATTCAATCCAGAAGGATCAGCTTTTTCCCTTCTACTGGGAATTAATTTATAATTAAAAGCAATGAACAGCCCTGTCAGTTTATTTCACTGAGCTCTCCTTGCAGATCTGGTACAAAGAAGAGCAGAAGTAGTATTTGGTATGAATCAGTAAGGTTTTTTGCATTTACTCCTCAATTATGTTCTTCTGATTAACAGTGAGGGCTTATATTGAAATTGTATTTCAGAACTATGTTGTAAATTAGCGTCATCTAGGAAAGGACATACTGTATTTAACCATTTTCCACTACATTAGCAAGTTTCTTGATGGAAGTCTTGCTTCACAGCTTCAAGATTAGTAGCTTATTTGCTCACAGGCATAAATATGTGTCACTCCCATGAGAATAAGATCATTATCTCATGCTTTCCAAGCAGGCATTGGTATCAGTGTTGAAAACAGCGTTAGCAGAAATTTAGGCTCTAAAATTCTCAGAATAAGCCCCCAGTACATTTAAATTGTTAGGGAAAAAAACAACAAAAATTAAAAAAAAAAAAAATTTAGATGGGTAAAAGTTAATCATTGGAAGCTAAGCATTTGTGCACTTCTATTCTTTCTTACAGCAGTCAGAGGCAACAGGAACCTACACTAAGGAACGAGCAGTACAGCTTCGAGACACAATTTTCTTTGTAGGGTAGCAAAACATTTCTATGTCAAAGGGTAGGAGACAAGCACATTAGCTAAATGGGTCTGACAGACTTTAGAAGCCTATTCCTCAGATACAGGGTATTATGACACATTTATTTTAACGGCTCTGCATAATGTTTAGCCAGCCAAGTCACAGCTGTTCCTGCCCCACAGGCTCTGCAGAGCTACATTTGTCTGTGTGTTACTCAGCAAGGAGCCCCTTCAGAAAGAGCGGGTGTTGTAGAAACGCCAGCTCCACAGCTGGACGTGTGTCCCCCCAAGCCTGCACCAAAATGGGGCATCAGGCATGGAGGGAGACCATCTGCACAGCGATGATGGGGTTAAGAGGAGACATAGAACAGAGGCTGGGAGCAGGTGACTTTTTTTTTTTAAGCACGGTGGGTCATCACCCTTACCAGCAGCTTCTGTATTCTGCCCGAAATCTGATTTGCCTTCTCAAATTACCAAGGCAGTTCAGTTAAAGTATTGCTACCCTTTCAGCAAATCCTTCAAAATACTGTACGAAGAGAGGGGTATTACTAAGTTAAGAGTTACTCAGGGGACACTTAAGACACTGAATTAAGATGTCTGTCATGTTTTCCATCATGCCTTCTCTCATCGGTGTAGCTTACATGACTGACTGCCTGAAAAACATCCGTGGAACCACTAGCCGTGTGCTTGTGGGCATAAGGACCGTTGAGCAAGGCCAGGAAGGTAATCGGTCCACAAGGTGAAACATGAAAAGAAAATCCCTAACCAATCTTAAGAGTTCAGAAAATATAGACGGGCTAGATCCAGCATGTCAGATGTGAACATCTGAAACTTGGCGGAGAAGGTGTACTGGAACTGGTTAGAAATCTAAAGATCAAGCCTCAAACCACATTCAAGACAGGCATTTAGCATGTCAAACCAACAATGCAGTAATTCATTTTCCTTGGTCACATGCCTGCGTTGAACGTACTGTTCCTGCACTTCAAATTTTGGCGGTGTGTTCTAGTCTAACTTCTGAAAGTCTGATTTGGAGATAAACGTCAAAAATGCCTACTGAGTTCGCAATTATTCATTTTATCATCAGTCAGGACTGCTGGAAGTGAGAAATGAATGCAAATCTGCATAGCTACAACAAGCTTGTGGCTGCTGATTGACCATGCACACACATACAAACTCCGCAGCACTGAACTTTCCATTACCTACTTCACCACCGGTGTAGAAGTCAGAGTTTGTCGGGTGAACGACAGCATCACTGTCGATCGTGGCAATGTCAGCCTGTACAACTTGCAACTACAACAGGTAAACAGATGTATATCAACCACGTTGGACAGAGACCCAGCACAGGCTCTACATTTACACATGTACCAACGTCCATATTTTCCTACCTTTACATCTCCAAACCTTGCGCCAAAGGAGTATGCTGAGTTGTGTGTGCAGGTGTGTGTAGAGAAAGGGGTGTAGGGAACAGGAGGAGGAATATTGAGTATGACATGATCAAATAAATGTTAAAATGACAAGTCAGAGCAATCACATGAGACCATTTCCAAAGTTTTTAAATCAGCTAATACCCCATTTCACTTTGCAGAAACCTAGAACAACCAGTTCCCCACAGAGCATGACACTAAAATATGGAATCTGTTTAAAAAAAGAAATTCAGGATCATCAAACCAAACAAAATAACTAGTTTCTCCATTTTGTCAGCACCAATAAGCTGACAGGCACTAATCCTCATCTGTACGGCAATTCATCATTTTGTTTCTAAAGCTGACAGTCTCCTTCATCTGGAGGAAACCATGTATTTGCAGACAGCACTGTACTGAATTTGCTTTAAAAAATATAAATGATCGATCTTGTATTTTAAAGGTAAGGCATATTTTCTAATTATGTGTTGGAACGGCTGAGACACATGTAAAAATATACATATTTCTGAGAAAGGCTGATTTAAAAATTAGCCTTCTTAAATCTTTTTCTTGTTAAATTACTTGTGTACATTCCCATAGGAAATGCAGTACTACAAGAATTATGGGTTGTATTCCATTAAGGAAGTTTTAAAAAACCAGAGCAGCAGGTGTAATGAAATAAGGGAAGGCAGTACATAATGCATAAAAGTTAATTTTTCTTTTGCTGAAGAACAGACTGTTGTTGAAGGGGGATTTTTTTTTTTTTCCAGTCTGGAACAAGACAAGCTTTAAAAGTAATGCACCAACTATGACAGTATCTACAAGTTCAGCATTGGTATAATGTCTGTATTTGTTTTCAGATGAATGTGAAAGTGACAGGGAGTAATTGAAGGATAATGGAAACAAATTATTTGACTGAATTAAACATGAAATCAAGGTAGGAAAGATTTGGGACAGGTAATTATCTAATCATTCCTCTTTAAAAAAAATGTATGCCTACTGAGTATCAGAAAAAAAACCAAGACTGCCATTAGAATGGAGAAACTGCTTATTTTGAAAACAACCTGACAAAAAAGTATTTTAGTCCTCAAAGTATCCAAATAAGAAACCCCCCAAAATAGCTAACAGTCACATATGATCATTATGGAAAAGAATTTAAATGATTTGTTTTAACTGAAATCAACTTGAAGACTAGCAATAGCTGAACATATTCAGATTTGGTGAAAAAGTCTTTTGAATACAGTTCTTCGGCCAAACGGAACCTGGAAGATTTGAATTTCTGCTCTTATTAGATGCATGAAGCCCTAGAGAGTAAATTCTGGGTTCCATAATTTCCATGTGACCGTTAGTTGTGTCAACCCATGCCCCATTTACCTAGGTCATCTTTAAGGTCAATGTCAGCATTGGTAGGATTGATAATGGCCTCCACCTCGAAGCCGGCTAAATTACTGATTTCACTGTGAATAAGGTTCAGCTGAAAAGAAAAGCATGAGGTGGGAAATAACAGGACAGCTGGGAAATCACAGAGAAGCTGCAGAAAAGTGAGCTTTGCAACACAGATGGAGATAGCATCACTGCAAACAAATATGCAAAATAAAAGGCAGGTCATAAAGGAGGGTTATTATCCAAAAAAAATGCAAACACAAGACTCAAACACTGGTCACACTGGGAGGATGTGGATGCACCTACTAACAAGCTCTGGTTTGGCTTTGTGTTGGCCAATATTTGGGATTCTTATTTTGGCATTATCAGAGGGTATTTGCTTATTTGCTTCTCCTCAAATTACAGATGAAGGACACCCTAATCATTTCTTACGCATCAATTACAGGAATGTGCCATGACCACTCAGCACTGACGCTGGATAAAAGGTGCTGCTCCTCTTCCTTTAAGCCAGCAAACACGAGCGTCTCTTTGAGAAAGCACACACTGGTCTCCAGCAATTCCTCCACCCTAACAAGGGGACACAGTTCTTTCTCTTCCCTAACTAGTGGTCACTGTATTCCGTACCGCAGGCACTTCAGTTTTCATTTGCACAGTTCTGCTGCCTTTGTGAATGGCTGGTGAAGTACTGTCAGCAGCACTGCTATGTACTTATTGCTTCTAGTTTTTATTTTATTTGCTTTACTTCCTTTTGTCGTTGATGAAAACGGAGATTTTAACCCCACCCACTAACGGCCATTAACTCCTCTCATTAACAGCCCTGTATTTAAAGCATACTTCTCAATTGCTGTCTGAATCATTACCAAAGCAGAAGGATTCCTTACGGCCCTACAGTAAGGTGAGGAAACAGCACAGATATCTAGAGATTAACCTCGCATCCGCGCTCTGTGTTCTTAAAAGAATAAAAAGAATTAATGAAACAGGAGGAAGTGCAGATTTCATCTTCTAGCAACACATTTTGAGCAAGACTTCCAAACTAGTGTATAAAATAAGAAGTCATTACCAGCAATGGTAACAAACTGATCCTGCCGTGCCATACCAGCGAGGATGTTTCTTTGGAAGTGTTTAGAGGTGTAAAGTAAGAGCAAAATTTACTTATACTGACAGTTCAGGGGTCTCATCATAGCGTCTGACCCCACACCACAGAAACAACTCTGTAATTTGAGGCAATTCGATGCCAAACTTGGCAAAGGTGAAAACTGCAGTAGCTGACAGGTACGTGAGGAAGCTTTGTGACGGGGGTCTGTGACACTGCTTCGCAGCCAGCGTTGGGAAATTTGATTTCACGTGCACCAAGTTTATTATTGTCAAAACTTAGAACACTCTAAAGCGCAAAAATTTTTCCCCGACTCTTTCATATGGGGAGATATATTATCTACATCATAAATTATGCTTCTGTCTACGAACATGCATTAAGGTGATTGTTTCAGTAGCTGATTAGGAAATAGGGAAAGTAACTATGAAACAGAAAGTTCTCATTCATTTATGCAAGTCCTGAAGCCAGCTGCAGTTAAGCCAGGCTTTCCTTCTAATACAAAGCCTGCTGGGTTCAAGCAATGAAGCATAACATATACATTCAGGCATGGCAATTAATCTCATCAATAACTGAATTTTGTCTCTTGATTTGTAATCCACTTTCTGTAAACTTAACTCTTCCAATCTTCTGCTTGTGTATGTGAGTTTATGAACAGGGAACATGAGCCAGTTCATGTAACTAATACAAGTGAACGGGTCATTTAAGGAGGCCAACATCCATATATTTAAGTTTTATGAAAAAATTATTTCCATTTCATTCATGTGATTATATGAATTGACCTTCTTTCTCTTTTTAAAAGCCTGTAATTTCGTGTAATTTGCATATGTTGCTTGAGTAAACTACGTTCCCTCAAAAGAGGGTGATTTTGGCTAAAAATGAGTGTAATTCAGCCCTGGTTTAAGTATGGGTCTGTTCAGGAATTTGTAATAAAACCCAAGAAAGCTTGCTTTCCAAATAGCTTAGAGTCCTTTAATACTTCACATGTGGTGACTTATTCATACTTGAGTTTGAGTCTTGAGTTTGACTACAAGCAACTGCTGTTTAAAAAAAAGTCAAATCAAACCAAACCAAAATGTTAAAGAAACTTTATGAATTTTGAAATAAAAAAAAAATAAATAAACCAACAAAACACATGCACACACCAAAAGACTGTTTTGTGGAGATTTTAGTATGTTCCTAAGCAGATTTTGTTCATTTTATAGGTGAGTCTCTTTGATCCTTAATTCTGTGTTCTACAAGCTTTTGCCCCAGATCTATTGGCCGCAGACCATTTTGGTTTCAGACCTTTAATCTACCTCTGTGCCTACTCATATATGGGATTTACGTAGCAACCAGCTCGTAATTAAAGTTTCAATTTAACAGCAACAACAAAATGCTTAAAAAGCTGCCCATCATTGACAGCACGTGTTGGCAGCTGAGTATTATTTTGCTAATCTTTGCATTTACTGTTCAATGCACTGTTAGCTATCCGATTGCCAAAAGCAATTAAAAAAAATCAGATGCTTTCCCATAGAATTAAATCCTCCAATGCGTAGTTGCTCAATTTTACTACCCAATAGTGTGAAGCATGAAGGACCACTTTTAAAAAAAAAAATAGGCACAACTGGCATATAAATGTGCAACAATAAATGGACATAACTTTAGGTAACATTTAAATCAAATGTTAGTTAGATAAAATGCAGATGGCACTTAGCACATCCATGAGTACTTTCTGAGCCAAGCTTTGCATTTCTTATTTCAGACAAAATTACCTTTAAAGTCTTGGAACTTTTTCTGGTATGATTTTCATAGAGAAAACTGAAGATGCCTGTTGCAGACAACAAGCTGAGGTCTCTCTGAAAGTCCAAACCCTAACGCTTAGACTTGAGGTCTTACAACTCTGCCTCTACTCCGTAATTGTCTCAGAAAAAACAAACTAGTTAACGTGCAGAATACCATGTTTCCATTGGGATGTCACTTGGAGGATGTACGATCGGTTACCTATTAACTAGATTTTAATACTTAATTAGTGTAGCACTAATACACTTTTACAGGTATAACTGAAGGGTTCTTTGCCATTTCCTGACCTCTAAGAATTTCTAGCTCAGTGTCAGCAGTTACCTGAAGATTTAAAGCACTAACAGTACTTTTAAAAAACAGAACAGTACCCAGGTTTGTAACTTCCTCATTTGTGTTTTCAGTAATTAAATCTGGAGATACTGGAAGGATGAAGAGCCATTCTTGCAAGTAAACCCCTTCCCTTTCCCTTCTGCAAACATGGAGCTAAGAAAAAGATTTTTCCATTAAACACTTATGAATGACGTGATACGAAGAACAGGGTTATTTTCTTCCCTCTCTGCACCTTGTAAATTATTTCCTGATCTAGCAGATAGTGGTTCTGCAGATCAAAGAGACAGGCTGTAAATGTGTTCAAGGATGTCACAGGAGGTTTGAAAGACACTGATTGTTTGGTTTTTTCCAGTTTCAGGTTTCTGTGTTTGCACTGTAGTTTATTAAAAACACACAGAATGTGAAAGTATACTGAAAATCTGTATGTACAAATTTTTAAAAAATCAAATAACTGTGATTAATACAAATATTTTTGCTTTTCAAATGGAAAAGCTCAAAAGGTTTTAACATATTAAGCTTTCCTGCCATCCATGTGAAGAGTGTAACTGTATCTCCATTTCACTAATGGGGAAGGCAACAGAAAGAAAAGGTGATTTACAGCATCTCTCAATCAGCCAAAACCAGAAGCCGGGACTCTTGGTTTCCCGGCCTCCAGCTGACACACCTAGACACGCTGTCCTCCCTAGCCAAGAGACTACCAGAGTTTTCCTTCCCTTAAAACGCGGTTTAAGGAGAGTGAGGCTATGCTGAAAGCTCCCCCACACAGGCAAACACCTTCTGTCCTCACACGCTTTGGAAAAAAAACAACATGCACCAGTCTAAGGAATTGAACTGCAACGCTACTGTCCAGAACAGCTACTGAAGAAAATCCGTAGTTCATTATGTTTACGAATACTGGGTGGCACTAATTTAAGACAACTATAACAAAACCGATTTTTTTTTTTTCTGTTAAGCATCAGACTTAAACATTTTAAATATTATCTTTTTAAACAGCAATTGCATGTAGAAGGGGCTAAGCAGAAGCATTTTACCTGATTCAAAGTCACTAGAGTTTTCATAAATAATTGTTATACTTAATTTGTAAATTTTCAAAATAAATAAATTATTTGAGCCTTCCATGTGTCACTTAATTAACAACCACCGCCATCAATGAGGTTGCAGTCTGTTAAATAGCAGCAGACATCCTGGCACACCCAGGAGCCTCCTGGCCCATGCAAAACACACCTCAAATTTAAGAAGGAGGATGCATTCAACTCCCACTTATTCCACGATTGAAAGTTTTATCTTTGCCTTTTTTATCACAAGCAAAATCAAAATTATTTTGATAATTTTGAAATGCATGTTTTAAAAATAATTTCTGGGGAAATGTCTGAAAATATCTCTAGGAATAAGACACTAATTTTTTTGTTTGTTTTTTTATGCTAAATAAAATCTCTTTGATCACTACAGCGCAAATGTTTCAGCATTTTAAGTTTTCCACATTTTCAGTGTTAAAAGAATGGTCTAAATGTTCTATTGTGGGGGTAAAATCAGAACAAATACATTAATACATTATTTATCAGCTCAAACAAGGTGAGAATTTAATTTTTAACTCACACGTAATAGGATACAGAAAATTCTTATATATTTGTTAGACATAGCCTACTCTTCTTAGATTTTTCACTAACCATTTACTGCCTCTGAAGATAGTTTCTCACAGGGAACCAAAAGCAAAATATAATCTGTGCTAGACACATCTCAGCAGCACCTATGCATTCCCTACCCCTCAGAAAATAATCCATTTCATTTGGAGTGCTCCCTCACAGGAGACAAATGGGTTTTCATTTTCCTTTTCATTTTCTCTTTTAATTATGTGTACTCTGTTACAAACAAAGGCTAACACCTGGCCCCTCTCACACATAGGGCTAACTGACAACAAACCAGTACGAGGATGGATGTGCCATACCAATAATTTTTTCAAGGGGCTGCACTCCAAGTGAATGAGGAAGCCAGAAAGTCCATTTCCCAGCACAAGGTGCTCACTGGAGAGCTCTAACAGACACTGGCTTTGCTCACCACAGCTTAAAGTGGTCCTGGAGTTGCTGATTCTCCTCCACTGAGCCCAACAGCAAAGCCCCACTGATTTGCTGGGTCAGTCTTGCTGGAACACAATGCTAAGTCTTACTACAGGTTTCCTACGGTAACTAAAAGGAGTTTAAAATCAGGTCCAGAAGCCTGACATTACTCGCTTTCTTGAAACAGTAGTGTAGTTTATAAATTTTGGGTTCTAATTTAGTCATCAAAATGTTTTTTTAAAATATGTTCGAAACCACCCCCCTAGTAGTAGTCAAAAAACCCTACCAAAGCAGCAACCTAGCTCTAGCAGTAAAATTAAATGTGGAAAATCAGAAGTCTTGCAAAAAATAACATTACTCTCATGCATGTTAAACTTGGCAAACAAACTGTGGCAGTATAAATGAACAACCTCAGTATGAAATAAAAATGAGTCAGAGGAGATACATTCCACAATGGACAATGGCTCATCTTTTATGACTTACAACACAATGATCTGATTACTGAATGATAAAAGAAAGATGCAGTTTTACTTAACAAAATTTTGTATCACGAACTAAAGGCAGGTTTCAAGACCAAATTAATTTAATGAATTGTCTCTTTAAATGGATCCTCTCTTTAAGCAGACATGTATTTGTATTAAACCACCCCACGTCCTAAAGCATATTCACAAGGAAAAAAGGATTGTTGACTTCTAGCTTTTCATAAAAGCATCATTCATTATTACACAGCATTAACTTTTGTAAATAACAAAGCAGAACAAAACAGAAAACCACTATTATGAACAAATGTCTAAAATAGGTTTTTGATAAAAACCTGAAAATCGTTTACATCAGCAATGAAGTGGGCTGCCCATTGGAAAAAGACATTTTATTCTTAGAATAATCTCATTTTTAGCAGAAGCTTAGCTGTAACAATTATGCTGTTTATGAATAAGGTGAGACAGATTACAAGCACACAGGCTTTCCTTCTATTTGCGTTTTTAATTATGTAGCCATATGAAGACTCATTTAGGTATTTTTTTAAATGTTCTAAAAGTTGTTTCAGAGAATTTCTTTGTTCAAAAACTAATACCATACACCTCCTCAAGTGCTCAGTGGGGAAATGTCCATTGTACCTAGACGTTTCGGGGAAAGGGGGGTGGTGGGAAGGGGTATTCCCTAAGCAGCACTGAAAAAATAGGTATTCATTTATAAAAATGCAGGAGCATACCTTCTGGCCAAGAAACAGACTTTTGGTGGACAGGACCGTGAAACCATCTGCAGGAGTTCCCTCTGTTGTACTGTCAGCACTGGCTGATTTGCTCACTTCTCCCTGCTTCTTCTTCCGAAAATAGAGTTAATTAGTTAACTCAAGGCTGAGAGAAAAACAGTTTAATAACACTAAGATATACGACAAGCCATAAATGCTTACCAGGCAATAAAATGCTAGTACAGTGGCGTTTGGATTTTATCCTTTAGTCTAACTGAAGTGACTGATTACAGCTGAAGGAATCAATAGGAAAAACGACCTCAACATCTGCATATCTACACAACCCTTTTCTTGCTTACGACAGTGCACAATTCAGATGACAGTTGTCTTAAATTTTGTAGGAAGAGATATACACAGCGCCAAACTTTTAACAGCTTTCTAATGGCTTGCGTGGAAAAGGTAATGTCTCTATTTATATGCGTGGGCAGATGTTCATTTTAAGGTAAGAACTAACTTGTCAGAGCTCAAAGTTTCTCTCTCCGTGACAGGAAGTGCTCCCAGATTTCACAAATTTATTTTTAGAAATACTGCTTTGAAATCTGGCCATCCTTAGAGCCAGTGTCAGAATAATACATCTACTTTCTACCTGCCTAGTAGTAGCAAATGGGCTGAACAATCTTCTCTGTCCTGTTTAATAGCATCACCTTCCTTTATCTCCAGTAAAGCTGTAAGGGGAGAAGGAGTTCCCCTCAATCACCATTCCTTTTTTCAACTGTATTACTGAAGTAAAATAATAGGTTTCACGAATGAATTGATTTACTGCGTAAAAATGAGAATTAGGAACATTTTGAAAAGGATGTTTCATGAAGATAGTGAATTGACTGCTGCGGTTATAAACTTGGTTGGTGCCAAAAATAATTTCATATTTTCAATAAAACTACTACTTATCATTTCATATAAACCTTTGGTGACTTAGTATCTGTGCTGAAGCTAAAAAGCACACCTGAAATACTAAGCAAGCCCTGTTCTCCTATCGTTCCTTTCCAAAGTATATAAACTAAATCTGTGGCTGAGCAACCACAAGGACTTTGATGCAAGTGTATGTTGGTGCTTCTAGAAGCTGTAACCATGCTTTATTTTACACAAATGTTTTGAAAATTAGATTTTCATGAGTCCTATTTCAATTCCCCAGGAGTTTACTGTTAGCCAAATACCAATATAGTAAGCAGACAATACAGTTTATTGTGTAGAAGAAAAACAGAACCCCACAACAGACTTCCTGCTTTTGTAATCAAGTAGGAGAAAAAAAATTCCAGATTTAGAGAAATTATTAGTGCATGGTTATTAGAAGCACGACACTTGAAATGTCAGCTACTAGGTGTTCTGCGAGAGAAAACTAAATTCAACAGTTTGAAAAATAAAAAGGTGAAACAATCAGAAGAGTGAGCAAATAACAATAACAGATATACAGGATGAATACAGAAGCTTTGTTCAACCTGGAAGGCACTGTCCATTCCATGTGAAATTTGTGTACTTTTCTTCCTACTTTCATAATCTATTACTTGACAATAGATGTTTTGCAAAAAAAAAAAAAAAAAAAGATTCCCTACTCCTACAAACTGGAAAAAAAAAAAAAAAAAGGAATGTTCTCCATAGCTTGAAAAAAGATCTTATTTGTTTCCTAGCATAAGAAAAATCACATTTTGGTCCTCATGTTCTTCCTCTCACCTCTATACTTCGTTTTGAATTAGTTTCATTACTAAAAATTTAAAAACCCCAAGTCTAAACATGGAAGAATCTCATCTATAACATACTACTAACAACAGAGGAGGACATTTGTGGGTCTTTAGCTCTGTCAAAGAAATTCTGTGCAGCCACAATACAGTTTCTCTGATGCTCAAAAGACTTGGCTACCTGATCTACCAGAATTGCATCCTGCTTCAGGAGGAGTATTTCACACTCCTTGGATTTCATCAAATCAACTAAGAGGAATCTTATACTATACTGGGACAAAACAAAACCCATTAAAAAAACCCAACAAACACCAGAAAACCAGAACACTCGAAAACAGGACTGCTAAGGGCTGAGGACATTATTACAATGCAAGTGACTCGGGCTGTTGTTTTTCTTCAATATTTAAAATTGAAAAATGCTACTTTAGCGTGACTTTACTTTTGAAAAAAAAAACCAACCCACCCAGATTCCCTGTTTCTTGCAGACACATATAAATACTCGAACAAAGTCCAAGCAAGTTTACTCTGCCCAGCCCAGCGCAGGCACCTGCACAGTCCCAGCAAAGTTGCCCCCACAGCTGCTGTGTAAGGTCTCGTTTGCTCACCAGTAAGACACTAGTACAGCCCCCATACGTCCTCTTCTTCTGGCTCTTGGTGCCTCCAGCCTGTGCCCACCTGACAACTGTTTCACACATGGAACAGAGTATTTACAACTTGCTGACCTGTCCTGTACACCTGAGCCACTTCTGAGGTTTTTCAGACTTCCAGCCAGGCTGGGGAGAGGGCAACACTCCTCCTTCAGCATTTGCTTACACTGCCACTGAAATCACTGCTGCTAACAACACACGGAACAGAAAGTCCCTACAGCTACTACTAAGCAAGCTTGTTTGGGTTTAAAATAATTACTCTACCTTGGATTTCCTTGCTCCTTTCTTGCCACCTGTTTTCTTTGATACCGTTTTTTTCTGTGATGGAGACTTTGCCTTCTTTGCTGGAGGTGGAGTGATGATGGCTTCCAGTTTTCCTTTTGATCCCCGCTTCTTTGCCAACAGCTCTGGGTGAATATTGGGTAACACTCCACCACTGGCTATGGTGACTCCTTTCAATAGCTAATAAAAAAACATTTTAAAAAGTTGTAGATGACAAATTCCAGCCTTTACTCACCAATAAATAGAAAATAGCATTTACTGCAAACTTCGTACACTGCCTCGAGTTTTAATTGGTACTTGCATGTTTCTTAACACATTATCCTTGAAGAAGAGAAGTGTGAGATGTATAAAATGAAGCTGATCATGTACTAGATTTTAACTATAAAGGGAATATGTATTCTTCTTGCACATATGCTTGCTACTGTCAGCATCTCTCGGGCTCACACAAGATGTGTTTCTATGAGGCCATGAGATGAAGACTGTTACCCAACTACTAGAAAACCAGACAGCCCCAGCCACAGGGGCTCTGCAGGGCAGCCTGTGTGAGGAAGATGGGACCCCAAAGTCCACAGTTCCAGACTGCAATGGGTACCATGCTGTGGAGAACCTGATATAGGTCCCAACTGATGAATTTTCTTGAAAGTGCATTTTAAAAACATTTTTTTCTTAGAAAAAGAAACTTCAAATGGAGGGTTTATACAAATCTCTATACCTGGAAGTCTTTCTTCAAAAAAATCTTTATGTAGTTGAAGAAAAGCAGATCAATATTCAAAAGTGTGCAGTTCATTCAAGCCTTTAAAAGCAGAGGTGAAATATATCACGTTCTGTATTTAAAACCACTTTAATTCAGTTTTTATACATCTAACTGGGTCTAATTCACTATTGAGGAGAATACAAACAGTGACATCAAAAGTCCCTCGGGTATTCCCACCTTCCGATTCGTGTTTACTGCTCCCCAACCACAACTCAGTGAGACTCCAAGCTCACAAAGGGATGATGAATGGAAAGTATTATCAAATTTCAGACAAAGCCAGAGGGAGGTTGGTTTGTGGATTTTTTTTTTTCCCCTGCCCCATGACAATACATAGATTTGGAAAAAGTGTCTTTTCAGACGTGTTTTTACAGCACCTCATGCTAACGTACATTAATCCTAGCCAGTGCCTCTGGCTGACACCCCAACACTGTAATAATCATGCCCAATTTTTTTCTGGCTACGTTAAAGGCATCTTGAAATCCACAAAGGACTCAGACTTGCAAGCGTTCCAGAGCTCTTAATTCCGTGGTCACAACGACAGACTTCAGTGGGAAGAGGATAGGTCCCACTGAGTCCTAAGCTATGTAAAGGGAAAACAAAAACAAACAAACAAAAAGCATCTACAAGATTTTCTCTGTGTCTCTATGAAGTTTATGACAACGTCCCACTCTAACAAAAGTGGTTGTAATAGTGTGAGGAAATGTCATGTTTCATTTCCATTGCATTTTTACACATTATAATAGTCCTGAAATACATAACTAAGCTGAGTGCTGTAGTTAGGTACACAGGCAGTGTGCTAGGGAGTGAATGAGCTGTTTCCTGGTGGGCTACTCAATAAGCAGAGGTCTTGAGTTACAATTCAGCTATATGGAAAGACAATTTAAAAAGCCCTAAAGGAAATCCTGGCCCTCACACGGCGCAGTTTTTTCTTACCTGATTTAATTCTTCGTCGTTTGCTACAGCCAACAGGATGTGTCTAGGAGTGACTCGACCCTTCTTGTTGTCCCTTGCTGCATTTCCAGCCAATTCAAGAATTTCCGCTGGGGAAAAAGTAAGCCCCTTTTAATTACACTGTGATCATTAAGAAAAATCAATGTTATTTAGCATCCATCAAAAAGATACCTGAATTATATCATGTTATTCCCAACAGCTGTAGAGAACCCTCAATAGACATCTACCTCTAAAATTATAATTTTCTTTTTATATGTCTAATCATCGAAAGACAAATGTATACTTCAAGTCCTGTGGTCTAAACAACTTTTACTTTTTTATCCTTTTAAAGGAGTTCCCCTAGATTCTTGACTTTTCAGTGTTCTTCTCCACAGTACTGTGTGTTTATCTCCTATGATTCTGTTCCCATCAGGTGACAGAGTACTAGATGTGCAAATGTTATAGCTTTTTTCTCAAACCTGTCATAAATGTGAGTTCTGGCTTGCATCACCTCTACTTTTTTATTGCTGCAAGAGATGCTATTCCTAGTTTCTCATTTTTAACATTACGGAAGCATGCAAGCACACCCCCAAGTTAGTACACTAAAAATACAAACTCTGCTGCTACGTTGACCTAATGATTTTTTTTCCTCTATCGGAGAAGAAGCTTCTGTCCAGAAAAAGTAATTGATGCATCATTTTTGTTTGCTCCTAGTAAATTAGCTCCTTAGAAGAAATCTCCAGTCCTGACAAAATACGTTTAACAGCTGTGCACATATGATGGCTTGTACTGGAATTAGGAAACATTAACTTGCTCCCCTGCAAGGATCTAAGAAGTGAAAGTCTAGAGTGTTACCTGCTGACTTATCTGTCTTCAACTCAACAAACCTTAGTCAAAGAATGCAATTATTACAAGAAAGTCTGGGGAACAATTAAAAAAAATGACACAACATGTTTATCTGACTTTGCAATTATGTGCTATTGCTGTCTCCATTATACATAACCTTTCATCTCCCTCTGCACAGACTGTGTTTCACTGTTGCTTTTGCTATATTTCCTCTGCAAACCTGGTAACATTTGGAGAAAAAGAGAAAAAAAAAAGAAAATGAAAACGTCTTTTTTACATCTATCACACACTAATATATTAAAATTTAACATTAGAAAAGGGCATGAGATTGATTTCCCATTTAAGAACTGATTATACCACGACAGCTCTCCCATAAGCTTGCTTTAGAGCAAATAGAACTGAATTAAGACATTAATCTGGAAATGAAAGACTAAAATCAAAGCCCACATGACCACATGCCTTTGCCATAACACATAGTAAATCTTAAGTAATACTATATAGCACAGACTATGGCTTTTCATTAGACTGAATTTAACATGATTCTCCCATTATTTTTCATCGTAAGTCCCATAATAAACTAGTTATGACACCTACTGGAAAACTTCCAGCTGCTTCTGGATGTTCTACAGTTAAACTTCACCGAGGATTTTGGTAGGCTTTCACTGGTTTTGTGTTCTTCAAAGTGCACAATTAACTTTATTATGGGGCGAGATAAAATATTAAGTCTAAGCCCCCCAAAGTAACTCAGCATTTCATGCTGACAATTGCTTTAATTTATTTTTAAAGAAGGATTAGCAGGGTAAGGTCAACCTGACTATGCTTTCCACACCTCCAAAGAACTCAATTAAGCTGACATAATCCTTTTCACATACTTCTCAAAAGCTGCAGCTCAGACAGGGGAGGGTTAGCTTGCATTCCGCACTGCATATAGCGCCTGTAGTGACACGAGACCTGTATCACCTTCCAAAGGACAAGCTGTGCTCTTGCTTACACCCCCACGCCATCGCCACTGCCCTCAGTAAGATTCTGTGGTGCTGTAATAACGCCAGCATCTCCACCTCCCTAGATCAGGAGTTGTTTGGTTTGTATCTCAGCCTTTAATACCGGCTGAAAAGCGCGGGGAAGGATTTGCCACAAACAGCAGACTACTTTTTCGTTTGCCTCCGTTTCTCCCACCTCCACTTCTTCGCTGCATCAGGCACTGCTAACCAGTTGGGCCGTGTTATTCTCTGCAACTGATCAGCATAACTATGCAGACAGGTCATTTTGTAACTAAAGAGTCTAAGAAAGTGTTATGCCTGTAAAGCACAGAGGAATGTTTTATTTGTTCCTCATAAAACTGAAATGTCTGCCTTGTACAGTGGAGAACTGTTCTTGTAAGTGCTAAGCCCTCTTCCTTGGACAGGAAACTCATTTTGAAATTACAGTTTTCTAATGGTCCTTTAGGGAAGTTGAGGTACCCCACTTCCTTTTCAGGAACAGAACGCTTTGCACTGGCGTTGAGGACCACAAAAGAGAAGCTTGGGGAGAGGGAGAGAGGAGGAGGAGGGCACGAAGGGTGGATTTTTTTCTTCTGGCCTTCTCCTCAGCTCTTCAATAACAATCAAGTGTTGCTCAAGTGCAAGCAGAGAGACCCACAGCACAGAGAACAGCAAAACACAGCCCTGCGCACAAGTCCGGTCAAAGGGGGACTGTCCCCTATTTAAAAACAGAAAATTAGGAGGTATTCAAGCTGAAGACAATATAGGCAACAACTTTTTGACTTAGCACTGATGGAGACAAACCTAATCCAAACCCAACAGATCAGAGCACTTACAAATGCTAGAAAGGAAGACTTTCTGGACCCGGATGGGATCTGGACTACTTGCCTGGATTTTGCTTGCAGCCTGCTCACATCTGTTTTATGCTACTTTAATTCTAAAGATTTAAATGGTGTTTCAGCCATATTTTAAACCAATTTTGAAGTAGATGAAAATCTAGTGATCTCTGTAAGGGAGCTGACTCAAATTTCCAGAATTATCACTCTGGATTTAGATGTGGAGCTGGAAAGAGTAGTGGGTGAGAAAAAGTATTGAAAATTGAGATTGGATTCGAATTCTTAGGTCAGACCCATCTTTGGAAGTGCCATTCTATCAGGCTCAAAGATTTGAGTCACTAAAGAGTTCTCTTTCATTAATCTTCCAACAGGAGGAAAAAAAATAGACATTCAAAAATCAACAACTCCTACAACCAAACGGGGTCAAGAGACAAAGCTTTGTTGTAAGTGTTGAGGCAAAAGAAAGTGTTAAGAGCTTCCATGACATCAGGATTCAGTCAGCTTGCATTTATCCAGACAGAAGACCAAAACAAGAAACATTTTACAAAAATGAGGCCTCACAGAAAGGATGTAAGTTGCATAATGTCTATTCCATTCCTTTCATATATTTATTCAAGGCATTTCCCCCCTGGAGAATAATTACACCACCACCACTACTCAGGCAAAAGGCAACTATGAGACACACTTTACAGAGGTACTGAATGCCAAAATCTCTGTTGGGTTTGTTGGTTTTTTTTTCCAAATGAGGAAAATATACAACTTATTCAGTATCATAAACTCCTGAAGGTATAATCTTTCAATTACCACACATTGAAATCTTAGGTTAATATGAAGAGATACCCTTTGTATTTGCACAAACGGCTTTTTTCTGTGCTTTTAAATAATTTCAAACAAAGAAAGCAAACCAGCATGTATTGCTTTAACTGCAGATATAAAACAGTGAAAAAAGCTGTGAGAAGTATATAATTAGGAGAGAAAAAATTAAGTAGGAATGCCATGTCAGCAGGCGATATATTCATGTATGGACAGCTGTTAGGTAGCACAAAAGGGGATGGATGCCTTAGGAGTCTGACTATAATACGAACATCAGTTTGATTTCAAAGACACAGTTGTGATCAATGTATTTTTTTTTCTTTTCAGTCATCTTTAAATGGTTAAAGTGGGAAGAGAAGCTTCAGAAATTTTCTTTTAAAAATTAGCCTAAATGTAGCTCTCATTTATAGCAAATAAAAAAAAAAATCCTCTGCAATGTTTAAAACTACGCAGACGGATATGGACAGTGAAAACTGGCCTGAGCCTGTTCTCAACTCTTGAACCAAAACCCTTTTTTTTTTTTCCTCCTGAGATTTTTAAAAGTACAGTTAAATATTTTTAAAGGAGAAAAGAAAACAGGTTGTATATCTTTGTACTTAAGCCTGAGATAAGACCACAGGAAAAGCTGTTCTCGAGGCATTTCCTACTCAAACAACCAAAAAGTTTTAGAAGTCTCCACAGAAACCTCACCCTGAATTTTTCAGAGCGAGTTCTCATCCTTTACTTGCAGAGACTGATCTCTGGTCATCTCTTGGCCATCCTACTAAGTTCCCAATTTTATTATTTGCATTTCCCCGTTTCACAGTGATACCGCTCTCTGCCTTGAATACCGTTGCTTTGGTATTTCACAACACAACTTTCCAAATCAAACCTCCACACAAGTTAAATGAAGTTAAAATGAAACAAATTGCTATCAGACCTAAACAAAGCAGGCACAGTAGCAAACGCAGACCTGCATGGAAACAAAAACAAATGCATTCTTCTCCCACTCCTGGAGAATGCTCTAGTTAATTTATCCTCATTGTCAAACAAGATATTACTGGTCATTACTGAATAAAACTCCTTTAAAGCCTAAACAACAAGGTCTTTAGCTTATCATGCATTCTGGGCTGTAATACTTTCTTAATGTGAATACTCAATTCAATCTGGTCTGAGTTCATCCCCAAAACGTTTTTCCTTTTTTTTTTTTTTTGGTTTACATCTCAAGCTAAAACACCGCTGTTGCATTGAATCCCTCTGTCCACCTTCTCTTCAGGGAGATGAAATCATAGCTTTGAAAATTAAACCCCTAACAACTAACAGGTGATGTGCTGACACAAGGCCAGTTTCTGAACACGCAAGTTCCAACAGGAACAAGTCAGGGGTTCTAACAAAATTCTGAAGCCTCTCCTCAAAAGAAAATTGAGAACAATATCCAGAAATCAAAGAAAAATGAATGTTGATACAATTCCACTGAGAAAATATGTATTTGCTACAAAGCCAACTACATGACACAGAGTCTGTTTATTGTAGTTTAAATTAATCATCCTCCCATCAGCATTTTACTGACTTCAGAATCATTTTACATGATTCTGGAAGGTTTTAACCCAATCAACCCCAATCAACCAAGACTGTTAAAAGTTTCCTGCATTCTTCTCTCTGTGTATTCCACCCAATCCCCCTGGAATCTGCAGTTTTTAAACGATTCTACCTTCACTCTCACAACACTTTCCCTCTCATGCATTCCAATAAAACAGTTCTCAGCCTTGGTTCAAAGTCATGGAAATTTGATGCAGTGGAAATCAATTCAAGAAATTTTACTGCTTTGAACAAGCCTTGATGAAACCTCAACTCTCAACAGGGCAATCATTCTCTTAGGACACGATAAAAAACCCAAACCCTTCAGTCTTTAGTGTCTGAGCTGTATCAAAACTAAGCCCCTTAAAGGAGAAACTGTTAAATTTACCAAGTTATTGTAAGTTTTGCATTTTTGTGAGGCAGGTGACAGACTGCTGTTTACACAAAACTCAAGTTCAGGCCACAAAAGCCACTTCCACTTAGAGCCTTCTGATCTGACTCACACTTTTCAGCTCTTTTCTACACTTCAATACCGTCCATTATTTTTTGGTAAGATATCCAATGTTATTTAACTTCTAATTTGCTCTGTAAAAGGTATGAGAGTTCACTTTTCAGGGAAACCTGAAAGTGAGTTTAATCTCAAAAGTTAATCTCAACAGTCACCCCATGAGTACTAATTTAAAGAGAGAGCCTATTTCTTCTCCACTGACTTCAAGAATCCTGATCTAACTCAAATTAACCCTTTTTGCTTTTTCACTGGAGCTTCCTCTACCTAGCAGTTTACACTTTGCTGTTACTCCTAACAGTTTACATATGTTTTAGAAATGCACTCAAACATGATTAATATAACTGCTGCCAGACGTTATTTGATCAAGTGCAGCATCTACGCTTTGGCCTGGCTGTTACAGAGTACAGGAGACTACTCAAGTCTTAAGACTTGGTCCTAGCTTAGCCTTTGACCTTTACAGCCACACGTTAGGAACATGCATTTCCAAACATTAGTCAAGTGGCAGATACCAATCATCTACTGAAACACAGTAAACATTAATAATGTTATTAACAAAAGAAAAAAAGGGAAGTTCATACTGTAGTTCTGCATTTTACTGAAGTGACTTCAAGCCCAAGGCTCAAAAGAGGAAATGGATTATGTGTATCAAGGGTGTGCGTACCCATGCCCCTACAAAGAGGAGCAAGACATGCAAGTCAGTGTCAAAGACTCTGCTGAACAATGACCAAAGCTGATGCAATCTTTATATGCTGTGCTCTCATTTTGTGGTGTAGTCATTTCAACGTGATCTGGCAGATGGTGATAATGGCTTTATTAGATAACTGCCTCTGACAGTGAGGGAAGTGGGATTCAATGTTTATTACTGAAAATATTATGACTCATTAAATTGCTGTTGTCTCAAAGTCTTTCCCCCGCATCAAGTCTTTTTGTATCAAGATAGCAATGGAAGCCATAATAAATACAAGTATCTGTAGAAAAATACAACAGTTATTATTTAGTAAATATTTAGAAAAATGTTTACAAATATTTTTCCGCATTACTTTACAGATGCAGTATAGAAGTGACTATATGAGCACATTCAAAAACTTTTTTTTTAAAAAAAAAAAAGTCTTGAGAACAAATCACTTAAAAACAAATCTATTACTTCGGGTGTTCTGTGGTAGGCGAACATAACCACTAGCTATAACTTCATCTGAGCAAAAAATAACATCTAGCCTGACATCCTGTCCCCAGCCAGCGCCCAAGAGCAGATGCTCAGGAGGATTAAAGGAACAGGCAAACTAAAAACGCTATTTTTCCAGAACATTCCCTCTGATTTTAGCCATGTGCAGCTGAGTGGTTTCCCAACTTCAAAATGCCATCTTTGTGTTCAGTCCCCCAATGTTTTTATTTCTGTGGGTGTGTCTGATTGATTTCTGAAACATTCAGCATGGTTTGGTACCCATTTTTGGTATCCATAACATCTTGTGATAACCAGGCTCACTACATCTTTACAGACATTTTTGTAATCTGGAGGATAAGTACTTCCTGTTTGTTTTAAAAATATTGTATTTTACTGCACACCCCTTAAATTTATTTTTCCCCAATGAATTTATATTGAGGATGGAGCATTTCATCTGACTGCATCTAAGAATCCACATGGAGTTTCATCACTATAAGAAATTCAGGGATAAATGTACTGTGGAAAAAAACCCCTAGAAGACCAAATGCATAGCATGATCTGAACTCAGGCATTCTCAAATAATCCTTATTGTCAAAAGAAAAGGGGAAAAAAAGCCCATGCTTACAATACGTGATGTAAGAATTTCTAAATTTTGAGAAAATCTGAGGAAAGAAACTCCTTGCTAAATACTGCATGCTACTCTAGAAAGTCAGGATGTCTGTCTTCCTTTCTAGCTATTTGTGCTGCAAGTGTCAGTCCCAAGGGTGAAGACTTAAGCTTCATAGATTCTTTTGCCCTTCAACAAGAGATATAAATGAAGACAAAGATAAGGGTAGCCAAAGAATATGTAGCAAAAGTCAGCCATATTTTTTTATACCACTTAAACTTCAAAACAAAGGGTGATACTGATATTAAATTGAACAGCAATTTCTAGTAGAAGCCATTACTTTGTTGCAACTTAGTCAAATAAATAGATGTAATGACTGTTACTAGAATAAAAAGTATTTCATTCTAGATCTAAGGATATTAAAATATAACTAAATTTTAACAGTCCAACAATTAGTACATTATCACAACATGACACAAGTCACAATGCAAATCCTGATGCATATTTACCTGAAATAAGTGTCTCTATTAACAACAGTATGCACTGTTAAGGCTTTTATTACGAGAAAATGCTTTGACTGTTACTGTTTTTCATCAAACCTCATCTGTGTAGCTTGGAGAATACATTAGGACCCTAATCGGGTAAGTAATTTTGTATTGACTTAGGTTTTGTAACTCGAGATCCACTGAAGTTTATGGGGCTACAAGATAAGAGAGCCACATACGTAAGTGTTTACGGGGTTGGAGCCAAGGAAGGGCGTATCAGTGACAGAAAACTCTTCATTTATACCCATTTGAAACAGACTGATTCATGCATTTCTAAGTTCAGAAAGTTGGTCATTCAACTGGTAACAATGCAAAGTTTTATATCTAAAGAGGCACTTCTTACAAGTACAGCAATTTTAAATTGTGACAGACTCACTTCTCTTAAGAGCATGACACAAGCCTTATGTAAAAGAGGAATGTTACAAAGCTGCTTTGCTATGCTGATATTTTCGAAAGGTCTCTGCTTGTGAGGCTACTGCCATAAACAACCCTGCTGTATTTTAGGTCCAGTATTAATCCATATTAAAACCACACTGGATCTGAAGAGGTAGTTATATGCTTGCTCAAGTGAGGCACAGGTCCTACAAGCCCCTAATTAATTTTAAACCTCTTTTGGGACACGGTTTGTGGCATAACAGCGTAACAGGGATTAGTGTTTCTGAAGCTGCCTATTTAAATAGAAGAAAGGTATCTTGGTAGTGAAGGCATGTTTCAACAGTATCAAAAAGATACTGTCAATTAATTCTCTTCTTAAATTTCATTACTCCCTAAGGACCATTATTTATGGTATCCTCAGAATACCTGGAACTTGAATCTGCTTTTAACCTTATGCTTTTTTACTGTGGACCTCTGAGCTCCCCTCTGCTTCCAAGCAGAAGTTCAGCAGTACATCTGCTTTGACAAACAGGGCAAATCATTGTATTCCTCTGTGACCCTGTAAAAATTTTCAGCAGCAAGTAGAACACAAGAGGTGAACAGCAGTTCAAGTTGATCAGCTTGCACATCGGAAAGTGAGCATCTGAAGCGAGCAGTTAAACTTACTGCATTCAGGAAGGACTTTCATTTTGCAGCCAATCAGCAGCTGGCTTAAGAAAGTTTTCCACATCGAAAATTAATCAAGATGAAAATGCAACGAACTGAGCTCCAGCACATGAACCTCCATTAAGGGATTCTGGTGACATCAGAAAGCCTGAAAACAAAAACTCAGGTAAGCACCAGAATGCCTCAGATACAATTCTAACCGTGGGATTCAAAAGGTGCTTATTTTACATTTTAACAAAATACATGATCAACAGTATGCAATGGGCAATAAAAAGCCAGTTGAGAAAAAAGTCTAATGGAGAAAACAGACATTTAACATTTTCTCCTACCTTACTTCAGTATGTACAGAACAAATATAAATCAAAGTTTCATTTCTTCTGTATTCCTGTTCTCCTGCTGTTTTATAAACTTCTCCTTCTCCTCATTTGCTATGACATTTTGGCAATTGAAAATTATTTACAGTGTAGAGAGGACGATGGGGGGGCAAGGGGGAGCAGAAATCACTTGCAGGCCTGGTTCTTGCTGCCTTTAAATATGCTCAAGAGATTTCTGGTTTTTAAGGGCAAAGAAGTATATTTTCCAGTTGGTAAGGAAGTTTGGACTATATTGTAACTTGTGCAAGCTATACATCTGAAAGGACCATATCTGATTACATGTATGGCTGGACCAGTTCTGACAAATAAAAACCATACAACTTCACCTGAGTGGTTGCAGTGCCCCAAATTAAGTCTGTGGCCATCCTCTTGACTGACCTAGTAATTTTTTTTGACATAAACTGACACTGATGCACTACTTTGCAGAGAAAATAAGGAGTGGATTGCAGTTTTCTGAAGTACATGTTAGGGAAGATAAATAGGCAATGAACGATTGTAAAACAAGTGCTACAATAAGGAAAGAAGACAAAAGGAATTACTAACCCTGAACTTCTTGCCAGCTTAAAGCAGTTGATAATGCTTAAAATTAGTTCTGCAGCATGAGCAGAAATTAATCAAATATTCTGACTACTCCCGACAAGATAGGCAGCCTTGTGTGATCTGCTACTACAAAGAAGGAAAAGAAATAAGAACCATGCATTATAATTCGTCAGCATCCACACTATTTCTCCAGGGTAAAGAAAGGAAGGATATCCACTTGCTTCAGCATCGGTAAAACTCAAAGGTACTTGCTGGACATCCACCCACAAACACACACTTGCATCCTATTTACAGTGGACATTACACATTCTTTCCTTAGATGAAAAGCAGGAAAGAATAAGCACGTGGTATGCTTAAGAAACCAAACTGAATACACTGGGTGTGCTGAGGAGTGAATCGTTTTCTAACATTACTTGTAGGTAACAACAACCTTTAGTGAATAAGGAAGAGAACACTCAGTGTGCAACCTGCTTGTATGTCAAGCGTATTGAAATGTAAGGTAAGGAAAACCACATTATCAGCTGAAGACCAGAAGACAAATTGTACCTCTAATAATATAGTAGTATTTATTATTCTTATTTTTACTCCACCAGACAACACAGGGAGGATGTACTTCAGCCAGCACCTGCAGAAGTTGTCAGAAGCCAAGAGGCTGAAACGCAGTACAGCAAAGACACAGAGTTTTTAGTTCACAGCAACTGAAGCAGCCAGCCTAATTCCTGTGTGCTAAACCAGTGCCTGCTCCTACTAGCAGAGCTGTGCATAAACGTGCTGATACAAATGCACAAGAACAACATAAATGTAGTCTGAAAAAGCACTTTGTTGGGCACAGACTGAAGAAGGCCTTAAATGACAAATAGGCCCCCACACAACAAGAAATTATAGAATGTGTATTTGAACTTTCTGATGAGTAGCTGTGCATACATAGTAAAGTGCCTTCAAAGTACCAAGTGGATAAAGTCGTAACTACAGATGGATCCAGAGTCTGAATTCCAAGTCTCAACAGCTGGAAGCATTACGGAAGTTCAAATCTCAAATTGAACCAAACCAAAAATCCCAGATCTGAGCACGTTACGGGCTAATTTCAGATTTACATCAGAGTTAAACTTAAGCAAGGGCCAGTAAAATTTAGCACCTCATCTTCTAAAGGATTAAAGTCAGTGCCATATTCTGCACACACATGAACTAGTTTTCAAACCTTAGTAGGTTCCTTTCTACTAGGTCACGTCTCTCATTTCCCTTCCTAGTCTTCTCTGAAGTTCTTTCCTACAACTGCTTTTGATATTTTACATTTCTCTTCTCTTTCCTGGATGCATAGGATTACTTTTTTGATTAAGCCAATTTATTAGCATGCCACTTCACATGGTCTCCTTCCTATTAGGTCACGTTCCTGCTTTTATTTTTAAATGGGTGAAATGCTTTGATTTTGTCTCAGATCATGTGCTGACATGAGCATCTTTAAAAACTCTCCTGGAGAAAAGTCAGGATTTTGTGAAGTAATAACTGCCAAGAGGTAAAAAGAACACAAACCAAAAATCTCCAAGCATCCCATTTCAAGGGAGTGTTTCTGAACTATATTGAAAAGGATGAATGACCTGAAGTTCAGAAAACATACTGAGCATTAAAGGCTAGAAAAATTACACTATACAGAATATGAAAAACTTACAGAAAGAGGAGGGGGAAAAAAACCCACCAGACTGAAGCAGTCATAAAACATAAAACCATTCCTAACTCAGTAAGGAAAGAGTATCTGTGCTTTTGAGCTGCATCTATGTATAAGAATGAAAGAAAATCCTGAGATGCAGGATACTAGGACTATCTACCTAGTCTTCAGAGGAGAAAAAAAAACCCTGAAACCCAGCCTAAAAATATTTAAAGGGAGAAAAAAAGAAGGTACTTTTCCCCTTAGACCTCCATCCCCCCCCTCCCTTTTTTCTTTTTCCTAAAGAAGCAATGTGTGCAACTTTTTTTTGGCTTTTTTTTTTTTTTTGGTTAATCTCCTCAGACAGTTTCCCAGGATGCAGAGCAGTTAAAGAAACACCTTTATTTCCCCAGCCTATTCTTAGCTGCCTAAACCATCCCTGCCTCAGTAAACACTTTAAATCAAACAGCTAACCAATAACATGTGCTGCTCATTAGCAGTGCCTTAAGCTCACCTGTATTGTTCTGTTTCTTTAACAGGGCAGCATTCAAAGCACGCTTCATGCTAAAAAGCATTTTATTTGAGTTGTTATTGCTGTAAGCAGGAACCTAGCTGAAGGAAATGTTTATTTTTTTAAGGCCATCTATGAAGTTTAAAAGCATTCATTTAAAGAAAAGGCCCAAATAAAGAAAACGATGAACATGAACAAATGAAAAGAAGGATATTTGACAGCTGAGAAAATTAAATCATTTAATATTAATACCTTACAGAAAACAAGCACTCTATTAATTATGCTCTAACGTTACCAATCTTCATCTTTAGTGAAAGAAGAAACTCTACACCAAAAAAAAAAATCAGCCTATTTCTGTTCTTCAGTGTCAATATCCATTATAAGGTGTATCTAAAATTGTCTTAAGAGTCAGGTCACCTCAGTTTTAAATACTCCCAGCAAAGTGCTACTTTGTACTTAAGTGAAAGAAACCGTGACCTGTACCTCTTCCTCAGAGGCTCAGCACACCATTAGAGTTTAGAGACTGCTGTCCCTTAAAATGCTTGAACCTGCTGCAACCAGAATATTGACATAAGGAGATGCACTGTAAAAAGAAACACTACTGTAAGAGATAAGATCCAATCCAAGCTTTTCCTTAGTCAAACTAATGGAATCTGTCTCCAAACACTAATCCATCTAGCACTTGTGCTTTTTGCTAGATCCCAAGCCTACAGGTATTGGCTTGTAAGTCAATCTGGCCACATGAATGTGACTGAACTGATGGTTTATTCTTATCCATTCTTAAAAATGTATTTTATTTTAAACAAACCAATATTCCGAAAAGCCTGTATGTTGATGCTCTTACAGCTGGGGTTAATTTTCTGTTAGAAGACAACTTTCGCAATGTTGTTTGTGGGGTAAATCTGCAACGTTTTAAGTTTCATCTGAGAGAACTGCAGTGTAAAGACCCTTACTTGCATGTCTAGTTGTGTATGTCTTTGTGCAAAGCATTTTCTTCCTTTGAAGTTTCTTTCTAAATGGAGGAAAAATAATACTTTTGTCCTCCAAGTAGGTACTGTAAGGATGAGATAATTATTTCAGGTGTTCTCATTCTGATGTGATGAGAGGAACAGAGAAAGGACCACAAGCGAAAGCAAATAAGCTACATTGTTCATCTGCCCCAGATCAGAGTCTGCATTTATACACAGAATCAATCAAACAAATTGCAAACAGCATATGTAGT
Source organism: Athene noctua (assembly GCF_965140245.1). Taxonomy (NCBI): domain Eukaryota; kingdom Metazoa; phylum Chordata; class Aves; order Strigiformes; family Strigidae; genus Athene; species Athene noctua. Next base: position 20,749,472 of record NC_134048.1, on the reverse strand, counting down.
CTCAAAAATAATCTGTAAATCGAACAAAAATGTTTAAACAATGCTGTAAGCAATCCTGGCCTTGTGTAAACACTGAGAGGCTCTCTGTGGAAAAGGAACATACAGGCTTAGCAGACAATTATAACCCAAACAGAGCCATCAGGCACAAAATCAGAGCAGGAGGGACTGCAACACTGCAGGCCCAGTCCATACGCATTGATGTTAGCAGGAATCCTTCTGACTGCCTATGTGGAAGAAGAGTGTTTACAACAGGTCAAAGCAAATCCAGTGCTGGAATGCACAAAAGGCATCAAAGCTCTGAAGCAGGTACCTTGATTTTGGCTTAGATGTAAATACTGTGCTGATCATACTTCAGCTATAACTTTTTTAGTCATCTATAAATCAGAGGATCTTTTTCATTTTGTGCATTTGTGCAACTCTATATTATTACTTTCACTGCTGCTATTTTCCATTGTTCAGCAAAACCTACCAGTCAGATATTCCAGTACAGCAGCCATGTACACTGGAGCACCAACACCAATTCTGTACTTCGGGTGGCCTTTCTTAATGTAACGTAGCATTCTTCCAACAGGGAATATGACCCCAGCCTTTGCGGAGCGGGAAGTCTTGGTTGACTTCTTCTTTCCACCCCTGCTGGACATTTTGTCTGTATTGGGTCTGGAACAGCACTCTCTATATTAGGAAGGAGAAAAAAATAAAAATAAAAGGTTATCAGTAAGGATGCTGTAATATCACACACTGAGTTTCAAGACAGACCAGTGTTTTCATGTAGACAGTGCATTAGGGTGCCTAAAACACACAGACACATCGCCTTTTTATAGCATATACAACAAGAACCTAAAATAATTTTACACAGAATTACTTACCATTGCAATCTTGGCATAATTTTATACAGTAAATATATAAGCTAGAGAAATTATTTCATTTAAATCTGCTTTGAAATTACTTTCCTGAAATTCCTAACAGATTAAACCTGGTACCATCACTGGAGCAAAGTGTGGTAACTACCCAATGTAAAATAGAGCTTCTGCATTAAAACAGAGGATGGTTTCTGCAAGGAGACTGACACAACCCTCTGGTCTCTGGGAAAAACTCGATTGTGCATTTCAACAACTGTGGTAGAACCGTTACACTCACGACTAACTGTTGCTAACGAGGAAAAACTGCATCCTCTAAAGGTTTTACGAAGTGTATTCACCTTCCTTAAAGCACTAGATTTTCAAGCATGTGTGAGTTTACAGAACAAAGACCTATGCATGGCAAAATACAATCTCCCATATGCTAAATGTCCTATTTTTAGAAAGATCTGAAAGGAGCCCCTTGAGATTTGAACCTAACAGAAACCAGCTATCTCCACATTGAAGACTGCAGCGCTTCAACGTGCCCTCTGGGAATCTGATGAACTTTAATCTGGCACCTTTCCTTAATTTAACAGTGGTCTAAACACCCAGAAGATATCTGACAACTCTATCTGGGTTTATGTTGGTGAAGAAATCTACTGCTGATACAGCTGTCAAACATACTTGTTTTCTCTTTGATTTCTGCTCAGGCTGTAAATAGAATCTGACAAATCCAAAGAGGTGAAGGGTTTGCAGCCTCTCAGGGTATCTTTGAAGGTTTAGGCAACGCACTGGGTTTTGAATTTAACCCAGAGGAAAGGAGGCTGTCCCCACCCTCCCTCCTGTGTCTGAACTCTAGGGAAACCAGCGGTATGCATCAGTGATACTCATTTCTCTGTACATCCCAGTTCTCTCCTTGCTGCGCAAATCCTACTTAATACAAATGCAAATTCACTGGTGTGTTTATATACTCCACAATAAAACCCCTTTAAGCCTGCCTTCCCATCGCACCAGTTCTCTGCTTGTCTTTTTGTCTTCCTCTCGTTTACTCTGAGTTCTGTCCTTGTCCTTATGAACCTAACTGTATTGTCGGAATCCACAGCGATTGAGCGAGCTCAGAATTAGGCAAAACAGGTTCACCAACCCCACTTTAAGTTTTGCAACTTCTGTTCTGTGCTGACACGTCCTGCAGTCTTTTAAATCTCAGCGAGTCACTGAGATTCAGACTACGTGACTATCAAATAAAGATCATTCAGGATATCTAAAGAAACACAAGTATCAAACCTTTCTCTTTCTTTCCACTTCCACACTCCATTCATCAGTCTATACTCACACAGCACATTGAGTAAAATAAATGCAACGAGTTTACTTCTTGTTAAAGGTAAATGAAATAATCCCCTTTTATTAGCTCAGATGATACTATACTACATCACTACATTCAGGAAACTGATGTAAAAAAGCAGACAGGAAACTTTGGAAGGGGGAAGCCATCAAAAGGGCTCCTTCTCCTTTCCTCTGCTGTGAACTCAGCTCTGTAACAACTATTATTCTGTGAGGAAGAGGACAAAAGCCAATTTTCTTGCCTTGAGAAACTGCCTAACCAGAGCTTACAACTGATTTCAAAAACCTTCCGTTTGATTGCATTTTCTCATCTAGTTAGCTCTCTTTGTTCGCGAGAAGGCTGGGTGTGGCTTTGAGTTGGCTGTGGACTTTCTGCCAGAAATTATTTTCATAGTTCATAATGCGTTTTCATCAATACTACAGATGTTTAATCTCACAAATGTTAAGAAATTCATTGAATCAAACACCAGGGAAAGCAGGCATGAGAAAGAGCTGTGCTTCTAGCTTCCCCCATAATTCCTTTCATTTGTAACTGATAGGTCAACGATGAAAACCACAATTTTTCTAGGGAAAACCTGCAAGCCTTAAGCAGTAAACTTCTATTAACCATTTGGCTTATGAGTTTGAGATAGACAGAATAGCTGGAAGAGAACATGGAAAACCTTACTTCCTGATCCTGGTTATTTTTCTTTGGGAGAGTGTCATCTAGCCATCAGCTGCATTTGGATCAAAGTATGAGTAAAGTATGTAGCAATACAGAATTACCGCCAAAGAGGCTTTGAAGGAGCTGGAGTAAATACAGCTCACCTCATCTAAAAATCCAAACAGAAGACACACATGGATGGCCATGCTGTAGCTGGTAACAGAAAGAGATGAAAGAGCATTGCCTTCTTCATTTTCAGTTCCAAAAAAATGACTATACAGAGAGAAGGGAAGTGGTGCCTTCAGATGTTGAAACAAATAGGTACTGTCTATCACTGTCTCTGGATACATATCATCTATCCAAAGTGATGCTAAGTTTGTTGTTACACACTGTCAACTGTCATCTGTCACCCTAAACCAACCTCCCCTATATCAACCTTGAGCAAAACACTTTACTGGTAGTTTCCAACCTCTTTCATCTGGTGTTCTGAAGATGTTCTTCCCTTTAACATACTATTTTTTCTTTAATACCTCCAAGCCTCCTGTCATCTGCAGCTAATCCCTACCCATATATAAAACTGTGTGCTTTTCTTTCACAATAAGCTTATTTTATCACTTCTGCAAACTCTAGAAGTTATTTTCCCCCTTTATTTTATACTTATGGTGACATTTCTCCTGTTAATATTTAGGATAACCCTAGACCTCTCTTGACCATTAACCTGATCCTCTCATATCGTACATTAAAGAGTTTTGTAGCTGCAAGATTTTTTGTGAGGAAAAAACTTTGCCTGAACCAGAAAGGTGGGGGACTTGCACACTAAAAAAAGCAAGAACTTCTGGAACTTTTAGTATTAAATGTGATACACCATAAAGAGAATTTTCAGAGCATCCTGTCTCAAGGATCCCACTCCTACAGCACATAATGAATCACTGTATCTTTAGATGTTGGTGTGGAGGGAGGGAAATTCCAATTAAGTTTCAAGTACCACTTTTAATTTTGCCAATCATGTAATTTGGAAGGAGAAAGAGAGCGCCTGGCATGGAAGATGTTTCCGGGCATAATTATGGATTCAGGATCATTACACTTTGCAGAACCTGTTTGTCCTGCCCTTGAGCTGAGGGATGGCCCAAGGAGCTCTCAAAGTCTCTTCTCTAGTTGTAGTTCGCCACAGCAAAAGAAAAGGGAAGAGAGATTTCACTTGGAACAAACACACAAAAAAAATTATTGAAGTTAAATGTAAAGAGCATGGCAACAGATCAAAAACCAAAGAAAACTCTGTGCCTTACATGTTCTCAAATGCTTTATCTTTGTAACACCAGAAACTCTGGAAGGCTGCCAATGTTAATGAACCAGAGCGGTTTGCTGAGTCACTGCTAGCCAGCAGATGAAGGAGGCAACCAAAGGCAACCTTATCACATGGGCCATAGTTCAGACAAGATTTGAGCAGGATCATTTACAATAAGGGGGGGGGGGGGGGGAATCAAAATCACAGTCAATGACAGCCAGTGGACCAGTCCTTTCCCTTCTTTCCTCTCTCTTGCCTTTGCAATGCAATTACTGAGCAACTTTGCCAAATACACAGTGTCTTCAAAGATCTGACAATAAAGTAATTTCATTTCAGTGTGACAGTTCACAAAATGATCACTGTGATAACCAAGGGATATCACCGAGAAGTCAATTTATCTAAGTCCACATTTGACTTCAAATCAGATTGAATGTTATATTCTTCTGTGTCCAAGCACAGCAGAGCCACTGATTGTCCTAGTTGCAGAATTTAGCACCTGATTCATAGCTTTTTGAAAAACAGTAGCAAGGTTTATACTGCTTTCTAAGATCTCAAAATTCACACAAATGAGAATTTTATGGTATATTAATTTGGCTTACAGATTCAAGCTACAAGGCTCCTCTGCTGTCACATCTTTGCAGGCCAGAAATAAATCTTCTAAGAAACAAAATAATATTAAGGTGTAGCAACAAAATCAACATAATTAAAATTTTTCAGTTTGAAATTGGCTGTAGTAATGCTGGTTGGCCATATTTGTCTATGCAAAGATAGCTACTCCACTAAACCAGACTTTCAAATACCATCTTCCTAAAATGCGCATAGGCATTTCTTTTTCTGAAAGGTTTAACATCACATAATTCTCAAAGTACAGCCTGTACATCCTGGTAAGGTGACTCCTAATTTCCAAATACCAGTACTTCATTAGCTCAGTCAATTTGACACTTTCATCAAACAGTAGTAATAAACACTCCCTGCTATTAATAGTTTCCAGGTACTGGTTCTTAATTACTTAAATTACTACGAATGCTACTGTGGTCAGGCAGGGACTGTTGTGATCATGGGTTTACACTGGTGTATTAACTGCACTCAGCAAACAGATGATTAAATTTAGATCTACATGATCACATTAGCAAGTGTAATAGAATCCCAGAGACCATTACTACAATAGGAAAAATACTAAGATTTAGTAATTATTTTTCTCTTCTTCCCAGTACAAAGACTAAGCTGGAAAGTTCATTTTTGTATCAGAAGAGATTAACTGCAATGCTATTTTTGCTCCATTGTTTCAAAAGATTAACAACGTAAGTGCTGCCATTCTCTCTCAAATCTATTTATGTACTATAATAATAGCCGCTCACTGAACTCTTTTTGAAAAGGTGCATTTGAATTTGCTTTGACAACTAACTTGCTCTGTTCTTGGCTAATCAGAGCCTAGTCTGGCATATTTATAAAATGTACTGCTTATAGAATCGGTATAAAATGGTCTCTAATAATGCTTGCCTAGCACAACAGTGTCTCAGTCTGTGACTGTGGTTTCTAGGTACGACAGTAATAAAAGCAGAGCTAATCACTCAGTTATCGTTTGATCTGATGGGATTTCAAATTTTAGCTTAAGTGCTTTATCAAAGCAGAAACCCTTTGTGGTCTTGAAACAGAGTAATGAAACTGGTTGTAAGACAGCTGTTCCACCACTACATTAATCTCTCATCTGAAAAGGCAGCACCATACACACATCTATTTTCACTTGGAAAACTAAAGAATATCCCTCATCCAGGAATGCCCAATAGGTGTACTTTCTGCTGGAGATTAACAAGACTAAAATTACCATAGCGATAACGTAAAGGATGGAAAAAGAGGAATAACATTTTCGCAAAAATCTGTGTGCAAAACAAAATACTGTTGCACAATCGTATTCAACTGGCAAAAGTCCCTCCCTCCCACAATGGGTCTGAAACCCCGAAACAAATACCCCCTTAATGCACAAACCTCCAGTATGAACAGTACTGGGAGTGTGACAAGAGTTTTAGCTGGGCATCCTGCCACCAATAGTCAGGAAAACGTAAATACAATTGTCTTCACTGACCACTGCTGGGAGTACTAGCATGAAATCAAGCCCATTCGTACATTACAGCTTTTTGTATACTAAGTAGGAAGCATAAAATTTGATACAGGACCTTAAATCACTGGACCATTTATGAATTCAATGTTCAGAAAAACCGTTTTAGAGAACATTTTTAAAACTTCTTTGCCCTTTGACATTTTTGGAAAAATGCAAAAACTTAATAAAGAATTCTTGTGGATACTTCCAAGGCAAAATCCAGATGTAGAATGAAATTTAAGATAGACGCTATACTGCTGAGGGAAGGGAGTACAAGGACTCGACCTGCTGAGGAGACCAGGAGTGGTGTGATTCTAGCACCAGTCCTTCTGGAGCAAGGACTCCATGAGCTGAATCCTGCCCACCCTCCCTTTGGAAAGGGTCTGGGTAAGGAACTATAGCTTCTACATGTGTTTATAGTGTCCTTCCCCAACAGGCGAGCAAGCGCTGCACCCTTTCCACAAGCACTGCATGTTTCTTTTCTTTCTTTTTACCTCTAGGAAGCACTAAGCTGACAAAACCTAATGCTCACTGCGCTGCCCACTGGGTCAATACTCCCTCTCTCCGGCAAAGCTCTCTGTGGAGGCTCTTTTTTCCTCTTGTGGCATGTGTTCCAGATTCCTGCTCCTTTATCTCTGCTTTATAACCTTGCTGGGGCAGGACTACCTTTTATGCAGAACAGACAACAGGCCTTGATCCTGGTTGGCAGCACTGTACAAAAATACTTTGAAATTTCTTTGAGAGCGCAAGATTTTGACCATTCTTCCAGAGTGTGATTATATCACCTATCAAGAGAATATCTTCCACCAAAGCTCATTTGCTGTGTATTGGAATTTTACCTGCGGAACCAGGCAACTCCTAAGGACAAATTTAAACATGCTGATTTCTTTTAAGACTAAGTTTGCAGTGGTGGACTTCTCTTTTTGCTAATGCTGATCTATAAAATAAGCAGTGTTTAAGCACTCTTCCTATATTACTGTCATTAGGCCAAATTCTAGTCTTACTAATAGTTTTTAGATCAGTTACGGCTTAGTCTACACTGTCAACACTTGGCTTTACGGGCAATCAGAAGGGAATGCCTTACACACAACACAACAAAGTTACTTTAGGAACCCAGAAGGCCTAGAAGATTTCAGTGTGAAAGGTTATGATACACAGCACAGCAAAATAACCTGCAACCGTTACTAAGTGAGTAACAATGTAATTCCTGTCTTCCAGAACACTTCAAAACCAAACAAAAACCCAAACACATTGGATAGCTTTCTAGGGACCACTTGATACAAAATCTCTCATACTCAATTGCATTAAAATATGTTTTTCAAAGGTACTGTAATTATCTTGTTCCCACTTAAATCTTTTAACTCAGGGCTCTACCTTGGAACCCAGGTTCTGTTTTTATTAATTGCTCACTTGCTCTTTAGCTCATTTATTTCTTCTGCTCTTAGGAATGGGGGAGGCAGTGGATCTGCAAAGTTCCCTACAGACCTGTTGCTAAGTGACAGCCTCACACAGTCCTGGGGAAAAAATGGTCGTTTGTTTGTATGGTCAAGAGATAAATAACAAGCCTCATCCAAATCCATTTCAACAACCAGTCTCCTGCCATCAACATAAATGAAGCAACCTCCGTTTCACACCACCCTACTTGCATACGAGCTGGTTCCTACTGCCAGCTTCAGATGCAAATTCACGGGCCTTCTGCAACTTACTTTTAAAGATTACAGAGGAAACAAAAGGATTACAAGAAGATGTAAGTTACAAAAACAGTTTGTTTCCCTGTCTCCTACACGCACAAACATGTCAGTCATCGGTCTAAATCCAGGCGCTCCTGTGATATACCTTCTGCCACGTCTGAAGAACCTGCATTCACCTGCGTCTTGCAGTACTCGCAGTCCCCTATGAGAAACACCCACACCCAGAGACAGTCCGTATAGGTTGCTCAAATCCTGCAGGCAGACATATTGCAGGCGATACGAGAAGTGACAGTTCTAAAAGAATAAGAGGCCCCATTTCTAGCCGAACATTTATTTTTACCACTCTTGGAAGCCTTTGCTCACAGTTTTAAAAATGTCATTTGGCTTTGTTTTAATTAAGTCATTCACACGTGGCAGGTAACTTTAATGCCACCGTTTCTTCATCCCAAAGTGAAACACACTGAAAACACATTCTGCTGCTTATCACTTGCGCTTTTTGCCGTCTCTCTAGATTATCTTCTTTTGCCCGATGACCCGAGGTGAGAAAGACGAAAAAGGAGTTCGTGCGGGCATATAAAGGCAGAGAGACGTGAGGAACCGCGGCTCGACACCCCCAGCCGTGCCTTGGAACCACCGTGCCGGGCGAGCGTCGGCGGGGTGGCCCCTGGACTCCCTCCAGCCTCCACAGCACAGCCCAGATGCAGACTCACTCGAAACGAAGCCCCGCTGCCATGTCGCTGGGAGCGGGGAGGATCTCCTGCCTTCACCCCAGGCACAGCCGGCAGAGACAGAACCCACGGACCGCCCGGCGCGGCCCGGACCCCGCTTTTCCTCAGGGAAGAGCGGGGAAGGCGGTCAGGACCCCACCTCCCCCTCAGCCCACCCCGCTTGGCTCGGGGCCGCTGGCACCCCGGCCCGGCTGGCGTGTATCGTCGTCGTCGTCCCCCCCCCCCGCCGCGGCAGAGCCCCTCAGCTACCCCCCCCACCCTTTCCCCACACGGGCGGGCGGCCCCTTTCTCGCGGCGAACCCCCTCAGCAGTGACTTACAGCGCGGCCCTACGGCGGCAAAATGTCTCCGGTCGCTCGGCCGGCGGCGGCCCCGCTCCCGCTGCCGCTGCCTCCGCTCCGCCCGCGGGGCCAACGGGATCGGCTCGACGGGCTGGCGGCGAACTCCCACAATGCCCCGCGCGCCCGGCGCGTCACATCCCTCCCCCGCCCCGCGCGCGTGCCCCCCCCCGCCCCTCTCTCTCCGCGTAGCCCCGCCCCTCGCGGCGGCCGTTGGCGCGGCGGCCTCGCGCTCCCCTCAGCGGGCGCCGCCGCGCGCTCCCCCGGGAAATGGCGGCGGGGGAAGGGGGTGGGGGGGCTGTTTGTGTGTCCCTCGCCACATCGGCGCCCCGGTGGCCACTGGCCTCCCGCCTCGCCAGACCGCCAAGGCGGGCCCTCGGCTCCCCCCAGGCCGGGGGGCGAGGCCCTGCGGCCCCCGCGGCAGCTGGCTGCCATGCGGGCGCCCGGGCCTGGCTATTGAAAAGCCCCGTCCCTGCGTGGGGCTGGGCCTTGGCACCGCGTCCTCCACAGCTGCTGCCGGCCCTCCTCTCCCTGCTCCTCGCCAGGCCATTGTCTGCAGGCGTGTTCGCTCCTCAGTCTTCAGTGGCGAGGACAAAGCGGCGGGTTAACGCCGCATTCCTCCCGAAACGAAGTTTCTGGTTCTGGGAGGGAGGAGAAGGAGCGACAGCATCGTTGCCGCTGGTTCAAGGCCGTATATGCTCATTCGGCTCTTGCGCTGTACAAAAATGGCTTGCTGTCATTTTATAAAGGCCCCAGATGGAGCTTTTGGAGGAGTTTCCGCATGGGAGATGTGCATGTCCTTGAGCACAACTTGCTGAGTTGGGAGAACCGGGTTGCTGTGCCCCCCAGCCCACACACCCAGTGATAAACGGAGGGTGCAGCCCCTCGCCGCCTTCTCTCTCCTCTCCAGTCCTCTGCCAGTTACTTTGCCCACCGGCTGCCAGTGCAAGAGGGGAGCTGCCACAGCGGGTCTTAGTTGCAGGACAGACAAGCCATAACAGATTGCGTTTACAACGGTGGGACTAGAGGCAGCTGGAGTTTTGAATGTGATGGAAGACCCTGGGCTTGCTAATGCTCCCAGACCCTTCTGCTGCTCCCACCTGAACAGAGCATCCTCTTTCCTCAGTGTCCAAAGTGGGATACCAGCCCATAGCCTCTTCCTCAATGTCCTTCGCTGTTCTTTCATGGCTAGAGCTACACAGGTCACAGGGACAGAGTGACAGAATTATCATTGCAGCTACCAAGTAGAGAAAGGGAGTTTCTCTCTTTCCTGCTCTTCTCATCAACCACCCTGAGCTCCAGATCTTATTTTGCTCGGTATCAGCACATACTGACAGTACCTTTGTCATATGAAATCGAAAGCAGAAAGGAAGAAAATGGTTTAAAGGAAGAATGAAAAACGGAGAACCAGGGACAGCCTTTGTAAAACGTGTGGCTGGGCTGAGAAATATCCCTTCAAAAAGTGTTTCTGAAATAAAGGGTGAGAAGACGTAGGACGCACAGGGCTGTGTGCAGCACATGGGGCCTGCAAAAGCAATGTCGTGCGCAATTCCATTAGCTGAGCTCGGGCATTATGATTGTGTTCTCATCCATATAAATGGCCAGGCTTGGTCTGTTTTTCAACGCAGCTAAACTCTGCATCTCCCAAGACATCTCTCATTACGGTTCTGTGCAGCACACGGTCAAATGCAGCCTTGGCCTGACTGTGCTAATTGTAACCTGAATGCTACTGAGACACACAGTTTTGCCTAACAAAGACTCCCCGCTAAGTAAAGTACCCTATAGGCCCTGACTGCCCTTAACTCGAGGATATGGATACAGTACTTACTAGGCCATCTGCCTACACAGCCGAGGACACACTCTGCATTCCCCCTGTTCGCATCCACACACACCACCTCCCTCCCACCTCCTCCTCCTCCGCGTTCACAGCACAGCGGAGCTCCGCTCCCTTTTTCCTCGCGGGTAGTGCTGCCCACACAGTAACCCCTCCCGTGTGCTGGGCAGAGCACCAAACAGAACTGGTCCTCCAGTGCCTGGCTCTTCCCACTCCGTTTTGCTATCACCCACACAAATTATATTTTCAAAATAAACCCCAACCAAACAACAACCCCCAAATATCTCTGTTGACATGATGAGCTGCAAAGGCCCATGTGGAATTTAAAGAACCCACAACATCATCTAGTGGGCTTGATACAAGGCTACAAGGTGAAGGGAAATGCCCTACAAAGGCAGAGAAAAGGAGTTCTCTGGGAAACCAGTGTAGTTTGCTTCCCATGCTCATCTGCCACTGGTCATTTTGTCTGTTTTGTTTTTTTTTTTTTTTAAGGGGAGTCTCTGGATTTTGTGCTTTTGAAGAAAGCCTTCGAAACACAATTGGTGAGAATTTCTAGAGTGAGAGCTGCCTGAGTTTGCAGAGGGCCTGAACAATTTGTCCATGGAATAGAATGCTAACATGGAGACTGCTGTTGGTCATTTTAATATTATTGATTGGCTCACCTCCCACAAAACACAGTTGTATCATACTGAACATCTACTGGGTCTGCAAAGAGCACCTATTTTGAGAGCATGCAGTGTGTCACAAATGTCTAAAAGGGGGTGTTGCTTGCAAAAGTTTGTGAAACTGAACTACATGAACTACCTCGCTAAAACAAACTTTGGCTTAGATTTTCTTCCCTTTGCCAGTTTAGTGATGTATTTATTTATATACAGAATGATAAACAGCACCTTTCCAGAGCTCTGTCGTCTTTATGATTAATATAAACAGTTCATATTCTTACATTCTTGTCTTCTTACTTCATTTTGACACCCTGACTCTGTAATCAATTTTAGCAACCTCAAGGGACTATTTGCAGAAGGTATTTCTGAGTGATTGAGAATATAAACATGTAACTTGTTTATGCAGCATAGGTGGCGGAGAAGGAAATATTACTTGCGAGGGGGCAGAGCAGCGTGGGAAGGGTTGTGGCTGATGGTAATCCTCTTAAACTTAGATAAGAGCGTTCACTTTGGGATAGCTATCTTAATTCTGAATGCATCACCTCATTTGTCATTGGTGTTTATTTCTCATTGTGTATTTATTGGTTATTGAGAATTCATGCCCCAGGTCACCTGAGTTTGCTGAAGTATCTCTTCAGGATATAGTGTGCCCAGACAGCAGATCCCTGCTCTTTTCTTTCCACCTTCACATGGTCAAAAGAAAGCGCAGATTTGTCAGGCATGACCCGCTTCTCTGAAGGGGCTATTTGAACTTCCTTCAGCTGCTTAGCCTCCTCTCTTTTTGCAGACTATATGACTAATCATGCTTCAGTTAACTCCTGATGGTCAGGTTACAATCACAAATGTACCTGTAACATGGGACTGTTTAGTTTAAGGAGGAGGCTGAGGGGAGCCCTCATCCCTCTCTGCAGCTCCCTGACAGGACATTGCAGAGAGGCTGGGGCTGGGCTCTGCTCCCAGGGGATCAGGGACAGAACAAGAGGGAACGGCTGGAAACTGCCACAGGGGAGGGTCAGACTGGGCAGGAGGAGAAAATTTTCACCGAAAGAGTGGTCCGAGAGTGGAACAGGCTGCCCAGGGAGGGGGTGGAGTGACCATCCCTGGGGGTGTTCAAGGGCCGTTGGGATGAGCTGGGGGGGGATGTGGGGTAGAGTCGGGCTGAGGGTTGGACTCGATGATCCCAAGGGTCTTCTCCAGCCTGAATGATTCTGGGATTCTGTGAACATGTGTAATGCTATTGATATTCTTGCATTCTCCGTCAGAAGGGCACAGTGACCTCGTACCAAATCTAGTCAGTGCTCATCACACTCAATGCAACACGCAGACCGAGTGTCTGTCCCAGCAGAGTATTAACTGTGATTTCCAGAGGGCTGACACTGTCCTTCCTGCGGATTGCTGTAATCCACCGTGGTTGTTACCGTATTGAGAAATTACGTGCTACAGTACTTGAATGTGTGTGGGACAGGTCTTTACTTTTCTTTCACTTCGCTCTGGTTTCCAGCCACCATAAAGTTATGCAGCTTCCCTGTTATTCAAAATTAGCCCATTAAGATCAGGAGCTTCTGCAAGCGAGGTCAACCACAAACTGATGCTGGAACCACAGTGTGTTTTGATACCTGTTTTGTGCAGCGTTGAAACCATTGATCTTAATAATCCCTTTTTATCTTCATTATCTAAACAAACAGTGAACTGCAGTTTGGTTTCCAGCACATTTCAAAAAACAGCAGCTGGTGTCAGAGTGAGCTGCTAGTTTACACTCAGCCTTTATCTACTACAGGTGAACAGAATTAATTCCATTTTCAGATAGTCACTCTTCACTTTGACATCCAAATCATGACAATTGTGAGGCTATTCCCCTTCTTCTGAACATGGAAAACAATTATTTGTTCCTGCCTCGATGTTCTCAAGGCACTGTCAACTCTATATTAATTGTCAGGCGTGTTGTTCTGTAGCAGAAGTGCCAACTGGTGCTATGTTACGCTGAGATTAATACTTCCAGGGCACAAGAAGTGGGTGTCTGGGATTAATTTCCCAGGCTGGTAGACAGAGATAAGTTAGTACAGATAATTTACTTCTTTTGTTCCATATTTTTGTAGGCAGGCTACCTCTTACTTTTTCCAAAAATGAAATTTGTGACAACCAACTTTTTCAAAGATGTATGCCGTTTTAGGAATTGCTTTCTTCTAGAAAAATATCAACTCTGGATTTTATCAATGCTTATGCCCCCTATTAAAAAAAATGCACAACTGCTTTGAAAATATTTTAAATAAAATATCACTTTTTTAAAATTTATTTCTTTTAAACTGGGCAAACTTTTTTCATTTTAAATCTGGAAAATGAGAGCCGCTATGATAATTGCAGTTTTTAACCCAGGTTGCGAAGCCATTCATTCAGCTAATGGATGCTGTGACTCAAAAAAAAAGCCAAAGTCTGTAAAATCATAATTATTCTCTAGATTAGGGATAATATTAGCCTCTGCTGTAATACATTTCAAAACCTGCTTCTTCCAAATAAACGCTAAATGCCGGTTTGAGTTATAAAATCAGTAGCCCAACAGCAGTACGACACAGTGACATCAGGAAACATAAATGCTTGTTTCCCAGCAATATGGAAGAAGCGTGCTCTAAAATAAGACTGAAGCAGCCTGGAGCATCCAGAGAACAGGCACCCTTGTCTGCTTCTCGTGTAGTCAGCCTCCTGCTCCGAGCATAACCTGATTCCAGGTTGTGCATTAAGCAAAGCAGTTCATTCTCTTCTGGTATTCAGAACGGCCTCTTGCATGACTGCATTCTTAATGTCAAGTGGCTGGGGAAAGTTCTGTGTTATTGTGCAAAGAAAGTATTAAATCTAAGAGCTATGATTTATATTATTAAGTCAGGATTCAAAATTACATCCCATGATGATCTGCTCAATGGTTCCTGGTAGCTGGTGAAAAGCTTGGCGGAGAGTCATGTAGTAATAACTCATATTTCTTATTTTTACTTATTAAATCCCATTGCTTCCCCAACATTAATTTTCCATGTAAGCAAGAGCTATAGTTGCCAGAGGGATTTTATATAATTGCAGATGGTAGGAGACATAGTTGGTAATTGCAGAAATGCAGAGGGAGATGTCCAGGAGATGATCTTCTATTAAGATGTGGCTGTTGCTATGGAATACTTTACTAACTGCTGTTCTGCATGAGAGCGCTATGATACATCATTTCAAATAAGAGGTTATTTTTAAAGTGTACCCATTTCTTTGCCTGCAAAAGCAAAATCAGATCACCTCTCTGAGGAATATTAATTTAAAAAGTCCTGTGCTGGACAACAGACATTATAGAGAATATAGTTTGTGAAAGAGTCAAGAGAATTAGAGTCCACCATAATACGAGGCAGCAATGAAATCAGGGGCTTTTGTATCCGTCTCATGAGACAAACCCTACTCTTTAAATTAAACAAAACTTCTCTCACAGATACGAAGTTCACCAACTGCTACAGCAAGCAAAAGTTTACGAGAGGCCCATGCTCTCAGTTTAAACAGAACTTCTTAAACTCAACTTCTCCTATCAGAGAGACCATTATTTCTTGTTTATGTGCTCTCTGTGGAGAGAGTGGTACAGAATGAAGCAACAATGGTGCTGGAGGTTTATTTGTGGTGGACACAGAAGTACAAATTGTGCCTGCATGTTCGTGTCAAAAGTAGCGCCCGGTGACACGGTCACCCTGGGCGTTGCTGAGGGACCTGAGGAGTGCTGGGAAGGCAGTAGCTGCCCGATCGCTTTGTAAGAAGAGTTTCCATCTCCATCCCTCTTTGGGAAATGTTATAAGGAGAGGTTAAGAAAACAGTCATGAATTGTAAATTTAGTAATGCTGGCTCAACAACAGCCAAGTGACTCCTGTTACTCTGCGCCAATCTGTCTTTTAGCTCTTTGTGGAGGAGTAGTCTGAAGAAAAGTCAGGATCATGGCAAAAAATTAATTCAGTAATAGACACGAACGACAAGTTCTATTGCCCATCTTAAACATGTACATGTTGGGGAGTGTCTGAGCGATGACTGGAGCACATGAAGTTTTCCCCATGGCATGGACAGATAAAAACTTTCAGAGAAGGAAGAAACAAAGCAACATCTCCCTCTGCGGGAGTCACCTGTAGTACAGCCCCAGGCTCTCGGCTGCTGAAGTCTCCTGCAGCGCTCAGGACCTGGCCGCTGGGCCAAGCCTCGCCAGCGGCCCTGCGATTCCAGACGGGCTGTGTGGGCTGACAGCAGACAGATCCTGAGGGTATGAACCATAACGATTTCTAACTAAAGCCTTAGTTTCTCAACAGCCACTGAGAACTTGTGTTTTAAAGGGTTTACACGTGTTAATGAGAAACTCAATGATTATTGCTGGGTTTTGCCTTTTTTTTTTTTTTTTTTTTTTTTCCCTTAACGGGCTTTGCAATATGATTGTGCTGACATGTGCGGCTTTTGAGAGGGTAACCAGCACGCAGCTAACTGTGTACCAGCAGGCAAACAGGCCCATTCTTCCGTGCTTTGACAGTCCAACCCTTCTGCATAGTCCCTGGAAGAAGAAGGAACCCATTACAGAGGGAGGAAGATGTCACTGTGCTGAACCCAAACAAAAGCCTAGAGATGTGAGACAGACTTTTTTTCTGTCATCTTCAGATTATGCCACTTGGCACAATAAGAATAGGCAGGTGTCTGTAACATATATACTTTTTTATTTGCGGACAAATATTCCTTGTTGCTCTGTTTACATAGTGGCCTACAACTCATTCTGGGATACGTTATTCCCTTCTACTTGCTTCTCACTAATTCACCTGATGACATTTTTGTCCATAAAAAATGGCTTATGGAAAGCACTGGGGTGAGTATCAGTGAGAAATATGCCAGGATATTTGTTTGAAAGTGCTTAGAGGGTCATTCTGAAGCCTGTGGATCTACCAGGCAAGCGGAATTAGTCTCAAGTGTCAGTTGACCTGTCCCACAAATTGAACTACGGAAGGTAAAGCATTCTCTGGGTGATAGTTGTGGTGAATACTTTCCAAACATTTCATACAATAGAACTACAGTCACATAAACTCTTTATTGGATAATAAATGACTATGAAATATGAATAGGAAACAAAATGAAAATCTAAACCTTTCTGTGTCCTATTTTGAGAAGAAAATAGTGTTTGGTGACTTCCTGAGTGTACTGATTATTGTGAATGACCCCCATAGCTTGGGAATATGCCTCTTAAATTAATTTTTGATTTCCCTATATGCTATGCACCGAATTCTCAGAGGCTTCTGTCTCATTAATATCATAACATTTTTCTAAGGTCTGTCCAGTTTTGAGAAAATAAGTGATGTGTAGTTTTATGCTAAATTACCCTTACCACACATGGAAGCATTTACGAGCACACAGCATTCCTCCTGAATGCACCCTCATGTTCTTAAGCTGCTCTATAGATTGTTTTTCCACTGAAGTTGCTTTTTAGATGCTAAAACAAAGAAGAGAAAGCAAAATCCAAATTTTCTTTCAATATATGCTTTAGTAAAAACACAGCTATGCAGGAATCCCAACAGAAGTAAATGTCCATTTTCTGCACCAATCCAGTTATCCCTGTTATCGTGCATATGTGCTGTGTTCTGCATGGGTATGTACAATTAGTTAAGTCCATTGTTATACAGTTATTTGAAATATATCTGTGGAAACTGGATTTGGCAAACAAAGCCACATCTGTTCACTCAAACGACTATCTCAAGCCTTCTTTATGAACGATGCTTTTTTTTTTTTTTTTTAACTGAGAGGGCATTTGTTGCTTCTCCTTAGACCCATTTGCATTCCAGTATATTTCTGGGCTGTTGTGGCCAACATTTTCAAATGGGATTAGTGATTTTGCAGATCAGATCTTTTAGACACGTTTCTATTAAACAGATCTATAGAGATCATGAATCACTTTAGAAAGTCTTGCCTAATATTCTTCTCAATGGGATGTATCATGAGACCTTTCTTAAGCCCTTTACCACTGAAAGGGAAGCATCCTTAAGCACCTTTACCATCTCTATGTGAAGACATGATGCCATTAAGGAGCTCAGCCAGCAGGTGGAGTTTAAATTGCATTTAAACAGTAGAGCTTTAGACTGATTAAAGCTTAGCTGGAACTGTGCTACTGGAAATGTCTCTTACTGACAGTTCTGGAAGAGCATTGGGTCGTTAAAGCTTCCATGGCTGTCAGACCATTTATATGTAGGCCACATCAGTGCAAAGATGGCATGTACAGTTTATTAACTTGCTCGCATTGACTTTGCAATAATGTGGAGGAGTGCTAAATAATTGTCACTATGTGTAAATTAATTTAAAAAAAAAAAAAAAGGTCAGCCATCAATTTTATATATACCTGAACAGACATGAAGGGAGAAGGAGCACTCAGATGAACTGAATTCCCAATTTAAGCTTTTTTATTTTCTGCCTTGATGGCAAAAAATAGGATTAGGATAGGATTAGGGTAGGATTTGATGGCAGTGCTTCACTAGAAGCTGCATTAAGCACTGAAAGAGATGAGAGGGTCAAGAAATATCTGACAAAAATCATAATGCGGCATTGGTAGCAATGGGAGGTAGATGAGAGAAGGGTTTATTGCATCTGTCACTAAGCTTTATTATGAATCTAGTGCTGAACAGCAGCCAAAGGAAGAGAAACTAGAGTTGGCCGACCCTTGTGAGCAGGATATGGCTCTGGCTGGCATCTGCCCGGGAAGGAAGCCAGACTCCAAGGCTTATACCTCCATCTTAGAGATGAACTGTGGGGTCTGACACCACTCTATCTTAGACTCTGAGTTCTGGAGGAAGGTTAAAGACAAGACCTGATTTATAAGTGTTGCTGTGATAAGCTGTTTTGTTCTGGAGGCAGTTTCTGCTGTTATCCAGAAATCAGTGTAAGAAGTAAGACTGCAAAGAAAAACAATGATGGAATTTGCTTTGGCTAATAGAGATGTAAGCAGTACTGGCATCCAGGGAAATCCTTATGTCACAGTTTTCAAGGAAAAGAAAAAGAAAATGTTGCACCATGCTGTAGTGATTTGAAGGGTGGAATTTTGCAGCTTCCTGACAGGAATGGCTTGCAGAACCTCACGGAGATGCAGTCTATAAAATCTAAAGTCATACTGGACAGAAAAACAGGCAGGAGCATGCAAAGAGGAAAGGGAAAGTCAACCAGATGGGCAGATCAGGGCCTGCCAGGTTACCCTGACTTCCTCTGAGCTATGCAGGAGAAGAAAGGGAATTGGCAGCCATTAAAAAAGCACATGATGACACAACCCGATTGCTGCAGAGACAATGCAAATTACAGGCAGAGCACTGAGGCAGCATATAGAGGATGAAATTTCAGCTGTAGAGGCTACAGAAAAACTACTGCTTTAATCTAAACCAGGTCTGTTCCTGAGCTGGTGGTACTAAACCTGTGACAAAGGACTCAAGGGAGAGATGCAAAGCGCCACGAAAATCACGCTCAGAGCAGATGATACAGGCTGCAGAAAAAATGCTGGAAAATGCCCAGGCGTTTGGAGGAATTGAAATGTCTTTCAGGTCCTTGCATCTGAAAACACGCTCGTATACTGAAATCAGTCAGGCACCTGCTCAGCAGAATGCCTTAGAAGAGAGAAGGGAATAACAGGAGCTATAAAACAAGCATCTCAGCACCCATAAGGGACACAGCAGCTAGAGAGCAGATGGACAAACTGTTCTAGACCCAAGTAACATTAAGCAAAGCCCTAGCTTTGTTTACTACCAAATTTGCTACCAGATACCCTCAGTTCAAGTGATTTCACCTGGCATAAAGGAGAATTTTCTCCGTACTAAGCACCAAAAAAGGGAAAGTTGGCAACTGATGCTCCGTGGCCAAGGAGGCTGTCATAAATAACACTGGGAAGCATTTCAGGAGTCAGGCCATCCCTGCCTGGGTGGTCTCGGACAGTGAGCCCCAGTTTATTCCTGCTGTCTTGCTGCCTGCAAAAATGAACAGTATTTTGCTTTCCACCTTAGAAAACCTCAGCAATCTAAAGGCCTGGACGATGTGCTTTCTGCCATAGCAGAAGATTGGCTTTGCTGATCTAAGGATCTATTCCAGTCCTGGCTCTAGGTTTTCAGTTTCACATCATCACCCTCTCACAGCTCACCAGGAGGCAATGCTGAATCAGCAGCTCGCTCCACGAAAACTTCTTAAAGAAAACTACAAAAAGCAAAGAAAATATATGGCGTTCCTCTCTTGAAATGATAGGCTATAAAATGCCTTTCCAGTCTCCCGCTGCAATGCTTCATGCCTGATGTCAGCGTACTTGTGTACTTTGGTGCTTACAGTCCCAACATTATTATATCTGCCAGTGTGTAAAGGAGTTGCAGACAAAAAGGAAGAGAAATGTGCAAAAGATGAAGGCTGCAACTACTGGCAAGCTATAAACCTCTCTAAACTGTAAGAACTATAAGCGGGAAGTTCTGCCAAGTCTAGGCTATTTCTTTTTTTTTTTTTTTTAATTAAACTTTTCTCATATTATTTTCCTCAGCTTCTAAACAAAGTCAAGCTGCCAGTGTATGGGGCATGAGGTCAATGGGTTGCACCTGAAATCAGATGGGATCCCACTAGTAATGTGATGCTTGGATTCCCACATATTAACTGCAGTATTTCCAGCACACTGATTTTTATTTCAGACATCAAAAGAAATGAACAGGCATTAAAAAAAAAGAGAAGAGGGAAGGAATTCAAAGTCAAGGATGGTGATTTGCTATATAAGATAAAAGAGGGGATGGCGAGGTAACACATGATTTTTACCTTCTGAGCTGCATCTGAACCTCCGTCAATCAATTCTGCCACGAACTCCAGTTTCACTCGAGTTTGCTGTATATTCCATGTGATCTTGTCCTTTTCTGCCAGCCTACCAGCCCCTGGGAGAGAATTTACTATTAGAGTATTGTAAAACTGCCTCTATCGTGATGTTTTTCAGTGAGGGTCAAACTAAGTTTGTGGATTTTACATTTGCCAGGGGTGAGGAGCGTTTGGTCAGTCACCTCATAGGGATGAAACACCACAACCTGTCAGTGTGTCATCGCACTCAGAGACTTCTAGAAGAGGCCGGTGGCATTTTATATATGTTCTGAAAAAAACAGTGAATTGAAGTGAGGCTGGGGAGAGCAAGCCTTCACTTCATTAGTCAGTAAATTGCAGCAGATGGTTTTAACATTACTTCATCAGCAGTGAGTTTTTGTTTTCTGCAGAGATCCATGCCATCACCTCAATCCAAAGATGAAGAAGACAGTGGGTGTTTTATTATTATCACGTCTTTGCCAACTTCTACCAGTCAGAGGGAATGAGGAGGCAGGAATGTAAGATGGGGAACTGGCCATGGGAGAGGATTATGGAAGATCATCACCTTTAGCTTCTAGAAAACTCATGTTTTTTTGTTAAAGGGCCCCTGTTTCTGTGCAGGAACTCCTGCTCCTGTATCACATAGCTCTGAGTATGCAGGAGACCTCTGGTAGCTCATCACCAAGGGCTATCCCTTTTTTTAGGTTATTCTCCTTAATGTTTGGTTGTGAAATGTTCACCTCCTGCTGCAAAGGGTGGTGTTTGTTACCGTGGCTGCAGCGTGCGTGTGTGTTGCTCCTTTGCAGATGGCTGTGCTGTAGTTGCTGTGATGTAAATGCAGCTCTGCTTCGCAATGCTCCTTGCTTTAAACCTGGAAAATAGCTCAACGGCCGCCCAAAGCAGTTGTTCGAAGGGCAAGGGGAGCCTCCCGGTTTTGTTATTTGACTGAGTTAACTACTAAAGTTAAAATAAGGAGGTTGTGATCATCTTGCAATATGTAAGAATTGCTATTGACAGTTCAGAAGCAAACAGATGTGATATTGCAGCTGGAATGAGAAGGTTTAAGCTATCGAGGGTGCAACAGGATTCGTTGGAAGAGCTTGCTGATTTTATGGAATAAAGACCTCTGCCAGATATACATCCTGAAGATGTGTATGTTCTCATTAGGCAGTATTTGCTGTGTTTTGCATGAAGTATTTATTATTTTGCTTTATATTGTTATTTGTCAGGGCTCTGTAGATTGTGTAGAACATGCTCGAGTACCACATTCTCCCTGGCTCCTGGACTCCTGTTAGCTGAGCTATATCTATTCCTCCAGCAGGCATACAGGAGACACGGGACTATATTAAAACACTTAAATGTACAACCCCAATGACCATATTTTGGTTATCAGACAAGCTAACAGCTATAAAAGCAGAGTTAATGTAATTAAACAAAACTTCAGTGTTAAAATAATATAGAAACTCGCAGGGAATGTTGCAGAATGTGGAGACAACCTCTGGACAGGGAGGTGATGTAGTGTGATTTTGTCTAGGACTTAGTCTGTACTTTCAAGAAGAAATAAATCCTGAATGTAGCTGCAGAGCTGCCAGGGAAATGGGAATGAAGGGATGCTGGAACGGTTTCCTCAGGGTCTAGCAATAAATAGTAAGAGGGTTAGAGAAATTATGAATTAGTCCGATATTTAACCTCAAGTTTAAGGGTGTGGGAGGGGGAGAGTGGCATGACAGAAGGTCACGTCCCATGCACAGCCAGCGTGACAGGAGGTCCCTGGTTTAATCAAGAGCTGAAAACGGTCGAGTCCTGCTCAGCTCGTTTCTTTTTCTTCATGAGCTCCAAATCCAGAGAGGCCTCACTGCAGGAGGTTCTGAGTTTCATCCACTTCATAGTCTGGTTGATGCCCATATATGAAAACGATTAGGAATACGAGCTGATGCTGTCCACATCCAGCTGGTGAGTTACGGAGGTGGGATTTTTATTTCTGGGAAGTATCAGTCTTTCCTCATGAGCCAACTCAATTCCAGCCTGTGCATCTAATGTTTTCATCCAAGAGGTTCAGATCCAAACTGGAGCTAGTGCCTTTGGCATCCCAGAGACACTCAATGGTTTTAGGCGGCTGATAGCAGGATAATGCCTGCGCAGCAAAGATTTTCATATAGGTATCAGGAAAATACAGCGACAAACTGATTTGTTAAAGAAGCAGATTTAATCCAAGTCTTCTCTTCATAAACCTCTCAGCAGCACTGTCATTCAGAATGAAAGTCTAAAGCCAGTTGTTCTCTGATGCCAAGAGGGAAACCAAACTGCATTTTCCTAATGAGAGAGTCATCTCCTTTGTGAATCTGTGAAGACATGTTGCAGTTCCTCCCTTTGAGAAGCAATGATTTCAAGACACAGCCTTTTTTTTCACTGCGGGTTGACAGCCTTGCCACACATTATTGTGTTTTTCCAGTTTGGACTCAGGAAGACTAAAGTAAACCAAAATAAATCCAGAGAACAAGGACATTGTTTTTCCTTTTTTTTTTTTTTTTTTTTGGCTCATTCCTTCCTAGAGGCATTTATCATGTTCTGTAGAAATAGCAAGTTGTAGCAGAGAGCTAGCACTGCTTCAACTTCAAACAATTTAAGGCCTTTTTATGGCAAGCCTGTACCGCCATGCCGAGCATTCACGCACAGCAGTTAGCTGCCTCTGAATGGCATTTGAGCATTAGCAGAAGAATTACTTTATGATATATCTCTTCAGATCATATTTGACCCCCCCGAGAGACTATTAATAAACTTAAACCCAAAACATGCCAAAGGTTTTCAATAAATAATGGAAACAACTGAAAAACAAAGCAGAACAACATGAAGGTTTCGTCTACATGTCTGTAAATTAATGCTCCAGAATCCCAACGACTGGCCAGATGTGCTGTCCGAGAGGTGGATCTTTGCACTTTGACTCTAAATTTTGAACACAACAGAGTCTAAAGCTGTTGTACAAATGGCAGTAAAACCAACCTACTCTGGTGTCATCTCGTTTTCAGGCTGACAGCAAAGATTATAAACAGTGAAGAGCAAAGGGCAAGTTTTAAACTGTCTTTGATTAATCTAAACTGGCTTCAAAAATATAAGCAAGCAGCTACACTAATTGGAAATACATGGCATCGAGTTGTCCGTTGGGGTAAACTGGTGCAGCTCCACCAAAATGCTGCTGCCGCACCCTTTGGCACCAGAAGACACCATTCTCATGGCATTTTACCCCGGTGCCACCTTGAAGGTCGCAAGCCTCCATGTCAGGAGATGTGTTATGCTCAATGTGGCTCAGATTGCAGCTACTCATACCTTAACTTCCCAGGAGTAACCTGCAAATGCTGCAGATTCGGCCCCGGTCACGTCTACGAGCCCATCGCCGTGGTGTGGGAGCACTGGCAGTGCTGTACATCAGCTAGTAGGCACCGGTTCTGTGAGAAGAAAATTACAGCTGTGATTTTTATTATCGCTTTACCACAACCTCTTTTCCTATGATTCATATTGCCTTAAGAGATTAGTTTTCTTTACCATTTAACCTTTCTCAATATTGCTGCCTGAACCAAATTTATGTCTAGGATAAAGCTATGTCCTCTTTTTATTGAATCCAGGTACTTTTCATAATGAAACTAAGGTCATGTGATCTTTGATTGTGGTACTTTGAATTCTTTATTGAAAATGTATATTATATATTTTTATGACATTAATTAAATGTCCCAAAATAAATGACAACATAAAAAATAATTAATGTCTCTGTTTGGCTCATTATCTCTTTGAATCTGATTTGTGTTCAGAGAGTTGGAAACTCATCTGACCCGTATAGATTTTGATATTTGGGAGCACTGTCTCATGGCAAAATTTAGGACTGAAATGAGAGGGCTCATTTCATGAATATGGTACTGTATTTTTTTTATTTGCTTGCAAGTTCCTTGGGTAAATTGCATTCTCATCTATACAGGATGTGATTCCATCTTCATCACCAGAGAGTATCTGAGCGCCTTCCAGCTAAGCATTATGTGATCCAGCTCACATCTGCCATGCTCATTCTCTTTCATCCTTACCCAAGCGTGTGCATGTTTTGTTGTTGGTTTTAGATCTACATGCTGCCATGTGTCAGTGTTACAGAAAGTCATATGTGCATCAAACACTCTTCTAAATAACTTGCATATTGACACTGCAAGACCCCTCTGGTTTATGGCCTGAGATTCAGAAAACTGAAAGGGGGGTATGAAACTATTATAATCTTGTAAGACAGAAATAATTATAAAATCCATCAGGAATTCATTATCTTTATGTATATTTTTATATGATTGAAGCATCTTGGAGATCTTTAACCATGAATTAGACCATTTGTACTAGAAGCTGTACAGTCTGTACTTTCAAATCATTTACAATCTAATTATAAGACAACAGATCTTGTCTTTTGATACATTAAACCTTCCTATTATAGAAAAAGGAAGCAGTTGCCTATGAAATCTCATAGAGAAGTTCTGAATGCCAGCAGAACTAGACTTCTGTGGAGTCTTACAGGTAATACCTATATGGGTAGTAGTAGTAGTATTGTATGGGTATTAGTATTGGTTTTATTATTCTTCAAAATAATAGTGTGCTGTACAAACACACAGAACTATGCCCCAATGATGTTTAAAAACTCTTTCTGGTGCACGGCAGGGAGTTCAGGTGCTGTTCAGATTCCAGTTCAAGGCCTGCTTAGGGCTTCATGAAAGAAACCGTCTGATGAGGTATTTGCCATGGAATATGGAAGCACTTGAAAGACGTCCAGTGTAAGAAAACGATTGACATTTATTGACTTCCTGCACCATCTAGTGGGGATTAAAATTAATTGCTTTCATTTTATGAAGACTCTAAGCTGTTCAGGATGCCCATGGCTTCCTCTCCGGGGCACTGAGAAGAACACTGGAGGACCAAGATCTCATCATCCTTTGCACAACGGGACCAGGCTGTTACTTGAGCACGCTGCATCCAGCAGCACACAGGGGTCAATCCACCGGAATTAAGGCCAAGAGGACCACTGGGAAGAGCAAACCTCAAGGAGTATTACTGGTGTGTCACTGGGATGTGAGCGTATGGAGGACCTTGGAGTCGGGCAGGTCTCCTGGCCATGGGGAGCTGAGACTACAGTGAAGACCTAGAAAAGCTAGCTGCAAACTCTTCTGATAGGCTCTTGTGGTTGGAGCTTTGGGATGAATTTCAAGAGGTCTGGGTTCCTCCCTCTGTCTCAAGACCTGGTTGGAGTTACAGCTCTGAGCCTGTCCTGAGTGACTAGGATTTAGGAGTAACACTTTTCATCAAACATTAAGTTTTTCACGTTGCTCAGCAAACCACAGAGGAGGAGCCAAGATCTGATCCTGCAGGTGGAAGGGAAAATCATTGCTGTAACCTTAATGTAAGGCATTTCCTTTAACATGATTTACTTAATTATCAATGAACAGGATGATGACATTAGGTGATTACACTTCTAATTTTCTGTTCAGGAAACAGCAGCCAGCTTTTTTTCTGTTGCTGGGCAACACAGATATGCTTTGAAATTTGGTTAAAGTAGAGAGTGATAAACATTTTTAAATAGACATGATATCACTACAGAGGCAATCCTAATTGCTATAAACAGACAAGATGCTGGAAAATCCCACCTACAGAATATAGTTTATGAATTAAAAAATTGCCCAGGCTAACTGAAAGGGAGGAATATACAGAAAAGCTTGAAGAAGAGGAAAGATCTTCACCCCTGAGAAAGAGCACTTATTATTTTCCTATGATTATATTTGTTAGTCCTGGTGCAGTCCTTGTTCAGTCAACCATGCATACGTGTATCATTAGAGCAGTAATGAAAACACACTATGCTTGGGAAATCAGCATGTCATAGGCTGGAAATTGGTCTGTGGAAACTGTTCTTCACTGCAGATGTTCTCCCTTTCAAGACCAGGGCTTATCTTGACCTGTCACGTTGGCAGGTTTTGGTCCGAGTAGCGGAGACCAAGTGGATTTGAAATGCTGCCCTTGGGGTTTGACAGCTCTTCCTTTGGCTTGATCAAAGTCTCAAGGACTCAGTTGACCTATGAGGAGTTGAGCCCTACAGAGGCATCTGCTTGAGATCTTCCTCCTCCTGCAGAAGGTCCCAGCAGTATGTACGAGATGTAACGGTGACATTGACTCTGGGAGCCTTTCCTGGCTGTGATCAGCTTTGTAGCATGACAGGAATCAGAAAGGATAAAGACCTGAACATGATGTCTGCTTTGTTTTCTCCTTGTGAGCGCAGGATTCCAGTTTTCCAACACAAATTTCACTCTGGCAGAACATCACTCATCAGTTCTTGCTGTAACATCCCATGCTGTTTCCTAGTTTGCAATGGCAGAATTTTGTATGACTTTGTTGTAGGTTTTTTTAATTTTACATTTTACTTTTTACTTTTGGTTTGATGCTGCCTATCACTGCAGGCCCTGACACCTGCTTTGTTGCTTTGGCTCAGGGTCTGGAAAGACCTCAACTGCCTTGCACTGATCTTGATGTGAGAGGCAACTGGTTTATAAAGCTTGTTACTGAACCACTGAAAATAGATGTTCCAGCTGCCACACTGTTGCTCTTCAAACACAAATAATATGACTGTTCTAAAATAGCGTTCTCTTTAAAAAGCCCACATTGCAATGTGCCAGAGCAAATTTCTTCCTTAAAGATGCTACTGCATTCACACAGATAACCACAACATTTTTCAGCTCAAAATAATTATAAAGCTGATTGAGAAAGCTATATTTGTTTCTTCCCTCATGAGGCAAAGGGCCTCCCCCCACAGAAGCATGCAGTTACGTTTTTCGGTGGTTGGGATGCTGGAGCTGCTTTTGAAATGCCTGTCTCATGGGTCCTGCCGACAAAACCTAAAAACACCCTCTCTGGGGAGGTCTCACCCCTTTGGTATTGACAGCTGTCTGTTAAACCAGCCCATAAGGCCGTTGTCCCCTGCCTAGCGAGGACAGCCAGCTTCCTGGCCTTAATTGCCTTCAAGTGTGTCAGGAAGCTGCCTAGCAAAGCGTCTTCTTAGGATAAAGAATCTAGTTTTCAGAGACATTTGTGAATATTCATATTTAGATTTAGTGAGAAGAAAAAAAGAATGTCAGCAATTTTGGGTGAATCTTCTATTGAATTCACTTTTTTTTTTTTTTTTTTTCCCCTCTTCAGCTTTTTTTGTGGTAAATTTTGCCAAAACATCCTTTAATTATGTGTGTTCCTTTGACAGATCTGGCAGAATCGCAAACGAAAATGACTGCAGATGCCGTGTTGAGCATGTAAAAATGGAAACTCCCTGAATATCCCTCTTAAAAATCTGGCTTTAAAGCCGTGGTTTACTTATATTTATTTAATTAATTAATCCAGGTGATGAGAGGCTGAAAGTGCTGATTTGAAATGCCCCCTCTGGCTTTCCTCCAGACAGTGCTGCCCATATGCCTCAGCCCTGATCACCTTTTCTAATTCATGTCCAAGCTTCTTTGAGGAAAAATGTCACACGGTTTGTGCCAAACTCTCAGATATTTCTGCTGCTAAGACCATTGACCTACAAGGAGAATTGACAAAGCTCATCTCTAGGCACGATCCCAGTAAGCATGACAACCACTTTCTAACCCCAAAATAAATAAAAATTAAAGATCCCAAATCTGCCCTGTTTATACTTTGTGTTTGAACTTGGGAGATTTCTTGTCAATTTTGCTGTTTGTTGCAGTAAGTTTGTCAGTGTAGCCTTAATGTATCTGTCCAGATAATACCTACGGACTTTGCTGCCTTTGCTTCTCATTCTGATTCTGATCACAAACACAGAAAAAAAGCCTTTCTGAACTTGGATGGGTGTTAATAACTAATGGGACCCCAACAAATCGCCTGAAATACAAAGGTGGGTCAGATGAATGGTTTGTATAAAAGTAACTCCCGGTGAACCATCAGGTGGGAATTAAAATTTAATTTAGAATGTACTATCACTGCTGCGGTGGTGGTGGTGGTGATTTACTTGATTGACTGCTGGTTTCTTTCACCTTTGCGAGCCTTAGGTTTTTACTATCTGAGGAAATTAAGGCTGAATTGCAGCAGGAAATTCCTTGTACCCAGGTGTTTCTGGTTATCCGACGAATAACTCGGCTGGTGGGGAGGCGAGGATTAGGATGGGATGGTTTGGAATCTAAATGATTCTCACTGCTTAGTACCACACATTGACATTCTGGCAGCCGCTCTATTTGTTCTCAGCAAAGGATGGGAAAATCCTGCTGAACTGAGTAACAGGTCCAGCAAGCAGCGATAATTTCATTGTTCTTTTTCTATAGTTAGGGTGAAAAGCTGGTTTTATTGGGTTGCCCTGATTTAATGGACTGAATTTAAGAAACACTATTGAATTCTGTTGGGTTGTGATTTGAGTTGACTTAATAATGCAGCTGCGTATTCTACTGCTCCCATTCTCCAGCCTGACTTGTGCTAATTTTCCTTCCAGATTGAAAGAATGAAGGACCCAACTTCAGTTCCATTGACATGCTGGGAGATGGATCAGGCTGGAAGGCCTCCAAATGGCTGAGCTGCTCTTTTGTGAACAAACACAATCAAAATCAACATTGATTCAGTGACTGATGACCCCGTGCTGGACCGTGGTGGTGGTGGTAGACTTCATAATTTAACTAAGTAGGTGAACAGAGAAACAAAGTCGCCTGGATGAAAGTAGCGCTTTCTCACGTTCAAGTTCATGATGCAATGGCCATGCCTCACAGTGGTGGGCCATCTGGGTTATCATGGAAAATACACATTAACTTCCCTTCCCTGCAAGGAACCCTCTGGCAATGCAACTTCTCCAGCGCCATGGTGAGCTGATGGATCTGGTCCGTTAGCCAGTCCTGTGGCTGCTGTGACCTCCGGGTGCCTGTGTTCTTCGTGGCCCATTCCTTGGGTATGCAAAAGTTACCCAAACACAGGCTTGGTCGTCCACCCCGGGCTCCACAGCTCTCTGAATTATGAGACCTCGGTCAAGAGATCCTACAGCAAGAGCAGCAGAGTCAGAAATAAACCTCGAGGAGCCTCGATACGCTTCTCAAAAAGTAAATCATGCTCCATTCCCATTTCAGCTACTCATGAGAAGGGATTAAAAGAGACAGAAATGTCCTTTCCTTTGCCCAAAGCTGAGGAAACTGTATTTCGTTTACTGCAGTGAAGCTAAACAGTTGAACCTCTGAGACTGCCGTGGATGTGCAAGCTGGCAGCCTGGCTTGTAAAAGAAACAGAGAGAGCGGGCAAGCCAGAGAATTATTTCCCCAAGCCTTCAAAGCTCTAATTCCTGCAGACCCCTGGGCTTGGTTGCATTGTCAAAGCTAAGTGGATGGAAACAGGATCATTTCCCTTAAGCAGTCATTAAGGAAAACGACTTCAGATTATTCAGGGTTTCAGGTACTGCTACAGCAGCCTAATGGAGTGATAACCAGTTACATCTTCCTGGACTGTACCAGCAGACACAACCCGAGTTTTGTAAAACACCAAAGGTATCAGCTGTCCTCCCCAGTGCCACAAACTGCAAATGAAATAGCCCCAGAATAGAGTAAAACCGCCTTTGGTGCCAAATGGAAATGTAATTTGCAGGCGTGTGTCAGCAGAGAAAGTCCTTTCCTACAGGAGAAGAAATTCAAGCAGCCACATGGAAATACTTTAATTTAAGCATTAACCATCAGAGGAGATGGCTGTTGCAGATCATGGGAGCCAGGTAATTTAGTTCTGAACTTTAAATACGTGCAATGCCAAGAAATATTAGGGGATGTGGAATGTTTAATGCAGCTCTGCACCATCAGCGCTGCAGTCAGGAGAGGACCCGGAGCAAAGCTCTTCCAGAGCTGACTGATACCGTCATTGGAGCCACAGCACAATATTCAAACTGAGAGCTGGCTTTGAGAAACCTGCTCTCTCTGCTGTGTACTTCTTAGTATGAGATATAAAACCAGCCCGAAGGTTGCCACCTTGCCATGGTGTGATTTGGATGGTCGGTAACCCGTGTCTGCCAGGGGGTGAAGGATGGAGGTGATGCTCCCAGCCCACCCTCTCTCACTACAACGTCCCTGCCCCCAGACTGTGAACCCAAATAGCTCCAGGGTAGGTGGATTTTTCCACCCTGTTCCAGGTCTAATTTCTCTTTCAAACTAGTACCGTATATCTTTCCCCACCTCCCACTTGTCACTTTATGGCTTGCTGGATCTGTTTCCTTTAATGCTTGAAAATATACAGTTAAAATCACCTTAAAATTTACTAATATGCCTTTTTATTTGAAAGGCTTATTTCCCTGAAAGGCTTTCCCTGTCTTATATGAGGGCATGCTCTCTAATATTAAATATTTTTTTTAAAAAAATGGGTGCACATCTGTTTGATATTTAACTCAAAACAAATGGTGAGAGTGGAGAACATGAGCAAAATTACGCTTTAGATAGCTATAAAAGGTCGTTTTTGCTTTAAACTACAAAGGATGAATAGGGGCATATGACACACATAATAAAGGCAGAGATAGGTTTAAAATGCCCTCAGGCTATGCTGAGGTCAGCTGCTAGCTTACAAGAAAAGACACATTTTGCCTTCCTTTTTTTTTTTTTTTTTTTTTTTTTTTGCCACCCAAAATTGTGGAGTAGCAAGCTGAGATCTGTGTGCAAGGAAGGTCATTCAATCTCTGCTTTAAAACCCATCACATTTTTCTCTGTTGTTTTCCTAAGGGATACTGAACTCTTAAGCCTAATAATTAAATAATTGGCCCCAAACTAACCCCCCCTTTCTTCCTGACTGAAAATTGGAGAAGGGTTTGGCTCATCATGCTGAAGAAGCCATTGCTTGTGCCCTGCCATGTGATGAGAAATTTCTTACTGTCGGCCATCTAGATGACCTGCAAAAAATATGTGTGCTTCTTTCTGCTGTGGACAGGAGGGTTTCTGTGGGAGATGCTGAAAACAAGCAAAACAGTCTCCCCTAAAGAGGTGCCAGTGCAGCAGCACTGGGCTGAGTAACTGGGTTTTGCTTCTGGTTATGGATTTAGCCTGTGCTGGGCTTTTTGGTCAGGGCTTGGTTTGAAAACTGCCAAGCACTCCCTGTGAATTTTGAAGGGGAAATGAAGCGGGAAATGGGCCATTTCTCATTTAGAGCTGGCACGGGACCAAACCAATGGGAGCAGATGAGATTTCCAATAAACCCTTCCTGAAAGGCAAAGAGACAAGACGCTGGTTGTAATCTGCCTCCAGCCATCTGCTCCAGAAGCGCTGGAAATGCAGGGCAGGGTATGACTAGCACCTTGTCGATAAAAGTGAGATGGAAACATCGTCTCAGATTTGGTCATCAGGTGGCTTTTGCATCTGCCAGAACATCTTTTCTGCTATTAGAGACAGATTAGTGAAGAAAGATGGAACAAGAAGGTCGAAACCTTACATGGAGCTCCATCCCTCTAAGGCTTATTTGAAGCCTTGTACTTGTTTCTGTACTGAAGGGGTAAAATTTGAGTCTTACTGTTTCTCTACACTGTAATGCAACTTCTCAGTTGATCACTCCCTTCTCCCCCCACCCCCCCCAAAAAAAAAAAACACAATTAGGTTCTTTATCCTGGCGGGAGCTGGTCAAATCCTGTCAGCAAATCATGGGGTATTTCTAAATTTTAAACATGAGATATGCATGCACGTTTAAAACATTTGAAGCAGAAATTCAGTGCATTTTCTGAGTATTCCTGAGCTTTTGTACTCCAATCTGCAATCACTAGAAAGCAAATTGTCCATAGCTCCATCCCATAACGCGTAGGTTATTAATGGGAACCAGGTATCCTCCTTCAAAGGAACAGGAACATCAAGAATCGTATCTGTTTCTCATGTTCTAGAAAGCATTTCACAGTTTTAATGATTATTCAAAGGGGGGAAGAAAAGCTGGACAATAAATTCAGGAGCTAGCTTGGCTGTAGAGTGGTACAAACATATCCTCTGGCTGAAATGCCTCTTATTAAAGCCTGATACGCCGAGCTTTATCATACCAGGCATCCGAGCTTCCAGCTGCCAACATGAGGGCACGCTGGCAAACAGCCGACCCAGCTGCCGTGGTTACGGTGCCATTGAAAACTTTATTTTTTATGCTCAGCATGTATTGAGAGCGATCCCTTTGTTCCATATGGCTTCCATATAGTGACACTGCATCCTGTGTAGGAGAGGTCAAGGAGTGGATTATCAGCAAGTGTTTCAAGTCAAGAATGAAGGGAGCTGGCAGGGCAAATCTGCACAAAGCCTGTTCTGTGCTTCTCATCGGTGCAGTGACCTCTGGGTTTCGGAGCCTGTACGTTCCCCCCCTTCTCCCTTCATGTGCCGAGCACAGCACGGGCTAACGTGTTAGCACAGCATTTCCCTGGCAGGTTTTTAGAGGCAAAAAGAGAACAAAAGCATCTCTGAAAGCCTGGCTGAAATGTTTAGCTACAAGGAGGGAGGCCAGGAGCAGGGAGGGAAAGAATCTGCTCCCATGCCATCCCCATCCCCATGCCATCCCCGTCCCCATCCCCATCCCCATCCCCACCCCACGCGACTGTCCTGCTGCCCAGCACCCTTGAAGCCAGTCCTCAAACTGCAAATTGCCAAACACTCCCACGAGTATATTAACCCTGCTCTGATTAATGGTGAGGAGAGGGAAAGGCTCGTAATCCTCCAGGACACTTTTCATGATCTTGCTCTCCTCAGAGCATCCCTGATCCTCGGAGTGGCATCAGGAGTGACCTCTGCTCTGCAAGAAGAGCTTGGCTCATCTCCCCACCACTCGTGCTCCAGGTCCAAGCCCCAGCAGGATGTCAGAGCAGAGAGAGTGTGCGGGGACAGCCAGGAGGGCTCATCCACATCAGCCACAGCGCCGCTTCTGTCCCTGCCCCAGGCACAGCCAGGGACTGGGGTGAGCCAAGAGCTCCCTGGTTTCCCTTTCCAGCCCAGCACTGCTGAGACCTTTCTCTGGGTCCCGAGAACAGGCAGCAGGTCCTGGTCCTGCTTGGGTTCTGCTGGAGCTAACACTCCCCACCAAAAATCACTATAGGTAGTTTTGGGTCTGTTTCTCCCCAATTTAGAACAGTTTGAACATGAAACAAAGAGCAAGTTCCTCTTTCCTCTGCTCCATCGTTGAGAGAAAAGTTGGCAGAGCACAAGCTTGGGGATGGTGTGAGGGAGGGGAGTTCCCGGGGCCACTCAGCCACCAGCTCCTCCCTGCCCATCCTGCTTCTTTTTGCCACCTTGGACAACAGCTTTGCTTTCTTTTCCAATCCCTAAAATGTTCCTTTTGTCTCTCGGAGCATTACGCCAGACGTTGGTAGGTATGCAAAATTAATAACTGCATTTTAATAACTTGTGACCTGTAAGACCTGAGCAATTATAAACCTCATAGGGTTTTTACCGACCAAGTAAAAATTATATTCCATTTAAACATTCCTCATATAATATCCCCACTGCAGTCAGCATTTCAAGAAAAACAGTGTTACCAGTGCTGTTTCTCTGGCACCTAATGAGTTAGCTTTGGCTGGGGATCAGGAGTTTTTGACGGGTGTAGTTTACATTGACCACTCAAAGGCTTTAGATATTCTGGACCGTACCTTGTTGTTTAATGATATAAAGTTAAATTGGGGCCAGGGGGAGTGTAGTCAGCTGGTTACAGCAATGCTGGAGAAAGCGCCTTGAAACCCTATGCTCAGCCCTCCTCCAGAGGAGCAGTGTGGGCGCCTGGGGGAGGGACGGGGCTGGAGCAGGGTTGGGGACAGGGCTGTGTCCCCACCAGTGACAGCAGCCAAGGGACAAGGACTGAGCCTCTGGCATGACCCAAGGCTCTGGGTGCTTCAGGGATGCGTGGGGGGGACTGCACAGTGACACCCTCCCTTTTCACCCTTGCAGCATCTATCAACAGGGAAAATAATTTCTCCTTCAGCCTGAAAGTCCTCTGAAGTTTGTAAAAAAGTATTAACAAAGATGCCTCGCCTCTTGGATGTGAGCCTGAGGGAGGGACAGGTGAGGAGGGGCTGTTTCACCCCTCCTGGTTTAGCAGCTATGCCCACATGTGGAGGCTGGTAGCCCCTCTCGAAGGAGATATCAGACAGCGAATAGTCTGGAGAGCAGTGATCCAGAGATGGGAATGTGTAATTGCTGCCATAAAAAGGCTAACCAGAAGGATTTCAGCTTGGGAAGGAGGTGGGGGAGTGGGAATATGGGCAGGGATCAGTAAAAGTGTACGTGGACAAATCGAGTAGGGCCTAACTAGTCCCTCTGGTCATAAGACAAAAGAAGGGAGCACCCAGTGAAATCAAAGGGCAATAGCTTCTGATCAAACAAAAGTACAACTAAATCCTGGCAGCAGTCCTGCAGCTCAGCTGGTCAGTGGGAAACATGGTGGCCTGGGCTTGAGCCTCAGGGTGGGGAGCCCCTACACACCAGCTTGCCAGAACCAGGAGAGGACACTGGGGAAGCATCACGCTGTCTTCATTCTCTAACTCTTTTTTTTTTTTTTTGCAAGCCTGAGCACCAGCCACTTTCAGCTGGTTCATTTTTGGTGGGACCCATTACATACACTATTATGTACTTCTGATTTTATTTCTGTTTTACCATTAGTTCTTTGTTTGCCCATGAAAACGTATCATCATTCTCTTTAATATTATGTGTCAGGAGGAACAGATGCCAGCAGTGAAAACAAATCGAGAAAGTTCTTCCCTTATGCTCTACTTACACTGGATCATCTTCTGTCTGATTTGATTTCAGTACCAATATTTTTCCTTTTTACCCTTGTGCCATGCAAAAAATGTAGATACTAAAAGGGATGGCATGATTATGTTCCTGTGAATAATGTCGTGTTGATTCTGCTGTGTAGTACAAATAATTTATTTGAGTTAAAAAGAAATAGTATTGACCATTTCTGCCTGGCAAGTCTGAAGCTCATTTAGAATAATAAAAACTCACTTTTCAGCTGAGTATCCTGGAGTGTTTAACATTTCAGTTTTAATGCTGTGGCAAATGGGTCTCAAAAACTGCGGATATTCGGTGCCCAGGTGCTATAGAAAATCCTGCTAGTAGACTGTGCCTTTCCAAGTGCCTGAGTACCCAGGTGGCTTGCACAGCATTCAGCTTGGCAAGGGAATTAAGAGCAGAGGAAAAATGTCTTTTTCTCCCTTCCTGTACCTCCCTTATTAGCTTCTTTTTAAGGAATTATGGAAAAATCCTTAGCAGGTGGCATTTCACTCTATTGCTAAAATATATCAAGTTGTTCTTCTACGCCAAGAAGTGTTGGCTCCTTTCCTGTGGACGATGACATACTGCCCTGGCTGAGGTCTGTCCTGTGTGAGAATATGCAGAACCAGCTCATCCCATTAAATTAAAAGGAAAGGTTGGGAACCTCACGCTGCGTGTGTGTGTGTGTGGGGGGGTGGGTAGTGCCTTACTGCCGTGCAAATGCATAAAAGCAAAGGTGTAGGAGACATCAGTCCTGCGCAAGGGATTTGATTTGCTTAATTTAAGCAAAGACCCCAGATATTTGATTTAGACTTCCTGGGTGAAACTCTTCATGGATTTTTGTTCGGAGATTCATGGCACTGGAAGCTGGAAGCACATTACGTTAGGTACGCCTCATCTATCACCAGCCAATAAATGTTGCCCAGCTCATTTCTGTTTGGAACCTCATCACTTCTCCTTTGCCAAAGCACATCTTCCAGGCAGGCATCCTGCCTTTGTTTGAAGACCTCAGGAGATAGAATATTCAATTCTTCCTTTCCTAATGTGTTAATCACCTTCATCACTCAGAGCATGTGCTTTGTTTCCCGTTCAATTTAGCTGCCATGCAAACAGCCATTAGGTCTTGTTAGCGCATTATAACTAACGAGATTTTACTCTGGACTCGGTGGGACTGGCTTCTCATTTTCATGAAAGTGTTGCTGGTATTTTAGCATCTTATGACACTTCTCTTTGTGACCCTAAATTTTTTGCAAACTTCCGAAGAATGGTGAAAATCTGCTGGTTTGTCTGGGAACACATGATCAGTTAATTTTTGTTCAGACATCCAACTTGTTTCTTGGTCATGGTGTAATTGAATCATTAAAGTTGCCAAATTTTTCTGTATCGTGTCAACATATTAAAATCTGCAAGATCTGGAGCATTTCTGTATGATTATTTACGGTTATTTATTATTTAACCTAAAAACTCCATCTGGATCCTGATAATACTCTTGCCTGTTGATTCCAAAAGAGCTTGATGCTTGTTTGCTATCTAAACCTGTGATTGTAAAACATAAGAATAAAATGGGAGCAATTTATTTTCCAGATCAAATTTTCTCTCAGCAGGATTAAAACTGCCACAGCAGTAAAGAGTTTACAAACTCACTAAAGAACTGTAATAACTTCCCTTCTCACTGCCGGGTCAAGGAAAGGTAATACATGTTTCCAATCAGCTTTGAATTGAACTCAAATTGTAGGTTTTATTTCACTTTAATCCATATGTGAGTTCACGTTAAAGGTAAAAGAAATCACAGGACCGCAAACATGGAGTAGAGTTAATTAAATTCTGCAGCTCCTTTTGGAAGAAGCCCTGGATCTTCTTATGCATAAAGGCTTCCAGGGTGCTTCTGGGGGAAAGACCAACTGGGAAATGGCTTTACTGGTGCAGCAAGGATAACGGTGAATGAAGTTGTAGTGACCAAGTGAAGTACATTGAGAAAATCCTTGCAACGTTTGGGAAATAATTCTTCTTGCTGAGCTATCCTTCCCTTGCCACAGCTTCCTCCTCTCACCTTCTCCTCCCTGCCCCTGGAAAAAAAGAAAACGTAGCCCCACAGCTGACAGACACTGGGAGGACTCCGAGGAAACACGGCACATACTCGGCTCAGACCCAAACGAGATCTCTCTCCAAGGCAGTCCCTGCTGCAAATGCTGCTTTTAGAAATGATAAATGCCTATTAGTCCTCCTTCTCTGTTTCTCACTTATTGTGGGAATTGGTCTTTTTGGAGGGATTTCTGGTTTTCTGTCCGATCTTCTTTTAAATGTCTTCTGGAAAAGAGCTTCTACTAAGTGGGAGAGACTATTCACATGCTTAAATTTAAGTCTGCATTTCACTGTCTTGCAGAACTGGGACCTGAGCTCTGGCCACTTTGCAGAATCAAGTGCACTAAGCCCTTGCTTATCCTTTGGCAGGTCTCGTTCAGAGATGCAATGTGCAGACCTCAGCCCCTGGCTGCATGCACCTGGGAGGAGATTCATCTTGAAGCAATAAATGGTTATTTAACATTCTGGGGTTTTTTGTTGGCGTTGTTTATTTGTTTTGGTTTTGTTTTTTTGTTGTTTTTTGGGTTTTTTTTTACAGATGAGAAGTGCTCTTGGAGCATCTCCAGGATTGACAGCAGTCTTGATGTGAGTCAAAATGATGGTTGTGGCTCAACCCAAGATCTGCACATCACTGGAGACCCAGCTGGGGGACACGTCGGATGCACACGGCGGCAGGATCTGGGGATGAGAGGTGGCTGGTAAGTGCAGGGAAGGCAATGCACCTTGAATTCTGTGTGTGGGCATGAAACCGTGTCCTTACCAGCGTGCCAGGTTGATCAGCAAGGTACAAACCTTAGGAAAAATGTGTTTTGAATGTATTTTGTTGAATGGGGGGTTTCACTCCTTGTGAATGGTTTGGAAAGTTGAACGTTCACCAAACCACCCAACCACGAGAGCTCTCTCAATGCTCTGGTTTCTGGTTGCTGATGCTTCTGTCTAGAGTAACAAAGTGGAAGCTGCATCCGGCAAAGGAAATTTTTCTTCCCACGTGAAGCTGGTCGTGAAAGGGTTTTCTGACTAAAAATGAGTCGTGTTGCAGAATGAATTACACGCAGTGTGCGAGATTCCGGAAAAGCAAGCCTTCCTCAAGCACTAAAATGTGACATTTTAAAAATCTGAATTTTAAAATAATGCATCGTGCATTCATTTTACCTCATGCAATAACATAAAATCTCCCTTAACCAAATTTATTATTCTTAAGCTTCCCACAGAATATCAATGAGAATACGAGTCCCTTAAGCACCAAATGCCAGATGCAGTGTCTCCTGAACTGTTCCAGGGTGGCTTTAATAGGCCTCAGATCAGGCTCTGAGACATCATTTGCTGGGATGCCAACAGCAACTGGCCTTTCTGTATAGGCTTGGAGCTTCACCTTCTGCAAAAACACATCCACTCAGCAAAGGAGTGCTTCAGACCTTGCTGAGAACTGAGTTCATACCAGTGAGTTCTTCAGTTTGTCACAACCATTTTAATAGCAAATTCTCATTTTCCTGTATTGCCCTGCTCAGATGCTTGCAAGAGTACTTGAAAGTTATTTGTCCTCAAGGCCACAGAAATATGAAGAGGCTGTTTTCATAGATGTGCCTAACAGCCTTTCCCCTGTTTCTCGTCCTAGCTACTTAATTTCCTCTCCATACAGAAATGTCCTTGGCTATTCTGAGGTTCTGTTCCCTGAAGTTTCTTTGCTGGCAAACTCAGATGCTCGAGTGCTTTGTCTTCAGTGTTTAGAGGTGATTTCAAAGCAGTTCACCGCAATTCTCCTTTTTATATAAACACTTCAAAATTACTTCAGCAAACTGAAATCCTTGCGCATCAGCAGAACAGGTTTTAATGATGATATCTTATGTTCTGTGCATCCAAGTACCTTTGATTCGATAGTGTCCTTTTATATAACAAGCTTTTCTCTCTTAATAATTTCCTGACTGCAAATTCAAGCTTTTCTTTTGGACGAATATGGAGATACAAACAGAGTGCTCTGTTTTCTCTGGTAACACTTGAGTGTGTTAAAACAACAATCATTTTCTCATAAATGCTCATCTTGGAATGAGCCTGGTGAGTTTTTTACATTGCTTTGATCTGTAGAATTGTCCACTCATTGAAACAAAGCTAATTCAGCTCTTCCCAGTCCAGCTTTTATTCACATGTATAATTTTTTTAAATTTTTTTTTTTTTTCACATCAGTCACCTCTGGTTTAGTTGCATAAGTCTATCAGTCCAGGTTTGAGGCAAATCAGTTCCAGGTTTGAAGCACGAAGACTCTTTTGTGAAAACACCCATAACAACATCCACCATCCTTGGACTCGACAAAGGTGCAGTCCACCACCTAATTGCAGTCACAGCCTCTCCTCTTTATGCTGGTGACTTTCCTTGGTCATATTTTGGAGGTCAAATGCCAGGAGAAGGTTAATATCAGAAGGTTCAAGGCAAGCAGGCTGACTCCATATCCTTCAGCCTGAATCTGTGTGTGCTCTTGCGATGAACAGATCATTAACTCTGCAATGCAGCTGCTGAGAAAAGTCTTGAAATACTTCAGCTGTCCAGTCAGGGTGATAGCAGCTCATTAAAGCACAGTATCAGAGCCCTCTGTTCAGAGAGTTTGGAGATCACTGCTGTTTCTTCTTTCTGTTCCATCAGAACAAGGAAGGAAATAGAGCTCGGCTGATATTTTATGTCCTTGTGCAGAATGGGGTGACCCCAGAGTTGAAGCACTTGCAAAGACATGCCTGTCCTGTACAAAAGCAATCAAGATTACATTATCCAACACAGAAACCTCAGCGCACGTTGGATTAAACTAGAAATGGGCTTTCTTTCTGGGAGCTGCATTAGGAAGATAAACCCTGTATGTATCTGTAAGAGCTATGTGATATTCTCTAGCAAACTGAGATTTAAATTTAACATAGCAAAATCCATCCTTTTATTTCCTTCTTCCCCACCATTCCTGCAGCCTCCCACAGGTCGGGGCAAAGGGAAGGGGTGGCACCCAAACTGCTCCTGAATACGTCACTTCACATCAGTCTCCCCATCCAGGAAAGCCACATGAACAGCTGATGAAAGTCCTCTTTATGAGCTGATTATAAGTTTTGTCATTACACTGAGATGAATATGTCCATATTTTTGACATATGTTTGATCCAGGTGGGGCCCAAATCTTTAGAGATGAGAGCTAGATGCTGATGTCTGCAGTGCTTGCTCCTGAGCTGCTGAGGATGAGACTTTCTCCCATCGGTAGATCCCGTGTTTGTGCACGCAGTGGCTTATCCCTGTTACTGGTTATAAGCAACAGGCAGATAGTGGCTCTAGAGATTTTCCTGATGGTCATGACGGGGTTCCTGGAGGCAAAATCTAAGAGGGAAATTCAGTTATTCTGTGAAGAAATATGGCAGGATTCTGTATATGTCCAAGGAGTAAAGGAAAGCCAGCAAATGCATCTACCTGGGGTGTCCGCAGGAGATAAATTCAGCCTTGCTCTTTCTCGGGAGCGTTATGAATTATCGGGGATGCAGCAGGTATGTGTGGGCAAAGCTTCCAGTTGCCCATGCTCAGAGATGTGAGCTTGGTCCTTTTTCCCCAAATGGTCCGTGCTGCTGTTCCTGGGGGCTGAACAGCTCGGGGGGCGAGGGGAGCCCTCGCAGAGTGCAGCTGCCCCCTCATTAAAGCCGAATTTCACCCCCACAGCCCCTTAGAGCAGAGCTCTGGGATCTGCGCTGGCTGCCAACACGTTTCTGGGTGGAATTCCAGGTCTGGAGTGGAGCTTGCAAAGCCTTAACCATTTTGTGTCCTGGGTAGTAAAGAGAGGGAAGGGGCGAGGGAACTCCTTCTCCCAGCGTGGACCTGCAGCAGCCGCGGGCATCGGAGGGGCTCCAGCCAAAATCCGTGGTGAGCGGGGGGAGTAGCTGGCAGAGCATCCTTATCACAGCCCCTTCTTTCTGAAACATGCTTCCTCTCATTTAGTCCACCAGATTTATTAAGCTCGCAGGAGAAACTGCAAAGACCATCTGTTTTCCAGGGACTTTAGGGATGAGTGGAGCAGGGAGGAGAGGGTGGCTTGAGGGGTAAATGAAGGTCTTGCAAGTGCATCTGGTTTTCTTTGAGGGAAGAGTGGTTTTAGGCAGGTTCTTTGTCTACAGCTACAGATGATAAGCGATGTGGTGTATTTTAATGCATTATTGGGTGGTCGGATGTGACTGTAAGACCTGACAAGGCTTATTTCACAGATCATACAAAGATGTAGTGCTGCTCCTGCAGAGTGGGTCTGTCAGAAACAAGGGGGAGAAGAACAGGCAGGAGAACAGCACAAGGCTTGGCTGGGCACCAGGGAACTTGCCTTAAGTTGGACTTCTGCCTTAAGCAAGATTTTTTCTGACTTTAGAGTCCCTCCCTTCCCTGCTCCCAGGCTGACACATGGTTATAAAGAAGTAGAGCAAAAGTAGTTTAAACACAGAAAGGGTGATGCAGTGCTGAATTGGAAGGGCCATAATGGACAGAGGGAACTTAAGATCCAAAGAAATTATGACTTCCAAGGGTTAAAAACTGTTTTTTCTCTCTAATCTGCTGCCTCCAAAGATGACAGAGCAGAATCTGAGCTGTACGTCTCTGATGAGACTGTTGCCTTACAGAAGGTTGAAAACATATATTGTATTAATTTTCATATCATTTTGTCTGAAATGACTTGAAATATGTTTCTGTAACCAGCCAAGCTCGTTCTTAACTCTCCTTGCTACACATTCAGCAAGAATTTATAGGCAGTGTTAGAAGTATTCATATCCTCGCCTATTGTTCGTGCTGAAAGCCTCTGTCCTGGAAAAAGAATTGCACTTCCTAATGCTCATCCACAATGCTGTAAATCAGGAGCCGGGGTGAGCGCACACGCATCCTCTCCTGCACTGGCCGTAATGTTCTGGGAATGATTCTTTTTATGAATAAAAGCTACTTCTCTTATCTTGATCCCTCAATCATCTGGGGAGAGATCTGGTTTGGTGCCTTGGTGGAAAGATCTGCAGAGTTGAGTGGATGCTGTGAGATGTTTCCAGAGCGGGCAGAGTTCTTAGGCAGAAGCAGCAAGCCCAAACCTTACCCCCAGCCATGCAGACGGTCACATCCCTACCCCAACAGGCTTCAGTCACGCTGTGGGACTCTGTGCAGACACCCCGCATCCA
The DNA here is from genome assembly GCF_965140245.1 of Athene noctua. Taxonomy (NCBI): domain Eukaryota; kingdom Metazoa; phylum Chordata; class Aves; order Strigiformes; family Strigidae; genus Athene; species Athene noctua. Next base: position 20,707,219 of record NC_134048.1, on the reverse strand, counting down.
TCATGTAGTGCTGAGGGCTGGGAAGAAGACAGGGACCTGCTCATGGTGCATCTTGCAGCCTTCCCGACAGGGAGAAGCTCTCAGCACAGCCCAGAGATTCCTCTGCAGCCCGACCTTGGGTTTGAGCTGCCTTTTCTTCATTTCCTACAGTATCTCCCATCCCTGAGACGTGAAATGTAGCTGGCAAGCTAATCAAAGAAGATCATAGCTAATGAAGCAAACCCTGGGACGAGTGAGAAGAGGAAGAGATCCAGCCTGTGAGCGGAACATCAGAGTCGTGGTTCCCATCATTTTCATTCAATTGCACTGGACAAAGAAAGGGTAATTCTGCTCTCAGGGAAACTGGAGCAGCTCCACTGAAGTCTGCTCATTCCAGATTTACCTTGATGAATTTGAGAGCAGAAACTGGCCTGAAGTATGTATAAAAATTTATTAAAGCTTTGGGACAGATTGTACTTTGCTTGAGTATGTGGTGGGGGAGGGAGCAGGAATTTCCCTCTTCCTTCCCACAGGAAAATGCTATAGTCTCTGGCATTAAAAAATGCAGGACTTAGTACATTTATTTGCCCAAAATGACATCATCAAATGGCTCAGGGAAGGTCAATTTGAGCAGGCTGGAAAAGGGAAAAGGCAGCATTCAACCTCCATTCCCCAGCCGCTGCTTCCACATGTCCCAGTGTCCCAAAGAGCATCTTGCCCAGGGCCAAAAGGTGTAGAGACTCCACCTCCCCACACGTGGGTGTCTCATCCCTCCCAGTAACCTACAGGTAGATAGCAAAAATGCACATTTTGCTTATTTGAACATATTTCAGTATATGCAGGACCAGACCCTTCCTCAACCACAAGCACAGTTCTCCCAAATCCAACAGGCCCTTGGTCTTCTCTGTCCAGGAGGAGAATAAAACTCAGGGTTCTCTGGCCCTAATGGCTCGTTTGTCATCCCACAAGGGCAAAGAGGGGGAATGCTGCTTTTCCAAATATGTAGAAAGGAAATTAAGCGTAGTACTGAAAAAAAATACACAAAGACAAAATGATGGAGATGACAAATAATTCCCCGGACATCGCAACGCCCGGCCCTTTGGCTGATCCCAGTTTGCACCAATGTCCCTGGCACTGAAATCACAGCAGCTCTGCTGGCACTCCTCGTTCCCTGACCCCAGTGGAAACACCCTGGGGACGATGCTGGCTTTCTCCAAACCTGTCCCTGGAAGAGAAGATGAATCACGAAGGGGAGACGGAGTGAGCAGCGCGGTGGGCACCGTGCCTGTCCTCTCCGGGTGTGCAAGGGCTGGGGTGGTGGCGTGGGTCTGTGGGGAGCACCAGGGCTGTGCATCATCAGGCACAAGAATAGGAATACAGCGCCAGGTCTGTCACCCACTGGAGGTGTAATGCCGTATTTAGTGTCTTAAATAACTGTCTTCCCTGCGTTGTACTTGGAGGCTCTTGCAGGGGGAGAGGTGGGGGTGTGTCAGCCTGCAGCACCCATAGGGGCTCAGGAGGGTGCTGCGACACGGGATGCACGTGGCTCTGCAGGTGCTTCAGGCGGCAGGATCTCCATTTCAGTGCAGCGGGTTTTGAAATCCCCGAGGATAAACTGAGCTGTAAGATTGCAAGTAAACATTAGCTGTCCACACAGGAAAGCCATCTGCATTCACACAGAGGGACCTGCACGCACGGCTTGGTGCTGGGGCATACTGTCTGCTTCAAAATAGTGCCTGAGTTCATTTTGCTAAGAGATTTAACATCTTCTTTACGTCGCTGATTTACTTCCTGAGGAATAAGTAACATAACACATGCTACTCTCCTATTTCATGGTAATCCTCGCCCTTTGTTGTCAGAATACAAGCCAAAGGTGCACATTTTTCAAGGAATTGTTTGAATTACTTTCCTCATCCTGATTACTTTTCTTCACTTTTTCCTTCATCAACCATCCTTGGGGTATTAACCTTGTATTTATGCTCACATTAACCAGGGTCAGCATCAGAAAATGCTCTTGCTCTTGCTTTTGCTCAGCCACCTGGAGAAACAGAGGAAGGAGACAGTACCAGACATACACTAATTTCTAACATGTGTTTCCTGCCAGTACTGGCCTCGGCAGCTCAATCACATAAGTCACTGCGGGAATAATTGCCATTTGAGTACAGTCTTTGGATGTGCACGAGCCCGAGAAAGCTCTGCCATGGAGTGCGTGTCCTGGGGAACATCAGCAGGCTGAGAGCAAGAAGGAAGCCAGCCTTGGTACGGACTAGTAATTGGTGATGCTCAAAAGATTCAAAGTTTGGCTTCATCTGAGCTGCTTATGTAAGTTGGTTGAATAATAAATTGAAGCAGCTATAAATTGGGATGAATATTTATATCTGTGATAAAAACACCCTCTGTCTGAATATTAGAAGAGAAGCCTGGGAGGCTGGGCTTCCTGCTGGCCATGCTACTTCTGAAAACATCCAGCAGGATCAGAAATGGTTTGGGTTGCTTTCAGGGTTTTCTTTGCATGGAGCGGACACGTGAGGTCGGACTCGTGGACTTTTGGCTCTTGCAGTGCCCTGGGGTGGTCTGGGGCTGCAGCGTTTCCCTGGCCCTGAGCAGACGTGGCTTTTGGTTCCAATAGCCTAGTTCAGCTCAAGTGATGAAGGCGTCTGACCCTCAGTAGCTGGCACCCAGGGCCAGGGGTTTGGTGGCCTGGAAAAGATGCTGTCAAGGAATGAGATAATTCTGCGACTACTTATTCAGCCTTTGTCTGCAAATGGATAAATGATATCTCATCTTGGATAAATGATATCTCATCTAAGAAAGCTGCAGATGTCTTACCCCTTCTCTGCACGTCTGTAATTTTCATTGCCATATGTAATAACCCTAAAGCCTAGATGGAGTAGGATTTTTCCGAAGTGTTTTGCTTTGGCCCAGCTTTTGCCCTCGCTGGAGCAGATGGGAGTTTTACTGTTGACTTCAGTGTGAACAGAGATTGGGTTTGGAAAACCCAGCAGTCTCCTGTGACAATTAGGTCACGGCGTGTGGTGGAGGCTGTTTTCTGCCTGCTGAGGGAGGGATGTGTTTAAGGATGTGCCCAGTTCAAACTCATTGGAAGTCCTGATGACTTCAGAGATGAACCTGGCCAGGAACACTGTGCAAAAATGAGTCTATATTCCTCACAATCTTGGAAAGGATAATGCTGTGGAAACTTTTCTGCCATTCAGAAATGAAGGCAGAGCAGCCCCAAGCCTGATTTCTCATGCCAGTGAGTTTTCTAGTGCTCATGTCCCCCCCATGCCTGCCCTCTCCCATCTCTCATGCCCTCCTATAATTTGTGAATCTTTTAATCAATTTTATCCAGAATGGGCAAACAGTAAGAAAGCTCAGCGATAGTTAAATTCTTAAAAGTTTAGGAGAGTAGAAAGCAATGTTTATACTGACTGAGAAACGTTACAGCACCGCCTTATGCGGGAGATACTCTGGAGTCCCCTTGTGTAACCAACCCCAGAGAAGACTCCTGCTTCACCTTTAAAATCAATCACAAGAAAAAAGGTGTGGAGAGACCCAGGCTTTATTAGTTTTGCTGTTCACAGGCTAAATTGCTTTTTAAAATTCATGAAGAAGTTAATATTTTGATTTCTAGCTTCTTTTTTTTTTGGGGGGGGGGGGGACGGGGAGAGGCAGTTTTTAGCAGTGGGAACTTGGTTTCTTCTAAAGGTCCTGCCAGATCACTGGGGCTGTAATGCCAGAACCCTTCCCTATTGCCAGCTGAGGAAGCTGCTGCTTTCAGCTGCATCCTTTGCAGCATCAAGCAAGCCCCGAGCAGGGGATGCAGGACCTGGTGAGCTCCTGCCTGCCCCAAGAGCTTTTCTCACACCAGTGTCTGCTTTTGGAAAATTACTGTGTACACCAGGAAAACCAAGGGCTGAAATTCTAGGGCTCCGTAGGGGGAACCAGCTTTACCAGGTTTTCCATTACGCTATTTGTTACATCTTCTCTTATTTCAGTAGATGTGAAACCTTTTTCTGGAGGTAAAAGGATACTGTTGGAAACGGGGTATTGGAGGGAAGCCCTTCCCCACCCAGCTCTGCTCCCCAGTCCCCAGAGCAGAGGGGATCACGAATCACTTCTGACTCTATTTCTTCCATGCAGTAATTCCTAAATAAGCGACCCTTCTTTAAGCTGCCTTTCTTGCTTTTGCAGTTTCACTCCTCCTTGCTTCACTTCAGGGACTATGAAGCCATTTTATGGCTTTTCTTTTTCCTAATTTGAGTTTTGGCCAGTGCTGCTCCTGTGGCTTTCCCAAGGTACCTGAGGTCTGGTGTAAATTCTGTTGTGGCTCCATCCCAGCTGCTGTAACACCGTTTCTTTGCTTGTCATTCCCTTTTTCTGGGGTTGTGTATTTGGAGGACTGAAGGAACAAGGGACGTGGATTGGGAGGGGACCTTATGCCCATCAGAGCTGCTCACTCTTTCCATCAGGTTGCTGGGCTTGCCCAGCCAGTGTGGCTACCAGAGCAGCTTTTTTCTTTCCCTGTTTCAATAAGCTGGGAGCTGCAGCCATTTTTTTTCAGTTTTGTGGTAAATATTGTACATGCTGGGCGCCTCATAGGTGTGTAACAATCCTGAAGGCTAATCCTTACGTAGTGGTCTTCCCCAACAGATCTCCGTGCAGAGAGTTGGCATCTTTGCTTTTGTTCTCAGTGGGGAAACTGAGGCACGGAGTAGTTCTGTATGACACAGAGGCTGAGCTGGGGACAGAAGCGAGGTCTCCTGCATGCTGATGCTCTGTGTCTCCTAAACCACACAGCCCAGAGTGTATGATACAGTCCCTGCTTGGATGCACGAGCCTCCCCCTTGGCAGCCACGGAGCCAGCAGGGCTGCTATTAGCCAAGGCTCGCTCTCGATTAACCTTGTGACCAAGGCTTGCTGCACACCGAAATCCTCAGCCATTTTTTAAATGCTGTCTGGCAGTTATTCTTTATGGGCCACCGAGCAGGGCTTTCCCATGTTGGGTCAGTTCTTAATTAGCGAGGTTTGCTCTGACCTGGTTTTATCAGCCCGAGTTAAGGCTTTGCTTTCAGCAGCAGCTGAGTGCTGCCGTAGGGACACGCAGGGCTAGAGCGCAGGCAGCGACGGCTGGGGACGGCGGTGGGAGGCTGGGCAAAGGCAGCAGCATTAAATACACTCAAAATCCTTTCTCTTTTCACCTGTAGGCCTATTAAGGTATAGCCTGAGCCAGGGCTGTGCTGGCTCATGGACCTGGGGAAGGGCTGATACAGCCAAACAGCTGCACATTCCTAGCGTGGGTTTAAGCCGTCGCTGGTCAGGATTTTAAAGCCCTCATTTCAAGGCATATTCAAACCTACAGTTACTCTTTTATGTCCCAGCATCTGTCTGTGATACGGGAACATTGTTTATCACTTCCACAGTGCTCTGGTGTTGCTATAAATCCCCAGCACTTCATCCGAGCCTTTTTCTGAAGAACAGGTTGACCAGCCCCGGCTGCCCCCCATCTCCACCTCTCCAACGCTGGGGTTTTATTTCATCTGCATTCCTCCTACAACTCAGCCTTTAAAAAGCCTTCTTTCCTACTTCACTGTGAATGGGTGAGATGATTACATTTTACTCTAGTTCTTTTCATGTTTCAGCCTGTTTTCATAACCAAATAAAAATATCTGCTGACATGAGCCTCCTAGTCCCCGCATCTTCCGTGGGGACACCATGCTGCATCCCCTCGGTGATATTCACACTTGTTTCCCTGGGTGTGGACATACAGCTTTGTCATCCTGGGTTTTGTCTCAGTTCCCCAGGCTGACCCCAGTAATGAGAAGTTAATTATTCCCAGTGGCAAAAATGTAGGGTCAAAAGCTGCCGCTCCCCCCAGGTGCGACGTGGCCATTCCTGTTGCCCCATGGCAGCCACGGGGCACTGCCTGCGGATAGGTCTGTGTAGGGGCTGCTGGTGCTATTTAATCAGTTGTTTATCCTAAAACCAATATATATATGTTCCTCAGTGTTTGCCCAGGAGCAAGCAGATTTTCACTGCTGGAAATTCAGCCCATGGATTGCCACTGCAGCAATTCAGCACCGGTCACAGAGGAGGTGGGAGAGGAATGGGTTTTGCTAAAAATAAATGTGAGAAGGCTGGCTATCAAGACCTTTTCTGCCTTACATTGCCAGCTTGAAAGGCTCCACCTCACATCATTCTTTCCCCTCCAGGCGCTGGCAGCGGAGGGGTACTGCCCTCCTGCCCGCAGACCTGGCCAGGTCCCTGCTCCCCGCGCCGGCACAGTGTCACCCCCCGCCATCCCTCTCACTTTCAGTGGTCCCTGGCACAGCGGAGGGACTCCCTCCCAGTGTGACCGGTTGAATTTCTTGAGTGAATGGAGACACGAGAGCCTACGCCTGTGTTTTTCTGCCGCGTCGCACGGTTCACAGCTCCGAGATCAGGAGCACCAAAGTGATGACACAAAACTGGCAGCTGAAACGTCCTCGCTCCAGAGGACCCAGGACCTCTGCGCGGGATTTCTGCGCAACCCAGGGATTTTAGTTTCATTTTTACTGTAACTACCTTCTATGGTCCATAAACTATATTGTTTTCATTTAATTCTGGGAACATAATGAATTTCTGTGGGCTTGTTTCCTGTTCGGTGTAATATCTTTGCGAGATGTGAGGTTTATTTCACAAGCTAGTTATAAATTTACTCAAACTCCCAATTGTTTCATCTTGGGAGCAATCAATAAAAAGAAACATGAGGGAGATTTTAGACCCTTCACATCCACTGAAACTCAGGGATGTAAATCCATCGTCTGACTTTTTTTTTTTTTTTTCCCTGAGTGCTGAGTAACGTTGGAAAAATGTTAAATCTCATGCTAGTACCTCAGTGTGCCTATGTAATGGCCAAAGTGTGAAATTCTCCCTTCTTTACCCCAAAAGAGTGTTCAGCATAAAAAAGCACATTGGGTGTTATGAAAAAGCAATGAAAAACTGCCAGAAATGGAGGGTGTATTGGTGTCAGGGTCCATTCCCTGTACAACTGTCCTTCATGTCATGCCCTTATCTCAGCTCAATCTACTCTGCCTCGTCACAGCATCAAAAAGTGTAATATTTTTCCCTCAGTTTCCTGAAAACTTGATGAAGGCCATAGGATAAAAGCTAACCTTCCTGTAGCTAATCTGTAGCTGGCCCTTCTGTGCCTCCTAGCTGAACTACCCAGATTAAAGCTAACATCTGGCTATCAGCAAATAGATTTAGAGCAGCAGATATATATTTAATTTTCTAGATTTATCCCCTTTATTTTTTTGCCAATAGTGAGAACCCTAGGAGCTGCCGAGAGCTCTTTTGAAAAGCTTGCCAAAAAAATGCCTAATTTCTCTTCTCACTTGTGCAGGCCAGTTGGAGATTGCTGGCAGTGTCAGTCTGGCATAAATAAAAGGAAAATCAGGCACAGGCTCCCCGGGTCACCAAGAGTCGCCTGGGAGACTCCCCAGCATCCTGGTGGTTTTACACTCAGCCTGGGATTGCTGCTTGTGCCATCAGGTGATGCTCAAGGACAGGTTAAAAATATCATCACCCAGCCAGCTTCTTTTATAGCCACATTTCCTTGGTTTTCTCCTCAGTATTACATTTCTAAAAGAGTTTGCAGCTCTTTTATCAGTGCAAGTGCGCGTGTGCTCATGTTTCAGTGAGCTGGGCTGATGATGGGGTACTGGCGTAGGAAAGCACATAGGTTGGGGTGCAGCAGAAGCAGCCCCAAAAAAGCCCCTGCAAATTTCCACCAGCCCACTTGTTGCCTGTAGGACCCACTGGTGTGCTAAGACCCAGCTGGTCGCTGCATTTCTGTCCCATTTTTCTTGCCATATCCATGCAGAGCAACTATTAAACAAGAATTGCATTTTGCCTGAGCTGTATTTATTTTTTTGTTTGAAGGCAGAGCCCAGAAAACTTGTGGGGTTTTGTTTGTTTGTTTGTTTTTGTTTTGTTTTGGGTTTTTTTTGGGTTTTTTTTTTTTACTGGAGGTTATTTTGCTCTGGTTTCTGTCTCCTTTGCTGATTTTGAACACTTCTCTTTCCCTTTATTGCTGTGTGCTAAATGCAGAATCGACAGGACCTGCTCATGAGATGCAAGAAGCAAGCATGGCTTGTGAAACAGCAGCAAAACCTTGAAAAGTCCCCGCTCCCACTCTCTTGAGATGACGTGATGATTGAACGAATGCTCTTCATCCATTCCAGTTCAGTGAACTAAACTCACATGAACTGTTACTGAAGCAAACTGTTGAGTGGGCAAGGAATTAATTTGCAGGAGAAAATTCTGCATCCAGGTGTGTTGCCAGCCCTGTGGTGCTTTAATAATAAACCAGGTCTTGCCACTGAATTCAGGTGTAATTTAGGATGTGGTGTTGTTAGTTAAAAGAAGAGGAGGCTTTTATTATATCCCTGCACAGCTGATGAAGCAATTTGTGTTGATTTTATGTGGTTTTGCTGTCTGCCTCTCAGCTCAGTTTAAACCTCCCAGCCCTAACGCTTTGTGACGCAGCAGCAATCTGAAGCCGCAGGAGCTGGATGAAATGTGGACGTTCGGGGTCCAGTGTCTGTAAAATTTCCCAGTGCAGTTGCATCAACAGCCTTAGGGGGCTCTGAAATTCGAAAAGAAAGGCCAGAGATCTTGAGACCCAGCAGTTAGCACTGGCCTTTGACCTCTTCAAGCCACGTATCCTCCATCATCCCTCGGTGAGACACCGGGATGGGGCGAGGCAGAGCATGACCCCACTGCCGAGCACCCAGCGTGGGACGGGTGCGGGTGGGAAGATGAAGATGGAGCTTCAATCATGGGGTTTAACTGTCCTTTGCCCCCAACATGTGCTCCCATCTCCCACGCTGCCTTCTTCTCGCTAGGCTGGGAAGGGGATAAGGGATGATGGTGAGGTCGGGCTGCTCGTGTGTGTGCAAAGTCTGACACGTGGATTTACACACCTCGTCTAGAGAGCTGCAGAACAGACACCCGCCTGAAATGTAGATCCAGAATAACTGGGGAGTGAGCCTGGGTGTGAGCACAGATGTGGAAGCGTTTAATTCTTATTTTCTTTTTCAATTTTGGTTTAAAGCGTTTGTTATCTCAAGGGGGGGGGGGGGTGTGGGGTGGAAATAACCCAACAACAGGCTCGCTTCTTCTTATTTTATTTGTGTTTAGGAGATGTCCCAGCACACAAGCTGTCATGGAAACGCGAAGGAGCATGAAGAAGCAGAGCTGGTTCCTGAGCTGCATCCCCAGCATCATCCCTGCGGGCACGAGCGGCTCTCGCTGGGGACCTGCCCTGCGCAGCGGCAGCACGGGCAAGCGAGGGGCTGCAGCTCCCTCATCCCCCCTCATCCCACCCAGCTGGTGGACAGGGGGCTCATACAGCTGCACACGCTTTCCCTCAGCGCTGCTTCTCCCGGAGAGGTGACAGATTTGTTCATTTGCTTAAAAAACGCTCATTAACTGGAGGCGGTGTGAATCTCGCGTGCCAGGTCCGTGCAGGCAGCATTTGTTCTGTAGTAATTTGTGCTCAAATTAAAATCACCAAATACACAATCTAGTTCATTACGGTGAATCCAGGGAAACCAAAACCTTTAGGAAGCACATTTGGGGGATGATTCAAACCCACCTTTGTGCTTGGCTCGGACTGTTCCGTCTCACCCTGCTCAAGCTGCCAAGACAGGCTCGAAACGCAACGCTGGGGGCTTTGTTCTTCCCAGCAGTCGAGGAAACTCCATGGAAAAGCTTTTCACCTGGTGTTTTCCTGCTTCCATTTCCAGTTCTGTTCAAGACACACGGCAGGGAAGGTACCTGACAAAATCACTGTGGGAACAGACCCGGGGCTGGATCAGTTGGATGTTTCAGTGGAAATTTGGACCTGAATCCTGATTTCCCACTCTTCTGGCTGAGTTTCCTTCAGCAATTGCAGTGTTGTTTGGGGTTTTTTTGCCTTTTCTGAGGGGATTCTTTGTAACCTGACATTCAAATCCCAGCCTGCTGCTCTGTGGAGATGCTTGTCCCTCACAGGACAGGGCAACTGCTGCTCTGCACCACATCTTCTGCCCGGGGCCACCCACGGGATGCTCCTCCGTGAGTGTTTACAAGGAGTTTTCTTACGGAGAAAGATCTTCCCCACCAATAATAATTAGATCAATTAATGCCCAGAAGTGCAGTGATGGGCACCAGGGTTCCTGCACACCAGGGTCACATCCTGGCCCTACTGACATCAGTGGCAAAATGCTCCTACCCTGGGTACGTTTCACCCTGCTTTCATGTTTTACTATTCCTTATCCAATCCATCAATTTCTTAATCTTCCTTATTCCCACCCAACTGCTTTCTCTTCTGCCCCCCAGTATGTTCGTTTTATGCATTTATGCCCCTGATCTGGTTGTGCAAATGTCTCTTCTGTTTATAGCGGGTCCGCAGTAAATCAAACCTCCAGCTGCGAACATGGGAAGCTTTGTGTGGCAGCGGGAAATTTGGGTCCTTTCTCCCTCCCCCAGCCTCTGCCTCATTTATATCTGCAAATCTGTGATCTTGCCTTGAAAGAATCTGTAATGACTCATTGCCTCTCCTGGACCTACTGCCAATAACACAGTTAGTTATAACCAGTTAATTAACTGGAAAGTCTAATTACTTAAAATTCAGCCCTTTCCTGGGATTTTGCTGTTGCAGGAGAATGCCAAATAATAACTGTGCTTTTCAATATACCCTCGTTTTATTTTTCTTGGGGAACATACAAAAGTTATGTGTAAATATTTCTTTCTCCAGTGAGCGCACTTTATTATCCCTTTTCCTTTAGCTTTCATTAAAAACTGCTCCCACCCCTTCTTTAACTTGAACATATAAATAAATAACGCCTGATTCAAACAACCTCAGTCATAAAAACCTGCTTGAAAAGAATCTCAGGCAACTACCACATCTGGAATAATAGTCAACATATTTTAGAAAGAGACTTCATTTTTCTCACACAGGATACTAAATCATGATGGCTCCATGTGCCAAAAATAACACAGTGGGATATGACTATGGGAGGACGTGAACCTATAATGAGGTTCAATAAAGTACTAATCTTATGGGGTAATGCAATCTGGTTTGCTTTTGCTTAAAAAAAAAAAAAGCCCGTGTGTGTGTGTGAGTGTGTGTGTTGTTCATACACGCTGGTGTGCTTTTTAAACAGGGTTCTGGTGTCTTCTTTCAAACTCTCTTTGCTGTTTTGCAATGCAAATAAATATTTCAAAGCTCATTAGTTTGGTCCCAAATTAGCCTCATTCTGGGAAGGATGACGGATTCCACCTGCCCCATCATTTCAACGCAGGAAAATCTAATGGGACAATCTACTGTTGTGAGAGAGGAAGAGCTTTACCGTTTACTGAGCATCTCCAGAGATGATCAGCGGTGCAGCACGATTTCTTCAGGTTTGACATGATCCCTTTTGCTCCAGTTCATCTCCAGTTAGAAAATGAACCCCTAATTACAGAGACGGGTATTCAAATTATTCCTGAACTTGAGGAAATAAAAGATGAGTCCCTTTTTGCACCACAGAGCTGAGGCAGAGGTGAAGGTGACAACAAGAATGAGAAAAATGGAACAAAACTAACCAAAGAGCAGCTCTGAATTACAGAAAACTAATTCTGAAGACCCATAACCTAGAGTTGTAGAGGGAAAGGGGAAAATTCCTATTCCTTCAGATATTTTTCTCTCCATAGTGGAGGAAGACTGGCAGGGGTGGTCGTGTGCCCACTGAGGGGTGACAGACTTTGTCCCCATTTTTCTAGAAACCCCTTGCCCTGGGAATATCCTCCACCACCCTACATCTGGATCCTGCAGGGTCCTGCCGTGCAGCGGGCAGGCTCTCTGGCCCTGGAGGATGATGCCAAGGGGGTCACACACAAACCCAGAGTGGAGGATCCCATCTTCCTCTTCCTCCCCTTCCCTCCCAGTTCTTGCAATCCCAATGGAGGAGGCACTTTGCTTCCAGCTGTTGTGAAAACAGTGAAATAGCTTGGCCAGGTCACCCTGCTGGGCAGGGGCAGAAATGGGAATGAAACCCAAATCTCTGGAGCCCCGTCTAATAGATTACTGGACATTTTTAGCCCACAACATTCTTCCTTCCCTCCTCTGACTTTATCCCCAGAAGGCTGGTACAAATGTTATCCAGCGCTTGGGTTTGTTGTGACACCAGAAGACATGATACATGGATGCTTTGGCTTGGGGAACGCTGTCCCAGGTGACTTTTGTCAAACATAACTCAGCCTTTCTCCAGATATCTTGATCGCAAATATAGTGCCAGCCCTTCTGAGCAACGTATTTACTACGCTGTAAATAAATCTAGCTTCAATTGATATATTTTTTGCCATGTAATCAGTCTGCTTTCATAAAAATTCACCTCTCTTGGCATTCATTCACATGTGCCTTACAAATGTGCACGCTGTATTGAATCAGATGTGTGGGAAATATATATTTTTTCCATATGGATCCCAATATACTATAAAAGGTTTTCCCCTGCCCCCCCTCTCCCCTCCTTGCAGTCTCTTGAGGGCATATATCATAACAATTGAAATCTGATGAGAAAATAAAAAAAATGCTTGGTGTTCATATCTTCCAAGTAGTTTTCCAGAGTCCTGCTGCTGAAAGGGACATAAATCATCAGCAGCGCTCAAGTGATGTTGTTACCTGAATATACAAAACAAAACACGCTGAGTTTCTTGCTACTGGAAAGAGGAAAGTATTGCAGCCGCATAAATATCTTGAAATTGTTTGTCATTCGGGTTATATTTAATCAGAGAAGTTATGCATGCTAGAAGAGACAGTAGCCAAAAAAAAGGGGTGCAGCCCATTGCAGACATCTACCTGGCATGAGGAAGGAAAGCTGGAATATTTCAGTTCTTTTCTACCCAGGGTGATGTCCAACCCCCACATGGCTGACCCAAACCAGCATTGCCCAGCCCTGAATGTGCTTCCAGACATGCTGGTCCCTGGCAGCATCCCATGGGATAAAACAGGGGCAAGAGCCCCGTTAGCAGGTGCTGTAAGACACTTGCTCTGAACCCTGGCACCAAGGGAAGGGGACAGAGCAGCCAGCGAGAGCTTTCTTCAGGCTCACAGAGCCTCCAAGGTCCTGCAAGCATCCTCCTGGCATGTGGCCTGCTCTAACCAGTCCTCTTGACAAAATAAAACTAGTTAAACCAAAAGAAATAAAATAAGAAACCTTTCAAAAAAAAGAAAAAAAAAAAAGGTCACCTTCTTTTCTTCTATGTTATTTTTGTAAGTGAAACATCTAAAAATGACAGACCCAAAGACCTCTGGATAGTTTTGCAGACAGTCAAAAAATAGGTGATAACTTATGAAAATACCGTCCAAATCATTCCCTTCCTGCCTCAAATTTTGAAGTTATACTATTAATCAAAAAAACCCAAATGCTTTGAAAAGATCCATCAGGTTAGTGGGTGTGATGAATACATTCCCAGAAACCACACTCTGCTGCAGGATGTGCTGTCAGCCTGGAGACGAGGATAAAACCTGGCACTGAGTTATAATTTGTGAGTGACAGCAGTGCACGCTGTGCAGCGCCTCTGCTTCCCGTCGCAGGCAGGTTGAGCATCCCACGCTTCCGAATCTGTCCCCTCCGGCACATGCAGGGACACGGGCTGATTCAGGGTCTTGTTCCTGTCTGGAGAAAATCAGCAGCAGGACTGGGAATAAAACCCATGTCTCCTGATCCCATCCTGCTTACGAGCAGCACAGTCTTCCTCTGACACGGTGCAGGGGGGTCATGCAGCAAGAAAAGAAGAAAACCAGTCTCCTTCCAGCAACTGTGGGGCACTCACTGGTACACTGTGGCATCTCTTCTCCCCACGATGTGCCACCTTCATCACCGTAGGACGGCTCTGGAGAAGGGTTTGTTGATGAGCAGGAGGATGAGGTGGCTTTCCCATGCTGCAGCAACAACTCCCGGCTTTCTGGCTCCATCTTCTGGAAATGAGACAAAACGTAGATTTATCAAAGCCTGAGTTTTTATAATAAATTTATAACAACGCCCTGAAGGATGTCTGGCACAAACAAATCCCTTTCATAATGCATCAGACTTGTAATTAACCTCCACAAAGTGCCTCTGCGAGAAAAAGAAATACGACAAGAGGATATCGCAGTGGTGAAATGAAACCCAAGCTACAGGTAAGGAGCAGTCAGTGAAGCATTTCAGGGCTTGACCTTGCAGCGTGGCCGTGGGTTTTTTTGGATGGATCAGGCAGCACAGGCAACAAGGAAACAGCATTTTCTGTCTCATTTTTAAGTCATTCCCCGTTCAGTATGGGAGAACGGGTGGATCCAACACATCAAGGTGCTCTGGCTGCTCGCTGGCCTTTCAGTTAGAAAAAATGAAGAGAAATAGCTGAGGAAGGATTTCAGGGCTTGGCTGAGCAAGGTTTGGTGCTGGGACTCGGTGCCAATGACACTGGGACCAGGACTGTAACCCAGCTGGGACCAGTGCCAGTGACACTGGGACCAGGACTGTAACCCAGCCTCTCCAAACGAGCCAATTCAGCAATCCCAGCTTTCCAATGCCATCGGGCTGCTCGGCCTCAGCATGCCAAGGATGGGGCATCCCAAGGGCACAAATCATCAGCCCAGGCTTTTTGGTGGCATTTCCCCCCACCCTCCTCCCCCAGTGTCAAGATGCTGCCGTTGTCACTGAGGGCAGGCTGTCCTGGGGTGTGCAGGGCCCGGGGGACAGGGGTGCTGGCCCTGAAATGATGCTGCCAGTGTTGCTCTAGGGCCTGGAGAGCAGCGACAGAGCTTTTTCTCCCCTGTTTAACTGGGGGAACTGCCCTGTTAGACTGGCAGAGCTGGGATGTGGCGGGGAGCAGAGGGACATGGGGACTGAGGGGGCAAATGTCCTGCTCGCCCGGGGCACCCACACTCCTGCATGTGTCCCAGGAGCAGCACTGCTGCAGAAAACGTTTAGGATGCAGAAAATTTTCCACTGCTTTATGCTCGCTGTCTGCAAAGCAGACTCCCCCTGTGCTACTCACTTTTTTGGCTTTAATGCCACCAAATTTAGGTTCCTGTGCACTGGCCATGGGTGCTGCTGCTGCAGACGCTTACTTGGGATGCTCTGGCTCCGGTGTGACACGGAGGGCAGCCAAGCACAGGCCCCAGGAACACAGGTTTAAAAGATTCAGGTCACTCCTTTTTTTTTTTTTTTTTTTTTTTTTTTTTTTCTGGGAGCGCATCTTGGAAAATCTAAGCCCTCTTAGATGTACTAATTAATTTCATGTGGCCACTATAATTGCACAGGAGCATCTTTCCCCCTCTCAGGGCTGCAGTGCCATTACACAACCCGCCTCGGGGCACTCAGCAAAGAATTTTTTACTCATCTTCAGGGAGAAAAAGCCTTCCCCCATTTCCCTTCCAGTTTAGCTTTGTGCCGGAGGGTGGTGCTCGATCCATACTTTGCTGCTGCTGCTGCTTCTTGAGCTGGTACCTGGGTGCAGAGGCGGAGGGGGGGTGTTTGTGCCCCCGGGGGGTGCAGGCAGTTCCTGCCCGTTCTCTGCCGGCTCTGCCGCTTCAGCAGCACCAACAACCGCTTGGGTTGGAGCATTTGGGGAATATTCAGTTTAAACCACCTCTGAAGGATTTGAATTTGAAAGAGCGCTGCGTGCCTCTGCAAAGCCAACCCTTGAGGTGGAGTCCACTAAAAATTAAGGCATAAACAACCACAAATATAAGAGTCTATTAATTTCCTTCATGCAACGGGCTCCTTACCCTGAGCAGGATTCACTGAGTTTGGCCTGTAAAGTGTTTTTAACGATTTTATTTAACTTTCTATACTTTGCTTGCCACAATCTTCTGTCTCATGTTAATCAAAAGTAAATTTGAGGATATTGTAAGTATTAAATAGCTTCAAGATTATTATTTCAGGTTTTTAAACTGTTACGTGGTTAAAAACCTCAGTATGAAACAGGTCAGGGGAAGAGGTTGTTATACGTTAGATAGGTTTCTTGTCCTTCACGCGGGAGGAGCGATGGTGTTCCGTAGCCCGAGCAGGAGCTACCAGGAGCAGAGGGGCTCCTTGGGGAGCGCAGGATCTGCTGGCTGCAGGGTGCAGAGCTGCAGGGTGCAGGTCCCCCCTCCATTCCCCGTCTCCTTGCAGCCCAGCACCACACGCTGCTTCTGCAGGATCAAAGTCTTGAGCAGAACAGAATAACTTCAACCGCAGAAGCACTTTTCCAAATTTCAACTGATTCAACAAAGGACGAGCAGAGGGTCTGACTTTTGGGGCCAGGAGCTGTTTATTTGCCCCCCCCCAGCAGCGTTTCAGTGGCTCCAAGGACATCCCCATCACTCTCCAGCAGAGGCAAAAACTGCCACATGGTCATGCATCCTTATTATACCCATCAGAGTAATTAGATAGATTATTAACAGTTATCCTATTTAAAATTCAATACTTACAGTGAAATGTTTGACACCTTGAGCAAGTAGCAGTAGACTTCCATGGCTACGCTACTGCTGCATTACCCAGATGTTGGTCCCGAGCCACCAGAAGAGACACATGAGTGAAGTGAAGCACATGAGCACTGATGCTCACCGGAAAAGCTGCAGAATGAAATGCTGAAATTCCCAGAGATACCCCAAAAATGTGCACATTGAATTCCCAACTGTTTTAAATGGCTGTGGAAATCTAATCTCACAGACATCTTGAGAGTCTCACCTCTTTTCCCCACTTCCTTGCCTCTCCACATATAAATCTTTGTCTCTGGCTTTCTGGTGTGTGACTTATGATTTTTAAATGCTTGTTTTGGCAATGAGCAGTGGTGGGATGTTTCAGCTTTGCTTGGAGCCTGGAGCAGGACTCTCTCCTTGGAGATAGGTTTAAATGTGAGGGACTTGGCCAAGAACTTCATGGTAGAAATCGCTATTCTCCAAAGCAGGACTCTTAAGGAAGAAGCCAGGAGGCCAATTTGGACATCTGTATGGGTTTTGACTGAGATAATTGTAAGCCATGGGATAGTGACCTGAGCAAACAGCAAAGCAAACCACAGATGATCTGATTAGTTTTCTGCCATGGACATTTTATCTGTATGTTCAACACAGAGTGAAAGACCATTCTTCAAAGGCCCAAGCGTCTTTGGGGAAATCTTCTGTCATTAGTACCCATGGTGATGTCAGTCAAGCCATAGCCCGGCTCCCGGGCAGAGAAATCCATCCCCTGTCCCAGTCAGCTCGTGGGTGAGCAGCTTTCTGCAGGATGCTCACAGCAGATATGATTAGATTGCTGAGCAAACATTCACTTGCTGCTGGGAGGCACTTTGAAAGCCTCTCTCTATCTCTTTCCTTCCTCAGGGGTAGGAGAGCTTCCTTCTCCTTTTAATGACATTCTTAGGCAGATTTGGGAGTCTTGTCATCTTGGAGGGAGAGAGTTTATGTTGATATTAAAATGCAAGTGTAGTTAAACATTAATTCTGGCCATTATGAATAATAAAGTGAGGAAGTGAAGTATGACTACTGCACGTCTTTTCAGCACTTAGAGATCTGAATTTGACTATAGCAAAGGGGTTTGAATTTCTCTTAGCTATGGCAACATAACTCAACCCAGCGTGACGCGGTCGGACTGCAGCAAGGTTCGTGCATTGTGTGGGTACGGAGACTGAAGGTTACACTCTTCGAGACCATCATGGGATGGTAAAATTCTATTTAGCATTTATTAAATCAAAACAGCTTTCTAAATCCCCAGCAATCCTTTGGCCATGTAATAGTGGGCTTACATTTAGCATGGACGGCATCTGCAACATTTCAATGTTTTCAGCATTTAAGAGCTGAAAATGACTTGGGATTATTGTGCTCACAAACCATGACTGCAAGGAAGGACAAAAGAGAAGGGAAAAGGCTGGGCGTTATGGGCTGGTAGTCACAGCCAGCCTGGTCTTCTTCTAGCATGGCAGGACCTTCCCTGGACAGGTTTGCTTGTTCTTGAAGGGTGCTGTTCTGCTCTTTATCAGCACCAACTTCACTTTTTCCTTTCTAGTTTGCCTTCAGAGGCAGTTATTGCTGGATATCCAGGTTGGTGCATTTAACAGCTTGTTGCATGATAGCAGCTTAAGGACACCGGCTTATTTCCAACAGTTTTCTGCTGTAACTTTGCTCCCTTCACTAGTGTCTGTCCTCTGTCCTGAACCATAGCTTCTGAGGTCGTCCGCTTTTCCCACCCTAGGAAAAAGTTGGGTGAGAAAAAAATTATAAACTCAACTTTCAGTGCCTTGAGAAGTCACTTGGTTCAAACTCAGCTCCAAAACCATGAGCCCATCTCCTTTGTGTGTGAGGGCAGGCTAGAGTTTGGTGTGGCCCCGGGAAGATCCCATTCTGATGGGTGCCATGACAATAAACACGTTAATTAAATTAATTAATTTAAAGGGGCAAAGGTTCAGTGGGCGGGTGGTGCCTTTGTATTTCCAAACCAGTTAACTCAGCTCGGATTCAAACCTGACCAAGACAGATCTGCTTTGACTAGCAAAACCCAGCATACTGCAGAGACTCAGCCATGCTCTTTGTACGAGCCCAGCCCCTGCCAAGCCTCGGTGCCTGGGATGAGGCATGTCCTTAGGTTAACAGAAACCCAATAAGATATCAAATTAGTTGGGGCTTTCTGTTCTTTTTGAAATCATTGGGAGAATTGTGATGCGCCAGGGTGCAGGGTGCTATTCTTCCTATCTCTTAGCTCCATTGTGTGGGGGTGAACAAAGCCAAGAGGTGTAATTTAAAGGTGCTGTGACCTCCCATGAGCAGCTCTCCCCATTGTGCTGATGGTTTTGTTTTCTGTATGTGTTTTTTTTCTCCACTGAGATCTACTGATCATAAATATGCATGAATAAAAGAGCCAGGGGAGAGGAGGGGAGGGGGGGAAGGGGGCTCATAACCAGCTTGGATAAAGTCCTTTTCTGAATTTTCCACTCTCGGCTTCCTGACGTCGAATGAAATAAGGGACCACACGGCCGGATTAGCTCAGCCGGAGTTCCTATTTCCAATTGTAAAAGCAGAACCCTGGCATCATAACAATCATTATAATTATCACTTACAGAGAGGTCTTATCATATAACAGCTTTTTTTTTTTTTTTTATTTGGGATGGAGGGAGACCGAAGGGGGCTGGGGGAGATAATTCCAACCACAGGGGTTTGCGTCTTCATTCATCACTTTCCAAACAAGCCACTGGAAAATTGAAGTCCCTGAGCAATTTACAGATTACAGCTCTCTCCTGGTACAGGGACGTGTGTGCACAGACACACACTCTCACTTCAGACATCGGACTTATACCAGGTATGCCTTGGGTGACCACTGGAAAGAAGAAGGAAAAAAAAAAAAATCCCCCCGCCCTGCTTTTC
This sequence comes from Athene noctua, assembly GCF_965140245.1. Taxonomy (NCBI): domain Eukaryota; kingdom Metazoa; phylum Chordata; class Aves; order Strigiformes; family Strigidae; genus Athene; species Athene noctua. The sequence continues at coordinate 20,687,850 of NC_134048.1, read as the reverse complement.
TGCTCCAAACTCGGGCAGAAACGGACGTAACCTTCCCTTTTAAGCCTAGCAACTCCAGCCTGGCCGCACAGCTCCTCCTGGATTAATCTTTCTTTTTTTTGGCTCAGTGAATTGTGGTCAAGGCCATTGTAACGTGAGTGCTGCCGGGGCGCGGATTGGCTGGAGGAGGCTCAGAGAGGCCCCTTTTCACAGGGGACTAATTGCTTTAGACCACCAGTATTTGGGAGCTACAGATGTCTTCCTTAATTTGCCTAGAGAGCACAATCGGCCCCATCTGTTGCATTTTTTTCCCCCCTCTGTCTCTCAAGTCGCCTTCTTCCCCCTGTCTGCAAAGGCCTAAATTGAAAACTCATCAAAAAGTAATACAAGAGCAGTTTGGCTGGGAAGCTGCTGCCGTGGGGCTTTGCCTTTAATAAAGGCCCCCCTGCTACTTTTACACATGGGCTGGGGAGCAGAGAAAGGAGGAGGAGGAAAGCAGAAACAACCTAGAAGGGGGGGAAAAAAAAAAAAAAAGAAAAAAAAAACCACAGCTAAAAACTAACAGCCAGATGGGATATTTGGAGGCAGGATAATTTGATGTGTCATGGCTGGAGGAGAACAAGGGGCAGCCCCTTGTTTTCTGTGTGTACACACAACAAAATAGATGACTTCTGGAGAGGGGAAGGGAGAGGAGCTGGGGGCCGGCCGGGGGCTGCTGATCCCTACATCCCAGTGTCAGGGTGGGGGGAGCAGTCGCTGCCCTGTGGTTGATGACTTCCCTGGCGCACACCTCCGGGCACGGAGGGAGATGGAGAAGGGTCAGAAGAAGGGAAGGGGGAAGAGAGAAGAGATGAGTTTTTGCCTTTCTGACGGGCTGGGGAGTTGTCTCGGCCTGGAGTTGTCTTGGACCATAAGTAGGACCTGGACTCGGGGATGCTGCTCTGCACCTACCCGTAGCCAAGAAATCAGAAGAGGGTGTTCCTTTCTCCTTGCTGGATCACTGCTTTGACTCCAGAGCAGGTAACCGAGGTGCAACAACCACAGGCTCTTCCTCCAGGCACTTCATCCTGAACTCAATCCTGGGCAGAAAGAGAGGACAAGCCCAAGAAATCTCTAAAATATTAATTAGAAAGGTTGTGAGGGAAAAATATACCTCACATTCACTCAAAATCCCCATTATGGCCCGGCCTCATCACACACAGCTGATGAGAGGGTTGTAAAACCCCTCATTGTTTATGCAAGTAGAAATGGCATTTCCTTACAGCAGATTTGGTGCTGGTGCTGTGTGGGACATGGTGAAGGCACCAGCCATCCCTGACCTGGTGTGCATGCTTGGTCTGTGCCCTGGAAAACGCAGTGGATGTATTCACAGCCCATCTAGGAGAGAATAAATGTTACCCTGTCCCACGCAGCCCACGCTTTGCTTGAGCCCACTTCAGAAGCCATGACTAAAATGGAAATAAATATCTCCTAGACCCAGCCTCACGGCACAGCCACAGGGACATCTCCTGACAGCGACCTCCTGGGAGTGAGGAAACAGCCCTTTTCAGCTCATCTCTCATTTATTTAATGACGAAGGGTTTTCCCTACTTCCTTCCCTTGCCTTAAAATAATCATGTTTGGTGCAGTAAGTCAAAGGGAGAGTGGCAAGCTTGTTGTTTGCTCTCCTTTATGCTAAAAGAGAAGGAAACTCAAGTGATGGAGAAAGCCCCAGGCATCCTCCTCCCACCCAGCCAGTGCCCCGTCTCCTGCCTCGCCAGGGATGGGTGTTGCACTGGCAGGAACTTTTTGGTCACCCACTGCAGAGGAAGGCAGGGAGCTGCCTGTGCAGGCACCACACTCTCCAGCAGCTGTTCAGGCAGCACAAATGAGAGGTGCCTCGTCACCAGGCTCTGTCCCGAAACCTGAGCCTGAGTACCAGCGCCGCGGCCGTCAGCGCTTGATCGATCATTCCCATTTCCTGGCTGTCCATCAGGCATCGCTCCCTGAGTCCTCGGAAAGGTTTTGTTTAGATGTCCAGTTACGGAGAGAAAAAAAAAAAGAAAAAAGTCCATTTATCTTGAAGGCCCCTCTCAAAACAATGTGAAAGAAATCGCTGCAGCGATTTAGTGCTACTGCTGGGAGTCCCCCGAGGACCAAGTCTGTGGGCTTGGGACCTGCAGGACTGAGTCAGCGGCTCCCACATCTGCTGTGGGATGCTGCTTCCAGCCATCGCCACCACCAATTCCCAGCTTGCTCACACCATCAGCAGCTTCTTGGCAAAGGTTTCCTAAAAAAAGAAAGAAAAACAGTGCGAGGCTTGCACCTCTGCCAACTGAGGGGGAGACACGGTGGTTTCACTGCTGGATAATGGGGTCCACAATGCACCCCACAGCCACGCAGCCCCCGGGCTGGGTAGAGACGGGGAACAGTGAGAGCTGCACGGGCATTAATTGCTGCTTTCCATGTTTCATGCACTCCGTTCTGCTTGGGAGTGGGGAAATTCTCCCTCCTGGGGAATACCACAGATTTATCAGTCTTGGAGGGACTAAATGAAGTCCCAGGTCCCCTCCAGTGCTGGAGAGTTTTTGGAGATATACCCACCTCAGACAGCTTTTATTGGTGCCTTTGCTTTTTTTGCTTATTACTTACAGCTTTGTTTATTACTTTTTGCTTTTCCTTGGGTACCTCTAGTTAAAAACCATACAATTACTACCTCTCATTAATTTTTTTTTTTAAAAAAAAAAGACCATTTATCAAACTGGGAAGATCTCAGAAGCGTTGGTGGAGAACAAAGGCTGCAGGCTTGGGGCTTCATAGTCCAGGCTGTGTCCGGGGAGCGCTCCGGTGACCCGCTCAGATGGAAAAGCCCACAAGCACGTCTCTGTGCTGAGGCCAGTTGCTTCCCAGGACAGCCCTCTCCTTGGGGAGAAGGTGTGAATGGCTTCCTTGAATAAGTCACTGGATAGCCTTGGCCAGGCGCAGGCTGGCTGCTGCTTCCCGTAGGTCTCTGTCTCGCTACTCAAACACCGGATACTCTGTTGTGACATTTATTTTCCCGCCGATGGACTTCAGAAAAGAAAACGGCTGTGCGCAGGCCGATGGGGAACAGCAGTGCTGCGGGCTGTGGGGTGAGAGGAGAGGGAGCTGGGCACCCACCTCAGCTGCCTGTGTTTCCTGTAAGGGTTAAAATAAGGATCAGCAGTTGAAAACTTTTAGAAGAATATGACGGTCAAAAAAAAGGAGCTCTAGTTCTTGCTATTGAGGCAGCCCAGAAACTGTTGAAGAGCCACTGGAAAAGCCATTGAGCTTTTGTCTAATAACTCCTGTGATAATAATTAGCTCAGCCAAGGCAGATTTTAAAAGGGCTTTAAAATTCTTGTTCAGTGGCTTGAAAGAAAAAAGGCAACGGAGCCTCCTCTCATCTGAACATCAATGTGAATCCCACAAAATCCCATTATTCCTCTTTTAGATCAGCAGTTTGATCAGTTCAGCCTTTTCCCTCCCCAAGGCAACAACTTTCCCTCTTTGTGCATGTTTTCCCCCTCAAGATCCGAGTGCCTCACCGTGCACACATGCGATGCCACAGAGCTTGGTCCCCTTCTCCCCTGAACCCTTGCAAGTGGCAGCGACATGCTGTTCCCACCACACCAGCAAAGGTGACAGAAAATGAACAGGCGGAGGTACAGGAGGGAAATCTGTTTGCAAGAGCACCCACATTCACCAGGCTATTTTTCTTAGCTCAGGAAGAAAGAATTTGCTGTATTTCAAAGCCTTCTGATGCTCCCAGGCTTTGCTTTCAAGTGAAGCTGTAGTACCTGATAGATGGAGGCAAAACTTGATTGTGTAAAACTCACATCTTCACCCAGAGCTAGGTCTAGCCACACTGGAAGGTAAAATTCTCCTAAAAATCAATGATTTGGGTGACTTTTTTGAGTGAGCCAACCATATAGGAGTGGAAGAAGAAATGCTGGCACCAGCCTAGATCTATTAACCAGAGATCTTGCTGTGCTTTGCCTCTGCTGGAGACCTGCCACATGTCCCCCTTCCCCGGTTGACTGACATTTAGAGCAGTTCATGGGCAGCTCTAACTTGGGCTCACCAGGATTAAGCAGGGAGCTCTGGCCACAGGACTCCTTCACCCTCGCAGCTGATGCATTGGAGAAGCCCGCTCTACCGGGATGTGTATCTACTGGGAGCATGCCAAGTTGGGTGCACTAAAAGACAAGGATTTAGGGGTAATCCGCTGCTCTTTTTGCACTCCCAGAGGACACTAAGGCACCTTCCTTAGGAAAAATCTGTAAAGCTGCAAAGATTCACAACCACCAAAAGCTCTATCAGCACAGCCAGGTGCTAAAGGGGCAAATTCAGCAAGATTTAAGGTAAGAGAAGGGATGGGGAAAGGAAGTTGACTTTTAGTTGGGAGATGGAGGCACAACCCTGAGGTAACTGGATTTTCTCCTGGCCAAGGACCAGCTGAATACATCCACCCCGTGTGGATCTTACACCAGACCCTCATTCGGGTTTGACACAGCTTTGGGCAAGAATTATAGGGCAAAACCAAGTCATGAAGCAGTTAGAGGAGGGGTGATTGATGGTCTTACACCATGTGTGTGGTGACCAGAAAGTCTTTACAGGCTGGGCAGGTTCTCCAGCGTCTGCACAGCCCCAGCCAAGCCGCGGTCCTGCTCACCAAGGAGGCTTCCCAGGTTTAATACGACGCAAAGAACAGTTTGGAGCTGAGCAATAAGCCCCTCCATCAGGGAATACAAACCTTCCCCTGGGCTGGAGCAGCTCGGGTTGCAACGCCACAAGAAACAGCGAGTTCAAATACAAACAAGCCCCATTTTCTTTGCAAAATTTTCTCTTTTGAGTGGACTAGAAGTGATGTCGAGCTGAAAGCAAGTTTTACTAGTAAAACATACTAATAAACTGCTTTGGAGTCTCATAAACTGTGTTGGTTTTTGCTTGTTGGGGTGGTTTTTCCTTGTTTGTTTGTTTTTAATGGCAAATAATAAAGGAGTCTAATAAACTGTTGGGTTTTTTTAATGGCAATTTTTAAGCGGCTGGAGCAGAGATCAGGAGTTCAGCCTCTTTCCTTGTTCTGTTTGTGGTATATTTATCTTCATGAAGAGAATGGTAGCAGGGGGATTTATTTTTCTGAATGAATGTCTCTAAGCCCCCCATACCTCCAGGGCTTATAGTAAGGTTGGATCCAATGACAGGAGAGTCAACATTATAAGCCCTTAGAGAGGGCTGAGTGCCTTGTAGATAGTCTCAAGTGGATGCGCTTTCAGCGCGCCGTTACCCCAGCTTACATTAGCGGCTGAAGAGACTTTGTCTGTCCCCGATGCCCTCGGGTGACCCGCGACCCCTGCGACTTCGCTCTGCCGAGATCTGACGCTCGCGCGAGCCCCCGGCCGAGGAAATGGAGAGGTGCATTGTGCCGCGGAGAAAGAGCAACACAAACACGGGGTGTTCTCAAAGGAAACAAAAACCCAGTGGAGAAAAAAACCCTCCCCAAACTGGCAGCGAGGGGCAGCCAGGGAGAAAGCGCAGGCACACGTGCTGACGGGCAGAGCCGCCCCAGAAAAACTCACTGCTGGGGGGGTTCTGGAGCTCCCTGGGCTCCTTCTGCTGGGGGGTCTCTGCTGGCTTTAGGTGTGGCTGAGCAATCGGGGTGGGAGGGTGATGGAAAAGGGGTTTCCCTGTGGGTTCTGTGTTTCTAAATACAAAAAGAAAATAGGCTTGTTTTGCTTTTGGGGAGCGCTTGATGAATGTGGCGGCAGAGATGCAGCGTAGAGATTATATTCTGTATCCGTAGGAAAAAAAGCAGAGCGAAACCCTATTTGTGTCCCTGCAGAAAATGCTGAAACTTCGTTCAGAGTTTCAAATGTCAAAAAAGGGCTGGAGCAGCACAAACCCCTGTGGGGTGGAGGATGCCAAGATCCAATCTGACCCCCGCTGGGTGTGCAATGGGCCACGCATGGGTCAGACAGCCAGGCTGGCACTGGCCCTGGGGCTGGCACTGGTCCTGGGGCAGGGGGTGGCGGTGGGGGCAGGTAGGATGGGTCAGGGGTCTGTAAGCGAGCTGGGTCGCTACCGTTGTTGTTATGCAGAGCCAGTGCCTTACTTCGAGCAGCCTTTAATGCCCAAGAGAGGCCACCGTGTCCCAGCCAGTGGCTCCCTGTGGGGAGGGGTGCTTGTACAAACAGGCACGTCCTCCCCCCGGAGAACTCTGGGCTGATTTGGGGTGTTGAGGGTCACCACCCCACCTGCCCAGCTGCTGCTGAGACAGCAACATCTTCATCCAGCCTCCGGCTGCTGCACAGAGCCCCAAAGAGTGTGAGGTGCCATAAATCACGAGCCGGCAGCGATGGCATCGTGTTCCCATCTCCTGTCGTGAAACCTGGGCTTCCCCCGCCTGTGTCCTCCATCCCCACTTGGCTCCGGGCCTCGCTGCTCTGCTTCAGGCTCAGATTCTGCACTTCCCAGCACCTCTGGGAGGGCGCAGGATATGTCCTCCCTCTCTAAAGAGGTGCTGCCATGGGGTGGGTGCAGCCGTGGTACCGAGTGGGGCAGGGACGGGGAGGAGGTGACAGCGCAGCATCTTCCCGGTCACTCTGAAGAGGTGGGACGTGTCCCCTCCCAGCCCACCCAGTGCATCCAATCCTGGCCCACGCATGGGAGCATTTTCCAGATGCCACTGTGTGTTTAAAGGTTAAAAAGATGAGCAGAAAAGCCCATGTCATGGGTGCCTGAGCTAGCAGGAGAATTTCACCGGCATGGGGGAGCGTATTGTCCCCAGAGCGGCTGAGTGGATTTGCACGCTTAATTCCTGCTAAGCATTTTGGAGGAGTAATCTGATAAAAACTTCAGCCTACTGATATCATAACCTTAATCGGGTGTCCATCATAAAAAGCCTTCCAGCTCCCATACCAGGGGACCTGCTCACCCGTCGTGGCTGGGCTGGGTCCATTCCCAGGCCAGAAGCCAGTGCTCGGCAGGCGCCGGTGGGGACAGGGCAGCGCAGCCCCTCTGCGACCAGGCCCAGGACAGACGGAGGAGAAGACTTTTATCCCATTGTTTTTCCCTGTGATTAATCCATCTAAAGTGCTCCTCTGAGCTTAGCCAAGGGCAGTGTAAGAAAGAAGCAGTTTGAGCTTTGTGTTTTAGTGGTTTTTTTTTTTTTTTTCTCTCCCCCCCCCCCCCTTCCAAGTGTGCTTTACAAGCATCCTCTCCCCTTGCTCTCTGTATTTGCAAAACCGTCTCCTTCTGCCCATGGCTCCTGATGAAGTCCTTGCAGAGCTCCTTGTCCACCTCCAGTCTTTTCAGCACGTATTCAAATTAACCCCTTTGTCCCATTCACACCCCCTTTCTTTGGCGGATATTGTGGCTTTGCCAGCAGCGATCCAGCAGCGGCTATTCTAATGTAATTGCATTCTGGCAATGCCTTGAGAACCTGATCAAGATCATCCCGCAAATTTAATCCCTCCAAATTACAAAATGTTTACTATCAATCACCTTTACGCAGCTTTATTCCGTGGGCTTTCTTCAAGGAGCGAGCGGGACGTGTGTGTTGCCAGAGATGCCCCTTCACGTCTCCAGCTGATCACCTCAATGGGACCAGAGTCAAATGGTCAAGGCCATATGCGTATGAAAGCCCGGCCTGCTCTGCCAGCTATTCTCTCTAGCTCTGCATGGATTTCACACTTTCTATCCTGTTAGGGTGCCTACCATTTACTTTAGCCTTGATTTTTTTTTTTTTTTTTTTTTCCATTTCTGCATCCTGTGTCATCTGGATTTAATCGAGTTAGCAGATTTTATGCCTTAAAAATTGCATTGTTAAAGGGAATTGTTTAAATGGGGACCGGCGGAGGAACCCTGAAACCCTTGAAACTGGGGTGTCCCCCCCACCCAGCGCCTGCCGCACATACCTCGGCTGCTGCGGCCCTTAGCTGGATGCGGAGGGGCTTGGAGGTGGCTTTGCTTTCTTGAAAGCATCCATTGCTATTTTCAGAAGCACAAACAGATGCAAATGTCTCTGCAAACATTGCACAATGAGATGCAGGGAGAGGACAGCCTTTCAAAATCTCTGAATAGCCCTTCAAAGCCAGTCTAATTAGGGTAAGTAGAGGTAATAGGCCCACTTGCGTTTTTTACACTCGCATTTTTCCCCCCTCAAAGCCTGCAAGGCTCTTTTTCCCCTATGGCTTTGGGGGGGGGGGGGGGGGGGGGAGGTATATACCCTCGCTCGTTTGTTTGCGCTAACAAATGTAGGGATGGAAAGAAGGGGGAGAGGTAGAAGGGGGGGGGGGGGGGGGGGGCGCGAGAAAAATCAATCATTTGAAAAGTCTTCTCTGTTAGTTTTTTTGTGTGGCTTTTCCTGGTGAGATAGATAGCGGCGGAGACAGCAGCATCCCGGCTGGGGCCGGGGTGTGGGGCAGGGACCAAAGCAGAGGCTGCAGCTCGTGTCATGTGGAACTTCAGTAAGTGAAAAAGAAAAGCAGAAGGTATGGGCTGAATACTTGGGTAAATCAGTAATAGAGCTAAAGGGCATATGCCTGTAGGGAATATGTTGGCATAAAAGAGCTTTAAGAGGGGCCATTCATACTGACAAAGGGAGATTTGAATTGCTGCCTTCACAATAGCATGAAAGGATGGGCTTGGGGTGTTCTGAAACAAAGTGGAAATCATACTGCCCTGAACGGCTCTAATAAGCTTTTAACTATTTTACATTATGGCATTACCTCTTTTTTTTTTTTTTTTTTTTTTCCCTTCTTCTTCTTGTGAGCTGAGTGCCAGGCCCACTTAAAAGTGTGATTTATACTTTTTTGCTTCATGGTAACTTTGGAGGAAAATAGATGGGGACTCAAAGGCAGTAATTCAGCTTTTTTAAGATGAGGAGGGGGAAATGCCATCATTTCTGAACGTCCCAGAAAGCACACCAGTGCGCCGAGCTCCCCGGCCGCAGCCAGCAGCACCCTCGCCGCCTCGCACTAGCCAGGCCCAAGGATGTTGGCTGGTTGCACCCACCGCCCAACCGACATCTCTCATTTAATTGTGCTCATTAGCAGCCGTGCAACTGGGCAACTATCTCCCTTCACTTGGGTTCCTTCGCTGTGCAACTCAGGTGGGCTTCAGCATGCGCTCCAAAACCCCCCGAAATTTCTTGGCAAAACCCCCGCTTTTCACCGTCAGCAGAGGTTCGGCATCTCAACCCGTAGTTGGGGGGACTTGGGGGGCTGCTGCTCCCGCTGCCTGCCTGGGAAGGAGGCAGTTGCCTGGCCTGCATGTCGAGAAACGCACGCTGGCTTTGTGTGTGCTGGGGCTCCCTCCCCGAGCTCCCCCCAGATGGTGCGATCGCACGACTGCACTGTTAAAATAGAGCTCGTATAGACAATTAGCCAATTACTCACTCTGTCATTGCACTTTCTTCTTGTAACTGAGATGCAAACTGGACTATGTCTTCTTTGGTAGCTTCATTCATTGGCAGCATTATTTAATGACACTTTTGTCAGCTTTGGGTCTGCCCAAAGATTTCTGAACGTAGCTTTATGAACCTAGAAAGGGCGCCCTGCAGAGTGAAAGCGGACTTTGAACCTACAGACGATGCTAAAGACAATGAATTTCCCAAAGTCAGGGAAAGAAATCCCGAGCGTGGCTACCACAGGGCATGTGGCTCAGCCCCTCATTGTCAGCAATAGCGGCTATGGAGAGAATAGCCCAGTAGCCAAAAGGGGTTGAGCATATGGATGCATGGGCCACTTTCTCTTTTTAAATATCTCAGAGAAAAATACTATTGCAAGTGCTGCTGGGCCCTTTTTAAGATGGGAATGTTGGGTGGCTGGAACAGCTGTCCTGGACCAGTATCTCACCTAAGATCCTCTCTGAGAGTGGCCAAAATTAAGTTTCCTTTGCTTTGGGTGTTTGTCTCAGCCACAGTTTAGCTTGGGTACAGCTGTGCAGAGCTGCAGCCGGCAGGACTAATGTAGTGGAAACGGTGAGAGAGAGGTTCGGTTTTGCTCCTGGCATTTTTCAGGGAAGAACAAAAACTCGTCTACTGCCTAATGAAGGAAACTCCATCCTTCTACATATGTTTCTCTGAAACAGGCTAGTGCTTTTATTATCCATAACTTATGGCACTAAGCATCATTAGCATCTCTTATTCACCTCTGAAGTTCAGCCCCATACAGGTGCAAGGATGACTCCTGAGCTATCTTTAAAGAAATTTTTTTAAAAAAGAAAGGAAGAAAGAAAGGAAGAGAGAGGAAGGAAGAAAGGAAGAAAGGAAGAAAGGAAGAAAGGAAGAAAGGGAGAGGAAGGAAGGAAGGAAGGAAGGAAGGAAGGAAGGAAGGAAGGAAGGAAGGAAGGAAGGGAAAGAAAGAAAGAAAGAAAGAAAGAAAGAAAGAAAGAAAGAAAGAAAGAAAGAAAGAAAGAAAGAAAGAAAGAAAGAAAGAAAGAAAGAAAGAAAGAAAGAAAGAAAGAAAAGAAAAAAGAAAAGAAAAGAAAAGAAAAGAAAAGAAAAGAAAAGAAAAGAAAAGAAAAGAAAAGAAAAGAAAAGAAAAGAAAAGAAAAGAAAAGAAAAGAAAAGAAAAGAAAAGAAAAGAGAAAACCAGAAAAGATCCCATCTGTTTCTTTCCACAAGGTAGACTTTCCTTGAGTTTTATCCTGTGGCTCCTCCGAGCTTGGTGAGCACGGGACACAGGCCCCCCCTCACACCCGACCTGGGGTGCCCACAGCCGCCACCACCTTCCCGCAGGCCACAGTCCCCTTCCCTGGCTCCGGGGCTCTCCCGACACCCCAAGAAGTGCTCCCGGGGAGAGCGGAGCAGGTGACCGCCCCGGCGGGTCAGGTAGCCCGGACACTCCTTCCCTGGGACCACCGACCTCATTAGCTGCCACTTGATTTATCAAGAGGGCATTATGGCTTTGGAAGCTGACATCTTTTTGGATTGCAAATAGGAGAGGAGGAAACTGTACCCTGTGAAAAGATTGATTAAATACTAATTAACCTCTTTTCTTAGATAATGAAAGCACTTCAGTGAGCTGGATAAACACGATGCGCATCAGTTGCTCTCCTGGCGAAGCAAGGGGTAATTGAGAGAGCAATATCCATTACTGATGTTGTGACAGGAAAGGTTTTCCTTTCAGATTACAAAAGCCTTGCTGCAGGAGAGATGGTACTCAAATAGGAAGGAAAAAAAAAAAAAAAAGCAAGCCATATTCTTTTATCTCAGGAGATAAATCCCTTCGCTTTCAGTACTACCAGTGAACTAGAGAAACAACTTCAACATTTATATCTAGGGCTAGCCAAGTAAAAAAAAAAAAAAAGTAAATCGAGTTACTTAGGGTTTGGAGGGAAGGTTGACTCAGCTGCATATAGTTGCTGGTCTTTACTGTTAAGGTCTCTAGCTGTTCTAGGTTCTGGACAAAATAATGTATAACTATTGCCCGTTCCCATGAATCCCAGAGACCAAACTGGAAAATCACAGGGAAAGAAGAGACCCTTTTTCTGGTCCATGGTAAGATTTACATCCTAAGGCCATGTGCCGTTCTTCCACGAGGAGAGCAGCCTCGTAAGGCAGAACATCTGCTTTCTCAAAAGTGAATATTTTCAAGGAGAAATTCAGGTGGGAAAGGACTGGTTAGTGCAGTTTCTTCAACTTTTACCTACCACTAGTGATTTTCACTCTTTCTGATCCTGCCTTTGAGACTTCTCTTTTCAGTATGTTATCCTGAAGGTCAACACGGGGAATCCAACATGAATATAACCATGCTGGGAATTTTGCCTTCCGCCCTTTGCTTTTTAACATTTGCCTTCTCTGTTTGGCCTCGTTTATCTGAAGTGTTCATAAAGGACCCCTTAATCTCTTGCTCCCCAGGGTAGGGACAGGGACAAACTACTGAGTCCGCGGTGTCCCTGGGGCTATGTGTCCCCCTCTCCTGCCATCTTCAGAAGTGGACTAACACCACCCTAGGTATTGGATTTTGTATTTGCATCTTTCACATTTGCAGGTGTTGTGTTTCTTCAGGCTCCTCATCTCAATGGAAACCTGCAAGTTGGAGAAGCACAACGATCTGCCAGGGCTGCAGATGCCAAGTGCTGCTGTAGACAGTCCTGCTGGAGGTTACTCCTGGGTATGGTTTTATACAGATTGCTGACATCTGCCATACAGAGAGGAGCTGAACAAGTTGTTTGTTTGTAGAAATAAGTCCAATTAACTCCTACAGATGGAAGTTAATCCATTATTTGCGCAACAAACCATTGTGGTCTGTAATCACCTTGGACTGCCATTAGACAGCTTTAAATGCTTTCCTAGAAGGCAATTTTGTGAAATCTTTAGGTTAAAAAAAAAAAAAAAAGATTATCCTGGAATGTGCAGAATGTAATAATCCAAGAAAGAGATAGTGAAGTCCTGAGGACTCTGCCAAATCCCTGTTTGGGAAATAGAGGCATCAGTCCCCTCACATGCTTCAATTCCTAATGAAGCCCATCTCATGGGCATGAAGCAAGAGTGGAAAGGAAACCGTGCACTGACACAGGCCGGTCTTTCCCTAAAGCACAACAAATCTCCTGGGTGGAAAGCAAGGGAGTGGGGGGCTGAATAGCACAACTAGGTGATTGAGCTCAGAGCGGGGATGTTAGTGAGAGACTCTAAACATTTTCTTTCCAGTTTGCAGCATTAGAAAACCCTCTTTCTGAACTCAGTGTCAACACTTCCATTGGCACAGTGCATGCAAGACTGTGTCTGGGGTTCCTTACTCACTGTTACTCAAAGAATAAAGGTAATCTCTTCTCTAAAAGTCTTGCCTCAGCGAGTTTTTGCTCTGTGCACAAGTTATGCTGTGTGGTGCGTCCTACTGACCCTTGCCAAAGTCCTACTGAGGGTCAACAGGTCAAACAAACGGGCTAGGAGCCGAGTGAGAACCGTTTCTTGTACCTGCAGAGCCGTGGACATGGCACAGAGAAGGCTGGCGTCTCTGTCCCAGCGGGTCTAACGTGATATTTCTTTTTCCTATTTGAGCCATCAGAGTTTCGTAAGATTTTTGAACAACGAGATGGGGGGTATTAACAGATGTGCTGCAGAGACAGTCGAATAGAGGCAAAAGTGAGAGCTGAGTAATGAGTGTTGTGCCGTCAGCATTTCCATGCTAATGGAGAAGAGCATTATCCACTGGGAAGAGTCTATTTACTCCTGTCCAGTGGATCTTTAACTGGAATATTGACAACTGGAAGATATTAATGATAATAATGATAATAGAGGAGCATTTCTCAGCGTGCAGAGCCTTGATCTGGCACCAGCAGTGCCTCATGTGAACCGCTCACCATCTCTCCCCAGAGGACTATAACCCCAGCAGAGAGGCTGTGGGGAGGAAAACCCTATTTCCAGGGCACAGGTATTTCACCCCCTCGGCTCAGCCTTACACTCCTCATTGCCCTGGTGATTAATAAGGGGGTTGGGTCCCACTGGCCTTTTAAAAGGATCAGTTACAGCACCATGGCTCTATGACATTGGCGATACCTTCAGTATTTTTTCATATTGACCATTACGCCTTTTGGTTGAGGAGGAAGAAAGAAAAGGGATTAGTTGATCATGGGCACTATTGCTGGGCTACTGGGCAGAAAACTGGTGTTAACAAGTCAGTTAATTTGTTCATCTAGATTATCAAATACTTCAGTAATGTCCTTTGAAGACTATAAAAGTAAAAATTCAGCAAAGTATCAGCTGAAAGTATTTTATGCAGTATTTTAGCATCTCCATTCTTCAACGCTTATGTATGGTCAGTAAATCTGCTTAGTCCTTAGCAGCTCTGCTCCTCCACATGATTTCTTTTAATTGCATATGCCACCAATAAAAAAGCTCCTGGAAATTAGTTCTCACCTGCTTCTGTTCTGATAATCTCTACCTACTACACAAATCAGTTTTAATGGAGCATTTGAGCCCCAGAGATCTATAATTATAGTATTGAGTTTCATGTGCTCACAGGTAGTGGCACAGACTGTATTTTACAGATCATGTACAGAGTAAAATCAAAATCTACAACAGATTGACACCCAATAATGAAAATCCTTCTGAGGATGCTCTTGTTAATAACTAAACCCCAAGCATTGTTTGAGCCTCGCTCCAGCAGGGTCGACAATAAATAGGGCACCACGTGGCGTCGAAATCACAGGAAAGACTTGTTATCTAAAACCTGTACAGAATTTTTGATTTGCAGCTATTTGCTCACTTTTTGAGCCTGGGTGATTGAAAGAGGCTCTCTAGAGCTTCAGAACAGTTGGAAAAGGCTGGAACAGAGTAGCTCCAGCCCTGTGAGGCTGCTCTGAGCCCTGTCACCAGAGCGCAAGAGCATCTCATGGTTGGTAGCAAACTGCTTCCCCATAGTAAATCTCAGCAGGGAGAAAGTGGGATAATCTCCGTTGTGTTTGGAGAAAGTCTGTGCTGGAAGCCCGTTTCCCAGCTAGCAGGGATGCCCTATCTAGGGGCCATCTCAGACTTTCTCTCCTAACTAAGGGGGAATTAAGTGAGAGCTAAGGACTTGCAGAACCTCCTGGCAGAGGGTCCCTAATGCCTGCATGCCCCGGAGGGAGTTGTTTGGATCCAGCAAGGATAAAGGGTTACCAACATCTAGCAGCAGGCATATGAAAAAAAAAAAATGCATATACATATGTGCAATGTGATGGCGAGATTCAAAATCAAGTTACTTCTGAAGCCGGTAAGGGTCTTGCCACTGGTTTCAGTGGGACTGAGATTGGTGCCTGCTTGTGGAAATTTTTTTACCATGTAGCCATCTGATATTGCCAAAGAATTTGCCAATGGTTTCATCACTCCCAGCATTTAATTCACCTATTTATTTATTTATTTTTTTCCTGCTATACTGGTGTAAGGAGATGATCTTAGTGCAATTAAAAAAACCCGCCTGTTTGCAAGTGGGGAAGGCTGTTCCAGCTCCCTGTCAGTCCACCAAACTATTCTTTTGATAAAAATAAATACAAACCCCGTTGTTGTAAACCGGGGTGCAGGTTGGTCGTGCAGCCTCTGAATATAGGCATTCCATCTGTCCCGGCGGCAGATTTGTTCAACTATGTCTGAACCTATCACCGCTCGGGGGAAAAACTGTTCTCTGACTCATGTTAATGTATGAATCTAATTGTATCCTCACGCAGTTTGCAGCTTTCATTGCCCATTAGGAACATTAACATCATACACTGAGTCCTGGTAGATGTATGGTCTTTATATACTGCATAATGTCCACAGATCTCTGCTCGCAGCTAAGAAAACACAAAAGAATAGAGGATATTTTGAAGTTTTGTGGATTTTTTTTTTTTTTCTTTGAGATTGAAGTCCAGTGTCTTGGGACCCAGTGACTTTAGATGACCTTCCGTCTCCATGGACTGTACTAAATTTCAGCCCCTGGAGGCTACTCCATACAAAACCTCCTGGCTTTCAAGGGCAGGTGCAAGCAAAGCTTCACTGCGTCACAGATCAAGACCTGTTACTGCCAGAATTAGATTTCACAAATCTCTTTTATTTAACAGGACATCATTAAGAAACTGGCCTATACTGGTTGATGGTGTCTTTAATTAATATAAGCATTGTGCTGCTATTAGGGTTTGCAAACAATAACATTTCTTTTTCAGCATTTATACTTACTGAGCAGCAGAGGTGGATGTCTCTGTATAGATAAGCATATGAAAACTGTGTTAAAATAGAAAGATTGCAGACTCGGGCATTCAAAAAGGAGGAAATGCTGACACTGAGGTGTCTGTGCAAACTTAGTTCAGCTCCTCTGTGGCAGTTATATGGTCCCATGTGCTATTTTGGATAATATCTCCACCTTTTTCATTACGCGGGAGGGTTGACTTTCAGGCAGAGATTTTGCCTGTGCGATGAACAGCGTCTCAGAGTTTTGCCTGATGCTCTCAGCGTTTGCCCTTTGCCTTTTTCCCCGCACAGTGTATCATCTTGTCCTAAAGACTGAATTTCTTCTTGGGCTTTTACATCAGTCCTGAGCACCTGAGTGCGCTGAAAGCTCTGCTTCATGAAATTATTAAATTAACTGACGATGTGAGGGGATGATGGTACCCGAATTTTACAGATGGGAACTGAGGCGTAGGAAGATGAAAACCAATTCATTCCACTAACCCTGGGCTGTCCCACCTGAGGTGTGTAGGAGCTGATTTATTTGGGCTTGTACAACACCATATATCCAAGCATCCACCTCCTTTCTCCACAAACACCCCGTTAACTCCCCATACAGCTCTGATTCACCGACGTGTTGGAAATGGACGGACAGACGTGGCTGAGCTGCCTCATTTCCCCCCAAAAGCAGTGTGATGAGGATAAAACTGTTGCTTTTAAGGGTGTCTGGGTGCGATATGAGTGTTGAGCAATGCTGAAGAGGGAGACAAGAAAAGCAGAAACGCTTCAGCAAGGTAGGATTTGGGGGGGGGGGCGGGTCAGAGGGCTCCCCCATGGCACACAAACGCAGAAGAAGGGAAAAGTTGGGGTTTCCCAACAGTGGAGCAGATTTCCCGGAGACGGGGGCCCCTCTGGACACCCCCAATGTCCAGCTGAGAGCCACAGCTGTGCCAGGGCTGGTGCCAAACCCACGCAACACACCTCGGGCCACCCCTTCCCCTCGCCCTGAGCGGGAGCGAGTGGGCAGAACCTCCACCCCAGCGTGTGACCTGAGCAAAAGGGGCAGCTCCTGGCAGCCAAATTCTTCCAGTGTCTCAGGGAGCGAAGCTACGAGCTCGTGTACCCTGTCCAGGGGTGCAGACCCCTCTCCTTGCCCCAAATCCCCCAACTGCCCTTATGACCCGTGGCAAGGGCATCCCTGAACACCAGCACGGCTGGCGGCCCCGCTCTGCCCCTGCTCTCCGCCCGCGGATCCTGACCGGGTCTCTAATCCCTTCGCTGCGAGACTCGGGGGCCAGCTCATGTTTGCAGGTAGCTGCACGTGTCTGTGGCTAGCATGGTGTGAGAAACGCTAGCCCGGCCCATGCTGACTGTCACTTCGGGGCAAACCCTTCCCTTCCACCCCAGGCGCCTTCGGAGGAGCGGAAAAACTCTGAGTTTAAGAAACAGAACTCCAGAGGCACTGCTGAAATTCAGTAAAAACGTTAAAAATTTTATTTACAGGGTAAAGTACAATTTCTTTTTCTTTTTTATTTTTTTTTAAACAAAAACAAAACCCACAAAAAAAAATCCACTTTGAGGCATAATAATAGAATAAAGCTCTTTATGTACAAAAATACAATTTTCATATGAATGAACATCTTGAATAAATTAAACCGCTATCTGGCCCAGGCGCTGAATACCCCGTGTCTGCTCCTGCTCTGAAGCAAGACCGCCGCGCTGGGGGTCAGCATCTATAATGCATGAGCCTCTCCGCTTGTCCGTCGGGCGCAGGGTCCCATCGGGGCCGGTGCTGGGGCCCCCCCCGGGAGGGGCTGAGCCGCCCCGGGCGCAGGGCAGGAGGGATGCGCTGAGCCCCGTGCTGCGCCCCGGGCCGCATCGGCCCCCCCCCTAAGCCTTTTCATGGCATTGTCAGGGCGTTCAAACCAAATTTTCATGCTCGTTTTTCTTCGCCGGAGAGCTACAAATTGTAAAATTGACTTTTCACCTCGTCTGCGGCAGCAAATCTGTTGCTTTTCTTCCCGGTTTTCGGAGTCGTCCGGGAGGCGAGGCGGGGGTCGGGGGGTCGGGGGTGGGGGGAAAGGGGCTGGGGAGGGGGGCGCTGAAAAGTGCAACGGGAGGAGACACCCCCCCCTCCGCGCCCCCACACCGCACCCCCCCCCACCACCGTACCCCCCCCCCCTCCCCGCCCCCGGCCCTCGGGCGGGGAGAGCCGAGCGCGCTCCGCGGAGCAGCGCGGAGTGGCGCGGAGCGGTGCGCCCTAGCGGCAGGGCGCGCCGGAGGGCGCGGCGGCGGGCAGCCCGCGGAAGTCGCGCAGGTTGTCGGCGGGCGCGTAAGCGCAGTCCTCGGAGGTGGCGGGGCTGCTGGGGCCGGAGGCGGAGGCGCAGAGCGACGGGGCGGACGGGGAGGCGGTGGAGAGCCAGGAACCGGCATCGCTGCCGGGGCTGGGGGGCGCGGGGACCCCGCGGAAGGTGGGGGGCGGCGGGAGGCACTGCTCGGCCAGGCGGAGGGTCTCGGAGAGGGCCCAGATGTAGTTGTAGGCGAAGCGCAAGGTCTCGATCTTGGTGAGCTTGGTGTCGTCGGGGAAGGTGGGCAGGACGCTGCGCAGCTCGTCCAGGGCGGCGTTGAGGTGGTGCATGCGGTTCCGCTCCCGGTCGTTGGCCTTGACCCGCCGGCTGCGTTTCAACGTGTGGAGGAGCGCTTCGGTACGCGCCCGCGCACGGCCGCGCCGCCTCCGCCGTTCCCGCGGAGCGCCGGGCGGTTCCGCACCGCCGCCGCTGCTCGCCGCCTCCGCGGGCATCCTGCGGGGAGAGAAGACGGAGCCGCCGTCACCGGGGGGGGGGGTGAGAGTGAAGGGGAAGGTGCGAAGTGATGGGGAAAGGAGAGGAAAAAACCACCAAAACCAACCAACAACCAAAAAAAAAAAAACAACCAACCCTAAGTTGGGGTGGAGGTGCGGGAGTGCTTGGCACGGCGGCAGGTGCCGGCGCCCCCCCGTACTCACATGGCAAAGGCACTCCCGAGGATGCTGCAAGTTAAGCGATAACGGTATAAAAATACAGACACAGGAAAAAGCAAAGCTTGCCGCTGCAGGGGGAGGCAGGGCGGACTTCAGCGCTGAGAGCCCTCCGCGGATGGGAACTAAAAAAAAAAAAAAAAAAAAAAAAAAGGGAGAGAGAAGGGAAAAAAAAAAAAAAAAAAGCGAGCGCCGGGGAAAGGCGGGGCGGGGGGGACACGCGACCGCTCTTGTCTTTGAAGTGCTGGGGGCTGCGATCCGCTCGTGTGAGCGGCGGCTTTGGCACACGACGGCGCGGCCGCCCGTACTTATAGCGGCGGGCGGACAATGGCCCCGTGGCCGCCCCGCGGGGCCGCGCCGAGGCGGCAGGTCGGCCCCGTGCGCCGCGCCCTCCGGAGCGTGCCCGCAATTACCGCGGGCAGCCGCGCATCTGCCGCGCCCGCGGGGGAGGGGGCGACTTGGGGCCGGGGGGGGGGGCCGCCCCGTCGTGGCCGTCTC
The DNA here is from genome assembly GCF_965140245.1 of Athene noctua. Lineage (NCBI taxonomy): Eukaryota > Metazoa > Chordata > Aves > Strigiformes > Strigidae > Athene > Athene noctua. The sequence continues at coordinate 20,668,732 of NC_134048.1, read as the reverse complement.
CCCCCTCTTCTCAGCGCTTTTGTGTGTCCCCCCCCCATCAGTGCTTTTGTCCCCCCTCCCCGTGTGTCCCCCCCTCCGCAGTGTGAGGTGGCCGGACAAAGCGGGGGGGTGGAGGGGTCACCGGGCCGCTGCGGGTCGAGGGTCTCCGGCGTGAGTTTAAATCGCTGCGAGCGGGGATTTGGCAAAGAGCGGTTAGTCTGGGCTTCCAGAGGATGAGCCGTGTTTTTTTTTTTTTTCCCCCACACACTCAGACACGGGTGGAAGATTTTTTTTTTTTCAGCTTTTCTTTGCACCTTGCGGTTTTTCTGCACCCCTCCAACCCCTCGAAGTGGAAATACTCCTAAAAGATGAAACTTCCACGCAAAGCGGGTCCTGTCCCTCCTGCACTTCGGGGGTGAAGATCGACCCGCGCTTTGGCTTTTGTGTTTGCTTTGAAAAGGGTTTTGCAGGTACTCAGAAAGTTAAAAATTCCAAATTACATTTATCTTCTAAACTTCAGGCGTTGTGAAAGTAGACATACAGTTCTTTGTCTCTGGATAAAAACAAAGAACTCTGCTGGTTTTATTGTAAAGTTCTTGCTGCTGCTGCTGCTGCTAATCCTCATTAAGTGCCCAGGTATCACTCTTTAACGCTTTGGGAAACCACAGTTTCATCAATGACTAAAAAAGTTTCCTAATTCTGACAGCTGGCTGTTTGCATCCTGCCTCTCGGAGCTGTAAGGAAGCCCCATTGTCAGCACTCAGGTACCTGCCTCTCTGGAAGGTTTTCAGTTTCACCATCCATCAATAGCCATTTTCAGACTCCTGTGCCTAAACTCCCGTGTATTTACGTGATTACCCCTAATATTAAGTGTAGATTCATTCCCCTTCCTGTGATTTTCTCCTATGCCTTTGATCAACAGGGAAAACTGACGGTGTGAGTTACTGTCTTTATCTCTGCGTTTTAAGTTCGTAGCAACCGTTCTTGAACCTGAGAGGAGTTGGCGCTCTGAGTTCTTCCTTCTGCTTTCCACCCTCCTCACTTTGAGATGATCCAACATTCATTAAATAGCTTATCATTAAAACTGCAGATGATCTTGATTATTATTTATTTATTAATGTTTTCCCTTTGATTTTTTTTTTTTTTTTTTAACGTACAACCTTCTTTGTGCCAGAAAGATCCCGCACAGAAGTGAGCAATCCAAAAAACCCTGGGTGATGAATATTAACGAGTCTCAAGACTAGAAATAGTTTCCCAGTGGCCGAGCGTGCAGGATCAGCTCCCTTTTTAACCTCTTCTTATGGCCCCATGCCTGGGATGTGCAATATAACCGCGTCAGGCCGGGCGATGGGCCTGGCTGTTCCATGGGAGGGACTGAGCTCTCTCAATCACCAGACCTGCAATCAGGCTGATGTTTTTAGGGCCCGTGCATACATAAATGACTTTCTGAGCTAAGTAGTTCCACTTCACTGAGTTACTCATGTCCTTAAGTGACGGCACGATTAGAGGCCTCGGCCGGCGGGCCGAGATCAGCGGTGGAGTTTCCAGCATGAGCCAGGAGAAAGTCAGAACGCACCAAAATTTAGAGGTGATGGAAGCATATGGCAAAAAAAAAAAAAAGTTCAACTTTTGTTCATGTGCACTTTGCATATAGCGATATGAACTCCGGTGTTGTCTGCGACACTTTGATTGCCTTTTGTTTAGGTGTCTTTGAGCAGTCAATAGTTTATTCATTAAAATGTTTATGATTCCCTAGAGTTTCACAGACTTTGGCACAACCGATCACTTGTCTGAAAGTTTGCAGTGAAAGCGCATTATTCATTAGTCCTTATCCATCATTTGCAGTTTGTCATTTGTTATTCTCTTGTTTTAAAAGTTTGTGCTCCAATCAAGGAGGGGCGAGAGCACCATGTGTCTCTGTGATCAGTCACAGCCATGAATAGCCAGAGCTGAAGTGAATGTTTCACAAACAACCCCATAGGCTGAAATTTGTTTGCATAATCTATTCACTGCGTACTTATGAATAACGAATGCATTCACAGAACCAGAATTGTTTCAGGAAGCCTACGCAAACAGAAAGAAGTGCTAAATATCTTGGATAATTTATTCCCGATGAATAATTCAACCGGTTCTATCGCAGGCAGTCTACTAATTTTGCAGATAAATTATTCAGCCAACGCAGATAATCGCTCTTACACCTTATGGGCCTGCTCCTATGGAAGTCAGCTGCTAAAGTTTCGTCAAGTTTTCTGGGATTGGGAAAGAAAAAAATATCCCAAAATGAAACAGGACCTTTGGTTTCAAGGAACACAGAGTGTGTTCCCAGCATCTCGCTGATGGTCTTAGTCTGATTTTTAGCCTTTGCTATTAGCTTCTTCACCTTGATGAAAGTGCAGCTAGTCTCAGAGGGGCTCATGGATGTTCTTACTTACATATTTTGAGCTCTAAGGAAGCTTGCCATAAATACTTCGCCATTTGCTTTGAGACACCTTACAACACTTTTTTTTTAAAAAAAAAAGAGCGAAAAAAGATTCAAATGGCATTTTTGACTACGGAAACCTTAAAAGCACAGCAGGATTGACCCATCCTTTGCTCAGTGGGAGCCAACTGCTCATCTGAAATCGGAGCAAACTGTGGTGGGTGTGTTTCCATGCAGCGCATTTATCCCTTGGTGGGGCCTCGAGCACGAAGCTCGCTCCTCTGCCCTCGTGTTGAGACGCTGTGCTCATGGCTGGATTCCAGAGAAAGTAGAAATTAATAAATGAAGGTGGAAGAAAGGCTGTTTGGAGAAGAGGCCCCGCAAAGGCTCCCAGGTGCTGGCAGTGCTCGCAGTGAAGGCTGTGGGTACTCAGCACTGCTCTTTTTTCCACCAAGAAAAAACCTGGTCCACGAGCAGATAACCATTCCCTGGTAAGTGTTCATTGTACCTTGTAAAGGTAAATAAATCTCCACGTAAGAAATCAGCCTCACATTTCAAAAATGACCAGAATTACGATCCTTAGGGCAGCGTGTGCATCACTCTTCTCCCCAAGCACGGAAATGAGCGGGTCACAGTAAAACTGCTCCAGCAATTGGAAGATGCCTCCAAGAAGTTAAAGGTACTTCACTTTTTTTAAGGCTGGAGATGCACATCAGTACAACGACTCCCCAAACTCTGTGTTTTGTTCCATTAGTACGAGGGCTTAAGCTAATGTTGGGATGAGTGTCAAAACAACTTATCAACCAGGAGAATGCTGCTTTTTTGCTCCCTCGTTTGAAAGCATGACCGGAGTGAGAAGGCAGAGCTGTCTGCGGAAGGTTCTTTGAACTGAATTTGGAGAAGCCACGTGGCTGGTGGCAAAGCCGTCACCCTGGGAGCAGAAAGCTGGGTGCCTCGCAGGAGTAAAAGGAGGATCATGCTCTCACCCCTGGGGATGCCCAGCTCGATGCAACAGGAATTTAAAAAATGGATGGAAGACCAGAAGATGGCTCGATGGGGCACGAGCTTGTGTGGGCACAGTGCAGGGTGCTGCTTGTCCAGCCTGGGGACAGACGTGCAGCGTAGGGATGGACAGACGGTGCCGTGCTCCTGGGACCCGTTGCCCAACTGGAGTCAGCTTACAGCTCCCAGCCTGAGGCTACTGGAGGGTTCAGAGGTTCATCCCTTGGCTGCTGGCTAATGGACAGCCCTGCAAGCCCAATTTTGAAGGGGATCTCAGCCTGCACAGAAGCAGCGTTAACCCATTCCGGAGCAGGAGCAGGAGCAGGTTCTCCTGCCGGGGAAACGCCTCGGGAGCAGCTCATGGGCTTCGTCTATAAAGCCTTTGGCCTCAGCTCCTACCTGCCTGCGGCCAGCGTGAGGCCTCCGGCCGCGTGCCGGGGGCAGCCGGCGGGAGGGGAGCTTGGGGGCATCGTGGGGAGGGTCCCTGAGTGCCGGGGGGGGTCCTGGCCTGGAGGAGCTGAATCCACTCTGAAATCCCACACAAGTGCCTGGGAGCTGAGGCTGGGGGTCAACCCCTCCGGGGAGCTCTGCTGAAATAGTGGGAATGTTTTATTTTCAGGTTTTAAATGTGTGACGTAAAGTTTTCCTTCTTTTTGGAAAAGGGGGGGGGGGGGGGGGGCAAGTAGGTAAACGATTGTTCCCTGCAAGCACAAATGTATTTTGTTTGTTGTAATTAAAATGTTTTAATGAGACAACCATAAAATCAACCATTAATTATTTTTTTTTCAAACACTTCTGCTTCCTTTTGAGCTAGGTCTATTTAGAAATAGTTTAGAGAGTAGCCTGCAGTTTTATTCTTTCTTCGGTATTATACACAGGAGTGGAGAAGTCATTTATAAA